>NC_140647.1:1290100-2490580 GCF_978046115.1 Saccoglossus kowalevskii | reverse complement strand
ATACATGAGATATAAGTGATATGTGCGATAACAACTACATATGTATACATAGGATATCAGCGATATATGCAATAACAACTACATATGTGTACATAGGATATCAGTGATACATGCAATAACAACTACATATGTATACAAAGGATATCAGTGATACATGCAATAACAACTACATATGTATACAAAGGATATCAGCGATATATGTGATAACAACTACATATGTATACATTGGATATCAGCGATATATGTGATAACAACTACACATGTATACATAGGATATCAGCGATATATGCGATAACAACTACACA
The DNA here is from genome assembly GCF_978046115.1 of Saccoglossus kowalevskii. NCBI lineage: Eukaryota > Metazoa > Hemichordata > Enteropneusta > Harrimaniidae > Saccoglossus > Saccoglossus kowalevskii. The sequence continues at coordinate 2,490,275 of NC_140647.1, read as the reverse complement.
TGTACACATAGGATATCAGCGATATATGCGATAACAGATACATATGTATACATAAGATATCAGCGATATATACGCTAACAACTACATATGTATACATAGGATATCAGCGATATATACGCTAACAACTTCATATGTATACATAGGATATCAGCGATATATACGCTAACAGCTACATATGTATACATATGATATCAGCGATATATACGCTAACAACTACATATGTATACATGAGATATCAGCGATATGTGCGATAACAACTACATATGTATACATGAGATATCAGCGATATGTGCGATAACAACTACATATATATACATGAGATATCAGCGATATGTGCGATAACAACTAGATATGTATACATGAGATATCGTCGATATGTGCGATAACAACTACATATGTATACATGAGATATCAGTGATATGTGCGATAACAACTACATATGTATACATGAGATATCAGTGATATGTGCGATAACAACTACATATGTATACATAGGATATCAGCGATATATGCAATAACAACTACATATGTATACATAGGATATCAGCGATATATGCGATAACAACTACATAAGTATACATAGGATATCAGCGATATATGCGATAACAACTACATATGTATACATAGGATATCAGCGATATATGCGATAACAACTACATATGTATACATATGATATCAGCGATATGTGCGATATCAACTACATATGTATACATGAGATATCAGCGATATATACGATAACAACAACATATGTATACATAGCATATCAGCGATATATGCGATAACAACTACATATGTATACACAGGATATCAGCGATATGTGCGATATCAATTACATATGTATACATGAGATATCAGCGATATGTGCGATAATAACTAGATATGTATACATGAGATATCGGCGATATGTGCGATAACAACCACATCAGTATACATAGGATATCAGCGATATGTGCGATAACAACTAAATCTGTATACATGAGATATAAGTGATATGTGCGATAACATCTACATATGTATACATGAGATATCAGTGATATGTGCGATAACAACTACATATGTATACATGAGATATCAGTGATATGTGCGATAACAACTACATATGTATATATAGGATATCAGCGATATATGCAATAACAACTACATATGTATACATAGGTTATCAGCGAAATATGCGATAACAACTACATAAGTACACATAGGATATCAGCGATAAATGTGATAACAACTACACATATACAAATAGGATATCAGCGATATATGCGATAACAACTACATATGTATACATAGGATATCAGCGATATATGCGATAACAACTACACATGTACACATAGGATATCAGCGATATATGTGATAACAAATATATATATGTATACATATGATATCAGCGATATGTGCGATATCAACTACATATGTATACATGAGATATCAGCGATATATACGATAACAACAACATATGTATACATAGCATATCAGCGATATATGCGATAACAACTACATATGTATACACAGGATATCAGCGATATGTGCGATATCAATTACATATGTATACATGAGATATCAGCGATATGTGCGATAATAACTAGATATGTATACATGAGATATCGGCGATATATGCATAATGACTACATATGTATTCATGAGATATCAGCGATATGTGCGATAACAACTACAAATGTATACATGAGATATCAGCGATATGTGCGATAACAACTACATATGTATACATGAGATAACAGCGATATGTCCGATAACAACTACATATGTATACATGAGATATCAGCGATATATGCGATAACAACTACATATATGTACATAGGATATCAGCGATATGTGCGATAACAACTACATATGTATACATGAGATACCAGTGATATGTGCGATAACAACTAGATATGTATACATAGGATATCAGTGATGTATGCGATATCAACTACACATAGGATATCAGCGATATATGTGATAACAAATACATATGTATACATAGGATATCAGCGATATATGCGATAACAACTACATATGTATACATATGATATAAGCGATATGTGCGATATCAACTACATATGTATACATGAGATATCATCGATATTTGCGATAACAACTACATATGTATACATATGATATCAGCGATATGTGCGATATCAACTACATATGTATACATGAGATATCAGCGATATATACGATAACAACAACATATGTATACATATGATATAAGCGATATGTGCGATATCAACTACATATGTATACATGAGATATCATCGATATTTGCGATAACAACTACATATGTATACATATGATATCAGCGATATGTGCGATATCAACTACATATGTATACATGAGATATCAGCGATATATACGATAACAACAACATATGTATACATAGCATATCAGCGATATGTGCGATATCAACTACATATGTATACATATGATATCAGCGATATATACGCTAAAAACTGCATATGTATACATATGATATCAGCGATATATACGCTAACAACTACATATGTATACATATGATATCAGCGATATATGCGATAACAGATACAAATGTATACATAGGATATCAGTGATATATACGATAACAACTACATATGTATACATAGGATATCAGCGATATGTACGATAACAGATACATATGTATACATAGGATATCAGCGATATATGGGATAACAACTACATATGTATACATAGGATATCAGCGGTACATGAGATAACAACTACATTTGTATACATAGGATATATGGGATAGCAACCTACATATGTATACATAGGATATCAGAGATATGTGCGATAATAACTACATATGTATACATATGATATCAGCGATATATACGCTAACAACTACATATGTATACATATGATATCAGTGATATGTGCGATAGCAACTACATATGTATACATGAGATATCAGTGATATGTGCGATAACAACTACATATGTATACATGACATATCAGCGATATATACGCTAACAACTACATATGTATACATATGATATCAGCGATATATACGCTAACAACTACATATGTATACATATGATATCAGCGATATATACGCTAACAACTACATATGTATACATAGGATATCAGCGATATATACGCTAACAACTTCATATGTATACATAGGATATCAGCGATATATACGATAACAACTACATATGTATACATGAGATATCAGCGATATATACGATAACAACTACATATGTATACATGAGATATCAGCGATAAGTGCGATAACAACTACATTTGTATACATGATATATCAGCGATATGTGCGATAACAACTACATATGTATACATGAGATATCAGCGATATGTGCGATAACAACTAGATATGTATACATGAGATATCGGCGATATGCGCGATATCAACTACATCTGTATACTTAGGATATCAGTGATATGTGCGATAACAACTAAATCTGTATACATGAGATATAAGTGATATGTGCGATAACAACTACATATGTATACATGAGATATCAGTGATATGTGCGATAACAACTACATATGTATACAAAGGATATCAGCGATATATGCGATAACAACTACATATGTATACATAGGATATCAGTGATACATGTGATAACAACTATATCTGTATACATATGATATCAGTGATACATGTGATACAACTACATATGTATACATAGGATATCAGCGATATATGCAATAACAACTACCTAAGTATTCATAGGATATCAGCGATATATGAGATAACAACTACCTAAGTATACATATGATATCAGCGATATATGTGATAACAACTACATCTGTATACATATGATATCAGTGATACATGCGATAACAACTACATATGTATACATAGGATATCAGCGATATGTGCGATAACAACTACATATGTGTACATAGGATATCAGTGATATGTGCGATAACAACTACATATGTATACTTAGGATATCAGCGATATATGCAATAACAACTACATATGTATACATAGGATATCAGCGATATATGCGATAACAACTACATAAGTATACATATGATATCAGCGATATATGTGATAACAAATATATATATGTATACATAGGATATCAGCGATATGTGCGATAACAACTAAATCTATATACATGAGATATAAGTGATATGTGCGATAACAACTACATATGTATACATAGGATATCAGCGATATATGCAATAACAACTACATATGTGTACATAGGATATCAGTGATACATGCAATAACAACTACATATGTATACAAAGGATATCAGTGATACATGCAATAACAACTACATATGTATACAAAGGATATCAGCGATATATGTGATAACAACTACATATGTATACATTGGATATCAGCGATATATGTGATAACAACTACACATGTATACATAGGATATCAGCGATATATGCGATAACAACTACACATGTACACATAGGATATCAGCGATATATGCGATAACAGATACATATGTATACATAAGATATCAGCGATATATACGCTAACAACTACATATGTATACATAGGATATCAGCGATATATACGCTAACAACTTCATATGTATACATAGGATATCAGCGATATATACGCTAACAGCTACATATGTATACATATGATATCAGCGATATATACGCTAACAACTACATATGTATACATGAGATATCAGCGATATGTGCGATAACAACTACATATGTATACATGAGATATCAGCGATATGTGCGATAACAACTACATATATATACATGAGATATCAGCGATATGTGCGATAACAACTAGATATGTATACATGAGATATCGTCGATATGTGCGATAACAACTACATATGTATACATGAGATATCAGTGATATGTGCGATAACAACTACATATGTATACATGAGATATCAGTGATATGTGCGATAACAACTACATATGTATACATAGGATATCAGCGATATATGCAATAACAACTACATATGTATACATAGGATATCAGCGATATATGCGATAACAACTACATAAGTATACATAGGATATCAGCGATATATGCGATAACAACTACATATGTATACATAGGATATCAGCGATATATACGATAACAACTACATATGTATACATATGATATCAGCGATATGTGCGATATCAACTACATATGTATACATGAGATATCAGCGATATATACGATAACAACAACATATGTATACATAGCATATCAGCGATATATGCGATAACAACTACATATGTATACACAGGATATCAGCGATATGTGCGATATCAATTACATATGTATACATGAGATATCAGCGATATGTGCGATAATAACTAGATATGTATACATGAGATATCGGCGATATATGCATAATGACTACATATGTATTCATGATATATCAGCGATATGTGCGATAACAACTACAAATGTATACATGAGATATCAGCGATATGTGCGATAACAACTACATATGTATACATGAGATAACAGCGATATGTCCGATAACAACTACATATGTATACATGAGATATCAGCGATATATGCGATAACAACTACATATATGTACATAGGATATCAGCGATATGTGCGATAACAACTACATATGTATACATGAGATACCAGTGATATGTGCGATAACAACTAGATATGTATACATAGGATATCAGTGATGTATGCGATATCAACTACACATAGGATATCAGCGATATATGTGATAACAAATACATATGTATACATAGGATATCAGCGATATATGCGATAACAACTACATATGTATACATATGATATAAGCGATATGTGCAATAACAACTACATATGTATACAAAGGATATCAGCGATATATGTGATAACATCTACATATGTATACATAGGATATCAGCGATATATGCGATAACAACTACACATGTACACATAGGATATCAGCGATATATGCGATAACAGATACATATGTATACATATGATATCAGCGATATATACGCTAACAACTACATATGTATACATATGATATCAGCGATATATACGCTAACAACTACATATGTATACATAGGATATCAGCGATATATACGCTAACAACTTCATATGTATACATAGGATATCAGCGATATATACGATAACAACTACATATGTATACATGAGATATCAGCGATATATACGATAACAACAACATATGTATACATAGCATATCAGCGATATGTGCGATATCAACTACATATGTATACATATGATATCAGCGATATATACGCTAAAAACTGCATATGTATACATATGATATCAGCGATATATACGCTAACAACTACATATGTATACATATGATATCAGCGATATATGCGATAACAGATACAAATGTATACATAGGATATCAGTGATATATACGATAACAACTACATATGTATACATAGGATATCAGCGATATGTACGATAACAGATACATATGTATACATAGGATATCAGCGATATATGGGATAACAACTACATATGTATACATAGGATATCAGCGGTACATGAGATAACAACTACATTTGTATACATAGGATATATGGGATAGCAACCTACATATGTATACATAGGATATCAGAGATATGTGCGATAATAACTACATATGTATACATATGATATCAGCGATATATACGCTAACAACTACATATGTATACATATGATATCAGTGATATGTGCGATAGCAACTACATATGTATACATGAGATATCAGTGATATGTGCGATAACAACTACATATGTATACATGACATATCAGCGATATATACGCTAACAACTACATATGTATACATATGATATCAGCGATATATACGCTAACAACTACATATGTATACATATGATATCAGCGATATATACGCTAACAACTACATATGTATACATAGGATATCAGCGATATATACGCTAACAACTTCATATGTATACATAGGATATCAGCGATATATACGATAACAACTACATATGTATACATGAGATATCAGCGATATATACGATAACAACTACATATGTATACATGAGATATCAGCGATATGTGCGATAACAACTACATTTGTATACATGATATATCAGCGATATGTGCGATAACAACTACATATGTATACATGAGATATCAGCGATATGTGCGATAACAACTAGATATGTATACATGAGATATCGGCGATATGCGCGATATCAACTACATCTGTATACTTAGGATATCAGTGATATGTGCGATAACAACTAAATCTGTATACATGAGATATAAGTGATATGTGCGATAACAACTACATATGTATACATGAGATATCAGTGATATGTGCGATAACAACTACATATGTATACAAAGGATATCAGCGATATATGCGATAACAACTACATATGTATACATAGGATATCAGTGATACATGTGATAACAACTATATCTGTATACATATGATATCAGTGATACATGCGATACAACTACATATGTATACATAGGATATCAGCGATATATGCAATAACAACTACCTAAGTATTCATAGGATATCAGCGATATATGAGATAACAACTACCTAAGTATACATATGATATCAGCGATATATGTGATAACAACTACATCTGTATACATATGATATCAGTGATACATGCGATAACAACTACATATGTATACATAGGATATCAGCGATATGTGCGATAACAACTACATATGTGTACATAGGATATCAGTGATATGTGCGATAACAACTACATATGTATACTTAGGATATCAGCGATATATGCAATAACAACTACATATGTATACATAGGATATCAGCGATATATGCGATAACAACTACATAAGTATACATATGATATCAGCGATATATGTGATAACAAATATATATATGTATACATAGGATATCAGCGATATGTGCGATAACAACTAAATCTATATACATGAGATATAAGTGATATGTGCGATAACAACTACATATGTATACATAGGATATCAGCGATATATGCAATAACAACTACATATGTGTACATAGGATATCAGTGATACATGCAATAACAACTACATATGTATACAAAGGATATCAGTGATACATGCAATAACAACTACATATGTATACAAAGGATATCAGCGATATATGTGATAACAACTACATATGTATACATTGGATATCAGCGATATATGTGATAACAACTACACATGTATACATAGGATATCAGCGATATATGCGATAACAACTACACATGTACACATAGGATATCAGCGATATATGCGATAACAGATACATATGTATACATAAGATATCAGCGATATATACGATAACAACTACATATGTATACATATGATATCAGCGATATATGTGATAACAACTACATATGTATACATATGATATCAGCGATATATACGCTAACAGCTACATATGTATACATATGATATCAGCGATATATACGCTAACAACTACATATGTATACATATGATATCAGCGATATATACGCTAACAACTACATATGTATACATAGGATATCAGCGATATATACGCTAACAACTTCATATGTATACATAGGATATCAGCGATATATGCGATAACAGATACATATGTATACATAGGATATCAGCGATATATACGATAACAACTACATATGTATACATGAGATATCAGCGATATGTGCGATAACAACTACATATGTATACATGAGATATCAGCGATATGTGCGATAACAACTACATATATATACATGAGATATCAGCGATATGTGCGATAACAACTAGATATGTATACATGAGATATCGTCGATATGTGCGATAACAACTACATATGTATACATGAGATATCAGTGATATGTGCGATAACAACTACATATGTATACATGAGATATCAGTGATATGTGCGATAACAACTACATATGTATACATAGGATATCAGCGATATATGCAATAACAACTACATATGTATACATAGGATATCAGCGATATATGCGATAACAACTACATAAATATACATAGGATATCAGCGATATATGCGATAACAACTACATATGTATACATAGGATATCAGCGATATATGCGATAACAACTACATATGTATACATATGATATCAGCGATATGTGCGATATCAACTACATATGTATACATGAGATATCAGCGATATATACGATAACAACAACATATGTATACATAGCATATCAGCGATATATGCGATAACAACTACATATGTATACACAGGATATCAGCGATATGTGCGATATCAATTACATATGTATACATGAGATATCAGCGATATGTGCGATAATAACTAGATATGTATACATGAGATATCGGCGATATATGCATAATGACTACATATGTATTCATGATATATCAGCGATATGTGCGATAACAACTACAAATGTATACATGAGATATCAGCGATATGTGCGATAACAACTACATATGTATACATGAGATAACAGCGATATGTCCGATAACAACTACATATGTATACATGAGATATCAGCGATATATGCGATAACAACTACATATATGTACATAGGATATCAGCGATATGTGCGATAACAACTACATATGTATACATGAGATACCAGTGATATGTGCGATAACAACTAGATATGTATACATAGGATATCAGTGATGTATGCGATATCAACTACACATAGGATATCAGCGATATATGTGATAACAAATACATATGTATACATAGGATATCAGCGATATATGCGATAACAACTACATATGTATACATATGATATAAGCGATATGTGCAATAACAACTACATATGTATACAAAGGATATCAGCGATATATGTGATAACATCTACATATGTATACATAGGATATCAGCGATATATGCGATAACAACTACACATGTACACATAGGATATCAGCGATATATGCGATAACAGATACATATGTATACATATGATATCAGCGATATATACGCTAACAACTACATATGTATACATATGATATCAGCGATATATACGCTAACAACTACATATGTATACATAGGATATCAGCGATATATACGCTAACAACTTCATATGTATACATAGGATATCAGCGATATATACGATAACAACTACATATGTATACATGAGATATCAGCGATATATACGATAACAACTACATATGTATACACGAGATATCAGCGATATGTGCGATAACAACTACATTTGTATACATGATATATCAGCGATATGTGCGATAACATCTACATATGTATACATGAGATATCAGCGATATGTGCGATAACAACTAGATATGTATACATGAGATATCGGCGATATGCGCGATATCAACTACATCTGTATACTTAGGATATCAGTGATATGTGCGATAACAACTAAATCTGTATACATGAGATATAAGTGATATGTGCGATAACAACTACATATGTATACATGAGATATCAGTGATATGTGCGATAACAACTACATATGTATACAAAGGATATCAGCGATATATGCGATAACAACTACATATGTATACATAGGATATCAGTGATACATGTGATAACAACTATATCTGTATACATATGATATCAGTGATACATGCGATACAACTACATATGTATACATAGGATATCAGCGATATATGCAATAACAACTACCTAAGTATTCATAGGATATCAGCGATATATGAGATAACAACTACCTAAGTATACATATGATATCAGCGATATATGTGATAACAACTACATCTGTATACATATGATATCAGTGATACATGCGATAACAACTACATATGTATACATAGGATATCAGCGATATGTGCGATAACAACTACATATGTGTACATAGGATATCAGTGATATGTGCGATAACAACTACATATGTATACTTAGGATATCAGCGATATATGCAATAACAACTACATATGTATACATAGGATATCAGCGATATATGCGATAACAACTACATAAGTATACATATGATATCAGCGATATATGTGATAACAAATATATATATGTATACATAGGATATCAGCGATATGTGCGATAACAACTAAATCTATATACATGAGATATAAGTGATATGTGCGATAACAACTACATATGTATACATAGGATATCAGCGATATATGCAATAACAACTACATATGTGTACATAGGATATCAGTGATACATGCAATAACAACTACATATGTATACAAAGGATATCAGTGATACATGCAATAACAACTACATATGTATACAAAGGATATCAGCGATATATGTGATAACAACTACATATGTATACATAGGATATCAGCGATATATGTGATAACAACTACACATGTATACATAGGATATCAGCGATATATGCGATAACAACTACACATGTACACATAGGATATCAGCGATATATGCGATAACAGATACATATGTATACATAAGATATCAGCGATATATACGATAACAACTACATATGTATACATATGATATCAGCGATATATGTGATAACAACTACATATGTATACATATGATATCAGCGATATATACGCTAACAGCTACATATGTATACATATGATATCAGCGATATATACGCTAACAACTACATATGTATACATATGATATCAGCGATATATACGCTAACAACTACATATGTATACATAGGATATCAGCGATATATACGCTAACAACTTCATATGTATACATAGGATATCAGCGATATATGCGATAACAGATACATATGTATACATAGGATATCAGCGATATATACGATAACAACTACATATGTATACATGAGATATCAGCGATATGTGCGATAACAACTACATATGTATACATGAGATATCAGCGATATGTGCGATAACAACTACATATATATACATGAGATATCAGCGATATGTGCGATAACAACTAGATATGTATACATGAGATATCGTCGATATGTGCGATAACAACTACATATGTATACATGAGATATCAGTGATATGTGCGATAACAACTACATATGTATACATGAGATATCAGTGATATGTGCGATAACAACTACATATGTATACATGAGATATCAGCGATATATGCGATAACAACTACATATATGTACATAGGATATCAGCGATAAGTGCGATAACAACTACATATGTATACATGAGATACCAGTGATATGTGCGATAACAACTAGATATGTATACATAGGATATCAGCGATGTATGCGATATCAACTACACATAGGATATCAGCGATATATGTGATAACAAATACATATGTATACATAGGATATCAGCGATATATGCGATAACAACTACATATGTATACATATGATATAAGCGATATGTGCGATATCAACTACATATGTATACATGAGATATCAGCGATATATGCGATAACAACTACATATGTATACATATGATATCAGCGATATGTGCGATATCAACTACATATGTATACATGAGATATCAGCGATATATACGATAACAACAACATATGTATACATAGCATATCAGCGATATATGCGATAACAACTACATATGTATACACAGGATATCAGCGATATGTGCGATATCAATTACATATGTATACATGAGATATCAGCGCTATGTGCGATAATAACTAGATATGTATACATTAGATATCGGCGATATATGCGATAACAACTACATATGTATACATGAGATATCAGCGATATGTGCGATAACAACTACATATGTATACATAAGATATTAGCGATATGTGCGATATCAACTACATATGTATACATGAGATATCAGCGATATATGCGATAACAACTACATATGTATACATATGATATCAGCGATATGTGCGATATCAACTACATATGTATACATGAGATATCAGCGATATATACGATAACAACAACATATGTATACATAGCATATCAGCGAAATATGCGATAACAACTACATAAGTACACATAGGATATCAGCGATAAATGTGATAACAACTACACATATACAAATAGGATATCAGCGATATATGCGATAACAACTACATATGTATACATAGGATATCAGTGATACATGTGATAACAACTATATCTGTATACATATGATATCAGTGATACATGCGATACAACTACATATGTATACATAGGATATCAGCGATATATGCAATAACAACTACCTAAGTATTCATAGGATATCAGCGATATATGAGATAACAACTACCTAAGTATACATATGATATCAGCGATATATGTGATAACAACTACATCTGTATACATATGATATCAGTGATACATGCGATAACAACTACATATGTATACATAGGATATCAGCGATATGTGCGATAACAACTACATATGTGTACATAGGATATCAGTGATATGTGCGATAACAACTACATATGTATACTTAGGATATCAGCGATATATGCAATAACAACTACATATGTATACATAGGATATCAGCGATATATGCGATAACAACTACATAAGTATACATATGATATCAGCGATATATGTGATAACAAATATATATATGTATACATAGGATATCAGCGATATGTGCGATAACAACTAAATCTATATACATGAGATATAAGTGATATGTGCGATAACAACTACATATGTATACATAGGATATCAGCGATATATGCAATAACAACTACATATGTGTACATAGGATATCAGTGATACATGCAATAACAACTACATATGTATACAAAGGATATCAGTGATACATGCAATAACAACTACATATGTATACAAAGGATATCAGCGATATATGTGATAACAACTACATATGTATACATAGGATATCAGCGATATATGTGATAACAACTACACATGTATACATAGGATATCAGCGATATATGCGATAACAACTACACATGTACACATAGGATATCAGCGATATATGCGATAACAGATACATATGTATACATAAGATATCAGCGATATATACGATAACAACTACATATGTATACATATGATATCAGCGATATATGTGATAACAACTACATATGTATACATATGATATCAGCGATATATACGCTAACAGCTACATATGTATACATATGATATCAGCGATATATACGCTAACAACTACATATGTATACATATGATATCAGCGATATATACGCTAACAACTACATATGTATACATAGGATATCAGCGATATATACGCTAACAACTTCATATGTATACATAGGATATCAGCGATATATGCGATAACAGATACATATGTATACATAGGATATCAGCGATATATACGATAACAACTACATATGTATACATGAGATATCAGCGATATGTGCGATAACAACTACATATGTATACATGAGATATCAGCGATATGTGCGATAACAACTACATATATATACATGAGATATCAGCGATATGTGCGATAACAACTAGATATGTATACATGAGATATCGTCGATATGTGCGACAACAACTACATATGTATACATGAGATATCAGTGATATGTGCGATAACAACTACATATGTATACATAGGATATCAGCGATATATGCGATAACAACTACATAAGTATACATAGGATATCAGCGATATATGCGATAACAACTACATATGTATACATAGGATATCAGCGATATATGCGATAACAACTACATATGTATACATATGATATCAGCGATATGTGCGATATCAACTACATATGTATACATGAGATATCAGCGATATATACGATAACAACAACATATGTATACATAGCATATCAGCGATATATGCGATAACAACTACATATGTATACACAGGATATCAGCGATATGTGCGATATCAATTACATATGTATACATGAGATATCAGCGATATGTGCGATAATAACTAGATATGTATACATGAGATATCGGCGATATATGCATAATGACTACATATGTATTCATGATATATCAGCGATATGTGCGATAACAACTACAAATGTATACATGAGATATCAGCGATATGTGCGATAACAACTACATATGTATACATGAGATAACAGCGATATGTCCGATAACAACTACATATGTATACATGAGATATCAGCGATATATGCGATAACAACTACATATATGTACATAGGATATCAGCGATATGTGCGATAACAACTACATATGTATACATGAGATACCAGTGATATGTGCGATAACAACTAGATATGTATACATAGGATATCAGTGATGTATGCGATATCAACTACACATAGGATATCAGCGATATATGTGATAACAAATACATATGTATACATAGGATATCAGCGATATATGCGATAACAACTACATATGTATACATATGATATAAGCGATATGTGCGATATCAACTACATATGTATACATGAGATATCATCGATATTTGCGATAACAACTACATATGTATACATATGATATCAGCGATATGTGCGATATCAACTACATATGTATACATGAGATATCAGCGATATATACGATAACAACAACATATGTATACATAGCATATCAGCGATATGTGCGATATCAACTACATATGTATACATATGATATCAGCGATATATACGCTAACAGCTACATATGTATACATATGATATCAGCGATATATACGCTAACAACTACATATGTATACATATGATATCAGCGATATATACGCTAACAACTACATATGTATACATAGGATATCAGCGATATATACGCTAACAACTTCATATGTATACATAGGATATCAGCGATATATGCGATAACAGATACATATGTATACATAGGATATCAGCGATATATACGATAACAACTACATATGTATACATGAGATATCAGCGATATGTGCGATAACAACTACATATGTATACATGAGATATCAGCGATATGTGCGATAACAACTACATATATATACATGAGATATCAGCGATATGTGCGATAACAACTAGATATGTATACATGAGATATCGTCGATATGTGCGATAACAACTACATATGTATACATGAGATATCAGTGATATGTGCGATAACAACTACATATGTATACATGAGATATCAGTGATATGTGCGATAACAACTACATATGTATACATGAGATATCAGCGATATATGCGATAACAACTACATATATGTACATAGGATATCAGCGATAAGTGCGATAACAACTACATATGTATACATGAGATACCAGTGATATGTGCGATAACAACTAGATATGTATACATAGGATATCAGCGATGTATGCGATATCAACTACACATAGGATATCAGCGATATATGTGATAACAAATACATATGTATACATAGGATATCAGCGATATATGCGATAACAACTACATATGTATACATATGATATAAGCGATATGTGCGATATCAACTACATATGTATACATGAGATATCAGCGATATATGCGATAACAACTACATATGTATACATATGATATCAGCGATATGTGCGATATCAACTACATATGTATACATGAGATATCAGCGATATATACGATAACAACAACATATGTATACATAGCATATCAGCGATATATGCGATAACAACTACATATGTATACACAGGATATCAGCGATATGTGCGATATCAATTACATATGTATACATGAGATATCAGCGCTATGTGCGATAATAACTAGATATGTATACATTAGATATCGGCGATATATGCGATAACAACTACATATGTATACATGAGATATCAGCGATATGTGCGATAACAACTACATATGTATACATAAGATATTAGCGATATATGCGATAACAACTACATATGTATACATAGGATATCAGCGATATGTGTAATAACAACTACATATGTATACATATGATATCAGCAATACATGCAATAACAACTACATCTGTATACATGAGATATCAGCGATATGTGTGACAGCAACTACATATGTATACATGAGATATCAGCGATATGTGCGATAACAACTACATATGTATACATGAGATAGCGATATATGCGATAACAACTACATATATGTACATAGGATATCAGCGATATGTGCGATAACAACTACATATGTATACATGAGATATCAGTGATATGTGCGATAACAAATACATATGCATACATAGGATATTAGCGGTATGTGCGATAACAACTACATATATATTTTTAGGATATCGGCGATATGTGCGATAACAACTAGATATGTATACATGAGATATCGGCGATATGTGCGATAACAACTACATCTGTATACATAGGATATCAGCGATATGTGCGATAACAACTAAATCTGTATACATGAGATATAAGTGATATGTGCGATAACATCTACATATGTATACATGAGATATCAGTGATAGGTGCGATAACAACTACATATGTATACATAAGATATTAGCGATATATGCGATAACAACTACATATGTATACATAGGATATCAGCGATATGTGTGATAACAACTACATATGTATACATATGATATCAGCAATACATGCAATAACAACTACATCTGTATACATGAGATATCAGCGATATGTGTGACAGCAACTACATATGTATACATGAGATATCAGCGATATGTGCGATAACAACTACATATGTATACATGAGATAGCGATATATGCGATAACAACTACATATATGTACATAGGATATCAGCGATATGTGCGATAACAACTACATATGTATACATGAGATATCAGTGATATGTGCGATAACAAATACATATGCATACATAGGATATTAGCGGTATGTGCGATAACAACTACATATATATTTTTAGGATATCGGCGATATGTGCGATAACAACTAGATATGTATACATGAGATATCGGCGATATGTGCGATAACAACTACATCTGTATACATAGGATATCAGCGATATGTGCGATAACAACTAAATCTGTATACATGAGATATAAGTGATATGTGCGATAACATCTACATATGTATACATGAGATATCAGTGATATGTGCGATAACAACTACATATGTATACATGAGATATCAGTGATATGTGCGATAACAACTACATATGTATATATAGGATATCAGCGATATATGCAATAACAACTACATATGTATACATAGGATAATAGCGAAATATGCGATTACAACTACATAAGTACACATAGGATATCAGCGATAAATGTGATAACAACTACACATATACAAATAGGATATCAGCGATATATGCGATAACAACTACATATGTATACATAGGATATCAGCGATATATGCGATAACAACTACACATGTACACATAGGATATCAGCGATATATGTGATAACAAATATATATATGTATACATAGGATATCAGCGATATGTGCGATAACAACTAAATCTATATACATGAGATATAAGTGTTATGTGCGATAACAACTACATATGTATACATAGGATATCAGCGATATATGCAATAACAACTACATATGTGTACATAGGATATCAGTGATACATGCAATAACAACTACATATGCATACAAAGGATATCAGTGATACATGCAATAACAACTACATATGTATACAAGGGATATCAGCGATATATGCAATAACAACTACACATGTATACATAGGATATCAGCGATATATGTGATAACAACTACACATGTATACATAGGATATCAGCGATATATGTGATAACAACTACAAATGTATACATGAGATATCAGCGATATGTGCGATAACAACTACATATGTATACATGAGATAACAGCGATATGTCCGATAACAACTACATATGTATACATGAGATATCAGCGATATATGCGATAACAACTACATATATGTACATAGGATATCAGCGATATGTGCGATAACAACTACATATGTATACATGAGATACCAGTGATATGTGCGATAACAACTAGATATGTATACATAGGATATCAGTGATGTATGCGATATCAACTACACATAGGATATCAGCGATATATGTGATAACAAATACATATGTATACATAGGATATCAGCGATATATGCGATAACAACTACATATGTATACATATGATATAAGCGATATGTGCGATATCAACTACATATGTATACATGAGATATCATCGATATTTGCGATAACAACTACATATGTATACATATGATATCAGCGATATGTGCGATATCAACTACATATGTATACATGAGATATCAGCGATATATACGATAACAACAACATATGTATACATAGCATATCAGCGATATATGCGATATCAACTACATATGTATACATATGATATCAGCGATATATACGCTAACAGCTACATATGTATACATATGATATCAGCGATATATACGCTAACAACTACATATGTATACATATGATATCAGCGATATATACGCTAACAACTACATATGTATACATAGGATATCAGCGATATATACGCTAACAACTTCATATGTATACATAGGATATCAGCGATATATGCGATAACAGATACATATGTATACATAGGATATCAGCGATATATACGATAACAACTACATATGTATACATGAGATATCAGCGATATGTGCGATAACAACTACATATGTATACATGAGATATCAGCGATATGTGCGATAACAACTACATATATATACATGAGATATCAG
Source organism: Saccoglossus kowalevskii (assembly GCF_978046115.1). NCBI lineage: Eukaryota > Metazoa > Hemichordata > Enteropneusta > Harrimaniidae > Saccoglossus > Saccoglossus kowalevskii. Next base: position 2,471,014 of record NC_140647.1, on the reverse strand, counting down.
CGATATGTGCGATAACAACTAGATATGTATACATGAGATATCGTCGATATGTGCGATAACAACTACATATGTATACATGAGATATCAGTGATATGTGCGATAACAACTACATATGTATACATGAGATATCAGTGATATGTGCGATAACAACTACATATGTATACATGAGATATCAGCGATATATGCGATAACAACTACATATATGTACATAGGATATCAGCGATATGTGCGATAACAACTACATATGTATACATGAGATACCAGTGATATGTGCGATAACAACTAGATATGTATACATAGGATATCAGCGATGTATGCGATATCAACTACACATAGGATATCAGCGATATATGTGATAACAAATACATATGTATACATAGGATATCAGCGATATATGCGATAACAACTACATATGTATACATATGATATAAGCGATATGTGCGATATCAACTACATATGTATACATGAGATATCAGCGATATATGCGATAACAACTACATATGTATACATATGATATCAGCGATATGTGCGATATCAACTACATATGTATACCTGAGATATCAGCGATATATACGATAACAACAACATATGTATACATAGCATATCAGCGATATATGCGATAACAACTACATATGTATACACAGGATATCAGCGATATGTGCGATATCAATTACATATGTATACATGAGATATCAGCGCTATGTGCGATAATAACTAGATATGTATACATTAGATATCGGCGATATATGCGATAACAACTACATATGTATACATGAGATATCAGCGATATGTGCGATAACAACTACATATGTATACATAAGATATTAGCGATATATGCAATAACAACTACATATGTATACATAGGATATCAGCGATATGTGTAATAACAACTACATATGTATACATATGATATCAGCAATACATGCAATAACAACTACATCTGTATACATGAGATATCAGCGATATGTGTGACAGCAACTACATATGTATACATGAGATATCAGCGATATGTGCGATAACAACTACATATGTATACATGAGATAGCGATATATGCGATAACAACTACATATATGTACATAGGATATCAGCGATATGTGCGATAACAACTACATATGTATACATGAGATATCAGTGATATGTGCGATAACAAATACATATGCATACATAGGATATTAGCGGTATGTGCGATAACAACTACATATATATTTTTAGGATATCGGCGATATGTGCGATAACAACTAGATATGTATACATGAGATATCGGCGATATGTGCGATAACAACTACATCTGTATACATAGGATATCAGCGATATGTGCGATAACAACTAAATCTGTATACATGAGATATAAGTGATATGTGCGATAACATCTACATATGTATACATGAAATATCAGTGATATGTGCGATAACAACTACATATGTATACATGAGATATCAGTGATATGTGCGATAACAACTACATATGTATACATAGGATAATAGCGAAATATGCGATTACAACTACATAAGTACACATAGGATATCAGCGATAAATGTGATAACAACTACACATATACAAATAGGATATCAGCGATATATGCGATAACAACTACATATGTATACATAGGATATCAGCGATATATGCGATAACAACTACACATGTACACATAGGATATCAGCGATATATGTGATAACAAATATATATATGTATACATGAGATAACAGCGATATGTCCGATAACAACTACATATGTATACATGAGATATCAGCGATATATGCGATAACAACTACATATATGTACATAGGATATCAGCGATATGTGCGATAACAACTACATATGTATACATGAGATACCAGTGATATGTGCGATAACAACTAGATATGTATACATAGGATATCAGCGATGTATGCGATATCAACTACACATAGGATATCAGCGATATATGTGATAACAAATACATATGTATACATAGGATATCAGCGATATATGCGATAACAACTACATATGTATACATATGATATAAGCGATATGTGCGATATCAACTACATATGTATACATGAGATATCAGCGATATATGCGATAACAACTACATATGTATACATATGTTATCAGCGATATGTGCGATATCAACTACATATGTATACATGAGATATCAGCGATATATACGATAACAACAACATATGTATACATAGCATATCAGCGATATATGCGATAACAACTACATATGTATACACAGGATATCAGCGATATGTGCGATATCAATTACATATGTATACATGAGATATCAGCGATATGTGCGATAATAACTAGATATGTATACATTAGATATCGGCGATATATGCGATAACAACTACATATGTATACATGAGATATCAGCGATATGTGCGATAACAACTACATATGTATACATAAGATATTAGCGATATATGCGATAACAACTACATATGTATACATAGGATATCAGCGATATGTGTGATAACAACTACATATGTATACATATGATATCAGCAATACATGCAATAACAACTACATCTGTATACATGAGATATCAGCGATATGTGTGACAGCAACTACATATGTATACATGAGATATCAGCGATATGTGCCATAACAACTACATATGTATACATGAGATAGCGATATATGCGATAACAACTACATATATGTACATAGGATATCAGCGATATGTGCGATAACAACTACATATGTATACATGAGATATCAGTGATATGTGCGATAACAAATACATATGCATACATAGGATATTAGCGATATGTGCGATAACAACTACATATGTATTTTTAGGATATCGGCGATATGTGCGATAACAACTAGATATGTATACATGAGATATCAGTGATATGTGCGATAACAACTACATATGTATATATAGGATATCAGCGATATATGCAATAACAACTACATATGTATACATAGGATAATAGCGAAATATGCGATTACAACTACATAAGTACACATAGGATATCAGCGATAAATGTGATAACAACTACACATATACAAATAGGATATCAGCGATATATGCGATAACAACTACATATGTATACATAGGATATCAGCGATATATGCGATAACAACTACACATGTACACATAGGATATCAGCGATATATGTGATAACAAATATATATATGTATACATAGGATATCAGCGATATGTGCGATAACAACTAAATCTATATACATGAGATATAAGTGTTATGTGCGATAACAACTACATATGTATACATAGGATATCAGCGATATATGCAATAACAACTACATATGTGTACATAGGATATCAGTGATACATGCAATAACAACTACATATGCATACAAAGGATATCAGTGATACATGCAATAACAACTACATATGTATACAAGGGATATCAGCGATATATGCAATAACAACTACACATGTATACATAGGATATCAGCGATATATGTGATAACAACTACACATGTATACATAGGATATCAGCGATATATGTGATAACAACTACACATGTACACATAGGATATCAGCGATATATGCGATAACAGATACATATGTATACATAAGATATCAGTGATATATGTGATAACAACTACATATGTATACATATGATATCAGCGATATGTACGCTAACAGCTACATATGTATACATACGATATCAGCGATATATATGATAACAACTACATATGTATACATAGGATATCAGCGATATGTGCAATAACAGATACATATATATACATATTATATCAGCGATATATACGCTAACAACTACATATGTATACATAGGATATCAGATATATGTGCGATAATAACTACATATGTATACATATGATATCAGCGATATATGAGATAACAACTACATCTGTATACATATGATATCAGTGATACATGCGATAACAACTACATCTTTATACATATGATATCAGTAATACATGCGATAACAACTACATATGTATACATAGGATATCAGTGATACATGTGATAACAACTATATCTGTATACATATGATATCAGTGATACATGCGATAACAACTACATATGTGTACATAGGATATCAGCGATATGTGCGATAGCAACTACATATGTATACATGAGATATCAGTGATATGTGCGATAACAACTACATATGTATACATGAGATATCAGCGATATATACGCTAACAACTACATATGTATACATATGATATCAGCGATATATACGCTAACAACTACATATGTATACATATGATATCAGCGATATATACGCTAAAAACTGCATATGTATACATATGATATCAGCGATATATACGCTAACAACTACATATGTATACATATGATATCAGCGATATATACGCTAACAACTACATATGTATACATATGATATCAGCGATATATACGCTAAAAACTGCATATGTATACATATGATATCAGCGATATATACGCTAACAACTACATATGTATACATATGATATCAGCGATATATGCGATAACAGATACAAATGTATACATAGGATATCAGCGGTACATGAGATAACAACTACATTTGTATACATAGGATATATGGGATAGCAACCTACATATGTATACATAGGATATCAGAGATATGTGCGATAATAACTACATATGTATACATATGATATCAGCGATATATACGCTAACAACTACATATGTATACATATGATATCAGTGATATGTGCGATAACAACTACATATGTGTACATAGGATATCAGTGATATGTGCGATAACAACTACATATGTATACTTAGGATATCAGCGATATATGCAATAACAACTACATATGTATACATAGGATATCAGCGATATATGCGATAACAACTACATAAGTATACATATGATATCAGCGATATATGTGATAACAAATATATATATGTATACATAGGATATCAGCGATATGTGCGATAACAACTAAATCTATATACATGAGATATAAGTGATATGTGCGATAACAACTACATATGTATACATAGGATATCAGCGATATATGCAATAACAACTACATATGTGTACATAGGATATCAGTGATACATGCAATAACAACTACATATGTATACAAAGGATATCAGTGATACATGCAATAACAACTACATATGTATACAAAGGATATCAGCGATATATGTGATAACAACTACATATGTATACATAGGATATCAGCGATATATGTGATAACAACTACACATGTATACATAGGATATCAGCGATATATGCGATAACAACTACACATGTACACATAGGATATCAGCGATATATGCGATAACAGATACATATGTATACATAAGATATCAGCGATATATACGATAACAACTACATATGTATACATATGATATCAGCGATATATGTGATAACAACTACATATGTATACATATGATATCAGCGATATATACGCTAACAGCTACATATGTATACATATGATATCAGCGATATATACGCTAACAACTACATATGTATACATATGATATCAGCGATATATACGCTAACAACTACATATGTATACATAGGATATCAGCGATATATACGCTAACAACTTCATATGTATACATAGGATATCAGCGATATATGCGATAACAGATACATATGTATACATAGGATATCAGCGATATATACGATAACAACTACATATGTATACATGAGATATCAGCGATATGTGCGATAACAACTACATATGTATACATGAGATATCAGCGATATGTGCGATAACAACTACATATATATACATGAGATATCAGCGATATGTGCGATAACAACTAGATATGTATACATGAGATATCGTCGATATGTGCGATAACAACTACATATGTATACATGAGATATCAGTGATATGTGCGATAACAACTACATATGTATACATGAGATATCAGTGATATGTGCGATAACAACTACATATGTATACATAGGATATCAGCGATATATGCAATAACAACTACATATGTATACATAGGATATCAGCGATATATGCGATAACAACTACATAAGTATACATAGGATATCAGCGATATATGCGATAACAACTACATATGTATACATAGGATATCAGCGATATATGCGATAACAACTACATATGTATACATATGATATCAGCGATATGTGCGATATCAACTACATATGTATACATGAGATATCAGCGATATATACGATAACAACAACATATGTATACATAGCATATCAGCGATATATGCGATAACAACTACATATGTATACACAGGATATCAGCGATATGTGCGATATCAATTACATATGTATACATGAGATATCAGCGATATGTGCGATAATAACTAGATATGTATACATGAGATATCGGCGATATATGCATAATGACTACATATGTATTCATGAGATATCAGCGATATGTGCGATAACAACTACAAATGTATACATGAGATATCAGCGATATGTGCGATAACAACTACATATGTATACATGAGATAACAGCGATATGTCCGATAACAACTACATATGTATACATGAGATATCAGCGATATATGCGATAACAACTACATATATGTACATAGGATATCAGCGATATGTGCGATAACAACTACATATGTATACATGAGATACCAGTGATATGTGCTATAACAACTAGATATGTATACATAGGATATCAGTGATGTATGCGATATCAACTACACATAGGATATCAGCGATATATGTGATAACAAATACATATGTATACATAGGATATCAGCGATATATGCGATAACAACTACATATGTATACATATGATATAAGCGATATGTGCGATATCAACTACATATGTATACATGAGATATCATCGATATTTGCGATAACAACTACATATGTATACATATGATATCAGCGATATGTGCGATATCAACTACATATGTATACATGAGATATCAGCGATATATACGATAACAACAACATATGTATACATAGCATATCAGCGATATGTGCGATATCAACTACATATGTATACATATGATATCAGCGATATATACGCTAACAGCTACATATGTATACATATGATATCAGCGATATATACGCTAACAACTACATATGTATACATATGATATCAGCGATATATACGCTAACAACTACATATGTATACATAGGATATCAGCGATATATACGCTAACAACTTCATATGTATACATAGGATATCAGCGATATATGCGATAACAGATACATATGTATACATAGGATATCAGCGATATATACGATAACAACTACATATGTATACATGAGATATCAGCGATATGTGCGATAACAACTACATATGTATACATGAGATATCAGCGATATGTGCGATAACAACTACATATATATACATGAGATATCAGCGATATGTGCGATAACAACTAGATATGTATACATGAGATATCGTCGATATGTGCGATAACAACTACATATGTATACATGAGATATCAGTGATATGTGCGATAACAACTACATATGTATACATGAGATATCAGTGATATGTGCGATAACAACTACATATGTATACATAGGATATCAGCGATATATGCAATAACAACTACATATGTATACATAGGATATCAGCGATATATGCGATAACAACTACATAAGTATACATAGGATATCAGCGATATATGCGATAACAACTACATATGTATACATAGGATATCAGCGATATATGCGATAACAATTACATATGTATACATATGATATCAGCGATATGTGCGATATCAACTACATATGTATACATGAGATATCAGCGATATATACGATAACAACAACATATGTATACATAGCATATCAGCGATATATGCGATAACAACTACATATGTATACACAGGATATCAGCGATATGTGCGATATCAATTACATATGTATACATGAGATATCAGCGATATGTGCGATAATAACTAGATATGTATACATGAGATATCGGCGATATATGCATAATGACTACATATGTATTCATGAGATATCAGCGATATGTGCGATAACAACTACAAATGTATACATGAGATATCAGCGATATGTGCGATAACAACTACATATGTATACATGAGATAACAGCGATATGTCCGATAACAACTACATATGTATACATGAGATATCAGCGATATTTGCGATAACAACTACATATGTATACATATGATATCAGCGATATGTGCGATATCAACTACATATGTATACATGAGATATCAGCGATATATACGATAACAACAACATATGTATACATAGCATATCAGCGATATATGCGATAACAACTACATATGTATACACAGGATATCAGCGATATGTCCGATATCAATTACATATGTATACATGAGATATCAGCGATATGTGCGATAATAACTAGATATGTATACATGAGATATCGGCGATATATGCGATAACAACTACATATGTATACATGAGATATGAGCGATATGTGCGATAACATCTACATATGTATACATAAGATATTAGCGATATATGCGATAACAACTACATATGTATACATAGGATATCAGCGATATGTGTGATAACAACTACATATGTATACATATGATATCAGCAATACATGCAATAACAACTACATCTGTATACATGAGATATCAGCGATATGTGTGACAGCAACTACATATGTATACATGAGATATCAGCGATATGTGCGATAACAACTGCATATGTATACATGAGATAGCGATATATGCGATAACAACTACATATATGTACATAGGATATCAGCGATATGTGCGATAACAACTACATATGTATACATGAGATATCAGTGATATGTGCGATAACAAATACATATGCATACATAGGATATTAGCGGTATGTGCGATAACAACTACATATGTATTTTTAGGATATCGGCGATATGTGCGATAACAACTAGATATGTATACATGAGATATCGGCGATATGTGCGATAACAACCACATCAGTATACATAGGATATCAGCGATATGTGCGATAACAACTAAATCTGTATACATGAGATATAAGTGATATGTGCGATAACATCTACATATGTATACATGAGATATCAGTGATATGTGCGATAACAACTACATATGTATACATGAGATATCAGTGATATGTGCGATAACAACTACATATGTATATATAGGATATCAGCGATATATGCAATAACAACTACATATGTATACATAGGTTATCAGCGAAATATGCGATAACAACTACATAAGTACACATAGGATATCAGCGATAAATGTGATAACAACTACACATATACAAATAGGATATCAGCGATATATGCGATAACAACTACATATGTATACATAGGATATCAGCGATATATGCGATAACAACTACACATGTACACATAGGATATCAGCGATATATGTGATAACAAATATATATATGTATACATATGATATCAGCGATATGTGCGATATCAACTACATATGTATACATGAGATATCAGCGATATATACGATAACAACAACATATGTATACATAGCATATCAGCGATATATGCGATAACAACTACATATGTATACACAGGATATCAGCGATATGTGCGATATCAATTACATATGTATACATGAGATATCAGCGATATGTGCGATAATAACTAGATATGTATACATGAGATATCGGCGATATATGCATAATGACTACATATGTATTCATGAGATATCAGCGATATGTGCGATAACAACTACAAATGTATACATGAGATATCAGCGATATGTGCGATAACAACTACATATGTATACATGAGATAACAGCGATATGTCCGATAACAACTACATATGTATACATGAGATATCAGCGATATATGCGATAACAACTACATATATGTACATAGGATATCAGCGATATGTGCGATAACAACTACATATGTATACATGAGATACCAGTGATATGTGCGATAACAACTAGATATGTATACATAGGATATCAGTGATGTATGCGATATCAACTACACATAGGATATCAGCGATATATGTGATAACAAATACATATGTATACATAGGATATCAGCGATATATGCGATAACAACTACATATGTATACATATGATATAAGCGATATGTGCGATATCAACTACATATGTATACATGAGATATCATCGATATTTGCGATAACAACTACATATGTATACATATGATATCAGCGATATGTGCGATATCAACTACATATGTATACATGAGATATCAGCGATATATACGATAACAACAACATATGTATACATATGATATAAGCGATATGTGCGATATCAACTACATATGTATACATGAGATATCATCGATATTTGCGATAACAACTACATATGTATACATATGATATCAGCGATATGTGCGATATCAACTACATATGTATACATGAGATATCAGCGATATATACGATAACAACAACATATGTATACATAGCATATCAGCGATATGTGCGATATCAACTACATATGTATACATATGATATCAGCGATATATACGCTAACAGCTACATATGTATACATATGATATCAGCGATATATACGCTAACAACTACATATGTATACATATGATATCAGCGATATATACGCTAACAACTACATATGTATACATAGGATATCAGCGATATATACGCTAACAACTTCATATGTATACATAGGATATCAGCGATATATGCGATAACAGATACATATGTATACATAGGATATCAGCGATATATACGATAACAACTACATATGTATACATGAGATATCAGCGATATGTGCGATAACAACTACATATGTATACATGAGATATCAGCGATATGTGCGATAACAACTACATATATATACATGAGATATCAGCGATATGTGCGATAACAACTAGATATGTATACATGAGATATCGTCGATATGTGCGATAACAACTACATATGTATACATGAGATATCAGTGATATGTGCGATAACAACTACATATGTATACATGAGATATCAGTGATATGTGCGATAACAACTACATATGTATACATAGGATATCAGCGATATATGCAATAACAACTACATATGTATACATAGGATATCAGCGATATATGCGATAACAACTACATAAGTATACATAGGATATCAGCGATATATGCGATAACAACTACATATGTATACATAGGATATCAGCGATATATGCGATAACAATTACATATGTATACATATGATATCAGCGATATGTGCGATATCAACTACATATGTATACATGAGATATCAGCGATATATACGATAACAACAACATATGTATACATAGCATATCAGCGATATATGCGATAACAACGACATATGTATACACAGGATATCAGCGATATGTGCGATATCAATTACATATGTATACATGAGATATCAGCGATATGTGCGATAACAACTACAAATGTATACATGAGATATCAGCGATATGTGCGATAACAACTACATATGTATACATGAGATAACAGCGATATGTCCGATAACAACTACATATGTATACATGAGATATCAGCGATATATGCGATAACAACTACAAATGTATACATGAGATATCAGCGATATGTGCGATAACAACTACATATGTATACATGAGATAACAGCGATATGTCCGATAACAACTACATATGTATACATGAGATATCAGCGATATATGCGATAACAACTACATATATGTACATAGGATATCAGCGATATGTGCGATAACAACTACATATGTATACATGAGATACCAGTGATATGTGCGATAACAACTACATATGTATACATGAGATAACAGCGATATGTCCGATAACAACTACATATGTATACATGAGATATCAGCGATATATGCGATAACAACTACATATATGTACATAGGATATCAGCGATATGTGCGATAACAACTACATATGTATACATGAGATACCAGTGATATGTGCGATAACAACTAGATATGTATACATAGGATATCAGTGATGTATGCGATATCAACTACACATAGGATATCAGCGATATATGTGATAACAAATACATATGTATACATAGGATATCAGCGATATATGCGATAACAACTACATATGTATACATATGATATAAGCGATATGTGCGATATCAACTACATATGTATACATGAGATATCAGCGATATTTGCGATAACAACTACATATGTATACATGAGATAACAGCGATATGTCCGATAACAACTACATATGTATACATGAGATATCAACGATATTTGCGATAACAACTACATATGTATACATATGATATCAGCGATATGTGCGATATCAACTACATATGTATACATGAGATATCAGCGATATATACGATAACAACAACATATGTATACATAGCATATCAGCGATATATGCGATAACAACTACATATGTATACACAGGATATCAGCGATATGTCCGATATCAATTACATATGTATACATGAGATATCAGCGATATGTGCGATAATAACTAGATATGTATACATGAGATATCGGCGATATATGCGATAACAACTACATATGTATACATGAGATATGAGCGATATGTGCGATAACATCTACATATGTATACATAAGATATTAGCGATATATGCGATAACAACTACATATGTATACATAGGATATCAGCGATATGTGTGATAACAACTACATATGTATACATATGATATCAGCAATACATGCAATAACAACTACATCTGTATACATGAGATATCAGCGATATGTGTGACAGCAACTACATATGTATACATGAGATATCAGCGATATGTGCGATAACAACTGCATATGTATACATGAGATAGCGATATATGCGATAACAACTACATATATGTACATAGGATATCAGCGATATGTGCGATAACAACTACATATGTATACATGAGATATCAGTGATATGTGCGATAACAAATACATATGCATACATAGGATATTAGCGGTATGTGCGATAACAACTACATATGTATTTTTAGGATATCGGCGATATGTGCGATAACAACTAGATATGTATACATGAGATATCGGCGATATGTGCGATAACAACCACATCAGTATACATAGGATATCAGCGATATGTGCGATAACAACTAAATCTGTATACATGAGATATAAGTGATATGTGCGATAACATCTACATATGTATACATGAGATATCAGTGATATGTGCGATAACAACTACATATGTATACATGAGATATCAGTGATATGTGCGATAACAACTACATATGTATATATAGGATATCAGCGATATATGCAATAACAACTACATATGTATACATAGGTTATCAGCGAAATATGCGATAACAACTACATAAGTACACATAGGATATCAGCGATAAATGTGATAACAACTACACATATACAAATAGGATATCAGCGATATATGCGATAACAACTACATATGTATACATAGGATATCAGCGATATATGCGATAACAACTACACATGTACACATAGGATATCAGCGATATATGTGATAACAAATATATATATGTATACATATGATATCAGCGATATGTGCGATATCAACTACATATGTATACATGAGATATCAGCGATATATACGATAACAACAACATATGTATACATAGCATATCAGCGATATATGCGATAACAACTACATATGTATACACAGGATATCAGCGATATGTGCGATATCAATTACATATGTATACATGAGATATCAGCGATATGTGCGATAATAACTAGATATGTATACATGAGATATCGGCGATATATGCATAATGACTACATATGTATTCATGAGATATCAGCGATATGTGCGATAACAACTACAAATGTATACATGAGATATCAGCGATATGTGCGATAACAACTACATATGTATACATGAGATAACAGCGATATGTCCGATAACAACTACATATGTATACATGAGATATCAGCGATATATGCGATAACAACTACATATATGTACATAGGATATCAGCGATATGTGCGATAATAACTACATATGTATACATGAGATACCAGTGATATGTGCGATAACAACTAGATATGTATACATAGGATATCAGTGATGTATGCGATATCAACTACACATAGGATATCAGCGATATATGTGATAACAAATACATATGTATACATAGGATATCAGCGATATATGCGATAACAACTACATATGTATACATATGATATAAGCGATATGTGCGATATCAACTACATATGTATACATGAGATATCATCGATATTTGCGATAACAACTACATATGTATACATATGATATCAGCGATATGTGCGATATCAACTACATATGTATACATGAGATATCAGCGATATATACGATAACAACAACATATGTATACATATGATATAAGCGATATGTGCGATATCAACTACATATGTATACATGAGATATCATCGATATTTGCGATAACAACTACATATGTATACATATGATATCAGCGATATGTGCGATATCAACTACATATGTATACATGAGATATCAGCGATATATACGATAACAACAACATATGTATACATAGCATATCAGCGATATGTGCGATATCAACTACATATGTATACATATGATATCAGCGATATATACGCTAACAGCTACATATGTATACATATGATATCAGCGATATATACGCTAACAACTACATATGTATACATATGATATCAGCGATATATACGCTAACAACTACATATGTATACATAGGATATCAGCGATATATACGCTAACAACTTCATATGTATACATAGGATATCAGCGATATATGCGATAACAGATACATATGTATACATAGGATATCAGCGATATATACGATAACAACTACATATGTATACATGAGATATCAGCGATATGTGCGATAACAACTACATATGTATACATGAGATATCAGCGATATGTGCGATAACAACTACATATATATACATGAGATATCAGCGATATGTGCGATAACAACTAGATATGTATACATGAGATATCGTCGATATGTGCGATAACAACTACATATGTATACATGAGATATCAGTGATATGTGCGATAACAACTACATATGTATACATGAGATATCAGTGATATGTGCGATAACAACTACATATGTATACATAGGATATCAGCGATATATGCAATAACAACTACATATGTATACATAGGATATCAGCGATATATGCGATAACAACTACATAAGTATACATAGGATATCAGCGATATATGCGATAACAACTACATATGTATACATAGGATATCAGCGATATATGCGATAACAATTACATATGTATACATATGATATCAGC
This sequence comes from Saccoglossus kowalevskii, assembly GCF_978046115.1. Taxonomy (NCBI): domain Eukaryota; kingdom Metazoa; phylum Hemichordata; class Enteropneusta; family Harrimaniidae; genus Saccoglossus; species Saccoglossus kowalevskii. Next base: position 2,455,939 of record NC_140647.1, on the reverse strand, counting down.
GATATGTGCGATATCAACTACATATGTATACATGAGATATCAGCGATATATACGATAACAACAACATATGTATACATAGCATATCAGCGATATATGCGATAACAACGACATATGTATACACAGGATATCAGCGATATGTGCGATATCAATTACATATGTATACATGAGATATCAGCGATATGTGCGATAACAACTACATATGTATACATGAGATATCAGCGATATATGCGATAACAACTACAAATGTATACATGAGATATCAGCGATATGTGCGATAACAACTACATATGTATACATGAGATAACAGCGATATGTCCGATAACAACTACATATGTATACATGAGATATCAGCGATATATGCGATAACAACTACATATATGTACATAGGATATCAGCGATATGTGCGATAACAACTACATATGTATACATGAGATACCAGTGATATGTGCGATAACAACTACATATGTATACATGAGATAACAGCGATATGTCCGATAACAACTACATATGTATACATGAGATATCAGCGATATATGCGATAACAACTACATATATGTACATAGGATATCAGCGATATGTGCGATAACAACTACATATGTATACATGAGATACCAGTGATATGTGCGATAACAACTAGATATGTATACATAGGATATCAGTGATGTATGCGATATCAACTACACATAGGATATCAGCGATATATGTGATAACAAATACATATGTATACATAGGATATCAGCGATATATGCGATAACAACTACATATGTATACATATGATATAAGCGATATGTGCGATATCAACTACATATGTATACATGAGATATCAGCGATATTTGCGATAACAACTACATATGTATACATATGATATCAGCGATATGTGCGATATCAACTACATATGTATACATGAGATATCAGCGATATATACGATAACAACAACATATGTATACATAGCATATCAGCGATATATGCGATAACAACTACATATGTATACACAGGATATCAGCGATATGTCCGATATCAATTACATATGTATACATGAGATATCAGCGATATGTGCGATAATAACTAGATATGTATACATGAGATATCGGCGATATATGCGATAACAACTACGTATGTATACATGAGATATCAGCGATATGTGCGATAACATCTACATATGTATACATAAGATATTAGCGATATATGCGATAACAACTACATATGTATACATAGGATATCAGCGATATGTGTGATAACAACTACATATGTATACATATGATATCAGCAATACATGCAATAACAACTACATCTGTATATATGAGATATCAGCGATATGTGTGACAGCAACTACATATGTATACATGAGATATCAGCGATATGTGCGATAACAACTGCATATGTATACATGAGATAGCGATATATGCGATAACAACTACATATATGTACATAGGATATCAGCGATATGTGCGATAACAACTACATATGTATACATGAGATATCAGTGATATGTGCGATAACAAATACATATGCATACATAGGATATTAGCGGTATGTGCGATAACAACTACATATGTATTTTTAGGATATCGGCGATATGTGCGATAACAACTAGATATGTATACATGAGATATCGGCGATATGTGCGATAACAACCACATCTGTATACATAGGATATCAGCGATATGTGCGATAACAACTAAATCTGTATACATGAGATATAAGTGATATGTGCGATAACATCTACATATGTATACATGAGATATCAGTGATATGTGCGATAACAACTACATATGTATACATGAGATATCAGTGATATGTGCGATAACAACTACATATGTATATATAGGATATCAGCGATATATGCAATAACAACTACATATGTATACATAGGATATCAGCGAAATATGCGATAACAACTACATAAGTACACATAGTATATCAGCGATAAATGTGATAACAACTACACATATACAAATAGGATATCAGCGATATATGCGATAACAACTACATATGTATACATAGGATATCAGCGATATATGCGATAACAACTACACATGTACACATAGGATATCAGCGATATATGTGATAACAAATATATATATGTATACATAGGATATCAGCGATATGTGCGATAACAACTAAATCTATATACATGAGATATAAGTGATATGTACGATAACAACTACATATGTATACATAGGATATCAGCGATATATGCAATAACAACTACATATGTGTACATAGGATATCAGTGATACATGCAATAACAACTACATATGCATACAAAGGATATCAGTGATACATGCAATAACAACTACATATGTATACAAAGGATATCAGCGATATATGCAATAACAACTACTCATGTATACATAGGATATCAGCGATATATGTGATAACAACTACACATGTATACATAGGATATCAGCGATATATGTGATAACAACTACACATGTACACATAGGATATCAGCGATATATGCGATAACAGATACATATGTATACATAAGATATCAGCGATATATACGATAACAACTACATATGTATACATAGTATATCAGTGATATATGTGATAACAACTACATATGTATACATATGATATCAGCGATATGTACGCTAACAGCTACATATGTATACATACGATATCAGCGATATATATGATAACAACTACATATGTATACATAGGATATCAGCGATATGTGCAATAACAGATACATATATATACATATTATATCAGCGATATATACGCTAACAACTACATATGTATACATAGGATATCAGATATATGTGCGATAATAACTACATATGTATACATATGATATCAGCGATATATGAGATAACAACTACATCTGTATACATATGATATCAGTGATACATGCGATAACAACTACATCTTTATACATATGATATCAGTAATACATGCGATAACAACTACATATGTATACATAGGATATCAGTGATACATGTGATAACAACTATATCTGTATACATATGATATCAGTGATACATGCGATAACAACTACATATGTGTACATAGGATATCAGCGATATGTGCGATAGCAACTACATATGTATACATGAGATATCAGTGATATGTGCGATAACAACTACATATGTATACATGAGATATCAGCGATATATACGCTAACAACTACATATGTATACATATGATATCAGCGATATATACGCTAACAACTACATATGTATACATATGATATCAGCGATATATACGCTAACAACTACATATGTATACATATGATATCAGCGATATATACGCTAACAACTACATATGTATACATATGATATCAGCGATATATGCGATAACAGATACAAATGTATACATAGGATATCAGTGATATATACGATAACAACTACATATGTATACACAGGATATCAGCGATATGTACGATAACAGATACATATGTATACATAGGATATCAGCGATATATGGGATAACAACTACATATGTATACATAGGATATCAGCGGTACATGAGATAACAACTACATTTGTATACATAGGATATATGGGATAGCAACCTACATATGTATACATAGGATATCAGAGATATGTGCGATAATAACTACATATGTATACATATGATATCAGCGATATATACGCTAACAACTACATATGTATACATATGATATCAGTGATATGTGCGATAGCAACTACATATGTATACATGAGATATCAGCGATATGTGCGATATCAACTACATATGTATACATATGATATCAGCGATATATACGCTAACAGCTACATATGTATACATATGATATCAGCGATATATACGCTAACAACTACATATGTATACATGAGATATCAGCGATATATACGATAACAACTACATATGTATACATGAGATATCAGCGATATGTGCGATAACAACTTCATATGTATACATAGGATATCAGCGATATATACGATAACAACTACATATGTATACATGAGATATCAGCGATATATACGATAACAACTACATATGTATACATGAGATATCAGCGATATGTGCGATAACAACTACATTTGTATACATGAGATATCAGCGATATGTGCGATAACAACTACATATGTATACATGAGATATCAGCGATATGTGCGATAACAACTAGATATGTATACATGAGATATCGGCGATATGCGCGATAACAACTACATCTGTATACTTAGGATATCAGTGATATGTGCGATAACAACTAAATCTGTATACATGAGATATAAGTGATATGTGCGATAACAACTACATATGTATACATGAGATATCAGTGATATGTGCGATAACAACTACATATGTATACATGAGATATCAGTGATATGTGCGATAACAACTACATATGTATACATAGGATATCAGCGATATATGCAATAACAACTACATATGTATACATAGGATATCAGCGATATATGCGATAACAACTAAATCTATATACATGAGATATAAGTGATATGTGCGATAACAACTACATATGTATACATAGGATATAAGCGATATGTGCGATATCAACTACATATGTATACATGAGATATCAGCGATATATGCGATAACAACTACATATGTATACATATGATATCAGCGATATATACGATAACAACTACATATGTATACATATGATATCAGCGATATATGTGATAACAACTACATATGTATACATATGATATCAGCGATATATGTGATAACAACTACATATGTATACATATGATATCAGCGATATATACGCTAACAGCTACATATGTATACATATGATATCAGCGATATATACGCTAACAACTACATATGTATACATATGATATCAGCGATATATACGCTAACAACTACATATGTATACATAGGATATCAGCAATATATACGCTAACAACTTCATATGTATACATAGGATATCAGCGATATATGCGATAACAGATACATATGTATACATAGGATATCAGCGATATATACGATAACAACTACATATGTATACATGAGATATCAGCGATATGTGCGATAACAACTACATATGTATACATGAGATATCAGCGATATGTGCGATAACAACTACATATATATACATGAGATATCAGCGATATGTGCGATAACAACTAGATATGTATACATGAGATATCGTCGATATGTGCGATAACAACTAAATCTGTATACATAGGATATCAGTGATATGTGCGATAACAACTAAATCTGTATACATGAGATATAAGTGATATGTGCGATAACAACTACATATGTATATATGAGATATCAGTGATATGTGCGATAACAACTACATATGTATACATGAGATATCGGTGATATGTGCGATAACAACTACATATGTATACATAGGATATCAGCGATATATGCAATAACAACTACATATGTATACATAGGATATCAGCGATATATGCGATAACAACTACATAAGTATACATAGGATATCAGCGATATATGCGATAACAACTACATATGTATACATAGGATATCAGCGATATATGCGATAACAACTACATATGTATACATATGATATCAGCGATATGTGCGATATCAACTACATATGTATACATGAGATATCAGCGATATATACGATAACAACAACATATGTATACATAGCATATCAGCGATATATGCGATAACAACTACATATGTATACACAGGATATCAGCGATATGTGCGATATCAATTACATATGTATACATGATATATCAGCGATATGTGCGATAATAACTAGATATGTATACATGAGATATCGGCGATATATGCATAATGACTACATATGTATTCATGAGATATCGGCGATATGTGCGATAACAACTACAAATGTATACATGAGATATCAGCGATATGTGCGATAACAACTACATATGTATACATGAGATAACAGCGATATGTCCGATAACAACTACATCTGTATACATGAGATATCAGCGATAAGTGTGACAGCAACTACATATGTATACATGAGATATCAGCGATATGTGCGATAACAACTACATATGTATACATGAGATAGCGATATATGCGATAACAACTACATCTTTATATATATGATATCAGTGATACATGCGATAACAACTACATATGTATACATAGGATATCAGTGATACATGTGATAACAACTATATCTGTATACATATGATATCAGTGATACATGCGATAACAACTACATATGTGTACATAGTATATCAGCGATATGTGCGATAACAACTACATATGTATACATGAGATATCAGTGATATGTGCGATAACAAATACATATGCATACATAGGATATTAGCGGTATGTGCGATAACAACTACATATGTATTTTTAGGATATCGGCGATATGTGCGATAACAACTAGATATGTATACATGAGATATCGGCGATATGTGCGATAACAACCACATCTGTATACATAGGATATCAGCGATATGTGCGATAACAACTAAATCTGTATACATGAGATATAAGTGATATGTGCGATAACATCTATATATGTATACATGAGATATCAGTGATATGTGCGATAACAACTACATATGTATACATGAGATATCAGTGATATGTGCGATAACAACTACATATGTATATATAGGATATCAGCGATATATGCAATAACAACTACATATGTATACATAGGATATCAGCGAAATATGCGATAGCAACTACATAAGTACACATAGGATATCAGCGATAAATGTGATAACAACTACACATATACAAATAGGATATCAGCGATATATGCGATAACAACTACATATGTATACATAGGATATCAGCGATATATGCGATAACAACTACACATGTACACATAGGATATCAGCGATATATGTGATAACAAATATATATATGTATACATAGGATATCAGCGATATGTGCGATAACAACTAAATCTATATACATGAGATATAAGTGATATGTGCGATAACAACTACATATGTATACATAGGATATCAGCGATATATGCAATAACAACTACATATGTGTACATAGGATATCAGTGATACATGCAATAACAACTACATATGCATACAAAGGATATCAGTGATACATGCAATAACAACTACATATGTATACAAAGGATATCAGCGATATATGCAATAACAACTACTCATGTATACATAGGATATCAGCGATATATGTGATAACAACTACACATGTATACATAGGATATCAGCGATATATGTGATAACAACTACACATGTACACATAGGATATCAGCGATATATGCGATAACAGATACATATGTATACATAAGATATCAGCGATATATACGATAACAACTACATATGTATACATAGTATATCAGTGATATATGTGATAACAACTACATATGTATACATATGATATCAGCGATATGTACGCTAACAGCTACATATGTATACATACGATATCAGCGATATATATGATAACAACTACATATGTATACATAGGATATCAGCGATATGTACAATAACAGATACATATATATACATATTATATCAGCGATATATACGCTAACAACTACATATGTATACATAGGATATCAGATATATGTGCGATAATAACTACATATGTATACATATGATATCAGCGATATATGAGATAACAACTACATCTGTATACATATGATATCAGTGATACATGCGATAACAACTACATCTTTATACATATGATATCAGTAATACATGCGATAACAACTACATATGTATACATAGGATATCAGTGATACATGTGATAACAACTATATCTGTATACATATGATATCAGTGATACATGCGATAACAACTACATATGTGTACATAGGATATCAGCGATATGTGCGATAGCAACTACATATGTATACATGAGATATCAGTGATATGTGCGATAACAACTACATATGTATACATGAGATATCAGCGATATATACGCTAACAACTACATATGTATACATATGATATCAGCGATATATACGCTAACAACTACATATGTATACATATGATATCAGCGATATATACGCTAACAACTACATATGTATACATATGATATCAGCGATATATACGCTAACAACGACATATGTATACATATGATATCAGCGATATATGCGATAACAGATACAAATGTATACATAGGATATCAGTGATATATACGATAACAACTACATATGTATACACAGGATATCAGCAATATGTACGATAACAGATACATATGTATACATAGGATATCAGCGATATATGGGATAACAACTACATATGTATACATAGGATATCAGCGGTACATGAGATAACAACTACATTTGTATACATAGGATATATGGGATAGCAACCTACATATGTATACATAGGATATCAGAGATATGTGCGATAATAACTACATATGTATACATATGATATCAGCGATATATACGCTAACAACTACATATGTATACATACGATATCAGTGATATGTGCGATAGCAACTACATATGTATACATGAGATATCAGTGATATGTGCGATAACAACTACATATGTATACATGACATATCAGCGATATATACGCTAACAACTACATATGTATACATATGATATCAGCGATATATACGCTAACAACTACATATGTATACATATGATATCAGCGATATATACGATAACAACTACATATGTATACATGAGATATCAGCGATATATACGATAACAACTACATATGTATACATGAGATATCAGCGATATGTGCGATAACAACTACATTTGTATACATGAGATATCAGCGATATGTGCGATAACAACTACATATGTATACATGAGATATCAGCGATATGTGCGATAACAACTAGATATGTATACATGAGATATCGGCGATATGCGCGATAACAACTACATCTGTATACTTATGATATCAGTGATATGTGCGATAACAACTAAATCTGTATACATGAGATATAAGTGATATGTGCGATAACAACTACATATGTATACATGAGATATCAGTGATATGTGCGATAACAACTACATATGTATACATGAGATATCAGTGATATGTGCGATAACAACTACATATGTATACATAGGATATCAGCGATATATGCAATAACAACTACATATGTATAAATAGGATATCAGCGATATATGCGATAACAACTACATAAGTATACATAGGATATCAGCGATATATGTGATAACAAATATATATATATGTATACATAGGATATCAGCGATATGTGCGATAACAACTAAATCTATATACATGAGATATAAGTGATATGTGCAATAACAACTACATATGTATACATAGGATATCAGCGATATATGCAATAACAACTACATATGTGTACATAGGATATCAGTGATACATGCAATAACAACTACATATGTATACAAAGGATATCAGTGATACATGCAATAACAACTACATATGTATACAAAGGATATCAGCGATATATGTGATAACATCTACATATGTATACATAGGATATCAGCGATATATGTGATAACAACTACACATGTATACATAGGATATCAGCGATATATGCGATAACAACTACACATGTACACATAGGATATCAGCGATATATGCGATAACAGATACATATGTATACATAAGATATCAGCGATATATACGATAACAACTACATATGTATACATATGATATCAGCGATATATGTGATAACAACTACATATGTATACATATGATATCAGCGATATATACGCTAACAGCTACATATGTATACATATGATATCAGCGATATATACGCTAACAACTACATATGTATACATATGATATCAGCGATATATACGCTAACAACTACATATGTATACATAGGATATCAGCGATATATACGCTAACAACTTCATATGTATACATAGGATATCAGCGATATATGCGATAACAGATACATATGTATACATAGGATATCAGCGATATATACGATAACAACTACATATGTATACATGAGATATCAGCGATATGTGCGATAACAACTACATATGTATACATGAGATATCAGCGATATGTGCGATAACAACTACATATATATACATGAGATATCAGCGATATGTGCGATAACAACTAGATATGTATACATGAGATATCGTCGATATGTGCGATAACAACTAAATCTGTATACATAGGATATCAGTGATATGTGCGATAACAACTAAATCTGTATACATGAGATATAAGTGATATGTGCGATAACAACTACATATGTATACATGAGATATCAGTGATATGTGCGATAACAACTACATATGTATACATGAGATATCAGTGATATGTGCGATAACAACTACATATGTATACATAGGATATCAGCGATATATGCAATAACAACTACATATGTATACATAGGATATCAGCGATATATGCGATAACAACTAAATAAGTATACATAGGATATCAGCGATATATGCGATAACAACTACATATGTATACATAGGATATCAGCGATATATGCGATAATAACTACATATGTATACATATGATATCAGCGATATATGTGATAACAACTATATATGTATACATAGGATATCAGCGATACATGAGATAACAACTACATTTGTATACATAGGATATATGGGAAAACAACCACATTTGTATACATAGGATATATGGGATAACAACCTAAATATGTATACATAGGATATCAGCGATATATACGCTAACAACTACATATGTATACATAGGATATCAGCGACATATGTGATAACAACTACATATGTATACATATGATATCAGCAATATATACGCTAACAACTACATATGTATACATGAGATGTCAGCGACATATGCGATAACAACTACATATGTATACATAGGATATCGGCGATATATGCGATAACAACTACATATGTATACATAGGATATCAGCGATATATACGCTAACAACTTCATATGTATACATAGGATATCAGCGATATATGCGATAACAGATACATATGTATACATAGGATATCAGCGATATATACGATAACAACTACATATGTATACATGAGATATCAGCGATATGTGCGATAACAACTACATATGTATACATGAGATATCAGCGATATGTGCGATAACAACTACATATATATACATGAGATATCAGCGATATGTGCGATAACAACTAGATATGTATACATGAGATATCGTCGATATGTGCGATAACAACTAAATCTGTATACATAGGATATCAGTGATATGTGCGATAACAACTAAATCTGTATACATGAGATATAAGTGATATGTGCGATAACAACTACATATGTATACATGAGATATCAGTGATATGTGCGATAACAACTACATATGTATACATGAGATATCAGTGATATGTGCGATAACAACTACATATGTATACATAGGATATCAGCGATATATGCAATAACAACTACATATGTATACATAGGATATCAGCGATATATGCGATAACAACTAAATAAGTATACATAGGATATCAGCGATATATGCGATAACAACTACATATGTATACATAGGATATCAGCGATATATGCGATAATAACTACATATGTATACATATGATATCAGCGATATATGTGATAACAACTATATATGTATACATAGGATATCAGCGATACATGAGATAACAACTACATTTGTATACATAGGATATATGGGAAAACAACCACATTTGTATACATAGGATATATGGGATAACAACCTAAATATGTATACATAGGATATCAGCGATATATACGCTAACAACTACATATGTATACATAGGATATCAGCGACATATGTGATAACAACTACATATGTATACATATGATATCAGCAATATATACGCTAACAACTACATATGTATACATGAGATGTCAGCGACATATGCGATAACAACTACATATGTATACATAGGATATCGGCGATATATGCGATAACAACTACATATGTATACATAGGATATCAGCGATATGTGCAATAACAACTACATATGTATATATAAGATATCAGCGATATGTGCAATAACAACTACATATGTATACATGAGATATCTGTGATATATGCGATAACAACTACATATGTATACATAGTATATCAGCGATATATAAGATAACAACTACATTTGTATACATAGGATATATGGGAAAACAACCTACATATGTATACATAGGATATCAGTGATACATGTGACAACAACTATATCTGTATACATATGATATCAGTGATACATGCGATAACAACTACATATGTGTTCATAAGATATTAGCGATATTTGCGATAACAACTACATATGTATACATGAGATATCAGTGATATGTGTGATTACAACTACATATGTATACATGAGATATCAGCGATATGTGCGATAACAACTACATATGTGTACATATGATATCAGCGATATGTGCGATAATAACTACATATGTATACATATGATATCAGCGATATATGTGATAACAACTACATATGTATACATAGGATATCAGCGATACATGAGATAACAACTACATTTGTATACATAGGATATATGGGAAAACAACCACATTTGTATACATAGGATATATGGGATAACAACCTAAATATGTATACATAGGATATCAGCGATATATACGCTAACAACTAAATATGTATACATAGGATATCAGCGATATATGTGATAACAACTACATATGTATACATATGATATCAGCAATATATACGCTAACAACTACATATGTATACATGAGATGTCAGCGATATATGCGATAACAACTACATATGTATACATAGGATATCGGCGATATATGCGATAACAACTACATATGTATACATAGGATATCAGCGATATGTGCAATAACAACTACATATGTATATATAAGATATCAGCGATATGTGCAATAACAACTACATATGTATACATGAGATATCTGTGATATATGCGATAACAACTACATATGTATACATAGTATATCAGCGATATATGAGATAACAACTACATTTGTATACATAGGATATATGGGAAAACAACCTACATATGTATACATAGGATATCAGCGATATATGTGATAACAACTACATATGTATACATAGGATATCAGAGATATGTGCGATAATAACTACATATGTATACATAGGATATCAGCGATATGTGAGATAACAACTACATCTGTATACATATGATATCAGTGATACATGCGATAACAACTACATCTTTATATATATGATATCAGTGATACATGCGATAACAACTACATATGTATACATAGGATATCAGTGATACATGTGATAACAACTATATCTGTATACATATGATATCAGTGATACATGCGATAACAACTACATATGTGTACATAGGATATCAGCGATATGTGCGATAGCAACTACATATGTACACATGAGATATCAGTGATATGTGCGATAACAACTACATATGTATACATGAGATATCAGCGATATATACGCTAACAACTACATATGTATACATGAGATATCAGCGATATATACGCTAACAACTACATATGTATACATATGATATCAGCGATATATACGCTAACAACTACATATGTATACATATGATATCAGCGATATATACGCTAACAACTTCATATGTATACATATGATATCAGCGATATATACGCTAACAACTACATATGTATACATATGATATCAGCGATATATACGCTAACAACTACATATGTATACATATGATATCAGCGATATATACGCTAACAACTACATATGTATACATATGATATCAGCGATATATACGCTAACAACTACATATGTATACATATGATATCAGCGATATATACGCTAACAACTTCACATGTATATATATGATATCAGCGATATATGCGATAACAGATACATATGTATACATAGGATATCAGCGATATATACGATAACAACTACATATGTATACATAGGATATCAGCGATATGTACGATAACAGATACATATGTATACATAGGATATCAGTGATATATGGGATAACAACTACATATGTATACATAGGATATCAGCGATACATGTGATAACAACTACATTTGTATACATAGGATATATGGGATAACAACCTACATATGTATACATAGGATATCAGAGATATGTGCGATAATAACTACATATGTATACATATGATATCAGCGATATATGGGATAACAACTACACATGTACACATAGGATATCAGCGATATATGTGATAACAGATACATATGTATACATAAGATATCAGCGATATATGTGATAACAACTACATATGTATATATAGGATATCAGCGATATATGTGATAACAACTTCATAGGTATACATATGATATCAGCGACATATACGCTAACAACTACATATGTATACATATGATATCAGCGATATATACGCTAACAACTACATATGTATACATATGATATCAGTGATATGTGCGATAGCAACTACATATGTATATATGAGATATCAGTGATATGTGCGATAACAACTACATATGTATACATGAGATATCAGCGATATATACGCTAACAACTACATATGTATACATATGATATCAGCGATATATACGCTAACAACTACATATGTATACATAGGATATCAGCGATATATACGCTAACAACTTCATATGTATACATATGATATCAGCGATATATGCGATAACAGATACATATGTATACATAGGATATCAGCGATATATACGATAACAACTACATATGTATACATAGGATATCAGCGATATATACGCTAACAACTACATATGTATACATAGGATATCAGCGATATATACGCTAACAACTTCATATGTATACATATGATATCAGCGATATATGCGATAACAGATACATATGTATACATAGGATATCAGCGATATATACGATAACAACTACATATGTATACATAGGATATCAGCGATATATACGATAACAACTACATATGTATACATAGGATATCAGCGATATGTACGATAACAGATACATATGTATACATAGGATATCAGCGATATATGGGATAACAACTACATATGTATATATAGGATATCAGCGATATATGTGATAACAACTTCATATGTATACATATGATATCAGCGACATATACGCTAACAACTACATATGTATACATATGATATCAGCGATATATACGCTAACAACTACATATGTATACATATGATATCAGTGATATGTGCGATAGCAACTACATATGTATACTTAGGATATCAGTGATATGTGCGATAACAACTAAATCTGTATACATGAGATATAAGTGATATGTGCGATAACAACTACATATGTATACATGAGATATCAGTGATATGTGCGATAACAACTACATATGTATACATGAGATATCAGTGATATGTGCGATAACAACTACATATGTATACATAGGATATCAGCGATATATGCAATAACAACTACATATGTATACATAGGATATCAGCGATATATGCGATAACAACTACATAAGTATACATAGGATATCAGCGATATATGTGATAACAAATATATATATGTATACATAGGATATCAGCGATATGTGCGATAACAACTAAATCTATATACATGAGATATAAGTGATATGTGCAATAACAACTACATATGTATACATAGGATATCAGCGATATATGCAATAACAACTACATATGTGTACATAGGATATCAGTGATACATGCAATAACAACTACATATGTATACAAAGGATATCAGTGATACATGCAATAACAACTACATATGTATACAAAGGATATCAGCGATATATGTGATAACATCTACATATGTATACATAGGATATCAGCGATATATGTGATAACAACTACACATGTATACATAGGATATCAGCGATATATGCGATAACAACTACACATGTACACATAGGATATCAGCGATATATGCGATAACAGATACATATGTATACATAAGATATCAGCGATATACACGATAACAACTACATATGTATACATATGATATCAGCGATATATGTGATAACAACTACATATGTATACATATGATATCAGCGATATATACGCTAACAGCTACATATGTATACATATGATATCAGCGATATATACGCTAACAACTACATATGTATACATATGATATCAGCGATATATACGCTAACAACTACATATGTATACATAGGATATCAGCGATATATACGCTAACAACTTCATATGTATACATAGGATATCAGCGATATATGCGATAACAGATACATATGTATACATAGGATATCAGCGATATATACGATAACAACTACATATGTATACATGAGATATCAGCGATATGTGCGATAACAACTACATATGTATACATGAGATATCAGCGATATGTGCGATAACAACTACATATATATACATGAGATATCAGCGATATGTGCGATAACAACTAGATATGTATACATGAGATATCGTCGATATGTGCGATAACAACTAAATCTGTATACATAGGATATCAGTGATATGTGCGATAACAACTAAATCTGTATACATGAGATATAAGTGATATGTGCGATAACAACTACATATGTATACATGAGATATCAGTGATATGTGCGATAACAACTACATATGTATACATGAGATATCAGTGATATGTGCGATAACAACTACATATGTATACATAGGATATCAGCGATATATGCAATAACAACTACATATGTATACATAGGATATCAGCGATATATGCGATAACAACTACATAAGTATACATAGGATATCAGCGATATATGCGATAACAACTACATATGTATACATAGGATATCTGCGATACATGAGATAACAACTACATTTGTACACATAGGATATATGGGAAAACAACCACATTTGTATACATAAGATATATGGGATAACAACCTAAATATGTATACATAGGATATCAGCGATATATCCGCTAACAACTACATATGTATACATAGGATATCAGCGACATATGTGATAACAACTACATATGTATACATATGATATCAGCAATATATACGCTAACAACTACATATGTATACATGAGATGTCAGCGACATATGCGATAACAACTACATATGTATACATAGGATATCGGCGATATATGCGATAACAACTACATATGTATACATAGGATATCAGCGATATGTGCAATAACAACTACATATGTATATATAAGATATCAGCGATATGTGCAATAACAACTACATATGTATACATGAGATATCTGTGATATATGCGATAACAACTACATATGTATACATAGTATATCAGCGATATATAAGATAACAACTACATTTGTATACATAGGATATATGGGAAAACAACCTACATATGTATACATAGGATATCAGTGATACATGTGACAACAACTATATCTGTATACATATGATATCAGTGATACATGTGATAACAACTACATATGTGTTCATAAGATATTAGCGATATTTGCGATAACAACTACATATGTATACATAAGATATCAGTGATATGTGTGATTACAACTACATATGTATACATGAGATATCAGCGATATGTGCGATAACAACTACATATGTGTACATATGATATCAGCGATATGTGCGATAATAACTACATATGTATACATATGATATCAGCGATATATGTGATAACAACTACATATGTATACATAGGATATCAGCGATACATGAGATAACAACTACATTTGTATACATAGGATATATGGGAAAACAACCACATTTGTATACATAGGATATATGGGATAACAACCTAAATATGTATACATAGGATATCAGCGATATATACGCTAACAACTAAATATGTATACATAGGATATCAGCGATATATGTGATAACAACTACATATGTATACATATGATATCAGCAATATATACGCTAACAACTACATATGTATACATGAGATGTCAGCGATATATGCGATAACAACTACATATGTATACATAGGATATCGGCGATATATGCGATAACAACTACATATGTATACATAGGATATCAGCGATATGTGCAATAACAACTACATATGTATATATAAGATATCAGCGATATGTGCAATAACAACTACATATGTATACATGAGATATCTGTGATATATGCGATAACAACTACATATGTATACATAGTATATCAGCGATATATGAGATAACAACTACATTTGTATACATAGGATATATGGGAAAACAACCTACATATGTATACATAGGATATCAGCGATATATGTGATAACAACTACATATGTATACATAGGATATCAGAGATATGTGCGATAATAACTACATATGTATACATAGGATATCAGCGATATGTGAGATAACAAATACATCTGTATACATATGATATCAGCGATACATGGGATAACAACTACATTTGTATACATAGGATATATGGGAAAACAACCACATTTGTATACATAAGATATATGGGATAACAACCTAAATATGTATACATAGGATATCAGCGATATATACGCTAACAACTACATATGTATACATAGGATATCAGCGACATATGTGATAACAACTACATATGTATACATATGATATCAGCAATATATACGCTAACAACTACATATGTATACATGAGATGTCAGCGACATATGCGATAACAACTACATATGTATACATAGGATATCGGCGATATATGCGATAACAACTACATATGTATACATAGGATATCAGCGATATGTGCAATAACAACTACATATGTATATATAAGATATCAGCGATATGTGCAATAACAACTACATATGTATACATGAGATATCTGTGATATATGCGATAACAACTACATATGTATACATAGTATATCAGCGATATATAAGATAACAACTACATTTGTATACATAGGATATATGGGAAAACAACCTACATATGTATACATAGGATATCAGTGATACATGTGACAACAACTATATCTGTATACATATGATATCAGTGATATATACGCTAACAACTACATATGTATACATATGATATCAGCGATATATACGCTAACAACTACATATGTATACATATGATATCAGCGATATATACGCTAACAACTACATATGTATACATATGATATCAGCGATATATACGCTAACAACTTCACATGTATACATATGATATCAGCGATATATGCGATAACAGATACATATGTATACAAAGGATATCAGCGATATATACGATAACAACTACATATGTATACATAGGATATCAGCGATATGTACGATAACAGATACATATGTATACATAGGATATCAGTGATATATGGGATAACAACTACATATGTATACATAGGATATCAGCGATACATGTGATAACAACTACATTTGTATACATAGGATATATGGGATAACAACCTACATATGTATACATAGGATATCAGAGATATGTGCGATAATAACTACATATATATACATATGATATCAGCGATATATGGGATAACAACTACACATGTACACATAGGATATCAGCGATATATGTGATAACAGATACATATGTATACATAAGATATCAGCGATATATGTGATAACAACTACATATGTATATATAGGATATCAGCGATATATGTGATAAAAACTTCATAGGTATACATATGATATCAGCGACATATACGCTAACAACTACATATGTATACATATGATATCAGCGATATATACGCTAACAACTACATATGTATACATATGATATCAGTGATATGTGCGATAGCAACTACATATGTATATATGAGATATCAGTGATATGTGCGATAACAACTACATATGTATACATGAGATATCAGCGATATATACGCTAACAACTACATATGTATACATATGATATCAGCGATATATACGCTAACAACTACATATGTATACATAGGATATCAGCGATATATACGCTAACAACTTCATATGTATACATATGATATCAGCGATATATGCGATAACAGATACATATGTATACATAGGATATCAGCGATATATACGATAACAACTACATATGTATACATAGGATATCAGCGATATATACGCTAACAACTACATATGTATACATAGGATATCAGCGATATATACGCTAACAACTTCATATGTATACATATGATATCAGCGATATATGCGATAACAGATACATATGTATACATAGGATATCAGCGATATATACGATAACAACTACATATGTATACATAGGATATCAGCGATATATACGATAACAACTACATATGTATACATAGGATATCAGCGATATGTACGATAACAGATACATATGTATACATAGGATATCAGCGATATATGGGATAACAACTACATATGTATATATAGGATATCAGCGATATATGTGATAACAACTTCATATGTATACATATGATATCAGCGACATATACGCTAACAACTACATATGTATACATATGATATCAGCGATATATACGCTAACAACTACATATGTATACATATGATATCAGTGATATGTGCGATAGCAACTACATATGTATACTTAGGATATCAGTGATATGTGCGATAACAACTAAATCTGTATACATGAGATATAAGTGATATGTGCGATAACAACTACATATGTATACATGAGATATCAGTGATATGTGCGATAACAACTACATATGTATACATGAGATATCAGTGATATGTGCGATAACAACTACATATGTATACATAGGATATCAGCGATATATGCAATAACAACTACATATGTATACATAGGATATCAGCGATATATGCGATAACAACTACATAAGTATACATAGGATATCAGCGATATATGTGATAACAAATATATATATGTATACATAGGATATCAGCGATATGTGCGATAACAACTAAATCTATATACATGAGATATAAGTGATATGTGCAATAACAACTACATATGTATACATAGGATATCAGCGATATATGCAATAACAACTACATATGTGTACATAGGATATCAGTGATACATGCAATAACAACTACATATGTATACAAAGGATATCAGTGATACATGCAATAACAACTACATATGTATACAAAGGATATCAGCGATATATGTGATAACATCTACATATGTATACATAGGATATCAGCGATATATGTGATAACAACTACACATGTATACATAGGATATCAGCGATATATGCGATAACAACTACACATGTACACATAGGATATCAGCGATATATGCGATAACAGATACATATGTATACATAAGATATCAGCGATATACACGATAACAACTACATATGTATACATATGATATCAGCGATATATGTGATAACAACTACATATGTATACATATGATATCAGCGATATATACGCTAACAGCTACATATGTATACATATGATATCAGCGATATATACGCTAACAACTACATATGTATACATATGATATCAGCGATATATACGCTAACAACTACATATGTATACATAGGATATCAGCGATATATACGCTAACAACTTCATATGTATACATAGGATATCAGCGATATATGCGATAACAGATACATATGTATACATAGGATATCAGCGATATATACGATAACAACTACATATGTATACATGAGATATCAGCGATATGTGCGATAACAACTACATATGTATACATGAGATATCAGCGATATGTGCGATAACAACTACATATATATACATGAGATATCAGCGATATGTGCGATAACAACTAGATATGTATACATGAGATATCGTCGATATGTGCGATAACAACTAAATCTGTATACATAGGATATCAGTGATATGTGCGATAACAAGTAAATCTGTATACATGAGATATAAGTGATATGTGCGATAACAACTACATATGTATACATGAGATATCAGTGATATGTGCGATAACAACTACATATGTATACATGAGATATCAGTGATATGTGCGATAACAACTACATATGTATACATAGGATATCAGCGATATATGCAATAACAACTACATATGTATACATAGGATATCAGCGATATATGCGATAACAACTACATAAGTATACATAGGATATCAGCGATATATGCGATAACAACTACATATGTATACATAGGATATCTGCGATATATGCGATAATAACTACATATGTATACATATGATATCAGCGATATATGTGATAACAACTACATATGTATACATAGGATATCAGCGATACATGAGATAACAACTACATTTGTACACATAGGATATATGGGAAAACAACCACATTTGTATACATAAGATATATGGGATAACAACCTAAATATGTATACATAGGATATCAGCGATATATCCGCTAACAACTACATATGTATACATAGGATATCAGCGACATATGTGATAACAACTACATATGTATACATATGATATCAGCAATATATACGCTAACAACTACATATGTATACATGAGATGTCAGCGACATATGCGATAACAACTACATATGTATACATAGGATATCGGCGATATATGCGATAACAACTACATATGTATACATAGGATATCAGCGATATGTGCAATAACAACTACATATGTATATATAAGATATCAGCGATATGTGCAATAACAACTACATATGTATACATGAGATATCTGTGATATATGCGATAACAACTACATATGTATACATAGTATATCAGCG
This sequence comes from Saccoglossus kowalevskii, assembly GCF_978046115.1. NCBI lineage: Eukaryota > Metazoa > Hemichordata > Enteropneusta > Harrimaniidae > Saccoglossus > Saccoglossus kowalevskii. The sequence goes on along the minus strand of NC_140647.1, from coordinate 2,433,648 downwards.
ATATATAAGATAACAACTACATTTGTATACATAGGATATATGGGAAAACAACCTACATATGTATACATAGGATATCAGTGATACATGTGACAACAACTATATCTGTATACATATGATATCAGTGATACATGCGATAACAACTACATATGTGTTCATAAGATATTAGCGATATTTGCGATAACAACTACATATGTATACATAAGATATCAGTGATATGTGTGATTACAACTACATATGTATACATGAGATATCAGCGATATGTGCGATAACAACTACATATGTGTACATATGATATCAGCGATATGTGCGATAATAACTACATATGTATACATATGATATCAGCGATATATGTGATAACAACTACATATGTATACATAGGATATCAGCGATACATGAGATAACAACTACATTTGTATACATAGGATATATGGGAAAACAACCACATTTGTATACATAGGATATATGGGATAACAACCTAAATATGTATACATAGGATATCAGCGATATATACGCTAACAACTAAATATGTATACATAGGATATCAGCGATATATGTGATAACAACTACATATGTATACATATGATATCAGCAATATATACGCTAACAACTACATATGTATACATGAGATGTCAGTGATATATGCGATAACAACTACATATGTATACATAGGATATCGGCGATATATGCGATAACAACTACATATGTATACATAGGATATCAGCGATATGTGCAATAACAACTACATATGTATATATAAGATATCAGCGATATGTGCAATAACAACTACATATGTATACATGAGATATCTGTGATATATGCGATAACAACTACATATGTATACATAGTATATCAGCGATATATGAGATAACAACTACATTTGTATACATAGGATATATGGGAAAACAACCTACATATGTATACATAGGATATCAGCGATATATGTGATAACAACTACATATGTATACATAGGATATCAGAGATATGTGCGATAATAACTACATATGTATACATAGGATATCAGCGATATGTGAGATAACAACCACATCTGTATACATATGATATCAGCGATACATGAGATAACAACTACATTTGTATACATAGGATATATGGGAAAACAACCACATTTGTATACATAAGATATATGGGATAACAACCTAAATATGTATACATAGGATATCAGCGATATATACGCTAACAACTACATATGTATACATAGGATATCAGCGACATATGTGATAACAACTACATATGTATACATATGATATCAGCAATATATACGCTAACAACTACATATGTATACATGAGATGTCAGCGACATATGCGATAACAACTACATATGTATACATAGGATATCGGCGATATATGCGATAACAACTACATATGTATACATAGGATATCAGCGATATGTGCAATAACAACTACATATGTATATATAAGATATCAGCGATATGTGCAATAACAACTACATATGTATACATGAGATATCTGTGATATATGCGATAACAACTACATATGTATACATAGTATATCAGCGATATATAAGATAACAACTACATTTGTATACATAGGATATATGGGAAAACAACCTACATATGTATACATAGGATATCAGTGATACATGTGACAACAACTATATCTGTATACATATGATATCAGTGATACATGCGATAACAACTACATATGTGTTCATAAGATATTAGCGATATTTGCGATAACAACTACATGTGTATACATAAGATATCAGTGATATGTGCGATAGCAACTACATATGTATACTTAGGATATCAGTGATATGTGCGATAACAACTAAATCTGTATACATGAGATATAAGTGATATGTGCGATAACAACTACATATGTATACATGAGATATCAGTGATATGTGCGATAACAACTACATATGTATACATGAGATATCAGTGATATGTGCGATAACAACTACATATGTATACATAGGATATCAGCGATATATGCAATAACAACTACATATGTATACATAGGATATCAGCGATATATGCGATAACAACTACATAAGTATACATAGGATATCAGCGATATATGTGATAACAAATATATATATGTATACATAGGATATCAGCGATATGTGCGATAACAACTAAATCAATATACATGAGATATAAGTGATATGTGCAATAACAACTACATATGTATACATAGGATATCAGCGATATATGCAATAACAACTACATATGTGTACATAGGATATCAGTGATACATGCAATAACAACTACATATGTATACAAAGGATATCAGTGATACATGCAATAACAACTACATATGTATACAAAGGATATCAGCGATATATGTGATAACATCTACATATGTATACATAGGATATCAGCGATATATGTGATAACAACTACACATGTATACATAGGATATCAGCGATATATGCGATAACAACTACACATGTACACATAGGATATCAGCGATATATGCGATAACAGATACATATGTATACATAAGATATCAGCGATATACACGATAACAACTACATATGTATACATATGATATCAGCGATATATGTGATAACAACTACATATGTATACATATGATATCAGCGATATATACGCTAACAGCTACATATGTATACATATGATATCAGCGATATATACGCTAACAACTACATATGTATACATATGATATCAGCGATATATACGCTAACAACTACATATGTATACATAGGATATCAGCGATATATACGCTAACAACTTCATATGTATACATAGGATATCAGCGATATATGCGATAACAGATACATATGTATACATAGGATATCAGCGATATATACGATAACAACTACATATGTATACATGAGATATCAGCGATATGTGCGATAACAACTACATATGTATACATGAGATATCAGCGATATGTGCGATAACAACTACATATATATACATGAGATATCAGCGATATGTGCGATAACAACTAGATATGTATACATGAGATATCGTCGATATGTGCGATAACAACTAAATCTGTATACATAGGATATCAGTGATATGTGCGATAACAACTAAATCTGTATACATGAGATATAAGTGATATGTGCGATAACAACTACATATGTATACATGAGATATCAGTGATATGTGCGATAACAACTACATATGTATACATGAGATATCAGTGATATGTGCGATAACAACTACATATGTATACATAGGATATCAGCGATATATTCAATAACAACTACATATGTATACATAGGATATCAGCGATATATGCGATAACAACTACATAAGTATACATAGGATATCAGCGATATATGCGATAACAACTACATATGTATACATAGGATATCAGCGATATATGCGATAATAACTACATATGTATACATATGATATCAGCGATATATGTGATAACAACTACATATGTATACATAGGATATCAGCGATACATGAGATAACAACTACATTTGTATACATAGGATATATGGGAAAACAACCACATTTGTATACATAAGATATATGTGATAACAACTACATATGTATACATGAGATATCAGTGATATGTGCGATAACAACTACATATGTATACATGAGATATCAGTGATATGTGCGATAACAACTACATATGTATACATAGGATATCAGCGATATATTCAATAACAACTACATATGTATACATAGGATATCAGCGATATATGCGATAACAACTACATAAGTATACATAGGATATCAGCGATATATGCGATAACAACTACATATGTATACATAGGATATCAGCGATATATGCGATAATAACTACATATGTATACATATGATATCAGCGATATATGTGATAACAACTACATATGTATACATAGGATATCAGCGATACATGAGATAACAACTACATTTGTATATATAGGATATATGGGAAAACAACCACATTTGTATACATAAGATATATGGGATAACAACCTAAATATGTATACATAGGATATCAGCGATATATACGCTAACAACTACATATGTATACATAGGATATCAGCGACATATGTGATAACAACTACATATGTATACATATGATATCAGCAATATATACGCTAACAACTACATATGTATACATGAGATGTCAGCGACATATGCGATAACAACTACATATGTATACATAGGATATCGGCGATATATGCGATAACAACTACATATGTATACATAGGATATCAGCGATATGTGCAATAACAACTACATATGTATATATAAGATATCAGCGATATGTGCAATAACAACTACATATGTATACATGAGATATCTGTGATATATGCGATAACAACTACATATGTATACATAGTATATCAGCGATATATAAGATAACAACTACATTTGTATACATAGGATATATGGGAAAACAACCTACATATGTATACATAGGATATCAGTGATACATGTGACAACAACTATATCTGTATACATATGATATCAGTGATACATGCGATAACAACTACATATGTGTTCATAAGATATTAGCGATATTTGCGATAACAACTACATATGTATACATAAGATATCAGTGATATGTGTGATTACAACTACATATGTATACATGAGATATCAGCGATATGTGCGATAACAACTACATATGTGTACATATGATATCAGCGATATGTGCGATAATAACTACATATGTATACATATGATATCAGCGATATATGTGATAACAACTACATATGTATACATAGGATATCAGCGATACATGAGATAACAACTACATTTGTATACATAGGATATATGGGAAAACAACCACATTTGTATACATAGGATATATGGGATAACAACCTAAATATGTATACATAGGATATCAGCGATATATACGCTAACAACTAAATATGTATACATAGGATATCAGCGATATATGTGATAACAACTACATATGTATACATATGATATCAGCAATATATACGCTAACAACTACATATGTATACATGAGATGTCAGCGATATATGCGATAACAACTACATATGTATACATAGGATATCGGCGATATATGCGATAACAACTACATATGTATACATAGGATATCAGCGATATGTGCAATAACAACTACATATGTATATATAAGATATCAGCGATATGTGCAATAACAACTACATATGTATACATGAGATATCTGTGATATATGCGATAACAACTACATATGTATACATAGTATATCAGCGATATATGAGATAACAACTACATTTGTATACATAGGATATATGGGAAAACAACCTACATATGTATACATAGGATATCAGCGATATATGTGATAACAACTACATATGTATACATAGGATATCAGAGATATGTGCGATAATAACTACATATGTATACATAGGATATCAGCGATATGTGAGATAACAACTACATCTGTATACATATGATATCAGTGATACATGCGATAACAACTACATCTTTATATATATGATATCAGTGATACATGCGATAACAACTACATATGTATACATAGGATATCAGTGATACATGTGATAACAACTATATCTGTATACATATGATATCAGTGATACATGCGATAACAACTACATATGTGTACATAGGATATCAGCGATATGTGCGATAGCAACTACATATGTACACATGAGATATCAGTGATATGTGCGATAACAACTACATATGTATACATGAGATATCAGCGATATATACGCTAACAACTACATATGTATACATGAGATATCAGCGATATATACGCTAACAACTACATATGTATACATATGATATCAGCGATATATACGCTAACAACTACATATGTATACATATGATATCAGCGATATATACGCTAACAACTTCATATGTATACATATGATATCAGCGATATATACGCTAACAACTACATATGTATACATATGATATCAGCGATATATACGCTAACAACTACATATGTATACATATGATATCAGCGATATATACGCTAACAACTACATATGTATACATATGATATCAGCGATATATACGTAACAACTACATATGTATACATATGATATCAGCGATATATACGCTAACAACTTCATATGTATACATATGATATCAGCGATATATGCGATAACAGATACATATGTATACATAGGATATCAGCGATATATACGATAACAACTACATATGTATACATAGGATATCAGCGATATGTACGATAACAGATACATATGTATACATAGGATATCAGCGATATATGGGATAACAACTACATATGTATACATAGGATATCAGCGATACATGTGATAACAACTACATTTGTATACATAGGATATATGGGATAACAACCTACATATGTATACATAGGATATCAGAGATATGTGCGATAATAACTACATATGTATACATATGATATCAGCGATATATGGGATAACAACTACACATGTACACATAGGATATCAGCGATATATGTGATAACAGATACATATGTATACATAAGATATCAGCGATATATGTGATAACAACTACATATGTATATATAGGATATCAGCGATATATGTGATAACAACTTCATAGGTATACATATGATATCAGCGACATATACGCTAACAACTACATATGTATACATAGGATATCAGCGATATATGCAATAACAACTACATATGTATACATAGGATATCAGCGATATATGCGATAACAACTACATAAGTATACATAGGATATCAGCGATATATGTGATAACAAATACATATATGTATACATAGGATATCAGCGATATGTGCGATAACAACTAAATCTATATACATGAGATATAAGTGATATGTGCAATAACAACTACATATGTATACATAGGATATCAGCGATATATGCAATAACAACTACATATGTGTACATAGGATATCAGTGATACATGCAATAACAACTACATATGTATACAAAGGATATCAGTGATACATGCAATAACAACTACATATGTATACAAAGGATATCAGCGATATATGTGATAACATCTACATATGTATACATAGGATATCAGCGATATATGTGATAACAACTACACATGTATACATAGGATATCAGCGATATATGCGATAACAACTACACATGTACACATAGGATATCAGCGATATATGCGATAACAGATACATATGTATACATAAGATATCAGCGATATATACGATAACAACTACATATGTATACATATGATATCAGCGATATATGTGATAACAACTACATATGTATACATATGATATCAGCGATATATACGCTAACAGCTACATATGTATACATATGATATCAGCGATATATACGCTAACAACTACATATGTATACATATGATATCAGCGATATATACGCTAACAACTACATATGTATACATAGGATATCAGCGATATATACGCTAACAACTTCATATGTATACATAGGATATCAGCGATATATGCGATAACAGATACATATGTATACATAGGATATCAGCGATATATACGATAACAACTACATATGTATACATGAGATATCAGCGATATGTGCGATAACAACTACATATGTATACATGAGATATCAGCGATATGTGCGATAACAACTACATATATATACATGAGATATCAGCGATATGTGCGATAACAACTAGATATGTATACATGAGATATCGTCGATATGTGCGATAACAACTAAATCTGTATACATAGGATATCAGTGATATGTGCGATAACAACTAAATCTGTATACATGAGATATAAGTGATATGTGCGATAACAACTACATATGTATACATGAGATATCAGTGATATGTGCGATAACAACTACATATGTATACATGAGATATCAGTGATATGTGCGATAACAACTACATATGTATACATAGGATATCAGCGATATATGCAATAACAACTACATATGTATACATAGGATATCAGCGATATATGCGATAACAACTACATAAGTATACATAGGATATCAGCGATATATGCGATAACAACTACATATGTATACATAGGATATCAGCGATATATGCGATAATAACTACATATGTATACATATGATATCAGCGATATATGTGATAACAACTACATATGTATACATAGGATATCAGCGATACATGAGATAACAACTACATTTGTATACATAGGATATATGGGAAAACAACCACATTTGTATACATAAGATATATGGGATAACAACCTAAATATGTATACATAGGATATCAGCGATATATACGCTAACAACTACATATGTATACATAGGATATCAGCGACATATGTGATAACAACTACATATGTATACATATGATATCAGCAATATATACGCTAACAACTACATATGTATACATGAGATGTCAGCGACATATGCGATAACAACTACATATGTATACATAGGATATCGGCGATATATGCGATAACAACTACATATGTATACATAGGATATCAGCGATATGTGCAATAACAACTACATATGTATATATAAGATATCAGCGATATGTGCAATAACAACTACATATGTATACATGAGATATCTGTGATATATGCGATAACAACTACATATGTATACATAGTATATCAGCGATATATAAGATAACAACTACATTTGTATACATAGGATATATGGGAAAACAACCTACATATGTATACATAGGATATCAGTGATACATGTGACAACAACTATATCTGTATACATATGATATCAGTGATACATGCGATAACAACTACATATGTGTTCATAAGATATTAGCGATATTTGCGATAACAACTACATATGTATACATGAGATATCAGTGATATGTGTGATTACAACTACATATGTATACATGAGATATCAGCGATATGTGCGATAACAACTACATATGTGTACATATGATATCAGCGATATGTGCGATAATAACTACATATGTATACATATGATATCAGCGATATATGTGATAACAACTACATATGTATACATAGGATATCAGCGATACATGAGATAACAACTACATTTGTATACATAGGATATATGGGAAAACAACCACATTTGTATACATAGGATATATGGGATAACAACCTAAATATGTATACATAGGATATCAGCGATATATACGCTAACAACTAAATATGTATACATAGGATATCAGCGATATATGTGATAACAACTACATATGTATACATATGATATCAGCAATATATACGCTAACAACTACATATGTATACATGAGATGTCAGCGATATATGCGATAACAACTACATATGTATACATAGGATATCGGCGATATATGCGATAACAACTACATATGTATACATAGGATATCAGCGATATGTGCAATAACAACTACATATGTATATATAAGATATCAGCGATATGTGCAATAACAACTACATATGTATACATGAGATATCTGTGATATATGCGATAACAACTACATATGTATACATAGTATATCAGCGATATATGAGATAACAACTACATTTGTATACATAGGATATATGGGAAAACAACCTACATATGTATACATAGGATATCAGCGATATATGTGATAACAACTACATATGTATACATAGGATATCAGAGATATGTGCGATAATAACTACATATGTATACATAGGATATCAGCGATATGTGAGATAACAACTACATCTGTATACATATGATATCAGTGATACATGCGATAACAACTACATCTTTATATATATGATATCAGTGATACATGCGATAACAACTACATATGTATACATAGGATATCAGTGATACATGTGATAACAACTATATCTGTATACATATGATATCAGTGATACATGCGATAACAACTACATATGTGTACATAGGATATCAGCGATATGTGCGATAGCAACTACATATGTACACATGAGATATCAGTGATATGTGCGATAACAACTACATATGTATACATGAGATATCAGCGATATATACGCTAACAACTACATATGTATACATGAGATATCAGCGATATATACGCTAACAACTACATATGTATACATATGATATCAGCGATATATACGCTAACAACTACATATGTATACATATGATATCAGCGATATATACGCTAACAACTTCATATGTATACATATGATATCAGCGATATATACGCTAACAACTACATATGTATACATATGATATCAGCGATATATACGCTAACAACTACATATGTATACATATGATATCACCGATATATACGCTAACAACTACATATGTATACATATGATATCAGCGATATATACGCTAACAACTACATATGTATACATATGATATCAGCGATATATACGCTAACAACTTCATATGTATACATATGATATCAGCGATATATGCGATAACAGATACATATGTATACATAGGATATCAGCGATATATACGATAACAACTACATATGTATACATAGGATATCAGCGATATGTACGATAACAGATACATATGTATTCATAGGATATCAGCGATATATGGGATAACAACTACATATGTATACATAGGATATCAGCGATACATGTCATAACAACTACATTTGTATACATAGGATATATGGGATAACAACCTGCATATGTATACATAGGATATCAGAGATATGTGCGATAATAACTACATATGTATACATATGATATCAGCGATATATGGGATAACAACTACACATGTACACATAGGATATCAGCGATATATGTGATAACAGATACATATGTATACATAAGATATCAGCGATATATGTGATAACAACTACATATGTATATATAGGATATCAGCGATATATGTGATAACAACTTCATAGGTATACATATGATATCAGCGACATATACGCTAACAACTACATATGTATACATATGATATCAGCGATATATACGCTAACAACTACATATGTATACATATGATATCAGTGATATGTGCGATAGCAACTACATATGTATATATGAGATATCAGTGATATGTGCGATAACAACTACATATGTATACATGAGATATCAGCGATATATACGCTAACAACTACATATGTATACATATGATATCAGCGATATATACGCTAACAACTACATATGTATACATAGGATATCAGCGATATATACGCTAACAACTTCATATGTATACATATGATATCAGCGATATATGCGATAACAGATACATATGTATACATAGGATATCAGCGATATATACGATAACAACTACATATGTATACATAGGATATCAGCGATATATACGCTAAAAACTACATTTGTATACATAGGATATCAGCGATATATACGCTAACAACTTCATATGTATACATATGATATCAGCGATATATGCGATAACAGATACATATGTATACATAGGATATCAGCGACATATACGCTAACAACTACATATGTATACATAGGATATCAGCGATATATGCAATAACAACTACATATGTATACATAGGATATCAGCGATATATGCGATAACAACTACATAAGTATACATAGGATATCAGCGATATATGGGATAACAACTACATATGTATATATAGGATATCAGCGATATATGTGATAACAACTTCATATGTATACATATGATATCAGCGACATATACGCTAACAACTACATATGTATACATATGATATCAGCGATATATACGCTAACAACTACATATGTATACATATGATATCAGTGATATGTGCGATAGCAACTACATATGTATACTTAGGATATCAGTGATATGTGCGATAACAACTAAATCTGTATACATGAGATATAAGTGATATGTGCGATAACAACTACATATGTATACATGAGATATCAGTGATATGTGCGATAACAACTACATATGTATACATGAGATATCAGTGATATGTGCGATAACAACTACATATGTATACATAGGATATCAGCGATATATGCAATAACAACTACATATGTATACATAGGATATCAGCGATATATGCGATAACAACTACATAAGTATACATAGGATATCAGCGATATATGTGATAACAAATATATATATGTATACATAGGATATCAGCGATATGTGCGATAACAACTAAATCTATATACATGAGATATAAGTGATATGTGCAATAACAACTACATATGTATACATAGGATATCAGCGATATATGCAATAACAACTACATATGTGTACATAGGATATCAGTGATACATGCAATAACAACTACATATGTATACAAAGGATATCAGTGATACATGCAATAACAACTACATATGTATACAAAGGATATCAGCGATATATGTGATAACATCTACATATGTATACATAGGATATCAGCGATATATGTGATAACAACTACACATGTATACATAGGATATCAGCGATATATGCGATAACAACTACACATGTACACATAGGATATCAGCGATATATGCGATAACAGATACATATGTATACATAAGATATCAGCGATATACACGATAACAACTACATATGTATACATATGATATCAGCGATATATGTGATAACAACTACATATGTATACATATGATATCAGCGATATATACGCTAACAGCTACATATGTATACATATGATATCAGCGATATATACGCTAACAACTACATATGTATACATATGATATCAGCGATATATACGCTAACAACTACATATGTATACATAGGATATCAGCGATATATACGCTAACAACTTCATATGTATACATAGGATATCAGCGATATATGCGATAACAGATACATATGTATACATAGGATATCAGCGATATATACGATAACAACTACATATGTATACATGAGATATCAGCGATATGTGCGATAACAACTACATATGTATACATGAGATATCAGCGATATGTGCGATAACAACTACATATATATACATGAGATATCAGCGATATGTGCGATAACAACTAGATATGTATACATGAGATATCGTCGATATGTGCGATAACAACTAAATCTGTATACATAGGATATCAGTGATATGTGCGATAACAACTAAATCTGTATACATGAGATATAAGTGATATGTGCGATAACAACTACATATGTATACATGAGATATCAGTGATATGTGCGATAACAACTACATATGTATACATGAGATATCAGTGATATGTGCGATAACAACTACATATGTATACATAGGATATCAGCGATATATGCAATAACAACTACATATGTATACATAGGATATCAGCGATATATGCGATAACAACTACATAAGTATACATAGGATATCAGCGATATATGCGATAACAACTACATATGTATACATAGGATATCTGCGATATATGCGATAATAACTACATATGTATACATATGATATCAGCGATATATGTGATAACAACTACATATGTATACATAGGATATCAGCGATACATGAGATAACAACTACATTTGTACACATAGGATATATGGGAAAACAACCACATTTGTATACATAAGATATATGGGATAACAACCTAAATATGTATACATAGGATATCAGCGATATATCCGCTAACAACTACATATGTATACATAGGATATCAGCGACATATGTGATAACAACTACATATGTATACATATGATATCAGCAATATATACGCTAACAACTACATATGTATACATGAGATGTCAGCGACATATGCGATAACAACTACATATGTATACATAGGATATCGGCGATATATGCGATAACAACTACATATGTATACATAGGATATCAGCGATATGTGCAATAACAACTACATATGTATATATAAGATATCAGCGATATGTGCAATAACAACTACATATGTATACATGAGATATCTGTGATATATGCGATAACAACTACATATGTATACATAGTATATCAGCGATATATAAGATAACAACTACATTTGTATACATAGGATATATGGGAAAACAACCTACATATGTATACATAGGATATCAGTGATACATGTGACAACAACTATATCTGTATACATATGATATCAGTGATACATGTGATAACAACTACATATGTGTTCATAAGATATTAGCGATATTTGCGATAACAACTACATATGTATACATAAGATATCAGTGATATGTGTGATTACAACTACATATGTATACATGAGATATCAGCGATATGTGCGATAACAACTACATATGTGTACATATGATATCAGCGATATGTGCGATAATAACTACATATGTATACATATGATATCAGCGATATATGTGATAACAACTACATATGTATACATAGGATATCAGCGATACATGAGATAACAACTACATTTGTATACATAGGATATATGGGAAAACAACCACATTTGTATACATAGGATATATGGGATAACAACCTAAATATGTATACATAGGATATCAGCGATATATACGCTAACAACTAAATATGTATACATAGGATATCAGCGATATATGTGATAACAACTACATATGTATACATATGATATCAGCAATATATACGCTAACAACTACATATGTATACATGAGATGTCAGCGATATATGCGATAACAACTACATATGTATACATAGGATATCGGCGATATATGCGATAACAACTACATATGTATACATAGGATATCAGCGATATGTGCAATAACAACTACATATGTATATATAAGATATCAGCGATATGTGCAATAACAACTACATATGTATACATGAGATATCTGTGATATATGCGATAACAACTACATATGTATACATAGTATATCAGCGATATATGAGATACCAACTACATTTGTATACATAGGATATATGGGAAAACAACCTACATATGTATACATAGGATATCAGCGATATATGTGATAACAACTACATATGTATACATAGGATATCAGAGATATGTGCGATAATAACTACATATGTATACATAGGATATCAGCGATATGTGAGATAACAAATACATCTGTATACATATGATATCAGCGATACATGAGATAACAACTACATTTGTATACATAGGATATATGGGAAAACAACCACATTTGTATACATAAGATATATGGGATAACAACCTAAATATGTATACATAGGATATCAGCGATATATACGCTAACAACTACATATGTATACATAGGATATCAGCGACATATGTGATAACAACTACATATGTATACATATGATATCAGCAATATATACGCTAACAACTACATATGTATACATGAGATGTCAGCGACATATGCGATAACAACTACATATGTATACATAGGATATCGGCGATATATGCGATAACAACTACATATGTATACATAGGATATCAGCGATATGTGCAATAACAACTACATATGTATATATAAGATATCAGCGATATGTGCAATAACAACTACATATGTATACATGAGATATCTGTGATATATGCGATAACAACTACATATGTATACATAGTATATCAGCGATATATAAGATAACAACTACATTTGTATACATAGGATATATGGGAAAACAACCTACATATGTATACATAGGATATCAGTGATACATGTGACAACAACTATATCTGTATACATATGATATCAGTGATATATACGCTAACAACTACATATGTATACATATGATATCAGCGATATATACGCTAACAACTACATATGTATACATATGATATCAGCGATATATACGCTAACAACTACATATGTATACATATGATATCAGCGATATATACGCTAACAACTTCACATGTATACATATGATATCAGCGATATATGCGATAACAGATACATATGTATACAAAGGATATCAGCGATATATACGATAACAACTACATATGTATACATAGGATATCAGCGATATGTACGATAACAGATACATATGTATACATAGGATATCAGTGATATATGGGATAACAACTACATATGTATACATAGGATATCAGCGATACATGTGATAACAACTACATTTGTATACATAGGATATATGGGATAACAACCTACATATGTATACATAGGATATCAGAGATATGTGCGATAATAACTACATATATATACATATGATATCAGCGATATATGGGATAACAACTACACATGTACACATAGGATATCAGCGATATATGTGATAACAGATACATATGTATACATAAGATATCAGCGATATATGTGATAACAACTACATATGTATATATAGGATATCAGCGATATATGTGATAAAAACTTCATAGGTATACATATGATATCAGCGACATATACGCTAACAACTACATATGTATACATATGATATCAGCGATATATACGCTAACAACTACATATGTATACATATGATATCAGTGATATGTGCGATAGCAACTACATATGTATATATGAGATATCAGTGATATGTGCGATAACAACTACATATGTATACATGAGATATCAGCGATATATACGCTAACAACTACATATGTATACATATGATATCAGCGATATATACGCTAACAACTACATATGTATACATAGGATATCAGCGATATATACGCTAACAACTTCATATGTATACATATGATATCAGCGATATATGCGATAACAGATACATATGTATACATAGGATATCAGCGATATATACGATAACAACTACATATGTATACATAGGATATCAGCGATATATACGCTAACAACTACATATGTATACATAGGATATCAGCGATATATACGCTAACAACTTCATATGTATACATATGATATCAGCGATATATGCGATAACAGATACATATGTATACATAGGATATCAGCGATATATACGATAACAACTACATATGTATACATAGGATATCAGCGATATATACGATAACAACTACATATGTATACATAGGATATCAGCGATATGTACGATAACAGATACATATGTATACATAGGATATCAGCGATATATGGGATAACAACTACATATGTATATATAGGATATCAGCGATATATGTGATAACAACTTCATATGTATACATATGATATCAGCGACATATACGCTAACAACTACATATGTATACATATGATATCAGCGATATATACGCTAACAACTACATATGTATACATATGATATCAGTGATATGTGCGATAGCAACTACATATGTATACTTAGGATATCAGTGATATGTGCGATAACAACTAAATCTGTATACATGAGATATAAGTGATATGTGCGATAACAACTACATATGTATACATGAGATATCAGTG
The DNA here is from genome assembly GCF_978046115.1 of Saccoglossus kowalevskii. NCBI lineage: Eukaryota > Metazoa > Hemichordata > Enteropneusta > Harrimaniidae > Saccoglossus > Saccoglossus kowalevskii. Next base: position 2,416,714 of record NC_140647.1, on the reverse strand, counting down.
ATATGTGCGATAACAACTACATATGTATACATGAGATATCAGTGATATGTGCGATAACAACTACATATGTATACATAGGATATCAGCGATATATGCAATAACAACTACATATGTATACATAGGATATCAGCGATATATGCGATAACAACTACATAAGTATACATAGGATATCAGCGATATATGTGATAACAAATATATATATGTATACATAGGATATCAGCGATATGTGCGATAACAACTAAATCTATATACATGAGATATAAGTGATATGTGCAATAACAACTACATATGTATACATAGGATATCAGCGATATATGCAATAACAACTACATATGTGTACATAGGATATCAGTGATACATGCAATAACAACTACATATGTATACAAAGGATATCAGTGATACATGCAATAACAACTACATATGTATACAAAGGATATCAGCGATATATGTGATAACATCTACATATGTATACATAGGATATCAGCGATATATGTGATAACAACTTCATATGTATACATATGATATCAGCGATATATGCGATAACAACTACACATGTACACATAGGATATCAGCGATATATGCGATAACAGATACATATGTATACATAAGATATCAGCGATATACACGATAACAACTACATATGTATACATATGATATCAGCGATATATGTGATAACAACTACATATGTATACATATGATATCAGCGATATATACGCTAACAGCTACATATGTATACATATGATATCAGCGATATATACGCTAACAACTACATATGTATACATATGATATCAGCGATATATACGCTAACAACTACATATGTATACATAGGATATCAGCGATATATACGCTAACAACTTCATATGTATACATAGGATATCAGCGATATATGCGATAACAGATACATATGTATACATAGGATATCAGCGATATATACGATAACAACTACATATGTATACATGAGATATCAGCGATATGTGCGATAACAACTACATATGTATACATGAGATATCAGCGATATGTGCGATAACAACTACATATATATACATGAGATATCAGCGATATGTGCGATAACAACTAGATATGTATACATGAGATATCGTCGATATGTGCGATAACAACTAAATCTGTATACATAGGATATCAGTGATATGTGCGATAACAAGTAAATCTGTATACATGAGATATAAGTGATATGTGCGATAACAACTACATATGTATACATGAGATATCAGTGATATGTGCGATAACAACTACATATGTATACATGAGATATCAGTGATATGTGCGATAACAACTACATATGTATACATAGGATATCAGCGATATATGCAATAACAACTACATATGTATACATAGGATATCAGCGATATATGCGATAACAACTACATAAGTATACATAGGATATCAGCGATATATGCGATAACAACTACATATGTATACATAGGATATCTGCGATATATGCGATAATAACTACATATGTATACATATGATATCAGCGATATATGTGATAACAACTACATATGTATACATAGGATATCAGCGATACATGAGATAACAACTACATTTGTACACATAGGATATATGGGAAAACAACCACATTTGTATACATAAGATATATGGGATAACAACCTAAATATGTATACATAGGATATCAGCGATATATCCGCTAACAACTACATATGTATACATAGGATATCAGCGACATATGTGATAACAACTACATATGTATACATATGATATCAGCAATATATACGCTAACAACTACATATGTATACATGAGATGTCAGCGACATATGCGATAACAACTACATATGTATACATAGGATATCGGCGATATATGCGATAACAACTACATATGTATACATAGGATATCAGCGATATGTGCAATAACAACTACATATGTATATATAAGATATCAGCGATATGTGCAATAACAACTACATATGTATACATGAGATATCTGTGATATATGCGATAACAACTACATATGTATACATAGTATATCAGCGATATATAAGATAACAACTACATTTGTATACATAGGATATATGGGAAAACAACCTACATATGTATACATAGGATATCAGTGATACATGTGACAACAACTATATCTGTATACATATGATATCAGTGATACATGCGATAACAACTACATATGTGTTCATAAGATATTAGCGATATTTGCGATAACAACTACATATGTATACATAAGATATCAGTGATATGTGTGATTACAACTACATATGTATACATGAGATATCAGCGATATGTGCGATAACAACTACATATGTGTACATATGATATCAGCGATATGTGCGATAATAACTACATATGTATACATATGATATCAGCGATATATGTGATAACAACTACATATGTATACATAGGATATCAGCGATACATGAGATAACAACTACATTTGTATACATAGGATATATGGGAAAACAACCACATTTGTATACATAGGATATATGGGATAACAACCTAAATATGTATACATAGGATATCAGCGATATATACGCTAACAACTAAATATGTATACATAGGATATCAGCGATATATGTGATAACAACTACATATGTATACATATGATATCAGCAATATATACGCTAACAACTACATATGTATACATGAGATGTCAGCGATATATGCGATAACAACTACATATGTATACATAGGATATCGGCGATATATGCGATAACAACTACATATGTATACATAGGATATCAGCGATATGTGCAATAACAACTACATATGTATATATAAGATATCAGCGATATGTGCAATAACAACTACATATGTATACATGAGATATCTGTGATATATGCGATAACAACTACATATGTATACATAGTATATCAGCGATATATGAGATAACAACTACATTTGTATACATAGGATATATGGGAAAACAACCTACATATGTATACATAGGATATCAGCGATATATGTGATAACAACTACATATGTATACATAGGATATCAGAGATATGTGCGATAATAACTACATATGTATACATAGGATATCAGCGATATGTGAGATAACAACCACATCTGTATACATATGATATCAGCGATACATGAGATAACAACTACATTTGTATACATAGGATATATGGGAAAACAACCACATTTGTATACATAAGATATATGGGATAACAACCTAAATATGTATACATAGGATATCAGCGATATATACGCTAACAACTACATATGTATACATAGGATATCAGCGACATATGTGATAACAACTACATATGTATACATATGATATCAGCAATATATACGCTAACAACTACATATGTATACATGAGATGTCAGCGACATATGCGATAACAACTACATATGTATACATAGGATATCGGCGATATATGCGATAACAACTACATATGTATACATAGGATATCAGCGATATGTGCAATAACAACTACATATGTATATATAAGATATCAGCGATATGTGCAATAACAACTACATATGTATACATGAGATATCTGTGATATATGCGATAACAACTACATATGTATACATAGTATATCAGCGATATATAAGATAACAACTACATTTGTATACATAGGATATATGGGAAAACAACCTACATATGTATACATAGGATATCAGTGATACATGTGACAACAACTATATCTGTATACATATGATATCAGTGATACATGCGATAACAACTACATATGTGTTCATAAGATATTAGCGATATTTGCGATAACAACTACATGTGTATACATAAGATATCAGTGATATGTGCGATAGCAACTACATATGTATACTTAGGATATCAGTGATATGTGCGATAACAACTAAATCTGTATACATGAGATATAAGTGATATGTGCGATAACAACTACATATGTATACATGAGATATCAGTGATATGTGCGATAACAACTACATATGTATACATGAGATATCAGTGATATGTGCGATAACAACTACATATGTATACATAGGATATCAGCGATATATGCAATAACAACTACATATGTATACATAGGATATCAGCGATATATGCGATAACAACTACATAAGTATACATAGGATATCAGCGATATATGTGATAACAAATATATATATGTATACATAGGATATCAGCGATATGTGCGATAACAACTAAATCTATATACATGAGATATAAGTGATATGTGCAATAACAACTACATATGTATACATAGGATATCAGCGATATATGCAATAACAACTACATATGTGTACATAGGATATCAGTGATACATGCAATAACAACTACATATGTATACAAAGGATATCAGTGATACATGCAATAACAACTACATATGTATACAAAGGATATCAGCGATATATGTGATAACATCTACATATGTATACATAGGATATCAGCGATATATGTGATAACAACTACACATGTATACATAGGATATCAGCGATATATGCGATAACAACTACACATGTACACATAGGATATCAGCGATATATGCGATAACAGATACATATGTATACATAAGATATCAGCGATATACACGATAACAACTACATATGTATACATATGATATCAGCGATATATGTGATAACAACTACATATGTATACATATGATATCAGCGATATATACGCTAACAGCTACATATGTATACATATGATATCAGCGATATATACGCTAACAACTACATATGTATACATATGATATCAGCGATATATACGCTAACAACTACATATGTATACATAGGATATCAGCGATATATACGCTAACAACTTCATATGTATACATAGGATATCAGCGATATATGCGATAACAGATACATATGTATACATAGGATATCAGCGATATATACGATAACAACTACATATGTATACATGAGATATCAGCGATATGTGCGATAACAACTACATATGTATACATGAGATATCAGCGATATGTGCGATAACAACTACATATATATACATGAGATATCAGCGATATGTGCGATAACAACTAGATATGTATACATGAGATATCGTCGATATGTGCGATAACAACTAAATCTGTATACATAGGATATCAGTGATATGTGCGATAACAACTAAATCTGTATACATGAGATATAAGTGATATGTGCGATAACAACTACATATGTATACATGAGATATCAGTGATATGTGCGATAACAACTACATATGTATACATGAGATATCAGTGATATGTGCGATAACAACTACATATGTATACATAGGATATCAGCGATATATTCAATAACAACTACATATGTATACATAGGATATCAGCGATATATGCGATAACAACTACATAAGTATACATAGGATATCAGCGATATATGCGATAACAACTACATATGTATACATAGGATATCAGCGATATATGCGATAATAACTACATATGTATACATATGATATCAGCGATATATGTGATAACAACTACATATGTATACATAGGATATCAGCGATACATGAGATAACAACTACATTTGTATACATAGGATATATGGGAAAACAACCACATTTGTATACATAAGATATATGTGATAACAACTACATATGTATACATGAGATATCAGTGATATGTGCGATAACAACTACATATGTATACATGAGATATCAGTGATATGTGCGATAACAACTACATATGTATACATAGGATATCAGCGATATATTCAATAACAACTACATATGTATACATAGGATATCAGCGATATATGCGATAACAACTACATAAGTATACATAGGATATCAGCGATATATGCGATAACAACTACATATGTATACATAGGATATCAGCGATATATGCGATAATAACTACATATGTATACATATGATATCAGCGATATATGTGATAACAACTACATATGTATACATAGGATATCAGCGATACATGAGATAACAACTACATTTGTATACATAGGATATATGGGAAAACAACCACATTTGTATACATAAGATATATGGGATAACAACCTAAATATGTATACATAGGATATCAGCGATATATACGCTAACAACTACATATGTATACATAGGATATCAGCGACATATGTGATAACAACTACATATGTATACATATGATATCAGCAATATATACGCTAACAACTACATATGTATACATGAGATGTCAGCGACATATGCGATAACAACTACATATGTATACATAGGATATCGGCGATATATGCGATAACAACTACATATGTATACATAGGATATCAGCGATATGTGCAATAACAACTACATATGTATATATAAGATATCAGCGATATGTGCAATAACAACTACATATGTATACATGAGATATCTGTGATATATGCGATAACAACTACATATGTATACATAGTATATCAGCGATATATAAGATAACAACTACATTTGTATACATAGGATATATGGGAAAACAACCTACATATGTATACATAGGATATCAGTGATACATGTGACAACAACTATATCTGTATACATATGATATCAGTGATACATGCGATAACAACTACATATGTGTTCATAAGATATTAGCGATATTTGCGATAACAACTACATATGTATACATAAGATATCAGTGATATGTGTGATTACAACTACATATGTATACATGAGATATCAGCGATATGTGCGATAACAACTACATATGTGTACATATGATATCAGCGATATGTGCGATAATAACTACATATGTATACATATGATATCAGCGATATATGTGATAACAACTACATATGTATACATAGGATATCAGCGATACATGAGATAACAACTACATTTGTATACATAGGATATATGGGAAAACAACCACATTTGTATACATAGGATATATGGGATAACAACCTAAATATGTATACATAGGATATCAGCGATATATACGCTAACAACTAAATATGTATACATAGGATATCAGCGATATATGTGATAACAACTACATATGTATACATATGATATCAGCAATATATACGCTAACAACTACATATGTATACATGAGATGTCAGCGATATATGCGATAACAACTACATATGTATACATAGGATATCGGCGATATATGCGATAACAACTACATATGTATACATAGGATATCAGCGATATGTGCAATAACAACTACATATGTATATATAAGATATCAGCGATATGTGCAATAACAACTACATATGTATACATGAGATATCTGTGATATATGCGATAACAACTACATATGTATACATAGTATATCAGCGATATATGAGATAACAACTACATTTGTATACATAGGATATATGGGAAAACAACCTACATATGTATACATAGGATATCAGCGATATATGTGATAACAACTACATATGTATACATAGGATATCAGAGATATGTGCGATAATAACTACATATGTATACATAGGATATCAGCGATATGTGAGATAACAACTACATCTGTATACATATGATATCAGTGATACATGCGATAACAACTACATCTTTATATATATGATATCAGTGATACATGCGATAACAACTACATATGTATACATAGGATATCAGTGATACATGTGATAACAACTATATCTGTATACATATGATATCAGTGATACATGCGATAACAACTACATATGTGTACATAGGATATCAGCGATATGTGCGATAGCAACTACATATGTACACATGAGATATCAGTGATATGTGCGATAACAACTACATATGTATACATGAGATATCAGCGATATATACGCTAACAACTACATATGTATACATGAGATATCAGCGATATATACGCTAACAACTACATATGTATACATATGATATCAGCGATATATACGCTAACAACTACATATGTATACATATGATATCAGCGATATATACGCTAACAACTTCATATGTATACATATGATATCAGCGATATATACGCTAACAACTACATATGTATACAAATGATATCAGCGATATATACGCTAACAACTACATATGTATACATATGATATCAGCGATATATACGCTAACAACTACATATGTATACATATGATATCAGCGATATATACGTAACAACTACATATGTATACATATGATATCAGCGATATATACGCTAACAACTTCATATGTATACATATGATATCAGCGATATATGCGATAACAGATACATATGTATACATAGGATATCAGCGATATATACGATAACAACTACATATGTATACATAGGATATCAGCGATATGTACGATAACAGATACATATGTATACATAGGATATCAGCGATATATGGGATAACAACTACATATGTATACATAGGATATCAGCGATACATGTGATAACAACTACATTTGTATACATAGGATATATGGGATAACAACCTACATATGTATACATAGGATATCAGAGATATGTGCGATAATAACTACATATGTATACATATGATATCAGCGATATATGGGATAACAACTACACATGTACACATAGGATATCAGCGATATATGTGATAACAGATACATATGTATACATAAGATATCAGCGATATATGTGATAACAACTACATATGTATATATAGGATATCAGCGATATATGTGATAACAACTTCATAGGTATACATATGATATCAGCGACATATACGCTAACAACTACATATGTATACATAGGATATCAGCGATATATGCCATAACAACTACATATGTATACATAGGATATCAGCGATATATGCGATAACAACTACATAAGTATACATAGGATATCAGCGATATATGTGATAACAAATACATATATGTATACATAGGATATCAGCGATATGTGCGATAACAACTAAATCTATATACATGAGATATAAGTGATATGTGCAATAACAACTACATATGTATACATAGGATATCAGCGATATATGCAATAACAACTACATATGTGTACATAGGATATCAGTGATACATGCAATAACAACTACATATGTATACAAAGGATATCAGTGATACATGCAATAACAACTACATATGTATACAAAGGATATCAGCGATATATGTGATAACATCTACATATGTATACATAGGATATCAGCGATATATGTGATAACAACTACACATGTATACATAGGATATCAGCGATATATGCGATAACAACTACACATGTACACATAGGATATCAGCGATATATGCGATAACAGATACATATGTATACATAAGATATCAGCGATATATACGATAACAACTACATATGTATACATATGATATCAGCGATATATGTGATAACAACTACATATGTATACATATGATATCAGCGATATATACGCTAACAGCTACATATGTATACATATGATATCAGCGATATATACGCTAACAACTACATATGTATACATATGATATCAGCGATATATACGCTAACAACTACATATGTATACATAGGATATCAGCGATATATACGCTAACAACTTCATATGTATACATAGGATATCAGCGATATATGCGATAACAGATACATATGTATACATAGGATATCAGCGATATATACGATAACAACTACATATGTATACATGAGATATCAGCGATATGTGCGATAACAACTACATATGTATACATGAGATATCAGCGATATGTGCGATAACAACTACATATATATACATGAGATATCAGCGATATGTGCGATAACAACTAGATATGTATACATGAGATATCGTCGATATGTGCGATAACAACTAAATCTGTATACATAGGATATCAGTGATATGTGCGATAACAACTAAATCTGTATACATGAGATATAAGTGATATGTGCGATAACAACTACATATGTATACATGAGATATCAGTGATATGTGCGATAACAACTACATATGTATACATGAGATATCAGTGATATGTGCGATAACAACTACATATGTATACATAGGATATCAGCGATATATGCAATAACAACTACATATGTATACATAGGATATCAGCGATATATGCGATAACAACTACATAAGTATACATAGGATATCAGCGATATATGCGATAACAACTACATATGTATACATAGGATATCAGCGATATATGCGATAATAACTACATATGTATACATATGATATCAGCGATATATGTGATAACAACTACATATGTATACATAGGATATCAGCGATACATGAGATAACAACTACATTTGTATACATAGGATATATGGGAAAACAACCACATTTGTATACATAAGATATATGGGATAACAACCTAAATATGTATACATAGGATATCAGCGATATATACGCTAACAACTACATATGTATACATAGGATATCAGCGACATATGTGATAACAACTACATATGTATACATATGATATCAGCAATATATACGCTAACAACTACATATGTATACATGAGATGTCAGCGACATATGCGATAACAACTACATATGTATACATAGGATATCGGCGATATATGCGATAACAACTACATATGTATACATAGGATATCAGCGATATGTGCAATAACAACTACATATGTATATATAAGATATCAGCGATATGTGCAATAACAACTACATATGTATACATGAGATATCTGTGATATATGCGATAACAACTACATATGTATACATAGTATATCAGCGATATATAAGATAACAACTACATTTGTATACATAGGATATATGGGAAAACAACCTACATATGTATACATAGGATATCAGTGATACATGTGACAACAACTATATCTGTATACATATGATATCAGTGATACATGCGATAACAACTACATATGTGTTCATAAGATATTAGCGATATTTGCGATAACAACTACATATGTATACATGAGATATCAGTGATATGTGTGATTACAACTACATATGTATACATGAGATATCAGCGATATGTGCGATAACAACTACATATGTGTACATATGATATCAGCGATATGTGCGATAATAACTACATATGTATACATATGATATCAGCGATATATGTGATAACAACTACATATGTATACATAGGATATCAGCGATACATGAGATAACAACTACATTTGTATACATAGGATATATGGGAAAACAACCACATTTGTATACATAGGATATATGGGATAACAACCTAAATATGTATACATAGGATATCAGCGATATATACGCTAACAACTAAATATGTATACATAGGATATCAGCGATATATGTGATAACAACTACATATGTATACATATGATATCAGCAATATATACGCTAACAACTACATATGTATACATGAGATGTCAGCGATATATGCGATAACAACTACATATGTATACATAGGATATCGGCGATATATGCGATAACAACTACATATGTATACATAGGATATCAGCGATATGTGCAATAACAACTACATATGTATATATAAGATATCAGCGATATGTGCAATAACAACTACATATGTATACATGAGATATCTGTGATATATGCGATAACAACTACATATGTATACATAGTATATCAGCGATATATGAGATAACAACTACATTTGTATACATAGGATATATGGGAAAACAACCTACATATGTATACATAGGATATCAGCGATATATGTGATAACAACTACATATGTATACATAGGATATCAGAGATATGTGCGATAATAACTACATATGTATACATAGGATATCAGCGATATGTGAGATAACAACTACATCTGTATACATATGATATCAGTGATACATGCGATAACAACTACATCTTTATATATATGATATCAGTGATACATGCGATAACAACTACATATGTATACATAGGATATCAGTGATACATGTGATAACAACTATATCTGTATACATATGATATCAGTGATACATGCGATAACAACTACATATGTGTACATAGGATATCAGCGATATGTGCGATAGCAACTACATATGTACACATGAGATATCAGTGATATGTGCGATAACAACTACATATGTATACATGAGATATCAGCGATATATACGCTAACAACTACATATGTATACATGAGATATCAGCGATATATACGCTAACAACTACATATGTATACATATGATATCAGCGATATATACGCTAACAACTACATATGTATACATATGATATCAGCGATATATACGCTAACAACTTCATATGTATACATATGATATCAGCGATATATACGCTAACAACTACATATGTATACATATGATATCAGCGATATATACGCTAACAACTACATATGTATACATATGATATCACCGATATATACGCTAACAACTACATATGTATACATATGATATCAGCGATATATACGCTAACAACTACATATGTATACATATGATATCAGCGATATATACGCTAACAACTTCATATGTATACATATGATATCAGCGATATATGCGATAACAGATACATATGTATACATAGGATATCAGCGATATATACGATAACAACTACATATGTATACATAGGATATCAGCGATATGTACGATAACAGATACATATGTATACATAGGATATCAGCGATATATGGGATAACAACTACATATGTATACATAGGATATCAGCGATACATGTCATAACAACTACATTTGTATACATAGGATATATGGGATAACAACCTGCATATGTATACATAGGATATCAGAGATATGTGCGATAATAACTACATATGTATACATATGATATCAGCGATATATGGGATAACAACTACACATGTACACATAGGATATCAGCGATATATGTGATAACAGATACATATGTATACATAAGATATCAGCGATATATGTGATAACAACTACATATGTATATATAGGATATCAGCGATATATGTGATAACAACTTCATAGGTATACATATGATATCAGCGACATATACGCTAACAACTACATATGTATACATATGATATCAGCGATATATACGCTAACAACTACATATGTATACATATGATATCAGTGATATGTGCGATAGCAACTACATATGTATATATGAGATATCAGTGATATGTGCGATAACAACTACATATGTATACATGAGATATCAGCGATATATACGCTAACAACTACATATGTATACATATGATATCAGCGATATATACGCTAACAACTACATATGTATACATAGGATATCAGCGATATATACGCTAACAACTTCATATGTATACATATGATATCAGCGATATATGCGATAACAGATACATATGTATACATAGGATATCAGCGATATATACGATAACAACTACATATGTATACATAGGATATCAGCGATATATACGCTAAAAACTACATTTGTATACATAGGATATCAGCGATATATACGCTAACAACTTCATATGTATACATATGATATCAGCGATATATGCGATAACAGATACATATGTATACATAGGATATCAGCGACATATACGCTAACAACTACATATGTATACATAGGATATCAGCGATATATGCAATAACAACTACATATGTATACATAGGATATCAGCGATATATGCGATAACAACTACATAAGTATACATAGGATATCAGCGATATATGTGATAACAAATACATATATGTATACATAGGATATCAGCGATATGTGCGATAACAACTAAATCTATATACATGAGATATAAGTGATATGTGCAATAACAACTACATATGTATACATAGGATATCAGCGATATATGCAATAACAACTACATATGTGTACATAGGATATCAGTGATACATGCAATAACAACTACATATGTATACAAAGGATATCAGTGATACATGCAATAACAACTACATATGTATACAAAGGATATCAGCGATATATGTGATAACATCTACATATGTATACATAGGATATCAGCGATATATGTGATAACAACTACACATGTATACATAGGATATCAGCGATATATGCGATAACAACTACACATGTACACATAGGATATCAGCGATATATGCGATAACAGATACATATGTATACATAAGATATCAGCGATATATACGATAACAACTACATATGTATACATATGATATCAGCGATATATGTGATAACAACTACATATGTATACATATGATATCAGCGATATATACGCTAACAGCTACATATGTATACATATGATATCAGCGATATATACGCTAACAACTACATATGTATACATATGATATCAGCGATATATACGCTAACAACTACATATGTATACATAGGATATCAGCGATATATACGCTAACAACTTCATATGTATACATAGGATATCAGCGATATATGCGATAACAGATACATATGTATACATAGGATATCAGCGATATATACGATAACAACTACATATGTATACATGAGATATCAGCGATATGTGCGATAACAACTACATATGTATACATGAGATATCAGCGATATGTGCGATAACAACTACATATATATACATGAGATATCAGCGATATGTGCGATAACAACTAGATATGTATACATGAGATATCGTCGATATGTGCGATAACAACTAAATCTGTATACATAGGATATCAGTGATATGTGCGATAACAACTAAATCTGTATACATGAGATATAAGTGATATGTGCGATAACAACTACATATGTATACATGAGATATCAGTGATATGTGCGATAACAACTACATATGTATACATGAGATATCAGTGATATGTGCGATAACAACTACATATGTATACATAGGATATCAGCGATATATGCAATAACAACTACATATGTATACATAGGATATCAGCGATATATGCGATAACAACTACATAAGTATACATAGGATATCAGCGATATATGCGATAACAACTACATATGTATACATAGGATATCAGCGATATATGCGATAATAACTACATATGTATACATATGATATCAGCGATATATGTGATAACAACTACATATGTATACATAGGATATCAGCGATACATGAGATAACAACTACATTTGTATACATAGGATATATGGGAAAACAACCACATTTGTATACATAAGATATATGGGATAACAACCTAAATATGTATACATAGGATATCAGCGATATATACGCTAACAACTACATATGTATACATAGGATATCAGCGACATATGTGATAACAACTACATATGTATACATATGATATCAGCAATATATACGCTAACAACTACATATGTATACATGAGATGTCAGCGACATATGCGATAACAACTACATATGTATACATAGGATATCGGCGATATATGCGATAACAACTACATATGTATACATAGGATATCAGCGATATGTGCAATAACAACTACATATGTATATATAAGATATCAGCGATATGTGCAATAACAACTACATATGTATACATGAGATATCTGTGATATATGCGATAACAACTACATATGTATACATAGTATATCAGCGATATATAAGATAACAACTACATTTGTATACATAGGATATATGGGAAAACAACCTACATATGTATACATAGGATATCAGTGATACATGTGACAACAACTATATCTGTATACATATGATATCAGTGATACATGCGATAACAACTACATATGTGTTCATAAGATATTAGCGATATTTGCGATAACAACTACATATGTATACATGAGATATCAGTGATATGTGTGATTACAACTACATATGTATACATGAGATATCAGCGATATGTGCGATAACAACTACATATGTGTACATATGATATCAGCGATATGTGCGATAATAACTACATATGTATACATATGATATCAGCGATATATGTGATAACAACTACATATGTATACATAGGATATCAGCGATACATGAGATAACAACTACATTTGTATACATAGGATATATGGGAAAACAACCACATTTGTATACATAGGATATATGGGATAACAACCTAAATATGTATACATAGGATATCAGCGATATATACGCTAACAACTAAATATGTATACATAGGATATCAGCGATATATGTGATAACAACTACATATGTATACATATGATATCAGCAATATATACGCTAACAACTACATATGTATACATGAGATGTCAGCGATATATGCGATAACAACTACATATGTATACATAGGATATCGGCGATATATGCGATAACAACTACATATGTATACATAGGATATCAGCGATATGTGCAATAACAACTACATATGTATATATAAGATATCAGCGATATGTGCAATAACAACTACATATGTATACATGAGATATCTGTGATATATGCGATAACAACTACATATGTATACATAGTATATCAGCGATATATGAGATAACAACTACATTTGTATACATAGGATATATGGGAAAACAACCTACATATGTATACATAGGATATCAGCGATATATGTGATAACAACTACATATGTATACATAGGATATCAGAGATATGTGCGATAATAACTACATATGTATACATAGGATATCAGCGATATGTGAGATAACAACTACATCTGTATACATATGATATCAGTGATACATGCGATAACAACTACATCTTTATATATATGATATCAGTGATACATGCGATAACAACTACATATGTATACATAGGATATCAGTGATACATGTGATAACAACTATATCTGTATACATATGATATCAGTGATACATGCGATAACAACTACATATGTGTACATAGGATATCAGCGATATGTGCGATAGCAACTACATATGTACACATGAGATATCAGTGATATGTGCGATAACAACTACATATGTATACATGAGATATCAGCGATATATACGCTAACAACTACATATGTATACATGAGATATCAGCGATATATACGCTAACAACTACATATGTATACATATGATATCAGCGATATATACGCTAACAACTACATATGTATACATATGATATCAGCGATATATACGCTAACAACTTCATATGTATACATATGATATCAGCGATATATACGCTAACAACTACATATGTATACATATGATATCAGCGATATATACGCTAACAACTACATATGTATACATATGATATCACCGATATATACGCTAACAACTACATATGTATACATATGATATCAGCGATATATACGCTAACAACTACATATGTATACATATGATATCAGCGATATATACGCTAACAACTTCATATGTATACATATGATATCAGCGATATATGCGATAACAGATACATATGTATACATAGGATATCAGCGATATATACGATAACAACTACATATGTATACATAGGATATCAGCGATATGTACGATAACAGATACATATGTATACATAGGATATCAGCGATATATGGGATAACAACTACATATGTATACATAGGATATCAGCGATACATGTCATAACAACTACATTTGTATACATAGGATATATGGGATAACAACCTGCATATGTATACATAGGATATCAGAGATATGTGCGATAATAACTACATATGTATACATATGATATCAGCGATATATGGGATAACAACTACACATGTACACATAGGATATCAGCGATATATGTGATAACAGATACATATGTATACATAAGATATCAGCGATATATGTGATAACAACTACATATGTATATATAGGATATCAGCGATATATGTGATAACAACTTCATAGGTATACATATGATATCAGCGACATATACGCTAACAACTACATATGTATACATATGATATCAGCGATATATACGCTAACAACTACATATGTATACATATGATATCAGTGATATGTGCGATAGCAACTACATATGTATATATGAGATATCAGTGATATGTGCGATAACAACTACATATGTATACATGAGATATCAGCGATATATACGCTAACAACTACATATGTATACATATGATATCAGCGATATATACGCTAACAACTACATATGTATACATAGGATATCAGCGATATATACGCTAACAACTTCATATGTATACATATGATATCAGCGATATATGCGATAACAGATACATATGTATACATAGGATATCAGCGATATATACGATAACAACTACATATGTATACATAGGATATCAGCGATATATACGCTAAAAACTACATTTGTATACATAGGATATCAGCGATATATACGCTAACAACTTCATATGTATACATATGATATCAGCGATATATGCGATAACAGATACATATGTATACATAGGATATCAGCGATATATACGATAACAACTACATATGTATACATAGGATATCAGCGATATATACGATAACAACTACATATGTATACATAGGATATCAGCGATATGTACGATAACAGATACATATGTATACATAGGATATCAGCGATATATGGGATAACAACTACATATGTATACATAGGATATCAGCGATACATGTGATAACAACTACATTTGTATACATAGGATATATGGGATAACAACCTACATATGTATACATAGGATATCAGAGATATGTGCGATAATAACTACATATGTATACATATGATATCAGCGATATATGGGATAACAACTACACATGTACACATAGGATATCAGCGATATATGTGATAACAGATACATATGTATACATAAGATATCAGCGATATATGTGATAACAACTACATATGTATATATAGGATATCAGCAATATATGTGATAACAACTTCATATGTATACATATGATATCAGCGACATATACGCTAACAACTACATATGTATACATATGATATCAGCGATATATACGCTAACAACTACATATGTATACATATGATATCAGTGATATGTGCGATAGCAACTACATATGTATATATGAGATATCAGTGATATGTGCGATAACAACTACATATGTATACATGAGATATCAGCGATATATACGCTAACAACTACATATGTATACATATGATATCAGCGATATATACGCTAACAACTACATATGTATACATAGGATATCAGCGATATATACGCTAACAACTTCATATGTATACATATGATATCAGCGATATATGCGATAACAGATACATATGTATACATAGGATATCAGCGATATATACGATAACAACTACATATGTATACATAGGATATCAGCGATATGTACGATAACAGATACATATGTTTACATGGGATATCAGCGATATATGTGATAACAACTACATATGTATACATAGGATATCAGCGATACATGAGATAACAACTACATTTGTATACATAGGATATATGGGATAACAACCTACATATGTATACATAGGATATCAGAGATATGTGCGATAACAACCTACATATGTATACATATGATATCAGCGATATGTGCGATAACAACTACATATGTATACATAGGATATCAGAGATATGTGCGATAATAACTACATATGTATACATATGATATCAGCGATATATGTGATAACAACTACGTATGTATACATAAGATATCAGCGATATATGTGACAACAACTACACATGTATACATAGGATATCAGCGATATATGTGATAACAACTACACATGTACACATAGGATATCAGCGATATATGCGATAACAGATACATATGTATACATAAGATATCAGCGATATATACGATAACAACTACATATGTGTACATAAGATATCAGCGATATATGTGATAACAACTACATATGTATACATAGGATATCAGCGATATAAGTGATAACAACTTCATATGTATACATATGATATCAGCGATATATACGCTAACAGCTACATATGTATACATATGATATCAGCGATATAAACGCTAACAACTACATATGTATACATATGATATCAGCGATATATACGCTAACAACTACATATGTATACATATGATGTCAGCGATATATACGCTAACAACTACATATGTATACATGAGATGTCAGCGATATATGCGATAACAACTACATATGTATACATGAGATGTCAGCGATATATGCGATAACAACTACATATGTATACATAGGATATCGGCGATATATGCGATAACAACTACATATGTATACATAGGATATCGGCGATATGTGCAATAACAACTACATATGTATATATAAGATATCGGCGATACATGCGATAACAACTACATCTGTATACATGGGATATCAGTGACACATGCGATAACAACTACATATGTATACAAGAGATATCAGCGATATATGCGATAACAACTACATAAGTATACATAGGATATCAGCGATATATGAGATAACAACTACATCAGTATACATAGGATATCAGCGATATATGAGATAACAACTACATATTTATACATATGATATCAGTGATACATGCGATAACAACTACATCTTTATACATATGATATCAGTGATACATGCGATAACAACTACATATGTATACATAGGATATCAGTGATACATGTGATAACAACTATATCTGTATACATAGGATATCAGCGATACATGCGATAACAACTACATATGTGTACATAGGATATCAGCGATATGTGCGATAACAATTACATATGTATACATGAGATATCAGTGATATATGTGATAACAACTACATATGTATACATGAGATATCAGTGATATGTGCGATAACAACTACATATGTATACATGAGATATCAGCGATATGTGCGATAACAACTACATATGTATACATGAGATGTCTGTGATATATGCGATAACAACTACAAATGTATACATAGGATATCAGCGATATATGCGATAACAACTACATATGTATACATGAGATATCAGCGATATGTGCGATATCAACTACATATGTATTTATAGGATATCAGCGATATGTGCGACAACAACTAGATATGTATACATGAGATATCAGCGATATGTGCGATAACAACTACATATGTATTCATATGATATCAGCGATATGTGCGATAACAACTACATGTGTATTCATATTATATCAGCGATATGAGCGATAACAACTGCGTATGTATACATAAGATATCAGCGATGTATGCGATAACAACTACACATATGATATCAGTGATACATGCGATAACAACTACATATGTATACATAGGATATCAGTGATACATGTGATAACAACTATATCTGTATACATATGATATCAGTGATACATGCGATACAACTACATATGTATACATAGGATATCAGCGATATATGCAATAACAACTACCTAAGTATTCATAGGATATCAGCGATATATGAGATAACAACTACCTAAGTATACATATGATATCAGCGATATATGTGATAACAACTACATCTGTATACATATGATATCAGTGATACACGCGATAACAACTACATATGTATACATATGATATCAGCAATATATGTGATAACAACTACATATGTATACATAGGATATCAGCGATACATGCGATAACAACTACATATGTATACATAGGATATCAGCGATACATGCGATAACAACTACATAGGATATCAGCGATATATGCGATAACAACTACATATGTATACATATGATATCAGCGATATATACGCTAACAACTACATATGTATACATATGATATCAGCGATATATACGCTAACAACTACATATGTATACATGAGATGTCAGCGATATATGCAATAACAACTACATATGTATACATAGGATATCGGCGATATATGCGATAACAACTACATATGTATACGTAGGATATCGGCGATATGTGCAATAACAACTACATATGTATATATAAGATATCAGCGATACATGCGATAACAACTACATAAGTATACATAGGATATCAGTGACACATGCGATAACAACTACATATGTATACAAGAGATATCAGCGATATATGCGATAACAACTACATAAGTATACATAGGATATCAGCGATATATGAGATAACAACTACATCTGTATACATAGGATATCAGCGATATATGCAATAACAACTACATATGTATACATAGGATATCAGTGATACATGTGATAACAACTATATCTGTATACATAGGATATCAGCGATACATGCGATAACAACTACATATGTGTACATAGGATATCAGCGATATGTGCGATAGCAACTACATATGTATACATGAGATATCAGTGATATATGTGATAACAACTACATATGTATACATGATATATCAGTGATATGTGCGATAACAACTACATATGTATACATGAGATATCAGCGATATGTGCGATAACAACTACATATGTATACATGAGATGTCTGTGATATATGCGATAACAACTACAAATGTATACATAGGATATCAGCGATATATGCGATAACAACTACATATGTATACATGAGATATCAGCGATATGTGCGATATCAACTACATATGTATTTATAGGATATCAGCGATATGTGCGACAACAACTAGATATGTATACATGAGATATCAGCGATATGTGCGATAACAACTACATATGTATTCATATGATATCAGTGATATGTGCGATAACAACTACATATGTATACATGAGATATCAGTGATATGTGCGATAACAACTACATATGTATACATAGGATATCAGCGATATATGCAATAACAACTACATATGTATACATAGGATATCAGCGAAATATGCGATAACAACTACATATGTATACATATGATATCAGCAATATATGTGATAACAACTACATATGTATACATAGGATATCAGCAATACATGCGATAACAACTACATATGTATACATAGGATATCGGCGATACATGCGATAACAACTACATAGGATATCAGCGATATATGCGATAACAACTACATATGTATACATAGGATATCAGCGATATATGCGATAACAACTACATTTGTATACATAGGATATATGGGATAACAACTACATATGTATACATAGGATATCTGAGATATGTGCGATAATAACTACATATGTATACATATGATATCAGCGATATATGTGATAACAACTACATATGTATACATAGGATATCGGCGATACATGAGATAACAACTACATTTGTATACATAGGATATATGGGATAACAACTACATATGTATACATAGGATATCAGAGATATATGTGATAACAACTACATCTGTATACATATGATATCAGTGATACACGCGATAACAACTACATATGTATACATATGATATCAGCAATATATGTGATAACAACTACATATGTATACATAGGATATCAGCGATACATGCGATAACAACTACATATGTATACATAGGATATCAGCGATACATGCGATAACAACTACATAGGATATCAGCGATATATGCGATAACAACTACATATGTATACATATGATATCAGCGATATATACGCTAACAACTACATATGTATACATATGATATCAGCGATATATACGCTAACAACTACATATGTATACATGAGATGTCAGCGATATATGCAATAACAACTACATATGTATACATAGGATATCGGCGATATATGCGATAACAACTACATATGTATACGTAGGATATCGGCGATATGTGCAATAACAACTACATATGTATATATAAGATATCAGCGATACATGCGATAACAACTACATAAGTATACATAGGATATCAGCGATATATGAGATAACAACTACATCTGTATACATAGGATATCAGCGATATATGCAATAACAACTACATATGTATACATAGGATATCAGTGATACATGTGATAACAACTATATCTGTATACATAGGATATCAGCGATACATGCGATAACAACTACATATGTGTACATAGGATATCAGCGATATGTGCGATAGCAACTACATATGTATACATGAGATATCAGTGATATATGTGATAACAACTACATATGTATACATGATATATCAGTGATATGTGCGATAACAACTACATATGTATACATGAGATATCAGCGATATGTGCGATAACAACTACATATGTATACATGAGATGTCTGTGATATATGCGATAACAACTACAAATGTATACATAGGATATCAGCGATATATGCGATAACAACTACATATGTATACATGAGATATCAGCGATATGTGCGATATCAACTACATATGTATTTATAGGATATCAGCGATATGTGCGACAACAACTAGATATGTATACATGAGATATCAGCGATATGTGCGATAACAACTACATATGTATTCATATGATATCAGTGATATGTGCGATAACAACTACATATGTATACATGAGATATCAGTGATATGTGCGATAACAACTACATATGTATACATAGGATATCAGCGATATATGCAATAACAACTACATATGTATACATAGGATATCAGCGAAATATGCGATAACAACTACATATGTATACATATGATATCAGCAATATATGTGATAACAACTACATATGTATACATAGGATATCAGCAATACATGCGATAACAACTACATATGTATACATAGGATATCGGCGATACATGCGATAACAACTACATAGGATATCAGCGATATATGCGATAACAACTACATATGTATACATAGGATATCAGCGATATATGCGATAACAACTACATTTGTATACATAGGATATATGGGATAACAACTACATATGTATACATAGGATATCTGAGATATGTGCGATAATAACTACATATGTATACATATGATATCAGCGATATATGTGATAACAACTACATATGTATACATAGGATATCGGCGATACATGAGATAACAACTACATTTGTATACATAGGATATATGGGATAACAACTACATATGTATACATAGGATATCAGAGATATGTGCGATAATAACTACATATGTATACATATGATATCAGCGATATATGTGATAACAACTACATATGTATACATAGGATATCAGAGATATGTGCGATAATAACTACATATTTATACATATGATATCAGCGATAAATGTGATAACAACTACATATGTATACATAGGATATCAGCGATACATGAGATAACAACTACATAAGTGTACACAGGATATCAGCGATGCAAATGATATCAATGACATCGATATCACCTGCGATATCGGCGATGCATGCAATAGCAACGGCATATGCGATATCGCTGATACATTTCTAATTTTGCGAGAATGTTAATGTTAATGTTGGTCGCAATCTACGCATTTGTGCTCTTTCCTTCCTGTTTTTCTTGACAACATGTTCATGCTAAGCATGGGACAAACATGACGTTGATTTGCAGATACAAAGACAGTGCAGTGTTCACTGCATATATAATGAAGTAATGAGTTAGCATTGCCCCGTATAGAACATAGTCACTCAATTCCATCAAAATACAACACCCAGCACTAGCTAACAGCAATATCATGGAGAAGATGACAAAAATCTGTAAGAAACAAAACGTGTATGGTTTAAATATGGAAATAAATCAATAATTTAATCAATCGCCGGTGAATTGCATTCGCAGGTAATATAATAATTACAAAGTTTCAAATTGAACAATAGTAAATCGAAATAGACGCGTTTTTATGTAATGTCATTAAATTACCACTGAATTGAACAGTGGCTTGCGGGACACAACAACTATCCATGCCCGTCAATAATCCCTAAAAGGAAAAAAGTTGATGGAAGTAGAAATAAAGTTTTCTTCTGCTTAGTTAAAACAATCTTCTAGTGGAAAACGAATTCCTTGTAGCGAGCAGACCCCATAGTAGTGAAGATGAGCGTAGACATTAATTACCAAATCGTGCGTATCTTTAGGTTCGTGTTGTTTATGTACCTCAGAAAAGTTATTTCACGGTTATCGTGTAATATGCCTAATAATCACCCAACACGCCGCCGGGTACGGAGCATAATATACAGTTTCTAAGTCAGTTCATACATACTAGTAATATTCAAAATGTCAAAAGTCACGGAAGCCGTTGTTAAAGCTATGGCTTATACTTGCACAAAATACTCGTTTAGATGCAAGCACAACATATTGGGGCATTTTGAAAAGATCTGTTGATATACGTTTTAAATATACTTATATACATTTGATCTATTTATATCAAAACCGGGAAAACATCCAAGGCCCATTGGTAACTCGCCATCGTACATGTACATCCTACATAAATCGGTTTTGATGGGCAGTTATACTATACCTTTTATTATGATTGTTGGCATAGGAGTGAACAAGTTATATCGAAGTCCAAACCATCGAAAGTTCTAATCTTCTCCATAGACGTGTTTCCACGTCTCGGTTCGTATTTCTATTACATCCTTCTCATGCTCATACACATCTTCTGAACGATCCATGACTGGAACACTCACCTATAGTTACCATTGGTCTCTGTCACACGCAACGTAATATTACTGTAATTGGTATAGTACAGGTGTGATGGTTCAAATACCAAAATGGCAACAGTAACAGAAAGACTTCCCTGGCGGCGATGATAAAATACGAACACGAAGCCAACAGATGAGGTTTTAACTGGTACTGGTATTATTATAATCTGCACACATCAAGTACAATAATGCGGTAAAACTCCACTACTCCAATGACTAGATACTTAAACTGAAAGTCAAAAAACAGAAGTCTTTAAAGCTAGTGGTCACTTGTCTCAATAAGATTGATGGCTATACGAAGATAAGCTCGCAGTAATTTGCATTACAAATTCACGATTCAGTGTATACGAAAAAAATGTTTTCAGTAAATGAAATATTTCGGTGGTTTGATTGAGTTATAGGTAACCCGTGCATTTAGTATTGAACAAAACTCCACATGTCCCAAAACATATACCTAGCAAAAGTTACGATACCATGTATAGTATTGAAAAGTCATGGTTTACAAAGAGGGAAACATTAATAAAGAATATGTCATGAATGTATGATGTGTGTTAGATTAATTGTTTGTTATTGAACTTGATACTTGTTTAACTGTACGGTGATACATGGAGTTGTTGTGTGTTGTGTTCGCCGGTTTAATGTTATGCAAATTTAATTTCGTATATTGAGCTACTTTTTATTTTCATAGGGTATATTCAACCGCGTTTCTCTACAATGAAGTCAAGGATGAAACACAAAACATGGACAAACTAAGCCGTTGCACGCCACATCGTGTGACGATACGAATGCCTTAGTTCTTCATTTGGCAAGTTATAAAGGTGTAACCAATTACATTTACCCATTTTGAGCGTAATTGTTGCCATCACGATTTTCTGCTTATAAAACGCTTGTATACAGTACACATAAAACACATACCGTCAAAAGACTCATAGTAGGCACTTTGCACTACTATATGGACTTGACCTCTTTTGTCAACGCCGAATGACAGGAACAATATACTGTGTATATCGGATGTATTCACTCGAATAAAGATTCATAGTTCCCACCACCGCACTTTCGTCTTTTTAACAATTACATTTCAGTAGAAATATAACCTGTGTAACGTACAACTATTTTCCTAGTGTGTTTCATTAACATATTTTGTTATTGTTCACATGTTAACTTTAGCTTAATTCACCACAATTTGTAGGGTATCACGATTTTTAGGTAACCGATTCAAAGACCGACAGGATAATATTTTTTATACTACAAAGTTTGTGTCAGCAATCACATACACATTATTGTAGCTGCAAAGATGATGGATTTTCCTGTTTTTATCGATATATATAAATATATTGCCATCACTATATATATATATAATTAACAATTACAAGGAATATTCATATATAATCTCTAAACACTAAATATTTCAATCAAATATACATCAATTTTGCCAAACGGTCATGATGACCGTGATGAGTTTTTTCGTATATAACTCGGTTTCGTTACTGAATCCAAAATATAGGTCCGCCACTGATCACTTGCATGACACATCGCTTCAAAAGCTCGGTAAATTAAAGCTAAAATCGATAGTAGGTTCATAACTTCCTCCTGAATACTTTGATTGACATTTTCCTCACGATTTGTTTCTAAGGTAAATTATTCCACTTTATGAATAAAACATGCCTTGATACATTTCCCAAACAATTCATCTTTTCTGCCTTCAAAAATGCTCAAATGTATTGCCATAATAGAAAAAAAAGCGTTGGTAAACGTCTGGAAATTACAGAGGGAAGAGGGAACCAATAAACTTAAGCATTTTTATGTACATTTTTCAAATTGTCGAACTAGTTTTAATGAAACGTTTCCAGTCGTAATAGATCAAAATTCATTACCAGTTTCGCACTCAAAAGTGCACGATTTCGATTGTTAATCACGCCCTACTTCCTCGTGCTTTACGTCTCCAAAATGCTTGACCATTTCGCTTTTGGACTGCATATATTTGTTTAATAATGAATGACATTATGACCAGCAAGGATTGCGTTCATATTTTTATGTAATCCAGATGAAATGGAGAATTTAAATATTCATTCTTTAATATTAGGGGTCCAGAAAGCAACATTCAACACAAAACAACACAATTGAGTAACACCAATTGCACGTTAGGAACACGTTTTATTCAGAAGGAAGCAATTGCTCCTTTTGTTTAAGGGTGGCATTAAATAGTAGTGTATGTGAAATGTTTAAAGCCCTTCCGAATTTGAAGTCGTCGATAACAATGCGCTAGCTTGTCAACAGCCCATAGTTACCAACACCGACAGCCCTACTCTTGCACGACACCACAAGGCGGACACAATCGCTATTATTCTGCTTTGGCGCCAACGCCATAATTGCAAATAGTTACCAAATAATCCAATTTACGACAACAGTATATATCTATATAATGTTATAGGCTTGACTATGTTGTAACCTCGGACCACGTTGTAAAGTGAGTGAGAAGGAACCGTTATAACCCAAAGGTCGAATGGTTTATAGTACGCTTAATCATGTGACCTCTCGTTTCGATCGTACGTTCATTTGTGTTACACAAAATTGTTCTAACCATACCTTTATTACCAGATACTTTTTAGTATGCGGTAACGTTTTGTTACAACCCGTACAGTTTACTAATCGTAAACACGAATTCTCGTTTATCTGCCATTTCTATCGATTTACAGCTGAGTGGGTAAGCGATCAGGACTATATTGTTAAGGAAAAGATACAGCTCCAGTTCCAATATTACATAACAAAACAGTTTTTATATAGAATAACAACAGGGGTAGCAACTGATTATTTAAAAGCATATATATTGCACACAGTGTTCGTATGGTTTGGCTAATTATTGTATTTTATTATACATCTCGGAGTTTTAATAATAATTTACAATAATAATAATTCATAATACACTTGGGTTTTCAACCCAAACACAAAGCAAACAAATATATATTGGTTTCGAACCTTATGGCTAATTGTACGTGGCACATGTGTTGTTTGCAGGATAACGGATTTGTCAAAATGTCAAAAAAGCGAGTTTGTTGTGCATGCTCTAATTTCTGCAAATTCAATATGTTGGCATAATTAATGAGATTCCATGATTATATATTGTAAAATGATATAGTAGTTATGCCTCTTGTACAATGTCTTCAATATAACACTAGAGGCGTGGATATCTACAGTGCTCGGAATAATAGGTATACGTATTAATTAGGTCACATGACCATATATTGTAAAATGATATAGTAGTTATGCCTCTTGTACAATGTCTTCAATACAACACTAGAGGCGTGGATATATACAGTGCTTGGAATAATAGGTATACGTATTAATTAAGTCACATGACCATATTTGGTTACCAGATATATTAGTAATATCTTTTGTGTCACGTTTTCTTTTTAGCACTGATTGCAACAGTGATATTATATTTTTAGTCTCATATCTTCGTTATAGCTATTGTTACATGTCCCATTTGATGTATTAATCATATCTATTGTCCTATGGTGACACTGTGGCACTGGTTACATATTCCTATCTGTATCGGTGCTTGTAATATTAATAAGGTCACGTGATCATATGTGGTCATCTGATTTTTCAATCATGTCACTTGCACCTTTTTTCAATAAAACACTGGTTTTATATCCCTATCTATAACAGTGCTTGTTATATTACAAATATGAATATTAATGAGGTAGTAACATATTGAGATCATATGACTCCTCTAAAAACATCCATTCTCAGCATCACGATCAAATGACAAACCAATAGACTATTTGTTTTTCATAAATTAGAAAGAATTACTTGCACTATTATAGTTATACATTTTTTTAGGGTAGATACCATAAGTGAAACCTCACCAGGTATGAGTTAGATAATTGTTTACAACAATTGTCTACACACTGCGTTGTATTGAAATACACTTGCATAACATGAAGAGTAATAATTCTAATATTTTGAACTAAATGTGAAGGTACTGGTATATTTTAAAGCATGATTCCAAAACTGTAAGCCTAACAAAGCAACAGTCATGTCCCCCAATGGTTAAACCCAATCCATGGTAACAAGTGCTGTCAATTGAAATGTCCTTGAGGTATTAATGAGAAATGAATGCGACAGTACCATAGCAAACTGCATATTCATCTAAATTACTCAATTTATTTGCACAACTAACTGGCAACAGTTATCTCTGCTCCACACAGCAAGTAAACTTTTGAACTGATTGTCTTTTGGCCCACATATGCCCACCAGGCCCACGTATGCCCACGTATGCCCACGTATGCCCACCAGGCACAGAATCAGCTACCCTTATTGCGTGGATAAACATAGGTGAGCCTGGTTCACATTTGTTCTTAGCCCTCGAGTAGCCAAGTCAGTCTGAAGGACTGAAAACACAGCAGTAAAAGAAAGATATTCCAACTAATCTCCTTCCTGATTTCGAGCTCACTAAAAATGGTGACCAATCAGAAAGCAGTGTGGCATACTGCAGCTCAGAGGATGCTTTTTGAACAACACCAATGACAATGGCTATGATGTGAAAAACAATGTCGGTGGTACAAAACTACTTGTATGAGCCCCTCGAGTAGTAGTAGAAAGTATCCTTGTATCTACCCAACATTGATAGACAAATATGGTGTTCATAGCAAGTCTCGCTGTGGATGAAATGGCCGGAGCGAATTTTCTCTGTCCAAAACAGGGGCAATGGGCCTGTGATTGATTTCTTCTCCTGACAGTTTTATTACTGGTAAAAGTATCAGAAACCCAAAATGCAATGTGCTGAACGTTGGTGATATCAGGTACGTCTACTGCCAGCTGTCCAATAGAATACCAGTATGAGTTACATGCAATTCGCATTTACGTTTATTAACACATGATTCATGGGACTGTCGTTAAATAGTCGGTGTTTCCTTGTCTACAGCAGAATCCTACTTAGTAGAGTTACGAGACTTACTGCTCACCTAACCTCTTTTTTGGCGTCTTAGCCTTACTCTTAGAAAGTCATTTCATATGGGACATTGCGGGTGGCTTAATCAGTACAAGATACAATGCTCCCAAGCACCTGTCTCCAACACACGCTGCTTCATTGTGGCTGTGAAAATCGGATGTACTGAGAATGGCAAAGCAATTACAAACCCATGTCAGGTTTTCACTATATCATGAAATAGATGTGATGGATTATGCCAAAATGTGCCTAGGGACTAGCTAGCATAGAAATAATTGCCTTGACAGCACAAACACCTACTGCTGCAGCTTTATTCTAATCACCCTTATCATGTGTCTTGCCGAGCAGAAAAACTAATACTGAGTCAAACAAGTCACTCGGAAATACAGCTGGTTCCCCCATTGCAGACAATTCTGATTGGAATAACATCTTTAACTGTTCGTTCTATGTTTTATTCACTTCTTTTCTAAAACATCCTTGGTTTCGTAAACACGTAACGTGCTTTAAATAACCCACGGTACGTAATCTCTCCTTTCATTTATTTGTATAATGAACATTCTTACCCGTCGTTTGACCTCTAGAAATCCATGTGTGTAATTGAGATGTGGGCTTATGGCTTTACTGTCACCAATACCATTGTTTGTGTAAAGTAGAATACAATTTTAATGATGTTTTTATAGCATATACAAGTATATTATATAGGATTTATTCCTAAGGAGGAATCTAGAGATACCAGTGTAGGTATGGGGGATATCAGACCAACACGTCCTTGAGGTACAAATAAACTTTTAACCTACGTAGAGTAGGTTCTAAGTCCATTCATTCGTCGCATGGCAACAACACTTTATTGACGCATGATACATGTACGTATTGATTAATTTTTATAATCTTACACAGTGATGACTGTTAAAAATAGGATTGCACAATGCACATTCTCTTCTTTGCATTGCAGCAGGCGATTTGTGATTTCATGTTACACTGTACCGTTAGCCATGCTCACTCATGCCACTTGGTATCTAACCTGTTTTAAATAAATGTACATTTAAATGTATTTAAATATTTATTCTTCAAATATTTTATTTTTAATATATTATTTATTTGCTGGTACTCATAAAGTACCGGAAATCGTCAACAAAATATTAAAAACAAAATAAAAGTGAAATGAATGAATTCCAAATTATTTTATCCAGATTGCTGTATTTACATCTTTATAAACAAACTCACGTACATCGGAATAATCAAGCAAAAACATATCTAAAATATATGAGTGGGTGATTTGTATAGTTACTTTGATGAAAAATAATAACGTTACAATAACATTTATAATACTAAAGTTCTCATCTGGGAATTTTCATACGTTTACGTATGTTCCCCAGCTGCGTCAGTATATAGACTTTGCAAACCAATCTCATGAGTAAATGTTTTCAACATAATACACAAACTTCTTAGATTTTGCACCACACATACAATGATTTTGTCATTTATTAGAGGGAGTATGTTTCTTTGATCAGTGTGGACATAACTGGACATGAAAAGGTTCTTTTGCATTAATCAAATATACAGAAAAGTACAAACATACCAGAAAATCGAGGATCCGGGACTCTTTTATTTATATATATTGTGATTTATTTATATATTGTGATTTTCTTGGTTTCCATAACAAGTGTATAAATATTACGACATGTCATACGGTGAGCATTAATTTAAGAACAAGATAAATGTGTGTATGTTGAGTCATAAATTAGTCTTATGTAGGCATCGTGTCGTTGCGTTGTGTATGTTTAAGGAAGACATTTTAATAACTTGGTGATAATATTCTTTAAAATTTACAAATAATGTATTTATATGCAAATTCGAATTTCATTCCTCTATCTGTATATATATGTCTGACGGTATACATTTTATAGATATGTATATACATTGTCGGTCATCTGAACAGCTACAGTCGTTGGCATAGCAACAAGTAGAGACATCTGAGATAAATATTGCTATTGAATCGGTGTCATCATGAATGCGCCCTGGTTTGTGGTGGGTTGATTTTGTGGAGGTTCTCTCGGAATGGAAGCAGGAGCGGGTTGTACCTTATTTTTTGATGGTCTTGGGTTTTGTAACATTGCCTGTAACATAAACGAGTAAGAGTAATTAATGATTAATTTGATTAAAATGTATCCGCTGGATGGAAGAAAAAAAAAGATGGTCATTAATCGAACAGCCTCCCCAATCTGATTGCTATTATTATTATCTAACAACAATCTGATGAACCCTAAGTATTTAGACCCTAAGTAAGTATTTCCGCCTCGAGTTTGACAAATGGATAGATATCTTTTTGAGCATTTATTTATGATTTTGTTTCTCCTTTAAGGTGAAATCATAGATGTGCGTATATGTGCGGGTGTTATCTTCTTTGAATAATGTGTTCCACCTCAGACTTTAAGACATTGTGAATTTTTACCTGTTCCTGTTCATCTTGACAACATGCACATGCTAAGCACGGAACACACATGGCGTTTAGAAACAGATACAGCGACAACGCGGCGTTCACGGAATATATAATAAAACATTCAGTTAGTGTTTCGCCGAATAGACCATAGGCACTCATTGCCATCAAAACACAACACCCAGCACTGGCTAACAACAATATCGTGGAGAAGATAATGAAGATCTGTAAGAGACAATATGTCATGTATATTTCAAAAATATGATAATAAATTAACATGCGTGTTACATGCGTGTTATAATTGCATAACTAACCTGAGTATTTAATTTTAATTGGTGATAATTGACTGAGGATATCAAGCAGATGTGTGCCATCAACGGCAAATTGAGTTTGCGAATAAATAAATAACTTAAAAATTATGCATATTAGATTGTACTTTAAAGTGTATCTTAATGGCATATGAATAATTGAAATTTCAACGAAAAGCAAAAATGAATAGGGAGCAACATCATGAAATTCACAAGCGTACCCAAAATGCTTGTCAATTCAAACAGACAATTCATTCAAGACATAGAACCCATGGAGTAAGATTCTGTGCCACAGAATTAACAACATGGAAACCTTCAATGTTATATTGATTAACAAATTCAGACAGGAAGGTAAAACAACAATAACAAAAACAATAAATTACCGCTGAATTGACCGGTGGCTTGCGGGACGCAACGGCTCCAACCATGCCCGTCAGTAATCCCTAAACGGAAAAGGAACATGGTTAATGGAAGTGAAAATAAAATTGCATCCAGATAGTCAAGCACCTAGTAGAAAGGGCGAACTTCTTTAAGTGAGAAAAAGCTTATCGGTTACTGTATCAAGTACCTAACTTTGCACCTACAATTTTGGTAAGCTTTCAGGATACTTCAAATATCAACCTGCCATATACTGAGGCAAATGGCCTCGAGACAAAGTTTTTGGGCGACTCCTACGTTATATATTGGTCTATCAAGTTGTGTTCAATTTACTAGTGTCTGGAGAAGATAAAGGATTATATCAGTATATTATATCAAAATGGCGTAATTTGATGACAATTCGCAATTAGTGATACTCACCCAGCCGGCCGTCCAGTACGGCGCGTAATATACAGTTCCCAGCTTAGACCATGCATACAGGTCACATTCAAAAATTCCAAAAGCCATAGCAGCCGCTGTTAAAGCTATGGCTCCGGCGAGAATGCTTATACTGGCACAAAATACTCGTTTAGATGCAAAAGCCATCCTGGATTTTCTGAAATATAGAACACAGTATATTGAGACATTTTAGAAAGATCCGTAGATGAAAGTTTTGAATATATAAATGTTAATATATAAAGTATCGATCTTGACGACCCCGGGCAGACCCAGATGAGTTTCAATAGAACCGTAATACATCAATCATATCAAAGTTATTCTATTAATAATTAATTTTCATATATACTGTGGCGTGGAATAAAAGACGTTCACAGCGTGTGTCGCTTGTCGATCTGAATATAGTTCTGGTCAGAGATTTGCTATTTCTAAACGACAAAACAGTTAAGTTAAACACAGATATATCTACGTCATCGTGGCGTCATAGAAGCGCTTTATCGCTGGAGAGTGGAACAAATTGGAAAAATCAAAATGTTGTGGAACAATACATGAAATTATTCATGTATCTGTGCTGTAGCACATATATATCTAATTGTGTGTGTTATGTGTTGCTATCGGTGTTGCAGTGTGTCTTTGTGTATTCACTTGTCACGTGCTATTATTTTGGGCATTACGTCGTCAAAATAAATATGGATTAATTAATCATCATATAAATACCATTAAAAATATTCAGCAAACGAGAGCTGTGTTTTGTAAAATATTGTCGAGCGTTAAACGTTGAACATGTTGAAAAATTGAATGGTTTCGCTGCTACGTCACGACGTCGGTGGAACGATTTGGGGATAAAATGTAAAAAAAAAAAAAAAAAAAAAAAAAAAAACGCCTGTTTGAGCACTTTTATAGCAATTCATCAAGCTCCTTGGTTGCCACGAAGACCACCTGGCAATCTAAATATTTAAAGATCTTACGTTTGTTTAAGGCGGCAATGAGTATTTACCATAATACTCTGTAATGTCTCTGGGTGTACGTGTTTCTTGAGTGTGGCTTTGAATCGTGTTTTTTTCTTTAATTAATTCTGAAACTTGTATTACGTATTTTCTATGAGCAACATTATTACTTTGTCGCACGGTCATTGTAAAATGATTTCGCATTATTCAAACAGAAAACAAATCTGCCGACTACACTGCGTTCAAGTACAGTACACCTTTTAAAGCTAGACTAACATCTTTTTCTTTAAGCAGGAAATGTTTTGTTTATTTCAACTGTGTTTCTCAGCAACGACACCAAAGCCGAAACTCTAAGACTTCTTGAATGAGGAAAGCCCTAAACCGGTCGGAACAAGTACCATATTGTTGGAGATTCACAAAAAAGTCTATTACACGCGCATTCGTTTGTTTGGCGGAAAGAGTGGACATATGATTTATGTTGTTGTTTGTTTGAATAACTTGAAATACAAAAACAACCTGCGTAATATAAAATAACTGACATTTTATTTTACTAACGTGCTTTCATTAACATATCTTTTTCCATTGATCCCGTGCCGAGTTTATTTTAATTATCACAATTTACACGATGTCATTGATTTTAAGTGAACAGATTCAAAATCAAGGTTGAAATGCAAAGATTTTCTTTTACACATTATAATTCCTATAAAAATGTTGACCCTGTGTGACAAGTACAGAGAAAATATATCGTGATTATTCTCAAATTATATTTAACTGGATAATATACGTAACTGTACTTAAGAAGATGTTCTTTAAACCCACAACGATAGTGTCATGAACACATAGGCGTATGGTACCCCCCACCACCACCACAATGTTCGCCCTTACGCGTGGAAAATCTGTTATTAAAATTCCAAAATTCACTAATATTGCAAATTTGGTTGAACGCGATATTGTGAAACGTTTCAGGACAACTGCGTGACACGTCAAGCTAGAATTCTAGCGTGGTAGAATCATCTTCAGTGTCGCCGACGTAGTGGAATATATAAAGAAGAGCAAGATGTTGACTTCTAGAAGACATTCAACACAAAATGTATATTCTTTTGCGAAAATACGGGGAGGGCAGCTTTTTTCGAATTCATGGCCTAAGTTAGTTTAGTTAAAAAATTAAGTATTTTTACATCGAGTTTACATCGCTACACAACGGTTATTGAATAGGGATTTCACTAAAGAAACTGCAAAATTAGTAACAACTAAATACTGACTGTGGTAGGTCGGCGTTGCCGGGTTGTATTTTCATATTTATTTCTAGACTTGCATTGATATCTCGGCGAAAGCAGTTGAAATCCCCCCATGTAAAATGCGAATGTATTGAGTATCCGTCTCCAAGCTCATTTAGCTATAAGTCAAGTTATCACATATTAGTATTTTTGAGAAAAATTAATTAGATTACTGTGCGGATAGATTGTCAGAAAATGTATTTACATGTTTCCGTGTCTGTATTTTATTTAATAGTATCACAATTAGCCAAATATGATGCGTCATGCATGCACTGTTGTGGTAGCGGTTGGTTGGGTGACTGGTCTGACTATGTTACAATATCACGATTACGTGTTTATACACACGTACTCATATCTATATAAATAAATACAATAATATATCTAGTAGTTTATCTCGTTATATAATTGCAAAATGCTATTAATAGACCTGTAGTGCGTACAAACGTTTTTGCATACCTATTATTCAAAAACAAATAGGCGTTTAAGTTGAATGTGGTTGAATTTGGTCATGTAGAGCACTTGTCTGGTTCCGTTTAGTTCAATGTAAATGTCACATACCATGATTATTATATTATAACTACGTAATATATGTATACAATGATTGAAATTTCACATTTTAGTCTTCTGATAAAGATATATTTCGCATAACTTACCTATCACTTCGACTTTCTTGATCGAATATGAACGTCTCTGCACGTCTGTGTTGATGCGTCCTGGTAGGAAGAAAGATTCGTTGTGAAGTGAATGTGTACCAGTGTTGTAACTTTTAGTTCTATGGTAACTTGAAGTGTAATATATTGATTTATTGGAATAATGGGAGGGGTTTATAGAGTAAGTGATTTAACTTCACTTTTCCTATTTCATTCACGATAAACTATTTCACGAAAGATTCGTATTTCTACCCAATATCCCAAATATTCCGGTCTAAAAATAGAATAGATTTTTTTAGTCCAAGCGGCAGACCTCTAAATAAATGTTATTTTTAGTCGTGTGTAGGATGAGTTGTTTCGTTGGTAACTGTGTTTTTCACTGCGTTCAAATGCTAGATACGATATTAATAACTTACGTGGCACAAATGATCCAATTGTTCGTTGAATTAAAGTCATTTATTTTATTTTTTTATTCTCTTTAGGAACCCCTTTCCAACGTATTTTCCAACCCTGAATACTGTGAATATTTTCTCCTAGTTTATTTCTAAGGAAAATTCATTCATTGTGTGAATACATATCTTCCATCAAAGCCAATACTCTTAATTAATTTCAAAATCTTACATGTCTTCAAGTTATTGCTAAAAGAAAATTCTCTTTTTAAAAAAAAAATATTTCCCTACCCTAAAAATAATAGAAAATCCGTAACCGTGCCTAAACTTTGACAATGTGTCCCTGTCCTCAAGAAAAAATAGTTTGTTATTGCATCTGGTAAGCTGTCAGGATCTTCGCTGCTAGTTAATCAATATAGGCGGCTGCGCTGTCATGTTATTATCATTGCATTTATTTTCTTATGCAAAGTATTATACTGCCTGAGGTCGATATCAAGAAATACCCCCTCTTCCACACACACACACACACACACACACACAACGCCCCACCCCAACGCCATATGTCCTGGCATTGACCTCAGTGACAGTTGTGAGAAATAAAAGATTGTCGAAATTTTTACGAAATAAGGGTGGCCCTAATATTTCCATGTAATTCAGATGAAAGATGTAAATTTTAAACATGATTTACTATACGAGTTGCAGAAAGTATCATTTGGGTTTTACCCAATCAACGACAGTGACCTGAAATGGACAATTCACACCTGTTTCACACTGAGATGTATGTGTCACTTCTCTGTAGTCCAGCCATTTGAGTACGGGCGTTTATATGATTTTCATAACCAGGTGTCTTTTGATTGAGTGAGTGAGTGTGTGAGATTGTGGCCCACAATACAACAGATCTACAATTCACAATTACCAACAGCCACAGCCTGGCCCACCAGTTAGTTCCTCACAAAATAAATACCCCCCTTGTTGTATGACAACACAAGGCAGGCGCAATCGCTATTATTTTGCGTTGTCAAGAATTGGCGTCAACGTCATATTTGTAAATAGTTACCACACAAAGTAATTTAAGACAACAGTATAAACTTATTAATATATCATATACTTGACTGTGTTGTAATCTCGAATCACGTTTAGTAACCTGTGTTGCAGCTACACTATTTGTTCACGAGTATTCAGTATAAAACAAATACTAAAAATATAAAATAAAATGATGGTGGACTTTGAGTCGATAAAGTTTGAATTATACAAACTTAAACTTAGACCGGGGTCGGGTGTGTCGCTCGTTCTGGTGTGTCACTGGCTTAAATCTAAATACCACACACAATGGCCTTACTAAGGATCTGACTTAACTTCTTACACGTCGCGAGTCAGTGTGTCATATGGATTAATAATTTGATATATCACTTACCTAATGATCGGATTTCTCTGGCGAATAATAAATTCTTCGGTTTAACTCAGTAAGTCTGAGCGTGTTGGTGAAATTATAACTGACGGTTAAGTGACTATGGGAGGGCCTTTGTAACTTGAAGTGTCGTATATTGATTTATTGAAATATAAGGGGTATGTGCAGTGCGTCGTCGGGTTGCGTAGTTTGCATGTTGTCGCTCTTGTTAAAATAGTTATAGAGTCGTCTTCAAGGATGCCCCTAGTTTAGTAGTCCAAAACAATCTTAATACTATAGTATTCCCCATCCTATGCGGGATCGACTGTTCGAAAACGTGGTTATATTTATAATCACGTTATTGTTACAATCATCATTGGATAGAGGCATGGGGTAATGCGTGATGATAATAGCATTAATCATAATAAAGTGTTTGTGGTCATATTAATATTAAATTTGAATTGAGGGTTATCACGAAAACAGCGCAAAGTATCACAATACAGTGAAACTTCCGTCGAAGTTACCATATTACCTCTATTTCCTGAACAAAAAAGTATATTAAAAAGTCTGAAAATAACATAAGTAAATATACCAGTCCAATAAGTCTCGCCCTCTTGCAATGAAGTGATCCAATCTAGATACTTTTAAACTTTATTTTTCATCATTATTCTTGACAGTGTCGTTATTTACTTTTTTTTTTTTATAATTTCCGTAATGTTATAAATACAATGTATTAAATTATTATTTGGTGAATAAACGTATTTTTATGTGAACGATGCTGCTTATACTCAATAGGTTGTGTTGACGTCTCAGAAACTATTTTCATTTTTAGCGGGCGGACAGTTGTGTTGCAAAGCCATAATACAACGTATTGTGTTTTTAGTTTTTGTCGTAGATGACGCTATAGTTAGCACTGTCACCTCTCCCTTCTCAATATCGTTGAGCTCTACCTCGATTGTTTGAAGCTGATTGAAGGAGCTGAGAAGATGTGGGCGTCGACGACATTTTATTGTGCGTACGTCATATATTGTTAGCCTAATGTAACAATGAGTATTGTA
This sequence comes from Saccoglossus kowalevskii, assembly GCF_978046115.1. Classification (NCBI taxonomy): domain Eukaryota; kingdom Metazoa; phylum Hemichordata; class Enteropneusta; family Harrimaniidae; genus Saccoglossus; species Saccoglossus kowalevskii. The sequence continues at coordinate 2,376,655 of NC_140647.1, read as the reverse complement.
TATTCAATTAATTATAATGCATTAAGTACTTTTTACATAAACACAACACAAATTTACAAGACAGCTAAATTATTTGTGTTTATTCAATTTCGTTTTTCACACCAGCTGTGTTGCGTTCAATACTTGTTACGGGGTGTTTAATCATCATAATTATAATCCCGCGAAAATAAATCACCGTAACGAAGTATGAATTCTCAACAGCCTGGCTCAGTTATAAGTTATTCACCAACACGTATACACGAACCAAGTAATCATAGCTTTATTACCAAGAATATTATATATCGTTCATTGATATATAATTTCTAAAATATGTATATATATTTGTAGTCAAATAAAAGTCAGCAAGAGCTGTCGGAATACTGAATTGTGCAATTTTGAAGAAAATAAATTTCGCTATTATAAGGAATGGTTATTAATGTTTCCACGGACGATATAGGATTTTTTATTACTTTTTTGAAAAATCAAGAAAAAAGTGAAAATTTCCCTTCTCGCTACCTTAAGGTGAGACGTATAATGTTGAAATGTGAACGATGCGTTGATTTCACAATTTGTTAGGATTTCCAGTCTTCAGATCATAGTGCAGTGCAGTATCAAAGCTCTGTATTTAGTTATCAATAATATATTGAAGGTATGACTCAATAAAGAGTCTGAAATAGAATGTTTTATTGACAAACTACACTAAGTCAATTATGGAAAAAATACAACCATATCCCGTAAACTACAACAGGGAAATAATAAAGCGCCCTCTTGTGTTCACAATATCAAAACAACAAAGGAGTTGTGAAATTACAACAAACAGACCGAGATTTTATTTCTTTCTCAAAGTGTGAATTTGTCACGTTTCCTTCTTTTCGTAATTAAGTCGACTAGGTACGAGATTTAACAACAACAAAACTAATTAATCCAATTTGGTTACAATCTAAGACGACCAGAGGTTTGCTGTGAATCCACAGGATGGATCGTCGAACTCGTAAGAGAGTGAGAGAAGCGAAAAAGGCTGCCCGTCCAGGTAGGCAACTCTGACGAATTTTGTCAATTGACTATAATCAGAACTGTTATTGACTGTGAAAACATTTCCTGGGATGTTCTCATGATCCGCACACCAGCTTAAATGCACTTACGGGTTATGTTTTATTCATGGGCGATACTTTATTGGGATGGACAATCAGTGTCTATGAATTGTCAACAAAAAATACAATCACCAAAATGTAACAAAGTCATAGTATTATGTTTTCATTGCAAACCCGTTATTGTCGACGCTCTTACTGGATCGATACGGCCTTGGTCGGATACAATACTACTAGACTGCAAATAGGATAATTATTATTTTTTAATCAATTATATATAGATTGTTTAAAATGGAGTTTTCTGATAGGTTCAGGCATTTTACATAGTATAGAAAAATGGGACTGTATAATCTACATTCAAAGAGGTACATGCATATGAACGCTATACCCATCAATCTGATTAAAGTTGTTTTAAACATATAATTGTTTGACCTTATGTAAATGATTCTAACTACATACATAAAACCATAAACAAAATAGTAGAAATTGTAAATTAAAAAATTACACAAAATATAAAATGAATTAAAACTTAAAATTATTTCCCATACAGGTTTTTAAATGGTGTGACAGTGAACATGTACTATACATGTATTTCAGACAACCATATTCATTTCACATATGTTATTAAAAAAAAAAAGTAAAGATAGTCTATATGTACATGTAATTATTTAGTATTCCATAGTATTTTGTATTGCTGATATTAAATTCTGATAGAAAATTATACAGTTATATTACCATCCAGTATTATTATTTTGTTAAAAAAAGATCAGTTTGAAACTTTGCTGCTTACCTGTAGATATTCTAGTTGACCAGTAATTTGTAATAGTTGTTAAGAATAAAAATCAATGAAAATTGTTAGTAAACTGCATTTTCATGCGGAAAACAAAATAGACAATCGGGTATTTTTTTTAATTTTGACACCTGTATATAAAAATATGTGCCATGAAAATAATTTATTTCATATGCAAATTACACCATTGGAAAAATGTGCAATAATTTGCTTTTATATCCCAGTGAATTATAAAATGTTTTTATTTGTGAAAATTGTGAAGTATACATACATGTATGCCCAAGGTGTGTTCAATGTTTATGTATATCACATGTAGTTATATTGATAAAGACATGAAATTATGGCTGACAAAAATTAACATCACATTTAAATCTATTAATCTTTATCAGTAATGGAAAAAAATATATTCTACACTTTTCCTTTCCAATAACCAAAAAAGAGGGTGGTTGTATTGTCAGATATTGGTATTATGTTGTGCAAAAAGAGTACTCGTATATCAATCTGAATTGCGAATGTTTGTGTAGAAACAATTAAAAGAATAACTGAAATACATGTATATGAATGACCATTAAGACAAGTCTCATGTATGATAAGGACATCATAAACTGGATTACTACCCTTGCTGCTCCAGTCTTACTGCTTATGCACTCTGGTAAACTTGGGAGTTACCACCTCATAAACCTACGTTAACTTGATTGATTGAACAGCCTGCATATTCCTGTCATTTGCAATTATGTTATTAGTGCTAATTTAATTATTAACCCTGAATGAATGGATGAATTAACTATTAAAGTATACATGTATCTGTTTTGTTAATTCACAGATGTCCTATAATTTCACTAGTCACTAGTTTACAATACATGTTGTGTTTACATGTACATGTAGAGCCAGCTTAATTTTCATACTTTAATCTCAGATTTCTTTACTTCAATACCCAAATTAAACACCAGAATACATTGTACATGTATGTGTACTATTAAAGTTTTTCACATGTAGCTGCAATAATAAAGCATGTTTTCTCTATTTATTTGTGTGAATCAGTTACATCACCAAGCCATGCATTGATATCACCACTTTCTCTGACATCACCATGTTGCTCAGTTACATCACCAAGCCATGCATTGATATCACCACTTTCTCTGACATCACCATGTTGCTCAGTGACATCACCAAGCCATGCATTGATATCACCAATTTTCTCTGACATCACCATGTTGCTCAGTGACATCACCAAGCCATGCATTGATATCACCAACTTTCTCTGACATCACTATGTTGCTCAGTGACATCAACAAGTTATGCAGTGATATCACCAACTTTCTCTGACATCACCATGTTGCTCAGTGACATCACCAAGCCATGCATTGATATCACCAATTTTCTCTGACATCACAATGTTGCTCAGTGACATCACCAAGCCATGCATTGATATCACCAACTTTCTATGACATCACCATGTTGCTCAGTGACATCAACAAGTTATGCAGTGATATCACCAACTTTCTCTGACATCACCATGTTGCTCAGTGACATCAACAAGTTATGCAGTGATATCACCAACTTTCTCTGACATCACCATGTTGCTCAGTGACATCAACAAGCCATTCATTGATATCACCAACTTTCTCTGACATCACCATGTTGCTCAGTGACATCACCAAGCCACGCATTGATATCACCAACTTTCTGACATCACCATGTTGCTCAGTGACATCAACAAGCCATGCATTGATATCACCAACTTTCTCTGACATCACCATGTTGCTCAGTGACATCACCAAGCCACGCGATGATATCACCAACTTTCTCTGACATCACCATGTTGCTCAGTGACATCACCAAGCCATGCATTGATATCACCAACTTTCTCTGACATCACCATGTTGCTCAGTGACATCAACAAGTTATGCAGTGATATCACCAACTTTCTCTGACATCACCATGTTGCACAGTGACATCACTAAGCCATGCATTGATATCACCAACTTTCTCTGACATCACCATGTTGCTCAGTGACATCAACAAGTTATGGAGTGATATTACCAATTTTCTCTGACATCACCATGTTGCTCAGTGACATCTCTAAGCCATGCATTGATATCACCAACTTTCTCTGACATCACTATGTTGCTCAGTGACATCAACAAGTTACGCAGTGATATCACCAACTTTGTCTGACATCACCATGTTGCTCAGTGACATCACCAAGCCACGCATTGATAGCACCAACTTTCTCTGACATCACTATGTTGCTCAGTTACATCACCAAGCCATGCATTGATATCACCAACTTTCTCTGACATCACCATGTTGCTCAATGACATCAACATGTTATGCAGTGACATCACCAACTTTCTGACATCATCATGTTGCTCAGTGACATCAACAAGTTATGCAGTGATATCACCAACTTTCTCTGACACCACCATGTTGCTCAGTGACATCAACAAGTTATGCAGTGATATCACCAACTTTCTCTGACATCACCATGTTGCTCAGTGACATCATCAAGTTACGTAGTGATATCACCAACTTTCTCTGACATCACCATGTTGCTCAGTGACATCACCAAGCCACGCATTGATATCACCAACTTTCTCTGACATCACTATGTTGCTCAGTTACATCACCAAGCCATGCATTGATATCACCAACTTTCTCTGACATCACCTTGTTGCTCAGTGACATCAACATGTTATGCAGTGACATCACCAAACTTCTGACATCACCATGTTGCTCAGTTACATCACCAAGTTATCCAGTGACATTACCAACTTTCTCTGACATCACCATGTTGCTCAGTGACATCACCAAGCCATGCATTGATATCACAAACTTTCTCTGATATCACTATGTTGCTCAGTTACATCACCAAGCCATGCATTGATATCACCAATTTTCTCTGACATCACCATGTTGCTCAGTGACATCAACATGTTATGCAGCGATATCACCAACTTTCTCTGACATCACCATGTTGCTCAGTTACATCACCAAGTTATGCAGTGACATCACCAACTTTCTCTGACATCACCATGTTGCTCAGTTACATCAACAAGTTATGCAGTGATATCACCAACTTTCTCTGACATCACCATGTTGCTCAGTTACATCAACAAGTTACGTAGTGATGTCACCAACTTTCTCTGACATCACCATGTTGCTCAGTGACATCACCAAGCCATGCATTGATATCACCAACTTTCTCTGACATCACCATGTTGCTCAGTGACATCAACAAGTTATGCAGTGATATCAACAACTTTCTCTGACATCACCATGTTGCACAGTGACATCACTAAGCCATGCATTGATATCACCAACTTTCTCTGACATCACTATGTTGCTCAGTGACATCAACAAGTTACGCAGGGATATCACCAACTTTGTCTGACATCACCATGTTGCTCAGTGACACCACCAAGCCACACATTGATATCACCAACTTTCTCTGACATCACTATGTTGCTCAGTTACATCACCAAGCCATGCATTGATATCACCAACTTTCTCTGACATCATCATGTTGCTCAGTGACATCAACATGTTATGCAGTGACATCACCAACTTTCTCTGACATCATCATGTTGCTCAGTGACATCAACAAGTTATGCAGTGATATCACCAACTTTCTCTGACATCACCATGTTGCTCAGTGACATCAACAAGTTATGCAGTGATATCACCAACTTTCTCTGACATCACCATGTTGCTCAGTTACATCAACAAGTTACGTAGTGATATCACCAACTTTCTCTGACATCACCATGTTGCTCAGTGACATCACCAAGCCACGCATTGATATCACCAAATTTCTCTGACATCACTATGTTGCTCAGTTACATCACCAAGCCATGCATTGATATCACCAACTTTCTCTGACATCACCTTGTTGCTCAGTGACATCAACATGTTATGCAGTGACATCACCAACTTTCTGACATCACCATGTTGCTCAGTTGCATCACCAAGTTATCCAGTTACATTACCAACTTTCTCTGACATCACCATGTTGCTCAGTTACATCAACAAGTTATGCAGTGATATCACCAACTTTCTCTGACATCACCATGTTGCTCAGTGACATCAACAAGTTATGCAGTGATATCACCAACTTTCTCTGACATCACCATGTTGCTCAGTTACATCAACAAGTTACGTAGTGATATCACCAACTTTCTCTGACATCACCATGTTGCTCAGTGACATCACCAAGCCACGCATTGATATCACCAAATTTCTCTGACATCACTATGTTGCTCAGTTACATCACCAAGCCATGCATTGATATCACCAACTTTCTCTGACATCACCTTGTTGCTCAGTGACATCAACATGTTATGCAGTGACATCACCAACTTTCTGACATCACCATGTTGCTCAGTTGCATCACCAAGTTATCCAGTTACATTACCAACTTTCTCTGACATCACCATGTTGCTCAGTGACATCACCAAGCCATGCATTGATATCACAAACTTTCTCTGACATCACTATGTTGCTCAGTTACATCACCAAGCCATGCATTGATATCACCAATTTTCTCTGACATCACCATGTTGCTCAGTGACATCAACATGTTATGCAGTGATATCACCAACTTTCTCTGACATCACCATGTTGCTCAGTTACATCACCAAGTTATGCAGTGACATCACCAACTTTCTCTGACATCACCATGTTGCTCAGTTACATCAACAAGTTATGCAGTGATATCACCAACTTTCTCTGACATCACCATGTTGCTCAGTGACATCACGAAGCCATGCATTGATATCACCAACTTTCTCTGACATCACCATGTTGCTCAGTGACATCAACAAGCCATGCATTGATATCACCAACTTTCTCTGACATCACCATGTTGCTCAGTTACATCACCAAGTTATGCAGTGACATCACCAACTTTCTCTGACATCACCATGTTGCTCAGTTACATCACCAAGCCATGCATTGATATCACCAACTTTCTCTGACATCACCATGTTGCTCAGTGACATCAACAAGTTATGCAGTGATACATGTATCATCAACTTTCTCTGACATCACCATGTTGCTCAGTGAAATCAACAAGTTATGGAGTAATATTACCAATTTTCTCTGACATCACCATGTTGCTCAGTGACATCACTAAGCCATGCATGGATATCACCAACTTTCTCTGACATCACTATGTTGCTCAGTGACATCAACAAGTTACGCAGTGATATCACCAACTTTGTCTGACATCACCATGTTGCTCAGTGACATCACCAAGCCACGCACTGATATCACCAACTTTCTCTGACATCACCTTGTTGCTCAGTGACATCAACATGTTATGCAGTGACATCACCAACTTTCTGACATCACCATGTTGCTCAGTTACATCACCATGTTATCCAGTGACATTACCAACTTTCTCTGACATCACCATGTTGCTCAGTGACATCACCAAGCCATGCATTGATATCACAAACTTTCTCTGACATCACTATGTTGCTCAGTTACATCACCAAGCCATGCATTGATATCACCAATTTTCTCTGACATCACCATGTTGCTCAGTGACATCACCAAGCCATGCATTGATATCACCAACTTTCTCTGACATCACCATGTTGCACAGTGACATCACTAAGCCATGCTTTGATATCACCAACTTTCTCTGACATCACCATGTTGCTCAGTTACATCAACAAGTTATGCAGTGATATCACCAACTTTCTCTGACATCACCATGTTGCTCAGTGACATCACCAAGCCATGCATTGATATCACCAACTTTCTCTGACGTCACCATGTTGCTCAGTTACATCACCAAGTTATGCAGTGACATCACCAACTTTCTCTGACATCACCATGTTGCTCAGTTACATCACCAAGCCATGCATTGATATCACCAACTTTCTCTGACATCACCATGTTGCTCAGTTACATCACAAAGTTATGCAGTGACATCACCAACTTTCTCTGACATCATCATGTTGCTCAGTGATATCAACAAGTTATGCATTGATATCTCCAACTTTCTCTGACATCACCATGTTGCACAGTGACATCACTAAGCCATGCTTTGATATCACCAACTTTCTCTGACATCACCATGTTGCTCAGTGACATCAACAAGTTATGCAGTGATATCACCAATTTTCTCTGACATCACCATGTTGCTCAGTGACATCAACAAGCCATGCATTGATATCACCAACTTTCTCTGACATCACCATGTTGCTCAGTTACATCACCAAGTTATGCAGTGACATCACCAACTTTCTCTGACATCACCATGTTGCTCAGTTACATCACCAAGCCATGCATTGATATCACCAACTTTCTCTGACATCACCATGTTGCTCAGTGACATCAACAAGTTATGCAGTGATACATGTATCACCAACTTTCTCTGACATCACCATGTTGCACAGTGACATCACTAAGCCATGCATTGATATCACCAACTTTCTCTGGCATCACCATGTTGCTCAGTGAAATCAACAAGTTATGGAGTAATATTACCAATTTTCTCTGACATCACCATGTTGCTCAGTGACATCACTAAGCCATGCATGGATATCACCAACTTTCTCTGACATCACTATGTTGCTCAGTGACATCAACAAGTTACGCAGTGATATCACCAACTTTGTCTGACATCACCATGTTGCTCAGTGACATCACCAAGCCACGCATTGATATCACCAACTTTCTCTGACATCACCTTGTTGCTCAGTGACATCAACATGTTATGCAGTGACATCACCAACTTTCTGACATCACCATGTTGCTCAGTTACATCACCATGTTATCCAGTGACATTACCAACTTTCTCTGACATCACCATGTTGCTCAGTGACATCACCAAGCCATGCATTGATATCACAAACTTTCTCTGACATCACTATGTTGCTCAGTTACATCACCAAGCCATGCATTGATATCACCAATTTTCTCTGACATCACCATGTTGCTCAGTGACATCACCAAGCCATGCATTGATATCACCAACTTTCTCTGACATCACCATGTTGCACAGTGACATCACTAAGCCATGCTTTGATATCACCAACTTTCTCTGACATCACCATGTTGCTCAGTTACATCAACAAGTTATGCAGTGATATCACCAACTTTCTGACATCACCATGTTGCTCAGTGACATCACCAAGCCATGCATTGATATCACCAACTTTCTCTGACATCACCATGTTGCTCAGTGACATCAACAAGCCATGCATTGATATCACCAACTTTCTCTGACGTCACCATGTTGCTCAGTTACATCACCAAGTTATGCAGTGACATCACCAACTTTCTCTGACATCGCCATGTTGCTCAGTTACATCACCAAGCCATGCATTGATATCACCAACTTTCTCTGACATCACCATGTTGCTCAGTTACATCACAAAGTTATGCAGTGACATCACCAACTTTCTCTGACATCATCATGTTGCTCAGTGATATCAACAAGTTATGCATTGATATCTCCAACTTTCTCTGACATCACCATGTTGCACAGTGACATCACTAAGCCATGCTTTGATATCAGCAACTTTCTCTGACATCACCATGTTGCTCAGTGACATCAACAAGTTATGCAGTGATATCACCAATTTTCTCTGACATCACCATGTTGCTCAGTGACATCAACAAGCCATGCATTGATATCACCAACTTTCTCTGACATCACCATGTTGCTCAGTGACATCAACAAGCCATGCATTGATATCACCAACTTTCTCTGACATCACCATGTTGCTCAGTGACATCAACAAGCCATGCATTGATATCACCAACTTTCTCTGACATCACCATGTTGCACAGTGACATCACTAAGCCATGCTTTGATATCACCAACTTTCTCTGACATCACCATGTTGCTCAGTGACATCAACAAGTTATGCAGTGATATCACCAATTTTCTCTGACATCACCATGTTGCTCAGTGACATCAACAAGCCATGCATTGATATCACCAACTTTCTCTGACATCACTATGTTGCTCAGTTGCATCACCAAGCCATGCATTGATATCACCAACTTTCTCTGACATCACCATGTTGCTCAGTGACATCAACAAGCCATGCATTGATATCACCAACTTTCTCTGACATCACCATGTTGCTCAGTGATATCAACAAGTTATGCAGTGATATCACCAACTTTCTCTGACATCACCATGTTGCTCAGTGACATCAACAAGTTATGCAGTGATATCACCAACTTTGTCTGACATCACCATGTTGCTCAGTTACATCAACAAGTTACGCAGTGATATCACCAACTTTCTCTGACATCACCATGTTGCTCAGTGACATCACTGAGCCATGCATTGATATCACCAACTTTCTCTGACATCACCATGTTGCTCAGTGACATCACCAAGCCACGCATTGAAATCACCAACTTTCTCTGACATCACCATGTTGCTCAGTTACATCAACAAGTTATGCAGTGATATCACCAACTTTCTCTGACATCACCATGTTGCTCAGTGACATCACCAAGCCATGCATTGATATCACCAACTTTCTCTGACATCACCATGTTGCTCAGTGACATCACCAAGCCACACATTGATATCACCAACTTTCTCTGACAACACCATGTTGCTCAGTGACATCACCAAGCCATGCATTGATATCACGAACTTTCTCTGACATCACCATGTTGCTCAGTAACATCAACAAGTTATGCAGTGATATCACCAACTTTCTCTGACATCACCATGTTGCTCAGTGACATCAACAAGTTACGCAGTGATATCACCAACTTTGTCTGACATCACCATGTTGCTCAGTGACATCACCAAGCCACGCATTGATATCACCAACTTTCTCTGACATCACCTTGTTGCTCAGTGACATCAACATGTTATGCAGTGACATCACCAACTTTCTGACATCACCATGTTGCTCAGTTACATCACCATGTTATCCAGTGACATCACCAACTTTCTCTGACGTCACCATGTTGCTCAGTTACATCACCAAGTTATGCAGTGACATCACCAACTTTCTCTGACATCACCATGTTGCTCAGTTACATCACCAAGCCATGCATTGATATCACCAACTTTCTCTGACATCACCATGTTGCTCAGTTACATCACAAAGTTATGCAGTGACATCACCAACTTTCTCTGACATCATCATGTTGCTCAGTGATATCAACAAGCCATGCATTGATATCACCAACTTTCTCTGACATCACTATGTTGCTCAGTTGCATCACCAAGCCATGCATTGATATCACCAACTTTCTCTGACATCACCATGTTGCTCAGTGACATCAACAAGCCATGCATTGATATCACCAACTTTCTCTGACATCACCATGTTGCTCAGTGATACATTGTATCAACAAGTTATGCAGTGATATCACCAACTTTCTCTGACATCACCATGTTGCTCAGTGACATCAACAAGTTATGCAGTGATATCACCAACTTTGTCTGACATCACCATGTTGCTCAGTTACATCAACAAGTTACGCAGTGATATCACCAACTTTCTCTGACATCACCTTGTTGCTCAGTGACATCAACATGTTATGCAGTGACATCACCAACTTTCTGACATCACCATGTTGCTCAGTTACATCACCAAGTTATCCAGTGACATTACCAACTTTCTCTGACATCACCATGTTGCTCAGTGACATCACCAAGCCATGCATTGATATCACAAACTTTCTCTGATATCACTATGTTGCTCAGTTACATCACCAAGCCATGCATTGATATCACCAATTTTCTCTGACATCACCATGTTGCTCAGTGACATCAACATGTTATGCAGCGATATCACCAACTTTCTCTGACATCACCATGTTGCTCAGTTACATCACCAAGTTATGCAGTGACATCACCAACTTTCTCTGACATCACCATGTTGCTCAGTTACATCAACAAGTTATGCAGTGATATCACCAACTTTCTCTGACATCACCATGTTGCTCAGTTACATCAACAAGTTACGTAGTGATGTCACCAACTTTCTCTGACATCACCATGTTGCTCAGTGACATCACCAAGCCACGCATTGATATCACCAAATTTCTCTGACATCACTATGTTGCTCAGTTACATCACCAAGCCATGCATTGATATCACCAACTTTCTCTGACATCACCTTGTTGCTCAGTGACATCAACATGTTATGCAGTGACATCACCAACTTTCTGACATCACCATGTTGCTCAGTTGCATCACCAAGTTATCCAGTTACATTACCAACTTTCTATGACATCACCATGTTGCTCAGTGACATCACCAAGCCATGCATTGATATCACAAACTTTCTCTGACATCACTATGTTGCTCAGTTACATCACCTAGCCATGCATTGATATCACCAATTTTCTCTGACATCACCATGTTGCTCAGTGACATCAACATGTTATGCAGTGATATCACCAACTTTCTCTGACATCACCATGTTGCTCAGTTACATCACCAAGTTATGCAGTGACATCACCAACTTTCTCTGACATCACCATGTTGCTCAGTTACATCAACAAGTTATGCAGTGATATCACCAACTTTCTCTGACATCACCATGTTGCTCAGTGACATCACCAAGCCATGCATTGATATCACAAACTTTCTCTGATATCACTATGTTGCTCAGTTACATCACCAAGTTATGCAGTGATATCACCAATTTTCTCTGACATCACCATGTTGCTCAGTGACATCAACATGTTATGCAGCGATATCACCAACTTTCTCTGACATCACCATGTTGCTCAGTTACATCACCAAGTTATGCAGTGACATCACCAACTTTCTCTGACATCACCATGTTGCTCAGTTACATCAACAAGTTATGCAGTGATATCACCAACTTTCTCTGACATCACCATGTTGCTCAGTTACATCAACAAGTTACGTAGTGATGTCACCAACTTTCTCTGACATCACCATGTTGCTCAGTGACATCACCAAGCCATGCATTGATATCACCAACTTTCTCTGACATCACCATGTTGCTCAGTGACATCAACAAGTTATGCAGTGATATCACCAACTTTCTCTGACATCACCATGTTGCACAGTGACATCACTAAGCCATGCATTGATATCACCAACTTTCTCTGACATCACTATGTTGCTCAGTGACATCAACAAGTTACGCAGTGATATCACCAACTTTGTCTGACATCACCATGTTGCTCAGTGACACCACCAAGCCACACATTGATATCACCAACTTTCTCTGACATCACTATGTTGCTCAGTTACATCACCAAGCCATGCATTGATATCACCAACTTTCTCTGACATCATCATGTTGCTCAGTGACATCAACATGTTATGCAGTGACATCACCAACTTTCTCTGACATCATCATGTTGCTCAGTGACATCAACAAGTTATGCAGTGATATCACCAACTTTCTCTGACATCACCATGTTGCTCAGTGACATCAACAAGTTATGCAGTGATATCACCAACTTTCTCTGACATCACCATGTTGCTCAGTGACATCACCAAGCCACGCATTGATATCACCAAATTTCTCTGACATCACTATGTTGCTCAGTTACATCACCAAGCCATGCATTGATATCACCAACTTTCTCTGACATCACCTTGTTGCTCAGTGACATCAACATGTTATGCAGTGATATCACCAACTTTCTCTGACATCACCATGTTGCTCAGTTACATCAACAAGTTATGCAGTGATATCACCAACTTTGTCTGACATCACCATGTTGCTCAGTGACATCAACAAGTTATGCAGTGATATCACCAACTTTGTCTGACATCACCATGTTGCTCAGTGACATCAACAAGTTATGCAGTGATATCACCAACTTTCTCTGACATCACCATGTTGCTCAGTTACATCAACAAGTTATGCAGTGATATCACCAACTTTCTCTGACATCACCATGTTGCTCAGTGACATCAACAAGTTATGCAGTGATATCACCAACTTTCTCTGACATCACCATGTTGCTCAGTTACATCAACAAGTTATGCAGTGATATCACCAACTTTCTCTGACATCACCATGTTGCTCAGTGACATCAACAAGTTATGCAGTGATATCACCAACTTTCTCTGACATCACCATGTTGCTCAGTGACATCATCAAGTTATGCAGTGATATCACCAACTTTCTCTGACATCACCATGTTGCTCAGTGACATCAACAAGTTATGCAGTGATATCACCAACTTTCTCTGACATCACCATGTTGCTCAGTGACATCAACAAGTTATGCAGTGATATCACCAACTTTCTCTGACATCACCATGTTGCTCAGTGACATCAACAAGTTATGCAGTGATATCACCAACTTTCTCTGACATCACTATGTTGCTCAGTGACATCAACAAGTTATGCAGTGATATCACCAACTTTCTCTGACATCACTATGTTGCTCAGTGACATCAACAAGTTATGCAGTGATATCACCAACTTTCTCTGACATCACCATGTTGCTCAGTTACATCAACAAGTTATGCAGTGATATCACCAACTTTCTCTGACATCACCATGTTGCTCAGTGACATCAACAAGTTAAGCAGTGATATCACCAACTTTCTCTGACATCACCATGTTGCTCAGTTACATCAACAAGTTATGCAGTGATATCACCAACTTTCTCTGACATCACCATGTTGCTCAGTGACATCAACAAGTTATGCAGTGATATCACCAACTTTCTCTGACATCACCATGTTGCTCAGTGACATCATCAAGTTATGCAGTGATATCACCAACTTTCTCTGACATCACCATGTTGCTCAGTGACATCAACAAGTTATGCAGTGATATCACCAACTTTCTCTGACATCACCATGTTGCTCAGTGACATCAACAAGTTATGCAGTGATATCACCAACTTTCTCTGACATCACCATGTTGCTCAGTGACATCAACAAGTTATGCAGTGATATCACCAACTTTCTCTGACATCACTGTTGCTCAGTGACATCAACAAGTTATGCAGTGATATCACCAACTTTCTCTGACATCACCATGTTGCACAGTTACATCAACAAGTTATGCAGTGATATCACCAACTTTGTCTGACATCACTATGTTGCACAGTGACATCACTAAGCCACGCATTGATATCACCAATTTTCTCTGACATCACCATGTTGCTCAGTGACATCAACAAGTTATACAGTGATATCACCAACTTTGTCTGACATCACCATGTTGCTCAGTGACATCAACAAGTTATGCAGTGATATCACCAACTTTGTCTGACATCACCATGTTGCTCAGTGACATCAACAAGTTATGCAGTGATATCACCAACTTTGTCTGACATCACCATGTTGCTCAGTGACATCAACAAGTTATGCAGTGATATCACCAACTTTCTCTGACATCACCATGTTGCTCAGTGACATCAACAAGTTATGCAGTGATATCACCAACTTTCTCTGACATCACCATGTTGCTCAGTTACATCAACAAGTTATGCAGTGATATCACCAACTTTGTCTGACATCACCATGTTGCTCAGTGACATCAACAAGTTATGCAGTGATATCACCAACTTTCTCTGACATCACTATGTTGCTCACTGACATCAACAAGTTATGCAGTGATATCACCAACTTTCTCTGACATCACCATGTTGCTCAGTTACATCAACAAGTTATGCAGTGATATCACCAACTTTCTCTGACATCACCATGTTGCTCAGTGACATCAACAAGTTACATTTTTGTATGCAGTGATATCACCAACTTTCTCTGACATCACCATGTTGCTCAGTGACATCATCAAGTTATGCAGTGATATCACCAACTTTCTCTGACATCACCATGTTGCTCAGTGACATCAACAAGTTATGCAGTGATATCACCAACTTTCTCTGACATCACCATGTTGCTCAGTGACATCAACAAGTTATGCATTGATATCACCAACTTTCTCTGACATCACTATGTTGCTCAGTGACATCATCAAGTTATGCAGTGATATCACCAACTTTCTCTGACATCACCATGTTGCTCAGTTACATCAACAAGTTATGCAGTGATATCACCAACTTTCTCTGGCATCACCATGTTGCTCAGTTACATTAACAAGTTATGCATTGATATCACCAACTTTCTCTGACATCACCATGTTGCTCAGTTACATCAACAAGTTATGCAGTGATATCACCAACTTTCTCTGACATCACCATGTTGCTCAGTTACATCAACAAGTTATGCATTGATATCACCAACTTTCTCTGACATCACCATGTTGCTCAGTTACATCAACAAGTTATGCAGTGATATCACCAACTTTCTCTGACATCACCATGTTGCTCAGTTACATCAACAAGTTATGCAGTGATATCACCAACTTTCTCTGACATCACCATGTTGCTCAGTTACATCAACAAGTTATGCATTGATATCACCAACTTTCTCTGACATCACCATGTTGCTCAGTTACATCAACAAGTTATGCAGTGATATCACCAACTTTCTCTGACATCACCATGTTGCTCACCGACATCACTAAGTTGTACTGTGGTATCATTAACTTGTTACAGCAAGTCGAAAAAAATGGCCACAGTCAGCTGACTTGATAACGTTATAAATGCGATTAATTTACCGATATTTATTATACATGTATGAGGTTAACCTTCTTGAACACTGCTTGAAACTAAATAGACAAGTTGAGAAACAGTTTCCTACAAATCAGGGAGGAAATAACAAAATAACACTCAAACGATCCGTTGGGGTAACATTAAGCCAACCGCTGAAAAAATAGACCTCATTCGTCGTTTTTGTGTGGACCCGAAGAGCATAGAATACTTTCCCTGGTATATTTCAAAGCGAAATCGCCATCCAACTGTAAGACCGTCGCTGATTAGCTCCTAAAGCATGATGATCGTCCCCTACTGTTACATAGTTTCGTCTGAAGTGGGCGTGACCGCAAGACGGCGCCAGCGAGATTCGAAAGCCAACCGTTTAGTCAAAACCCAAGCATTTAGCCTATTTGCTAGCGAGTTTGCAAATTGGCTGCCCCAATACTTCGGAGACTTGCTATAAGTGACATTACCTCTTGTGCAATGAAATATCATCATCTTTCCCTTGAGGTACATGTAGAAGCCTACTCATGGATCTCAATACTCAGAATTTATTCAGAAGAATTGTACTTGCAGGCATTACCTGGTATAAGGATATTGATCTAAAAAAAGTTAGGGATCACCAGCTTAATTTTCTGGAAAACTAGTGTATAGTGGTCATTTTGACAGTATTATAATGCTTTTACCGTAGGATCCTATGGTAGAGATATTATGCCATATCTCAAATTGTAGACTGGTGACATAGGCTGAAAAAATAATATATTGTTAATGATAGGGTACTTTTTGTTATCCTAAATTATTTCAAAAATCTGGGTTTTAAAAAATGTCAAAAAATGCAATTTTACTTTAACATTTTGCTCTATGGAATTGTTCTAAAAATAACATTTTTTGAAAATTTTTCTCAAAATATGTCGCTGTAACACACAAAAGAATGCTATTTCATGGTGCCATGGGACATTAGCTTCATGATTTTACATAGTAGACCAACAAACACTGCCATGCTATTTATAACCGACTTTTATGAGTCGACTTCTTCCTTACAGCAATTCCAGGCACTGATTTGACGCTGAAGTAGTGCTAGATGTTGATAACTTACTGCAATAGGTTACACACTTTGTTTTTACATTTACATAAGTTGTTACAAATAATGCAGACAGCATGTCTGCAATTTGAAGCGCCCTAGAAGAAAGCTCCGCCCATAAAAGTGGCAGTACATTAGTTTTGAATTTCTCCTCCTATAAACGATCGAGGCTCTCAACTTAGTTTTGTACTTCAATTTGCGTCACATGTTATTTCAGTGAGAGGGCGCATACAGTGGTGGCACTGTAAAGAATGTTATTTTACAGAACCAGCTGACCGACTGATCATGACAGAATTATTGATCAAAGTGCATTCATTATTCCTACTATGGAAATATTCGTATCACGTCTATGTACATGTACATGTATATAACTGAAAACTGCCTGCAACAAATGTCCTATAAAGACGTCATCCAGTATATCAATAATGAAATTGAATACATAAGTAGAATGGGTGTTATTCGATTATTAGTTCTCGACGATGAGAACCAAAAGGTTTATGTGCCACCAAATAATCGCTTTAAAAAGCTTATCACTGGCAACACACGATCACACGTCGGGGAGGGTTGCCGCCGTACACAAGTAGTTTTTGTCGAATTTCCCGTTCGTAATTGTGCTGTCGCAATGATTTATAATATTCGACATAGTTTATAACGTTGTCAGATTCCTGGCAGGATACTCTCCGTGGTAACAAACCGCTTGACAATATTATAAGCTGTCTGCTTTGAAACAACCATTTCTATCTCTAATCTCAGCAAATGACAGTCCACGAAAATACAAATCGACAACTCTTGTTCTTGACAACTCTCACTTCAACTGGTTTTTTGACTCCTTGCTTCTCCATCGTGGTGCTTAAACAGCTTGGGGGAATGCCGATTTGTAGACGCAAACTACACGATGACCGACCAAAAGTGAATGAAAGACAAACACGCCTCAAAGTCTAGGTGTACCTGACTTTGTAACAAAAATAGTAAACATTGTTTGCGATATCTGTCAATCATTCCTCTGATTTGCTGCCGATGTTTATATTTCTAGTTACAACTTCTGTAAATTTGAAAACAAAGTGTGTAACCTACTGTAGTAAGTTATCAATATCTAGCACTACTTCAGCGTCAAATCAGTGCCTGGAATTGCTGTAATATCATATACATGTATTCAGCTATGGATAAAACATCTAAACATCTAAATCTAGTTTAGCTAGCTCTCAATAACAAAGTTGCTACATGCTCAATTTGCTTACAATTATACATTATTGGTAAAAATTCTTCATGTACCAATTTGTTGTATTCATGTGGACCTTTCTCAGATTTGTTCATTTCATGATGATATATTTAATTAATTCTCTAATTTTGGTGACATAAACCAAGTAATACATGTATTATATGCTGGATTACAGATATATATATATTTAAATTCACTTGAGGTTTTTTAACTTCAAATTGTAAATCCTTCCCATAATTTACACTGTATTAATGAAATTTAATATTATATAAAGCTTTAAATGTACATGTATCACATTATACTCAATGCCTGAAAACCAAATAAAATATATTATTTTATTAGTCCCCGTTCGGACGCAGTCCGAAAACGGGGACTTATGTTTTGACCTCTGTGTGTTCGTGCGTGCGTGCGTCTGTGCATGCGTCCAGACCTGTATCTTAGTAATGCCTGGACCAATCACAATCAAACTTTACACATACATCATACATGATATCATACATATGCACGTCAATTTGTTTCATGATCTGATTCAAGATGATCGAATGGCGGCCATTTTTGTTTTAAAAATCATCAAAATCAAGCATTTCCCGGTTGTTTACAGATGGATTTTGTTCAAACCTTGTATATACGTTGGACATTATAGGACCTTGATGCACATCATTTTGTTTTACGATCTGATTCAAGATGCCTGAATGGCGGCCATTTTTGTGCTAAAAAAATCATAAAAAGCAACCATTTCTCGGCTGTTTACAGATGGATTTTGCTCAAACTTGGTATATACATTAGACATTATGGGACCTTGATGCAAATAATTTTGTTTTTCAGATAATGTGGTTCTCGTGCCATATCTCCAACTTGTTTTGACTGATTATGTTCAAATTTTAAATATTCATTATACATCATGTCATAGATATATTGGTTTGACGATCCTATTCAAAATGGCCGAATGGTTGTCATTTTTGTACTAAAAAATCATCAAATATCAAGCATTTCTGACATTTATGGATGGATTTCGTTCAAACTTGGTACATACATTAGACATTACGGGTTCCTGATGCACGTCATTTTATTTTTCAGATTGGATTCAAAATAGCTGACTGGCGGCCATTTTGTTTTAATGATTGGGTTTCTAGAGCCATACAATGTATCTCTTAAATGCTTTGACTGATTATATTCAAATTTTATATATTCGTTATACATCATGTTATATACATGTATTCAAAATGGCCGATTTTGAATGCTGTTCCAGAGCAATATCTCTCAATATGGACAAGTACTTGTTTGACGATCAGATACAAATGTCAATAATTTTAATGTTAAAAAATCATATTCATGACATGGTTATATTCCAGCTATATTACTATAAACATAACTATATATCCTAAATTTGATAACTAACTGGGATTGTGCCATGCATGGCTTGTTTTAATTTTACAATGTTTTTTTTTCTTCAGAACTTAAAGACAAGTATGACTGGTATAAGCTGAATTATTATAAGGTATTTGATTTGTCCTGTGATTCTGTGCCAGATAAAGTGGAGAGAGTTGACGCAACCAAGACTACAAAAGAAGAATTTATTGAACAATATGAAAGACATTTTAAACCTGCAGTGATAGTGAACAATCAGTTGGATTGGAGGGCGACAAGAAAATGGACACCGGAGGTAATGTGGGTGTTTGAATGACAGAACCACATTTTTAAACCAGCAGTGTGTTGGTTTGTTCAAATGTACTCGATTTTTTCAAAAATAAGTCAAAGGTCAAAATATGACCTTTGTAGTATGTATAAACTGCTCTGTCAGAAATACACATGTTCATTTGATGATATATGAGATGATTTGCAAATACTGTAAAATACTTTTTTTGCTTGGAATTAATTTTTCGCTGATGAAAATAAAATCCAGCAAATATAACTTTTTTTCCTATATTTTACATTCAACTCGTCAAAAATCAGTGAAAATAAATTCCATAAAAACACCCAAAAAGTCCAGCTGAAATAAAGTATTTCACAGTTACTGTAGTAATTTTATCACAATGTCTCTTATTTTCTCTTAATTATTTTAAATACTACCGGTACCCTTATATTTAATTTTCTTTTACTTTGACTAGTTGATAAAAGAACCTGGCTTAATTAGGTCACATAAAGTTTATTTCATCATCAAATCTACCAAGAATTAGCCGTCTATTAAATTAATACAGATTTAAAAAAAATGAGCTCAGAGTTACTAGCAGTGTTAACTACCTACATGACTAAAGTTTTGGGTCACTTTCCTTACAATATACACAGTTGGCTAAAACATTTTTCAAACTTCGCTGTTTACCGTAGTATACAAATTAGATGGATTGTTATGATTTTACTTAAATTGTTCTAAGCAGTGGAAGTATAGCACATGACAACTAATATTTACAGTTCTGTTCTTTACTTGAGTCATTTTATTTATGCTGTACATAATATTCTGCCATACATTCTCATAGTTATGAAATCAAAGGGAGTTAGTGAAAAGTAAAGAAGGCTTTTAGCATCATTGCATGTTTGGGTCATGGTGTCATTTGAACAGTAGCAGTATCGGTACAACTTAAATTAAAAAAGCCATCAAAAGAATATACATTGTATCTTTCCTAATGCTTATACTTTCTCTCATGAAAAGTGTCACAGTCCAGTGTTGTTTCCAACATGGGTCCCATGCATGCATACAATGCATATGTACAAAAAATGTACATGTACATTGTTTATTTGCACTAAAATCGATTGGGTCATTAACTACTTCCTATGGATAATACAGTTATTTGTCTCATTTGCTCACTATTTTGGATTAATCTTCAGTTGTACTCATTGTTTTATAGAAACTTGCCAGAAAATACCGCAATCAGAAGTTCAAGTGTGGAGAAGACAACGACGGTTATTCCGTCAAATTAAAAATGAAATATTACGTAGATTATATGCAAAATAATAAAGATGATAGTCCTTTGTACATATTTGATAGCAGCTATGGAGAGGTAAGGAAACATATCACATTGGGTTAGCTAAATTGAACCTGGTTGTTATAGCTTTGATACATGCCTCCAGTGTTAAAGAATCTTTAGTCCAAGCAAAAAAAAAAAAATAGATTTCAGATGAAAGTGTGAAGGATCATAGTTCATGTGTGTGTCCTTTTGTCCAGACCCACATCTCAGATTAAGCATGTGATACTTTACACACATATTACATTATAACACACATCTTTATGTGTATTTGATTGAAGATAGCATTACCACCAATCTGGAACCATTTATCAGGCAGGTGGGCATGCATGGATTTTGTTCATACATTGTACTTGGTTCTCATAACAATATAAGTTTGTCAGTCACTTTGTTC
This sequence comes from Saccoglossus kowalevskii, assembly GCF_978046115.1. Lineage (NCBI taxonomy): Eukaryota > Metazoa > Hemichordata > Enteropneusta > Harrimaniidae > Saccoglossus > Saccoglossus kowalevskii. The sequence continues at coordinate 2,354,598 of NC_140647.1, read as the reverse complement.
ATACATACATGTATATATCAACTAAAACATGCTGGCATTGTGTCAAGTTTTAAAATATTAACTACTGTTGGATTTCAGGGAGCCTCCCTAAGTTACCACAAATAAATCTAAGTTATCAGTTGCGTGTTTCACTTGTTGCGATGAATAATAAAATTATATACTTATATTTTTTGTACAGCATACAAAACGAAGAAGACTTTTAAAAGATTATACATTACCAAACTATTTCCAGGATGATTTATTTAAATATGCAGGAGAAGCCAAAAGGCCACCATACAGATGGTTTGTTATGGGGCCTGAACGATCTGGTACTGGCATACACATAGACCCCCTGGGTACAAGTGCTTGGAATGCCCTTGTGGTGGGCCACAAAAGGTGAGAAAATATTGACTATATGAAGCAGAATGACTTGTAAATAAGTAAGATATAAAGTTCATCTTAAAAGATCTATCATTCACACTCAAGTTTCAGCAAAAACAATAATTTCTTTTTTGCTCTGGCAAATCATCAATATATACCATGGGCAATATTACAATAGTTTTATGATGTAATAGTCAATACATGTATATGTAAACTACTTACCACATCACCTACTTAAAGCCTTTACAGAATATCAAATAAATGGAAAAAAGGGTGTTGGCAAGTAATTTTGTGAGAGACATATTTTGTGAAATTTACTAGTCAGTGAAAATCATGAAATTTTGTAGCAGTGAAAATTATTCTGGATCTTGTTACAATTTCGTCCTCTTGAATGCCATATCATGACAATTCCAAAAAGTTTACAGTGGTTTATGACCTTATTTCAGACTTCTTTTTATTTCGAGCAGATAAGAGTGGTACTTTAAAATTAGCCTGTGATGCATAACAACTCTTGTTTTTCTTTCTTTATATAGCCTTTAAACTACCTCCTATTTTTTTATTTACATTTAGATTGTACTTTTACCCAAATTGCCACTGCGCAACTCTCCCAAAGCAGAATTTTGATTCCATGTGACATATTATGCATGTAATTTTCAAACCATCTACAGCTGCTAGTGTATCAAACATTATTTTATTGAAACTTGTGAAATGGTCATTGTTATTGTGGTCAAAGAGCATGTTCAATTTGTGTCATGTGTGATGTATACAATGCATGTAAAAATGTACACAAATTTAGCATGCAATGTTTGTGGCATTTTGAAGTGTTGATCAAAGGCTTCTAATTTAAAATATTTTTTTAGAGGTTTCTCAATACAGTAATATAAGTTAACAATTAGCTCCAGACAAAAATTCCATGTTAATATAACATGTCTTCATTATCTCTTCAAGGTGGTGCATGTTTCCAACACATACTCCAAAAGAATTGATCAAACTCCGTCCAGGAGAAGGTGGTCAACAGCGAGACGAAGCAGTTATGTGGTTTAAAAAAGTCTATCCAAGAACTCAGCTGCCTTCATGGCCAAAAGATTGCCAGCCGGTAAGTAGAAATACATACTGTCAACCCTTTATGTAATTTCTACCATTTTGCAACTTTCATTTTAATTTTTGAAATTAAAGAATAAAAATAAAATGTTATTAAATTAAGAAATGCTGGTGCTGTGAATGCTTTCTTAGTTTATCATGTGGGTTTTCAACTGTTTTGTAACATTCATTCTATTCAAGTTCAGCAAGTAATAAGCTAGTGTGTGTGTACCTGCAATGCTGTTAGAATTTAAGTTATTAGTTCGATGAGCAAAATAAAAAAACATTTGATTTTGCCCTGAAAAATAATTTTTTATCCTAAAACTGTCTGTCTGGCTGAGTGTGATGCTGTCCTTATAAATGACAAATGGCCTATTGAAGACTGCATGTGGCAAGTCCCAACTAACCAGAATGTATCATTGCTGCGTGTCATGTGTGTACATGATAAAATAAATAAAAATATAATTTTGACGATACTGTGCCCAGCTTTATTTTCATGTATCATGAAGTTAGTCGCAGAGAACATCTCACTTGGGGTCTTCGGACAAGGAGTCACAGCACTTTGAAACATAGTTCTTATTTATTAATTAACAGTGTTTCTCAACATTTAGCCAAATCAAGCACTATTGTAACAGTGGTGAAATGTACTACTCAAAGCTGTTGGTATATTTTGTATTCAAGATATTTCATTGACTTTATCACCTGTTATTGTTGTAGTTGGAGATTCTTCAAAAGCCAGGTGAGACTGTTTTTGTTCCTGGTGGTTGGTGGCATGTGGTCATTAACTTGGACACAACAATTGCAGTGACTCAAAATTTTAGCAGTGTGACTAACTTTCCTATCGTGTGGCATAAAACTGTGCGAGGACGACCAAAGTTAGCTAAGAGATGGTATGCTGCCCTCAAGGTATGTTGGCCCTTAATACAAAACTAGTAGTATTCAATATTTAATATAAACTTCAATACTGTGTTTCACATTGTTTTCACATTGTGCTAATAACAGACCAATATTAGTCGCCAACCTTCTAGTTTGAAAAGCTAATATTAAATTTTTAAATTAATTTTAAATATGCCTCCAATACACTCAGTTCTTACTAAGCTTTCTTTGATTTAGATTTATTATATAGTATGTTTATTGCTATACAATGACTTATGTGAAAAAAAAATAGTTGAGTCATAGACCAATTTTTTGGATAAATTTGATATTTCACTTCAAATTTGTTGGGGATTTCTTGAAACTCAAAGTAATGAGACAATGTGTCTGACACTGTGTTTAAAAAAAATAAAAATTTAAGATTAGTGTTATGGACTAATTTGTAAAGACATGGCAGATTCAATAGTTTTACCTATGCTAATACATTAAATGTTTTCTTGTGCGAAACTTTAAATCCATGTTTGTGAAACTATTGATTAAACATAACTGGAAATTAGTATTGAAGAAATTTTTTAAGTCTTTTCACAGTGACAATGACGAAAAGGATTTTACCTGTTCACACTAATCATGATAAACAATTGTATTCATGAGGAGGTGTCTCCATGAAAAAAAATATAAATTTGACTATAATTTAGACATGCAGAATAGTTGTCAAAATTACAATACTATGGAGTTATAATAAGTAGAGATGCTATTGTCTTATGACATTATGTGTTTGTATTAAAGAAACATCGCCCTGAACTAGCTGCCATTGCTGACAGTGTTGATCTCAGTAAGCCAACAGATTTAGCATCAGATAGCTCAAGTTCAAGTTCTAGTAGTAGCAGTGACAGTGACTGCTCAACGTGCTGCTCCTCTGACGACTCGGACAGTGATGTGAATGATACAAGGCGAGAAAGTGACAAAAGAACTAAAAGGCAAGTCCTTGACACAATACTAATAAAGTGTAATGCATTTTTAGTTCCTGTTTCAGGCGCAGCCCGAAAGGCGGAGTATTAATTCTTGTTTCAATTTTCTGACTGTAATGTAATGTCTCTAAAATTTTCTCAGAAATTCTGCAGCAGATATTGTTGAAACTTGGCAGGTTGATGAACAAATTGTAATGCTAGGGTTTTTCGTGATGTCATGACCTTGATCAGAATCAGTGACAGATGGGTCATACCATTTCCAATCTCAGTGGAATATGTTGATGGGTGTCAGGGCTACATTTTGATAGGAATTATATAGTGGTGATACTGAAACAAACTCAGGTCCTGGTAATATACAAAGACCTGAATTAACAAAGAAGTCAAGTTGTTATTAAAGATACATCAAGGTTTACTCAGATTTATGAATGCAGTTTCTTGAGCATGTATGAGACATAGCTTGGTTGCACTTGTGTACTGTACTCTGAGATTTTGGACCTGGTCAATGAAAGTTTTCAGTTATCAGATTAAGGGAAATCACATTATGATGAGTTGAGTACATATTAATTCAATTGTTTGCAGATGTTTCATGTATTATTTTAACATGAATATTTTATAATTAAATAACGGGGATTGTGACATTAATGTCTTGTTATCATATACAATGTACCTTGTATTGCCCATTCTTGGAATGAAAAGTGCACTGTCACATCAGGGAAATAATTTCCTGTATCACTCCTGGCCCAGCGCAGACGGCTTTCATCATTCAAAACAAAACCTGTCATTCTAAATTACTTTGTGTGTTTGACGTCACACTGTGGTCAAATTGTAACTACATCTATAACATATATGATAAAACCTTTATGGCCTGGATACAACTTTTGTTGTCCTTAGTCACACGGCTTACGCGCCACATGAGCTCAGGCCACAAAAGCTGTATCCAGCCCATAAAGAATAATATTATACCTCTTTATCACCCCCTGATTACTGTATGCGATAGATGAATGCATCCTGAACTTGGTAGCATACAGTCTGAGCTGCTCTGTTCATGTCTGAGCTAAATACACACATACTTTGGAGGGGAGAATATTTATATAGCTCTAACATGAGTGTTGTACACACTGGGATGTCATTATTTGATGTCATCAATTAAACTGTTTTCTTTTGATACCACAGACGAAAAATCTCTTCAGATCATGAAATGGAACAAGAGAGACAAAGAAGCTTGTCTTCAACTCCAAAGAATTGTAGATGACATAATAACGCAGGCTTTATGCAGTAACTACTTACTAACACATTGTGATCTTGCCAATAATTAATGTTGAAATGACATGAGGAGAACCAATCATAAGACCATTGTAGGTATGACTAGGTTTGCTGGTAGAATGTATGGACATACAGCATATCTTGATGGTAATTACTATATGCAGTAGAAGGGGAAAACAATTCCTTGTAGGGGATTCAACTTAGCAAGGGATTATGAATAAGGAAGTTGAATGGCTAGAAGGACATTGAACAGCTAGAAAGGGTAATGGATGGCTAGACATGACAATTAGTGGTTAGAAGTTGATAGCTAGAATGCTGTTGATAACCAAAACTACTAGTTCTAATTTCAACAATCTGTCTGCAACAACTGGTCACGATATGTATATCAGTAATGCAGTTGCTCACTGGACATCAGCAATTTGCTGGTATTTTTTGGAAAATGTCTTAAAAAATAGAAATGTCAAATGAAGAAATGAAGCTAGTTGCCATTGTAGACAAAATGTCCTAAGCTAATTTTGAGAGAACCGATATATCTATACCCGGTATCCATATTTAGCCAGAGGCTCTGTTATAACAGTCTAAGGATATAGAGGGCGCTCTACAAACATGCTCAGCACAAATCATGATGATCTATTCTGTTTAATTTGAACTGGATTTGCCAACAGTGAAAAATTATTATAATTATCATGGATACAAATTACCAAATGTGATATAATTTTTAGTATTACAGTAAAACATGTAAAAACTATTGTTCTCTTTGGTCAAACTCTCCAGCATGGTGACTTATTACTGTAAACTCATTAAATATTCAATGGATTTTTATTTTACCATTTTTGTTGATTACAGAAATCTGCTAAATTAACATGTAAATTACAATTGAACCTTGAATTTGAAAATCCTCCAGTGAATATATGGTGACAAAATTGTAAAGTTTAATACCATTGAAAATTAATGCTTTTACAGTACAGATATTTTCTAAAACTGTCAAGTTAGTATTTTTCAGATTTCTAATAAATCAGGCTTCTAATCGTTTGATCACACCAATTAAATTTAAACATCTAAAAAATTGTATCCTCAAACACTATATACATATCTGTATTTTCAATACATGTATTGTATTGTAGGTGTTGATTTTTCTGAAAATCAGAGGAACTTAGAAGTATTAGTAAATGAAAAGCTAAATTAGAACACATTGGCTGTTTTCTAGAATTTAATAATGTATTACCGGTACCTTATTATGTGACTTCCAGGTATTAATTTTTTTTTACAGTCGTACAACATTTGGAGGCCTTGCCAAAGTTATCGTAATGACGCCCCATGGTGTTAAAATCAAAGATTATGAAAAAAAAAAAACATATCCAAGTAGTATTGTTATATGATACATTTTTCTTTTTTATTCTATCAGCTAACGATTTAATACTCAAACACTTAGTATGTAATATGAACAGTCTTGATTACCAAAGAGAGACGGAAAACACTTAGTATGTAATATGAACAGTCTTGATTACCAAAGAGAGACGGAAAACACTTTGTTCTATTTTTTATATGTATTGTTTTTGATACAACTTTTTAGCATCAGTAGAGTCTGCTATATTCACACTTAGTGTGATTGTTACAGTAATAATGATTCAAATTCTGAACAATTTCAAATAATTTCAAAACTAGGGGTATCATGTTTTTGCACATACACTTATGTGAATAAAAAGGTGTCTAGTCAAATAAGTTATATTTTAATGATCCAGTATTCACAAAATTGTTGGTTGATGTGTGCTTCTAATAGATCAAATACTGTTTTGGAAACACATCTCCAACTGAAGTTTATATACTGTATTTGCTTTATGTCAAATCTGTAAACACATATGTACATGTATGTATGACATTTGTTCTACTAGAAAAACATCTTTAATAAAAACACACATGAACCCAAAATTGTATCGTATGCTGTAGCATTAAAATTCAATTTATTTTGATTACAGATAGACACCTGTCATTTACATACATGTATTAAGTGTATGTGCTACTAATAGAGTAAATACGGTACTACCAGTTACAAGGAAGTGTACTTCTAATCACTATGTGTTTAATGGATATTTTCTAAACTAACTGTTTACAAGGAATGTTTTGTTACTATGTAACTATTAAAGTACAAATGTTAATTAGGTTTAGTAATTTTGAACTTGAACTGTGCTCCAGTATCCTGTGGTTTCGTTTCCAACTGTGGGAGTCCTCTTCTCCAAAGCTATTGAGTCATTTGATTATGTCTATATATTGTTTTCAACAAAATTATGCAATGTAGCTAATTAAATATCTTTTCTGTTAACATGAGAGTACTGATGTCTGGTTCTTTCTGGGTTCGATGCATATGGGTGTGAGATTTGTACTACTTTCAATGCTGTCAATACCTAAACATAACGGTACTACCAGGTATGCTTAAGTGCTGTGGATCATAGATCATTTTTTATACTGTGAGATCCTGAGTTATGCGTGTAACCGAAAGGAAAAAATAGCATAGCATTTTAGTGTTGTCTTAAAATTATGTTGGATTCAACAAATGCGTAACTATTTTCCAAATAATTTCTAGTTCTGGTTCACATACCTCAGGATATTATATATAACATGTAAAGATTCTTTTGATTAATCAAATAGTTTGGCCCCAGCTTGAATTTGTAGCAAAAATAACCACAATTTTTGACTCCCATGTGCGAAGCACATAATGGGAGTCTTTGCAGTTAGTGTGTCTGTATGTGTGTGTGTCTGTATGTATGTATGTGTGTCCGACTGTTCCACTGCTATCTCAAGAACCATACATCGGTTTTTGATGAAACTTGGTGCATAGATGCTCTGGGCCAATGCGCAGATTTGATTAGGTTTTGGTAAAAATCCATGCTCGATAATTACCTAATTTGCATGATAATTAGCTAATTTGTAGCTGTTCCATTACTGTTGCACTGATATTTAAGGAACCACTAATTGGATTTTGATGAAACTTGATACATAGATGCTCTGAACATATGCGCAGATTTGATTAGTTTTGGTAAAAATCCGTGCATATTAATTACCTAATTTGCATGATAATTAGCTATTTTTTAGTGGGTCCATGACTGTTCCACTGATATCTAAACAACCACACATTGGATTTTGATGAAACTTGGTACATAGATGCTCTGAACTAATGCTAGGTTTTGATTAGTTTTTGGTAATAATCCGTGGATACTACCACTGATATCTCATGTACAAATCATCACATTTCAATGAAACTTGGTACATAGATGACATATATAATAATCCAATTTCCAGCCTTCTAATTGTGTCTCAAGGACCAGATTTCAATTATACATGGTTGCAGAGATACCGGTAAGCCATATGTGTCATGAGTTTAAGCCTATAAGGTTAAATTTTGTGCTAATTACCCAATATGCATAAATTAACCAATTTATATATTCTGTTGCAAATGAGGACATGTAACAATGATGCATTTGATAGAGATAAAACTAGCATAACACATGTCCACATATGGTCATGTGACCTCATTAATTAATATCTAATTTTCAGAGCACTGTTGCAGTCAGAAATATGCATTCAGTGCAACATTGAAATCAATGAGATATGACTAACAAAAGATGATCATATATGCTCATATGACCTAATTAATATGTATGACTTAAATATAAGAACTGCTGCAGATAGTGATACAGATAACACATACGATTAACACATCAGGTGAATATATATGGTCATGTGATCTCATGAATATGCACTGTTGCAGTATATAATTCAGTTGTCATACAGGATATATGACCAAAATATCGAGTCATCATATATGGTCATTTTTTCATTAAACATTAATAATTGTTACACCAGTGTGGAACCACCCTGATCATTGCTTGTAGTTATATTCGTAAATGCTTTATTTGTTCTTGTATAAATGTAAATCACAAAGGCAAGTCAAAAACACAATAGTCAAAATAAAACATATTTCAATGATTTTGCACGCAATAAATTTCAATTATTGCTTTGCATATTGGAGATGTGCTTATAATATAGTAAAAATACCCTCATCACACAGGAGTTTTCTTTCATTGAACATAACTAAGATATAATGTACATGATGGAGTATCATGATAGTTATTACTACCAATATTACAAAATATAATCCCAGCAACTGTGCTTACTATTTTGGTTACTGTCAACAAGTATGTCATTTATTCAATTTCAAGTTATGACTTTGGTACATGTACAACTCAAAATTCACAAGTTTGTTTACATCAAGTTCAGATTTTTAAATAGCCAGTTACCAAGAAAAATTTCAAAAGTATTTTAGCCGTGTTCGTCCGTCGGTGAATACCTAGATCATGTGATTGAAATACTCTATATTCATTGGATCTTTTTGAAAGTTTTGCCGAAGTATGTAAACTTGTTTAGCTGCAGTCTGTAAGAAATCAGAGTGGACACCTTCTAGAGTGTTGTACTGAGGAATAAAAAAGCTAGGGCACAAACCAACAGCCAAACAGTGCTCGAATTCTTCCAAGACTTTCAAAATACAATTGTATAGATTGTACTTGGACCAGAATATGGCTGGCATTGTTTCAAGCAGTTTGAAAATTGTAGATTTCAAGTGATAAGAACTAAGTATTTTAGGGGGTCCTAAATGCTCTTTCATTAAGGATTTAGTTAAAATCCAACACTGTCTGATTGCATTGTCTTTGTCTTGAAAGAACTCGTCACAACACAAAAAACCTTCAGTCAATGAGAAAGATATTCTCCATTCCATCGCACTGTCACCTTTCACAGAACTCTTGGCAACAAGGTAGAAGAGACACATAGGGTCGTCCTCAGATGTCAAATATTTAACTGTTTCAATGTTTGGCCACTCTCTGGTACGTGTTAACCATGACATTGGGCCAACCTTTGACACAAATACATGGTACAAAGTCCATTTCCAAAGTCAGCTGGAAATTACTTGTCTCATCCGGATGTCGTATGAACTGCAAAGTACATGCTGGTCCATGTTGCTTAGCATTGATTTCAGCGACATCATCTTCCAAAACACAACAGCATGACATCATTTCACAGAATTTCTGTTTTACCATATCAGGAGAGAGATAAACTGTCTCAATGCCTTGCCTTGTAACAAAATGGCAACAGTCTCTCCACAAGGTCACCGTTGATTTGTCAGTTACCTGTATCCAGACAAACCCTGGTGGAGGATTTTTAAAATCAAGCTCAATGTTTTTACCCACTTCTAAGCTGTTCATAGAAATCAAATAATCAAAATCGTACACTACTTCTTGAATCAGTTGGTTACCTTTCACTTTCACTTTGCTCATTGGGTAATTAAGAAATTCAAAGGAGCTTCCAGCCTGTTGAAAACTATGTTGATGAAAGCACTTGTATGCATTTTCTTTCTTTGTCATGTTTTCCATTCGAGGTTCAATTTTTGCTAAGATATTGTTCCGAAAATCGCTGACTTTATCTTCTAATATTGGTACAATTTTTTTATCTCTCATTTCAAACTCCATGTACATTTCCATTGAGATGCCTCCTGGTATTGAGTAAAGTCCAGGAAACATGGCTGGAGCCACTGCAGTACTAGGACTGGGATATTTTTCCGTAACAACACCATCATCACTTTTTTCAGTGTCTGATTCAAAAATATTTGCATGTGGCTCATTTGATGTCTCACTGTATTGCTGTCCAATTAATTCATCTGAACTCATTGATACACTGACGGGTTGTTTCAGTGATTCTGAGCAGCATGCAGATAGTGACTGTATGTGTGGTTGCCTTGGTAACTCTTCTTTATATGTCTTAGACTTAAGGTTATCTTGTGGTCGAGCCATTCTGCAAAAACAATTGTAAATACAACCAATTTGTAAACATAAAAAAGTCATGGTTATTATATTCCATTAAGCCAAGCAAAAAAGTTTTCAGTTCCAAACTTTGTATATTTTGCATTACCCAGTCTACAGCAGTATATGGTCAATGTGCCACATGTTAAAATAAATACAAAAATATTGCTACCAACACAGGGATAGTACAGTTTGTTCAAAATGGCAACGAGCATCATGAGACATTTTTATTACTGTAAAATCTGTATTAGAAACCGCGGCTTCTATTAAAATGGTACAATGCAGTAGAGGGGATGCGGCTTCTATTAGAGCACCTAAACATATGAGAAATGATGAATTTTTCGTTCTCAATTATTCAAAAAGGATGGGTGCGACTTCTATTAGGGATGCGGCTTCTAATACAGATTTTACGGTACTAATTATTTGTCATATTTTGAGTGTGAAACTTTTAACAAAACTTTAACAGGCCCTTTTGTCTGAAATGATTGAACAAAATTATGACATTTTGAAAAAAAAATACCAGCAAATTCCTGATGTAGCCATATATGTAAAGTTGGGGGACATTGTGGTGTAAAGTCACAGCTTAAAACTACTTGCAGGTATACTTGTGGACAATTTATAAATATCAAAAATCAATTAGAGTGGACAGTAACTAAATACTTAATTTAAGTCTTGGGGGAAAAGTACCAACAAAATGAACCTTTACTGGTAATTTTAATAGTACCGGTACTGTAAAAGGGTTAATTATTCACTGGGTTTTAATAGTACCGGTACTGTAAAAGGGTTAATTATTCACTGGGTTTTAATAGTACCGGTACTGTAAAAGGGTTAATTATTCACTGGGTTTTAATAGTACCGGTACTGTAAAAGGGTTAATTATTCACTGGGTTTTAATAGTACCGGTACTGTAAAAGGGTTAATTATTCACTGGGTTTTAATAGTACCGGTACTGTAAAAGGGTTAATTATTCACTGGGTTTTAATAGTACCGGTACTGTAAAAGGGTTAATTATTCACTGGGTTTTAATAGTACCGGTACTGTAAAAGGCTTAATTATTCACTGGGTTTTAATAGTACCGGTACTGTAAAAGGGTTAATTATTCACTGGGTTTTAATAGTACCGGTACTGTAAAAGGGTTAATTATTCACTGGGTTTTAATAGTACCGGTACTGTAAAAGGGTTAATTATTCACTGGGTTTTAATAGTACCGGTACTGTAAAAGGGTTAATTATTCACTGGGTTTTAATAGTACCGGTACTGTAAAAGGGTTAATTATTCACTGGGTTTTAATAGTACCGGTACTGTAAAAGGGTTAATTATTCACTGGGTTTTAATAGTACCGGTACTGTAAAAGGGTTAATTATTCACTGGGTTTTAATAGTACCGGTACTGTAAAAGGCTTAATTATTCACTGGGTTTTAATAGTACCGGTACTGTAAAAGGGTTAATTATTCACTGGGTTTTAATAGTACCGGTACTGTAAAAGGGTTAATTATTCACTGGGTTTTAATAGTACCGGTACTGTAAAAGGCTTAATTATTCACTGGGTTTTAATAGTACCGGTACTGTAAAAGGGTTAATTATTCACTGGGTTTTAATAGTACCGGTACTGTAAAAGGGTTAATTGTTCACTGGGTTTTAATAGTACCGGTACTGTAAAAGGGTTAATTATTCACTGGGTTTTAATAGTACCGGTACTGTAAAAGGGTTAATTATTCACTGGGTTTTAATAGTACCGGTACTGTAAAAGGGTTAATTATTCACTGGGTTTTAATAGTACCGGTACTGTAAAAGGGTTAATTATTCACTGGGTTTTAATAGTACCGGTACTGTAAAAGGGTTAATTATTCACTGGGTTTTAATAGTACCGGTACTGTAAAAGGGTTAATTATTCACTGGGTTTTAATAGTACCGGTACTGTAAAAGGGTTAATTATTCACTGGGTTTTAATAGTACCGGTACTGTAAAAGGGTTAATTATTCACTGGGTTTTAATAGTACCGGTACTGTAAAAGGCTTAATTATTCACTGGGTTTTAATAGTACCGGTACTGTAAAAGGGTTAATTATTCACTGGGTTTTAATAGTACCGGTACTGTAAAAAGGTTAATTATTCACTGGGTTTTAATAGTACCGGTACTGTAAAAGGCTTAATTATTCACTGGGTTTTAATAGTACCGGTACTGTAAAAGGGTTAATTATTCACTGGGTTTTAATAGTACCGGTACTGTAAAAGGGTTAATTATTCACTGGGTTTTAATAGTACCGGTACTGTAAAAGGGTTAATTATTCACTGGGTTTTAATAGTACCGGTACTGTAAAAGGGTTAATTATTCACTGGGTTTTAATAGTACCGGTACTGTAAAAGGGTTAATTATTCACTGGGTTTTAATAGTACCGGTACTGTAAAAGGGTTAATTATTCACTGGGTTTTAATAGTACCGGTACTGTAAAAGGGTTAATTATTCACTGGGTTTTAATAGTACCGGTACTGTAAAAGGGTTAATTATTCACTGGGTTTTAATAGTACCGGTACTGTAAAAGGGTTAATTATTCACTGGGTTTTAATAGTACCGGTACTGTAAAAGGGTTAATTATTCACTGGGTTTTAATAGTACCGGTACTGTAAAAGGGTTAATTATTCACTGGGTTTTAATAGTACCGGTACTGTAAAAGGGTTAATTATTCACTGGGTTTTAATAGTACCGGTACTGTAAAAGGGTTAATTATTCACTGGGTTTTAATAGTACCGGTACTGTAAAAGGGTTAATTATTCACTGGGTTTTAATAGTACCGGTACTGTAAAAGGGTTAATTATTCACTGGGTTTTAATAGTACCGGTACTGTAAAAGGGTTAATTATTCACTGGGTTTTAATTGTGCTTATTTCGCTGACTGGAAAATGCACTAAATTAAAATCCAGTGAATATGTAAAATTTAGCATAGAACACATTATCTAAATGATAAAACATATGCCTGAAATGCTAAATCAGCAAAATTTAAACCCAGTGAAAATTAATCATTTTATAGTATTCTATCCTGTATAGGAATGCAATTAAACTCAAGATAGTAGAAATAACATCATGCAAATTAAGGAAGAGACGATGTTGGGGGGAATCTGCTCACCAACCTTGTGCCGAAGTAACTTGGGGATTCAGTAGCATGCTCCCCCTTAAATTTGGAAATCTAGACCCTCTGAAACGCTATTTCCTGCATTTTGAGGGTCAAATTTTGCTGATACAAAGGCAGTGACTAGGGGGGTTCTTGGGGTCCGAAAAATGTATTCAATTTGTTTTTTGTATAATACATGTATAAACAAATCATTAACTTAGTCTGGCGATTTTAAAGTTTGGACCCACACCCCCATAAAAAAAATTCTGTATCTGTCCCTACAAGTGTTTCAAATTCACACTAATTAAAAATTAATGTTATGTTAGATGCAACCTTCATGTGGTCATCATTTGACTGCCAAGTACCGTAAATATTTCCTTCATTGAAGATTCAAATGAGTACTGTGAAGAAATTAAAAAGTGGTACCACAATTTGTTTTCTTGAGAAACTTAACAGCGATTTTGAATAACATTTTTTCTTTTAAAAGTCTATTTTTGCATTTTCATTAGAATGCTTTGTTTGTGTCTTTTTAGAAACAGATAATGAAACCTTAGGAATGTATAGTAAATTTCACTGACCAGGTATTGTTTATATATGGTATGCCACATCTACAATCTCTGAAAAATTATGAGTGTCTTGAGTACATGTATCGTATTTTTGTGGAAAAATTAAGTCATTTGAAGAACACAGCAACAATGTATTACCGGTATTTGATGATAACAAGGGGGGGGGGGGACCAGAAAAACAAATTAAGAACAAACAGGCAACTAAAAAGAAATGTCTCATTTGAAAAGTATTTGGAAATTATAAAAAACCCTCATCATAGGTCAGCCTTAACGAAACTTAGGTTAAGTGCCCACAATCTCCACATTGAAACTGGCAGATATACTAATAAAGATGTGACTGACAGAAAATGCCAAATCTGTCAAAACAGTTAAATTAAAGATGAGAAACACTTTCTATTTCAATGTAGTCATTACACTGAATTAAGGAACACATTTTTTAACAAATTTAACATTGTTCCTAATATCTGTTCAGCAGAACAAATTATTAAAAAGTACACATCAGGGAACCATTATTGAACTTGGTCAACTTATCTACAGTTGTTTTCAAACGAGAGAACAAGGTTTGAATACCCCGGTAAGTAAATTCACTAGCTGTCTCATATCAGAACCATCAAAAAAAATAAATAAATAAATAAAGAACATTTTATTGTAATATTACCATCTATGCAATGTACTTTAATATTTTACTTTTGTCTCAACTGAATTTTCGGTTTTTACTTTTTTATTATCATAATTTTATTCTTTATTGTAATTTTATCTATATCTCAACAGAGATTTGATAACAATAAAGTTATTACTTAAGTTACTACTAACTTGATTGATCATTTTGATGTCAGAGTTAAAACAAACTTAAGATATATACTGATTTGCATATCAATAGATGAATAATGAAGTTACTGCATTGTTTTCTTAAATGGTCATGAAATCTTCTGTGACCAATGTTTTGACGTCCAGTAAACTGCAGATGACAGGTACAAGCATCTAAGCATATATGACTGTGTGAATTTATTAATTATTTAAAATATATGCAAATTTAGTCATCACAACAATGTAAATTGGTAATTTTGACCACTGTTTTAAGTATGTTCTATTTATGATAGAGCTCTAAAATTTTCATAGAATAATATACCTATGGATGCACCCCAGGCGCTGGCGGTTGTAATGTTCCGCCTCCCGGTAAGATAATGCTACACAAAAAACATGTAGCAGTATCCCCAGGCAGTATCCTACTGGGCGGGCGGAACATTACAACCTCCAGCGCCTGGGATACTATGGATCCGAACATTACAACCTCCAGCGCCTGGGATACTATGGATCCGAACATTACAACCTCCAGCGCCTGGGATACTATGGATCCTAACATTACAACCTCCACTCCAGCGCCTGGGATACTATGGATCCGAACATTACAACCTCCAGCGCCTGGGATACTATGGATCCGAACATTACAACCTCCAGCGCCTGGGATACTATGGATCCGAACATTACAACCTCCAGCGCCTGGGATACTATGGATCCGAACATTACAACCTCCAGCGCCTGGGATACTATGGATCCGAACATTACAACCTCCAGCGCCTGGGATACTATGGATCCGAACATTACAACCTCCAGCGCCTGGGATACTATGGATCCGAACATTACAACCTCCAGCGCCTGGGATACTATGGATCCGAACATTACAACCACCAGCGCCTGGGATACTATGGATCCGAACATTACAACCTCCAGCGCCTGGGATACTATGGATCCGAACATTACAACCTCCAGCGTCTGGGATACTATGGATCCGAACATTACAACCTCCAGCGCCTGGGATACTATGGATCCGAACATTACAACCTCCAGCGCCTGGGATACTATGGATCCGAACATTACAACCTCCAGCGCCTGGGATACTATGGATCCGAACATTACAACCTCCAGCGCCTGGGATACTATGGATCCGAACATTACAACCTCCACTCCAGCGCCTGGGATACTATGGATCCGAACATTACAACCTCCAGCGCCTGGGATACTATGGATCCGAACATTACAACCTCCAGCGTCTGGGATACTATGGATCCGAACATTACAACCTCCAGCGCCTGGGATACTATGGATCCGAACATTACAACCTCCAGCGCCTGGGATACTATGGATCCTAACATTACAACCTCCAGCGCCTGGGATACTATGGATCCGAACATTACAACCTCCAGCGCCTGGGATACTATGGATCCGAACATTACAACCTCCAGCGCCTGGGATACTATGGATCCGAACATTACAACCTCCAGCGCCTGGGATACTATGGATCCGAACATTACAACCTCCAGCGCCTGGGATACTATGGATCCTAACATTACAACCTCCAGCGCCTGGGATACTATGGATCCGAACATTACAACCTCCAGCGCCTGGGATACTATGGATCCGAACATTACAACCTCCACTCCAGCGCCTGGGATACTATGGATCCTAACATTACAACCTCCAGCGCCTGGGATACTATGGATCCGAACATTACAACCTCCACTCCAGCGCCTGGGATACTATGGATCCGAACATTACAACCTCCAGCGCCTGGGATACTATGGATCCGAACATTACAACCTCCACTCCAGCGCCTGGGATACTATGGATCTGAACATTACAACCTCCACTCCAGCGCCTGGGATACTATGGATCTGAACATTACAACCTCCAGCGCCTGGGATACTATGGATCCGAACATTACAACCTCCACTCCAGCGCCTGGGATACTATGGATCCGAACATTACAACCACCAGCGCCTGGGATACTATGGATCCGAACATTACAACCTCCACTCCAGCGCCTGGGATACTATGGATCCGAACATTACAACCACCAGCGCCTGGGATACTATGGATCCGAACATTACAACCTCCAGCGCCTGGGATACTATGGATCCGAACATTACAACCACCAGCGCCTGGGATACTATGGATCCGAACATTACAACCTCCAGCGCCTGGGATACTATGGATCCTATAAAGTACACTACTGCAAATCGTAAATTGCGGTTTAGTGGTGGAACGAGAATTCGACATTATTGGCTGGGATCAACTATTATATTACGGGTCACCATACATTGGCTCGGGTTATTTGTGACCAGGAAGCTATATATTATGTGAAGTGTACGGCTAACAGCAAGTAGACCATGCTTGTTTTCAACTTCGGAAAACCTACCTTGAAGTAATTTATTTCTAGATTGACTGTCGATCAGACCATATATTAATTGAAAAGGCCGATCAAATTGCCAAAACCCAACGGTAAAATCAGCGACGTTCGGAGTAGTATAAAGCCCGGCAAACAAAACAGGTTATCTGCACATGCGCGAAGTGTGCCATCAGACGGATCGCCTTTGATAAAATTGGTACACGCATGTGCAGATGATCCATTTCCGTTGACAGTGTGTGGGTACAAAGGCAAAAACACAATGAGTTACATAAACACACCATTTTCTTTTAATTCTGCATGCTCAAAATTTGGAAAAAAAATAAAAAGACAAATATATTCTCTTAACTGTATATGGTCTACAAATCTAACTTTAGGGGAACCGCTTAAATTCATGATCCGCTGCCATTACTTATCTGCAATTGTAACATTTTATGATTTATAATATTGGTTAGGGGGTGTACAGGCCTTACAAATTGGAAATGCAATTTAAAGTCAAAATTATGTCAGAAAATATATTAATATATATTAATCACGTCAAATTAGCGACGAAATATAAATTGATAAATGTGTGTTATATTGGCACAGTACAAAATGGGGAATACCCAACATTTTCGGTGTTACGGTGGCAGATTTGTGACAACACCTCAATGTGGTTTATATTTGATAACAAATGGAATCTAAATTATATTTTTACCCATTCTCAACTATGCATTCGCTATGTAGCTGCTTCTACGACCTTGCTATTATACATATTTTTGGTGTACAAAACTACTACGTACTAAGCATGGACGTATGTCAGTGCGTCCATGGTTGAAGAAATTCATTGGTAGAATTGCCACTAGGTACCAGAAAAAACGTTTTGCTCGTGGATTATTTGTTACAAGATTTACATAGGACACAATACAGACAACTTCAAAAGCGGCGGCACTTTTGCATAAGGGACGAGATCTGAAATCTAGACCCCCTGAAATGCTATTTCCTTCATTTTAAGGGTCAAATTTTGTGACACAAAGGGTTTTAGCTTGATTTTGGAAGGGCAACCGCCCCTCTGCCGCCACCACTGAACTTCTTGCCAACATTGCCCACTAGGAATACGAGGCTTATCGTGCACCATACTCTGAAATAATCACGTACATTGTCATAAATCCGAAATCGTACCAACATTCAGCAACAAATAATTAAATTTAACTTAAGTTGTAGTTGCAGAGCAGTAATAGATCTTTCACAGATACATTTGCGGAAAACTAAAAACAATTCATTAGAACAGTGTTGCCAAAATGTAGGATGTACCATTGTATTGCCCTCAGGTTGTCTGGTGTCATAAAGTGCATTCTTATGTTGATGAATTTAGAGTTTTTTTTAGGACGCGTTTTCCCCAATGACACTTAGAACATGTTATTCCGATTATCGATTCAGAGGCTATCCATTAAAATATACTCAAATCGCCCGATCAAAATATTCATATATGATAAGATAAGATAATTGTAGTACGCCCTCTATGGTACTGCACAGATGATCTTTTGTTTGTATTCACTACATGCATGAATTCAACGCAACAGCAGCAGACTCCGGTTGTATTAATAAAACTATTCTCTTCAGAGCCATTTAATCAGTAATAAATCTTTGCATTTGGGGAAGGGGTGGGGCAATAAACCATAATATACTGTTGCATGATGCATTGCAACAGGGGATTAACATAGAAATATTCTTTACACTCGCACCTCCCCTCCCTCTGCATTCAAAAAAATCCACCCTGCCAAACAACTAAAACAAGTCTTGTCTCGTATTCTACTTGCACCTATTGTCCAATTCACATACAGATTCAATAACTAGTCAGTTGTGCCAAGTGTCAATTCAAGGGACTTTCACATTTTTTGTTTTGTTTTTTTAAAGATACAGCATAGATCTTTTTTGGTGAGTGTAAGCATTTTCTAAGAGTTAACTGAAAAGATACAGGTTGTTGATAAACGTAAACTGTGCAGTTTTAGGTAAAAGTCTGAGGAACAAAAGGGCCAAGGATATTTGAGATTTATTCAAAACAGTACGGTTTCATCCATGACCTATGTACTGATAATTTGACTAGTTTCTGTGATTTTCTCTAAACCCTATTGAGTTTACTATATGCATATATTACAGTTGCTTTGTGATGAAAAAAGCAGAGCAAATATACCAACCCAGATTTACGGCACATGTTGCATGCATTTATCACATATGGAAAGTGCAACATCTTTATCCTAGAGTAAAATCTGAGATGGTTTGACAATTCATCAAATACACAAAATATTGCATATACTATGCAATCTGAAATATTTATTTATAATTACTACGCAGGTTGATTCAATCATGACGCTAGTTGATTTTGTACTTGAACTGTTTATGACCACTGATCGGCATATGTACATTATGTATATTTTAGCTGGCAGTCCAAGGTTGATTGAAAACAAGAAATCAGATAGAAATCATAGCAGTTTGTTGAAATTTGAACAGTATCACATCTGGAGCTTAAATTTTGTATTCACTTTTTCTCAGACACACAATCAGTCAGGTATACCCATGTATGATAAAGAGGTCACTCATACAAATACAATTCATTAACATGGGGATGGTTGTGTATCATTGCATTCCTTCACCAATCACCTGCTTATATTCAGATTGACCAATTTATGACTTATCTCTCACTTGAATCATGGAAAAAACAACTTCCAAAACTAGTAAACCCCTACAGTTATCAACAAAGAAACTTCTGAGTGTCGGTGACAAGAAATAGAAGACAATTTAATAATTGTTTTAATTAACCTTATTTAAGGTAGAGATGCAGGTTCGTGGGCACTCAGAGTGATTTTTTTTTTTTTTTGCTTTTTCTTACCCAGACAGTCTTGGCTAGATAGTGTTAAAATTTCGGAGTATTGTCATTGTTGGAACATACTCAAAAATCGAGTACATGTATGTGATTAAAAGTTTAATTTGCATCGATCTGTCCCATCTGTAGTTGAATGAAACCTGCCTCGATTTACAATAGTTCCCCTTCCAATGGGACTTCATTTCGAATTTGTTTCACCGGCATTTAGGTGATTGAATAGTAAAAACTGCGAATAGCTGTTGTGTAGTAAAATATTAGGGCCCATTTCAACCTGGTCGTATAACTTCGCACGGCCCATGGAAACTGCGTCATACAAAGTATTTTTTTAAAGGTTTGAGGGAAAGTAAATTTAGACTCAACCCACCCAATGGCGATCGCTATGTTTATATAACTGTATGAATATCTCATCAGCTTTACGTAATCCATTGTGTCCCTCCCTCAGTGGAATTGATAACACTACGCCATGACAGTTTTCACGCAATGTTGAAACTTGGCCAACGATTTTTCGTCAGTTTCCCTCGAATTGTAAATATTTTGATTTTATTTGTTTACCCCGACGATTTGACATCAGCAAACTACGGTGTATGAGGTATTTCTATGAGTTTATGTTACACATATGAAGCGAATGATTAGTTTTACAACTTTTTTTACAAAATGGCGATTATCTCAGTTTTATTTTTTACTCAAAATTTCAACTTTAAAACTATTATATTTCTAGACGGTTCAATTGTTTTCAATGAAATTGTCAGGGGTCATTATTCAGGTCTATCCTAAGAAAATGGCTTTGTATGGTTTCACTGTCTTTGCGGAAACAGAAACAATAGAGTGGCCAAATAGCGGCTCTGTTAACTGAACGATTTATAAAATGTGAATGTTTCAAAGAGCACTGTGTAAAAACTTTTCAAGGGAAACACTAATAAATAAGCCATTATGTTCCTAGTAAACAGAAATTTTAAATAAGTGTTTTTAAATCAAAATCAGGGTATGCATTCAAAAGTTAAATAGTTTTAAGTGCACTTTCACCTAAAATGCATGATTTTAACCCAAAATCAACACCACTTAATATGGTATCATAGTACATTATTGTAAACCATAAAACTCAAAAGTTTAAATTAAACTCTTTCAAATGATATATAACTTGATGTGTAAAAAGTATATTTTACTCATGTAATTACAGTAATCAGAGTCAATTAGAAATATAGTCCCCAACCTGCATCTCTAACTTAATTATTTGGCTGTCACAGTACTAAACATGACACATTAATAACGGTTGTAGTGCTGTATTTGATACATTGTTGTACATGTACTTTGTGAAGCTGGCACATCTATCGTTTGGCAGCTTTTTTCTTCATCATTTGAAGTCTTTTCATAGCATTGGCAGTACTTGTGGCACTAGATACTCCTCTTGATGATGCGGAAGAAGTTGACGAAGATGATGATGCTGATGATGATGGATTAGTCTTTGATTGTTGTGATTTGCTCACCGAGCTTGATGGATAGCCAGAACTTAAAGATTTACTGGACTGCATAAATGATGCACTGGATTTAGTCATTTGACTTGCCAGGTTTTTACTTGATACAATGTTGGACGTGGTCTTAAAGGAACTAGTGGTGGTTTTCCCTGAAGAATTACTGGAGGTGCTAGTCTTGGTTGTTGCTGATTTGCCACTGAGATTTGCTGCTAAACTTGCTAACCCAACAAGTGGTTGGTGTGAGGCTGCTAGACTGGCTGAAGCAGAAGACTGAAAATAAATTTAATAAAACATTTTTTTGATTTCACTATGAGAACAATCAAAGGGCTTTATTGTGGTCTTGTGATTATGATATGTCACATTTGATAGTTTGAATATGTGAAATCTCAAAGAGATATAAATATTAAACATTGAAATTTAAAGAAAGTCCAAATGCTAAAGATTGCTAAAGCAGGGGAGTCGTCACATGTGCTTGTTGTAGCAAACGACCATAATTACTGGTATGACAGAAATAATCACAGTGAGTGACAGAGGACAGTGACAACCACTGTAATAATAATAACTGCAATGACAGTAACAATTGCAATGACAGTAATAACAGCAGTGACAGTAATAAACACAGTGACAGTAATGACTGCAGTGACAGTAATGGCCGCAGTGACAGTGATGGTCGCAGTGACAGTAATAACAGCAGTGACAGTAATAACAGCAGTAACAGTAATAACAGCAGTGACAGTAATAACAGCAGTGACAGTAATAACCACAGTGAGAGTAATGACTGCAGTGACAGTAATGGCCGCAGTGACAGTAATGGCCGCAGTGACAGTGATGACCGCAGTAACAGTGATGACCGCAATGACAGTAATGGCCGCAGTGACAGTAATGGTCCAGTGACAGTAATGACCGCAGTGACAGTAATGGCCGCAGTGACAGTAATGACCGCAGTGACAGTAATGGCCGCAGTGACAGTGATGACCGCAGTGACAGTAATAACTGATATTATTACTGATACCTCACCAAACAAGACTAATACTCACCTTTGTAGAAACAATATTTGCTTCACTTCTTTTAAAAGGTACTAATGTTGAAGGTTCTTTCTTCCTTTCTTCATCTGTTCTCTTCCCAGAATCCTTGCTGGATGATGACGGTTGAGCAGCCTTTGTTTTCTGCTTTGACGCCTAAATAAATTGAGATGCTATTAATATGAACAATACCAATAATAATTGGTAACATTAAATTTTTTTTTTTTTAATTTAGTCCTATAATTTAAGTAACACTCATCACAACAGATAGTGGAATAAACGGTAAATCATGGTGAGGTGAAAAAGCATGGACTAATCACACATTGTCATGCCCTGATTGACAGATGTTGTGCTTTGCAGAATCATGGGAGGTGTTCGTAAACATGCATGGCTTTGTTGAATCCTTTGTATTGTGTACTATTGAAATCTTTTTAGTCTAGACTACACTGGAAATCAGTTTATTTCAACTGAATTTGCAATCTATCATAAATTAATATCCATATCATAGGCAAGATATGGTAATTGATTGTTGAAAGATGACTATGCTGGAAAAATTTTATCAACTATTTTAGAATCATTGAACATCATCTAGGAAAATTCCCTCTAAACAGAATATGATAAAATATCAATACAGTACAACAAAGATCAGAATAGCATGTCTGTTGCATGCATACTGTTATACTCAAAGTCTGGAAACACATGTACCGGTAATATACAAGTTATCAATAATGTCCTTGTGTTTTGCTAATTACCAAGTCTCACTTTGGTTAGCAGTAATTTCTAATTCATAGAAAATATGATGCAAAGCATTAACCATAGTTGACACAGATGCAGAACTCACAGGAAAAAGTCATGCAGCACACTAAGCACTCTTGCATGAAGAGCTTTCCTACAATCAGCCTGTACATGTACAAGGAACTATCACAATCTACTATAGCTATGGTACATGATATACAAATGCACTGCTTACCATTTTCTTAATATTTCTACTACATCGAGTACAGTACCACACCACTCTTGGATCATTTACATCGGCATCTGTTGCTGCAGGTTTGTGGCATTTCTGACATGAAATAAAGGTAGTTGTGAGAATATCTATATTTATCTATACATATCTATACATGTACATGTATGTATGACTACTCATCTGAATGAACTTAAAGGAAACATCAAGCCAAACAACATAATTCCCTCTCAAGAAAAAGCTCCACAAGTGTAGGGAAATGCAATTTATAGTTTTTTTATATCACTTTTCATTCTCTAGATATTCAACTTCTCATCAGTATTATGCAGTAAGCCATCTTGATTCTCAAGCAAAGGATTATAGGTAAAATATGACATCATAGAATCTGTTGTCAGAAATTGAGAAAATGATTTCATCTATAACATGTGAAATACTGGTGCAAATAAGTTCAAATTTGCATTGTGCATATTACTCATGTATATAAATATAGTAATGGAAATTAAAATGTTACAAATACACATAAAGTGATAATACATGTATTGCCAAGAACTTTGTAAAAATTGGTATTTTGGTTGTGAAATTTAGATTATGACACTTTTGTGTTCCCTTTTAGTGGTCAACAGGTAATATACCTATATAACCTGTTCACATCGGTAAATTGTATACAATGGAAGGACATTTTAACTTTAATATTTTCAGTTCTGTTTCCATGACAACAATTTTAGAAGCAAGTTTGGCACCACTACATATATGCTACCATGTTCTAAACTTTTAGCCAATTTAAAGTTCAACTTTTTAAGTTATCTCAATTTCTGTCAACAGATTCTATGATACATGTATCATGCTTTACCCATAATCCTTTGCCGAAGAATAAACTACTGTAAAAGGATTAATTATTCACTGGATTTTAATTTTGCTTATTTCGCTGACTGGAAAATGATAAAACCGTGAATTTAAAACCTATTGAATATGCCTGAAATCAACAAATTTTAAACCCAGTGAATATTAAAATGATTACAGTATGTATAAAATAATGATTTACAAACAAGCTAAGGTATAAAAGTAGTAGTTAAAGTCAAATTACGTCAATAATTACTTTATATTGTTCAGATTAAATATTCTCATATATGCATACTATGAGGGGGATGGAGAGAACCAAGTAATCACAACAGGCTGTGTTTACATTGTCAATAATTTTAGGTAAGTCGACTAACTACATTTGTAACAGCATTTATAATGAAATTATTATGCTACGAATTGCTGGCAAGAATGACTTTTTTTACAATGGGAAATGCCAATATAATGTTTGAGAGAACTTTGTTTAATCATGATTCATGATCAATTCCTGGAGCTGTAATTTCACATTTTTACACATATGTGCTCCTGAAATAAATCTCGCATTGTACCTGGTGATAAAGGTTATGACATTCTTGACATTCTACCAGCTGATTACCCGGTGCCACATCTAACTGTCGACATAACACACAAGCCAGTCCCATCTCCATGGCAAAGTCATCAGCATCAGTGCTTTCACTTTGCTTATCATTACTGTCATCTGTACTGGTGTCATCAAATTCCTTGAGAAACAGTGACTCAGCTTTTTTCTTAGGAGCACTATCTTCTAGTTTAGGCTTCTTGGCTTCTCTAGTCAGATCAGTTATGTCTTGTTTAACCTGCAATTCAAGGAATCATATGAATATCATGTAAATGTTTTTTATGTAATTTAAAAACATATCACATACAAAAAAAGTTAAATTTGTAAATAAATATAACTGTATTTGACATTACACTTAATTTTAATAAATTCTAAATTCAATTTCTTAGTACAATTCTGTTGTCAAGAGATACATACATGTATAATGTACATACCCAGGTAATTAACCACAAATCAAAATTACAATGTAATTAAGCAATCCATGTTCAGAAATTACAAGTGTTTTGCTTACAAGTGTTCACACAAGTGTTCAGTTCACACAAGTGTTCAGTTCACACAAGTGTTCAGTTCACACAAGTGTTCAGTTTACAAGAGTGTTCAGTTTACAAGAGTGTTCAGTTCACAAGAGTGTTCAGTTCACAAGAGTGTTCAGTTCACAAAAAAGTTCAAAGTTGTTCAGAGTATGTGTACTCAAGTACATGAAGCTACTGCTCTCTGTAACATGTTTATATACCATTCATTAAAAGTACTGATGTTTATGAGTTCTACCTTTTCTACAGCTCTCTTCTCAGCTTCCTTCTTTTGTTCACTCATCTTCATGCTATGATCTTTTTTCAATATTGATCTTGGCTTGATATCAGAACTCTATTGGCAATAAAACGTATATATTTAATCAACTACATACAGGGCCTATTACATGTGTAATTATTCAGTAGTCACCCTTAATATAAAACACTGATTATGAAACTCTGCTTTAGCAGGACATCGCATGGTATTTGATGACCCACTCCAAAAACGCACATATGTCAGTCCTGCAGTTTTTGATAGCAATATTAAGTTTTAGAAACAGATTTCAATATATTGTTTAGTAAGTTTAGTTGGATATTAGATTGTTTTCAGCATAAAAAGATTATATTTTGCTGAACAGATGTGATCCTCAGGTATTTGGGGTTCAAAAAAAAAGCATGAAAAAAATAATTTTTCAGAATTACGTAAATAGTTCCAGTCTGCAGTGGCTGGATCATAAACCCAGAAGTTTTGTGGAGCAATAAAACACAATCTGGCATATGGCAACAAACGACATCTATATTTTTTCAAAATTAATTATTTCATAAGAACATGTGCATACTACTTGATGAAGCAAGTAAGTATACTACTGGAGTTTGTTCCATATACACACACACTATGGCTTTTTGAACATTGTGTTCACCAAGCATAGATATGATGGTCACTAATGTACAGAAAATTTGTATACAATTAGTTATTCTCTAGTGCGCCAATGACTTAACCAAAAAATGTACATTGATATATGTACGCACATTCATGTATAATATATTGATTGCGACCAAATATGGGAACTAAAATATAGCCATTATGGGGAGGACACACTATTATATTGAACCAAACTATGAAATTAATTTGTAAAGTAAAGTAATGTTTTGTAATACATGTATGAATAAAATCCTGAGTATAAATAATATATAATCGGGTAAAATAAAGTGCAGTGGTTACAGGAACTGAAATGTAGCGAGTATGGGTACATGTACATATGTATGTCTGAATTGAATGTATTTATATTTTCCACACAGAGGTCACTGAAATCATGTCAAACTTTGTGATATGTAGCAACATATTGATTTATGCTGCCACTGTGTTCACATCACCTTCCTACTGAAAGGGTGAGATGTTTCTCTATCAAGTCAATATTGATAACACACTATCTTCTTTCAACGAAATAAAGTGTGGAGTTCCACAAGGATCGATTTTAGGCCCTATTTTATTTCTAGTTTATATCAATGATATTACAAATTCCAGCGATGTTTTTGAATTTTGTCCTTTTGCAGACGACACAACTCTGTTTAAATCTGTCAAAGACAACACAATCTATTTCTCTGACATTAAGAAAGTCTGTGAATGGTGTAATGCTAACCAACTAACTATTAACACACAGAAAGTCTGTGAATGGTGTAATGCTAACCAACTTACTATTAACACACAGAAAGTCTGTGAATGGTGCAATGCTAACCAACTTACTATTAACACACAGAAAGTCTGTGAATGGTGTAATGCTAACCAACTTACTATTAACACACAGAAAGTCTGTGAATGGTGTAATGCTAACCAACTTACTATTAACACACAGAAAGTCTGTGAATGGTGCAATGCTAACCAACTTACTATTAACACACAGAAAGTCTGTGAATGGTGTAATGCTAACCAACTAACTATTAACACACAGAAAGTCTGTGAATGGTGTAATGCTAACCAACTTACTATTAACACACAGAAAGTCTGTGAATGGTGCAATGCTAACCAACTTACTATTAACACACAGACAGTCTGTGAATGGTGTAATGCTAACCAACTAACTATTAACACACAGAAAGTCTGTGAATGGTGCAATGCTAACCAACTTACTATTAACACACAGAAAGTCTGTGAATGGTGTAATGCTAACCAACTTACTACTAACACACAGAAAGTCTGTGAATGGTGCAATGCTAACCAACTTACTATTAACACACAGAAAGTCTGTGAATGGTGTAATGCTAACCAACTTACTATTAACACACAGAAAGTCTGTGAATGGTGTAATGCTAACCAACTTACTATTAACACACAGAAAGTCTGTGAATGGTGTAATGCTAACCAACTTACTATTAACACACAGAAAGTCTGTGAATGGTGTAATGCTAACCAACTAACTATTAACACACAGAAAGTCTGTGAATGGTGTAATGCTAACCAACTAACTATTAACACACAGAAAGTCTGTGAATGGTGTAATGCTAACCAACTTACTATTAACACACAGAAAGTCTGTGAATGGTGTAATGCTAACCAACTTACTATTAACACACAGAAAGTCTGTGAATGGTGTAATGCTAACCAACTTACTATTAACACACAGAAAGTCTGTGAATGGTGCAATGCTAACCAACTTACTATTAACACACAGAAAGTCTGTGAATGGTGTAATGCTAACCAACTAACTATTAACACACAGAAAGTCTGTGAATGGTGCAATGCTAACCAACTTACTATTAACACACAGAAAGTCTGTGAATGGTGTAATGCTAACCAACTTACTATTAACACACAGAAAGTCTGTGAATGGTGCAATGCTAACCAACTTACTATTAACACACAGAAAGTCTGTGAATGGTGTAATGCTAACCAACTTACTATTAACACACAGAAAGTCTGTGAATGGTGTAATGCTAACCAACTTACTATTAACACACAGAAAGTCTGTGAATGGTGTAATGCTAACCAACTTACTATTAACACACAGAAAGTCTGTGAATGGTGTAATGCTAACCAACTAACTATTAACACACAGAAAGTCTGTGAATGGTGTAATGCTAACCAACTAACTATTAACACACAGAAAGTCTGTGAATGGTGTAATGCTAACCAACTTACTATTAACACACAGAAAGTCTGTGAATGGTGTAATGCTAACCAACTTACTATTAACACACAGAAAGTCTGTGAATGGTGTAATGCTAACCAACTTACTATTAACACACAGAAAGTCTGTGAATGGTGTAATGCTAACCAACTAACTATTAACACACAGAAAGTCTGTGAATGGTGTAATGCTAACCAACTAACTATTAACACACAGAAAGTCTGTGAATGGTGTAATGCTAACCAACTTACTATTAACACACAGAAAGTCTGTGAATGGTGTAATGCTAACCAACTTACTATTAACACACAGAAAGTCTGTGAATGGTGTAATGCTAACCAACTTACTATTAACACACAGAAAGTCTGTGAATGGTGTAATGCTAACCAACTTACTATTAACACACAGAAAGTCTGTGAATGGTGTAATGCTAACCAACTTACTATTAACACACAGAAAGTCAGTGAATGGTGTAATGCTAACCAACTAACTATTAACACACAGAAAGTCAGTGAATGGTGTAATGCTAACCAACTAACTATTAACACACAGAAAGTCTGTGAATGGTGTAATGCTAACCAACTTACTATTAACACACAGAAAGTCTGTGAATGGTGTAATGCTAACCAACTTACTATTAACACACAGAAAGTCAGTGAATGGTGTAATGCTAACCAACTTACTATTAACACACAGAAAGTCTGTGAATGGTGTAATGCTAACCAACCAACTATTAACACACAGAAAGTCTGTGAATGGTGTAATGCTAACCAACTTACTATTAACACACAGAAAGTCTGTGAATGGTGTAATGCTAACCAACTTACTATTAACACACAGAAAGTCAGTGAATGGTGTAATGCTAACCAACTTACTATTAACACACAGAAAGTCTGTGAATGGTGTAATGCTAACCAACCAACTATTAACACACAGAAAGTCTGTGAATGGTGTAATGCTAACCAACTTACTATTAACACACAGAAAGTCTGTGAATGGTGTAATGCTAACCAACTTACTATTAACACACAGAAAGTCTGTGAATGGTGTAATGCTAACCAACTTACTATTAACACACAGAAAGTCTGTGAATGGTGTAATGCTAACCAACTTACTATTAACACACAGAAAGTCTGTGAATGGTGCAATGCTAACCAACTTACTATTAACACACAGAAAGTCTGTGAATGGTGTAATGCTAACCAACTTACTATTAACACACAGAAAGTCAGTGAATGGTGTAATGCTAACCAACTTACTATTAACACACAGAAAGTCTGTGAATGGTGTAATGCTAACCAACCAACTATTAACACACAGAAAGTCTGTGAATGGTGTAATGCTAACCAACTTACTATTAACACACAGAAAGTCTGTGAATGGTGTAATGCTAACCAACTTACTATTAACACACAGAAAGTCTGTGAATGGTGTAATGCTAACCAACTTACTATTAACACACAGAAAGTCTGTGAATGGTGTAATGCTAACCAACTTACTATTAACACACAGAAAGTCAGTGAATGGTGTAATGCTAACCAACTAACTATTAACACACAGAAAGTCAGTGAATGGTGTAATGCTAACCAACTAACTATTAACACACAGAAAGTCTGTGAATGGTGTAATGCTAACCAACTTACTATTAACACACAGAAAGTCTGTGAATGGTGTAATGCTAACCAACTTACTATTAACACACAGAAAGTCAGTGAATGGTGTAATGCTAACCAACTTACTATTAACACACAGAAAGTCTGTGAATGGTGTAATGCTAACCAACCAACTATTAACACACAGAAAGTCTGTGAATGGTGTAATGCTAACCAACTTACTATTAACACACAGAAAGTCTGTGAATGGTGTAATGCTAACCAACTTACTATTAACACACAGAAAGTCAGTGAATGGTGTAATGCTAACCAACTTACTATTAACACACAGAAAGTCTGTGAATGGTGTAATGCTAACCAACCAACTATTAACACACAGAAAGTCTGTGAATGGTGTAATGCTAACCAACTTACTATTAACACACAGAAAGTCTGTGAATGGTGTAATGCTAACCAACTTACTATTAACACACAGAAAGTCTGTGAATGGTGTAATGCTAACCAACTTACTATTAACACACAGAAAGTCTGTGAATGGTGTAATGCTAACCAACTTACTATTAACACACAGAAAGTCTGTGAATGGTGCAATGCTAACCAACTTACTATTAACACACAGAAAGTCTGTGAATGGTGTAATGCTAACCAACTTACTATTAACACACAGAAAGTCAGTGAATGGTGTAATGCTAACCAACTTACTATTAACACACAGAAAGTCTGTGAATGGTGTAATGCTAACCAACCAACTATTAACACACAGAAAGTCTGTGAATGGTGTAATGCTAACCAACTTACTATTAACACACAGAAAGTCTGTGAATGGTGTAATGCTAACCAACTTACTATTAACACACAGAAAGTCTGTGAATGGTGTAATGCTAACCAACTTACTATTAACACACAAAGTCTGTGAATGGTGTAATGCTAACCAACTTACTATTAACACACAGAAAGTCTGTGAATGGTGCAATGCTAACCAACTTACTATTAACACACAGAAAGTCTGTGAATGGTGTAATGCTAACCAACTTACTATTAACACACAGAAAGTCTGTGAATGGTGTAATGCTAACCAACTTACTATTAACACACAGAAAGTCTGTGAATGGTGTAATGCTAACCAACTTACTATTAACACACAGAAAGTCTGTGAATGGTGCAATGCTAACCAACTTACTATTAACACACAGAAAGTCTGTGAATGGTGTAATGCTAACCAACTTACTATTAACACACAGAAAGTCTGTGAATGGTGTAATGCTAACCAACTTACTATTAACACACAGAAAGTCTGTGAATGGTGCAATGCTAACCAACTTACTATTAACACACAGAAAGTCTGTGAATGGTGTAATGCTAACCAACTTACTATTAACACACAGAAAGTCTGTGAATGGTGTAATGCTAACCAACTTACTATTAACACACAGAAAGTCTGTGAATGGTGTAATGCTAACCAACTTACTATTAACACACAGAAAGTCAGTGAATGGTGTAATGCTAACCAACTTACTATTAACACACAGAAAGTCAGTGAATGGTGTAATGCTAACCAACTTACTATTAACACACAGAAAGTCTGTGAATGGTGTAATGCTAACCAACTAACTATTAACACACAGAAAGTCTGTGAATGGTGTAATGCTAACCAACTTACTATTAACACACAGAAAGTCTGTGAATGGTGTAATGCTAACCAACTAACTATTAACACACAGAAAGTCTGTGAATGGTGTAATGCTAACCAACTTACTATTAACACACAGAAAGTCTGTGAATGGTGTAATGCTAACCAACTAACTATTAACACACAGAAAGTCTGTGAATGGTGTAATGCTAACCAACTAACTATTAACACACAGAAAGTCTGTGAATGGTGTAATGCTAACCAACTAACTATTAACACACAGAAAGTCTGTGAATGGTGTAATGCTAACCAACTTACTATTAACACACAGAAAGTCTGTGAATGGTGCAATGCTAACCAACTTACTATTAACACACAGAAAGTCTGTGAATGGTGTAATGCTAACCAACTTACTATTAACACACAGAAAGTCTGTGAATGGTGCAATGCTAACCAACTTACTATTAACACACAGAAAGTCTGTGAATGGTGCAATGCTAACCAACTTACTATTAACACACAGAAAGTCTGTGAATGGTGTAATGCTAACCAACTTACTATTAACACACAGAAAGTCAGTGAATGGTGTAATGCTAACCAACTTACTATTAACACACAGAAAGTCTGTGAATGGTGTAATGCTAACCAACTTACTATTAACACACAGAAAGTCTGTGAATGGTGTAATGCTAACCAACTTACTATTAACACACAGAAAGTCTGTGAATGGTGTAATGCTAACCAACTTACTATTAACACACAGAAAGTCAGTGAATGGTGTAATGCTAACCAACTTACTATTAACACACAGAAAGTCTGTGAATGGTGTAATGCTAACCAACTTACTATTAACACACAGAAAGTCTGTGAATGGTGTAATGCTAACCAACTTACTATTAACACACAGAAAGTCAGTGAATGGTGTAATGCTAACCAACTTACTATTAACACACAGAAAGTCTGTGAATGGTGTAATGCTAACCAACTAACTATTAACACACAGAAAGTCTGTGAATGGTGTAATGCTAACCAACTTACTATTAACACACAGAAAGTCAGTGAATGGTGTAATGCTAACCAACTTACTATTAACACACAGAAAGTCTGTGAATGGTGTAATGCTAACCAACTAACTATTAACACACAGAAAGTCTGTGAATGGTGTAATGCTAACCAACTTACTATTAACACACAGAAAGTCTGTGAATGGTGTAATGCTAACCAACTAACTATTAACACACAGAAAGTCTGTGAATGGTGTAATGCTAACCAACTTACTATTAACACACAGAAAGTCTGTGAATGGTGTAATGCTAACCAACTAACTATTAACACACAGAAAGTCTGTGAATGGTGTAATGCTAACCAACTAACTATTAACACACAGAAAGTCTGTGAATGGTGTAATGCTAACCAACTAACTATTAACACACAGAAAGTCTGTGAATGGTGTAATGCTAACCAACTTACTATTAACACACAGAAAGTCTGTGAATGGTGCAATGCTAACCAACTTACTATTAACACACAGAAAGTCTGTGAATGGTGTAATGCTAACCAACTTACTATTAACACACAGAAAGTCTGTGAATGGTGCAATGCTAACCAACTTACTATTAACACACAGAAAGTCTGTGAATGGTGCAATGCTAACCAACTTACTATTAACACACAGAAAGTCTGTGAATGGTGTAATGCTAACCAACTTACTATTAACACACAGAAAGTCAGTGAATGGTGTAATGCTAACCAACTTACTATTAACACACAGAAAGTCTGTGAATGGTGTAATGCTAACCAACTTACTATTAACACACAGAAAGTCTGTGAATGGTGTAATGCTAACCAACTTACTATTAACACACAGAAAGTCTGTGAATGGTGTAATGCTAACCAACTTACTATTAACACACAGAAAGTCAGTGAATGGTGTAATGCTAACCAACTTACTATTAACACACAGAAAGTCTGTGAATGGTGTAATGCTAACCAACTTACTATTAACACACAGAAAGTCTGTGAATGGTGTAATGCTAACCAACTTACTATTAACACACAGAAAGTCAGTGAATGGTGTAATGCTAACCAACTTACTATTAACACACAGAAAGTCTGTGAATGGTGTAATGCTAACCAACTAACTATTAACACACAGAAAGTCTGTGAATGGTGTAATGCTAACCAACTTACTATTAACACACAGAAAGTCAGTGAATGGTGTAATGCTAACCAACTAACTATTAACACACAGAAAGTCTGTGAATGGTGTAATGCTAACCAACTTACTATTAACACACAGAAAGTCTGTGAATGGTGTAATGCTAACCAACTAACTATTAACACACAGAAAGTCTGTGAATGGTGTAATGCTAACCAACTTACTATTAACACACAGAAAGTCTGTGAATGGTGTAATGCTAACCAACTAACTATTAACACACAGAAAGTCTGTGAATGGTGTAATGCTAACCAACTAACTATTAACACACAGAAAGTCTGTGAATGGTGTAATGCTAACCAACTAACTATTAACACACAGAAAGTCTGTGAATGGTGTAATGCTAACCAACTTACTATTAACACACAGAAAGTCTGTGAATGGTGCAATGCTAACCAACTTACTATTAACACACAGAAAGTCTGTGAATGGTGTAATGCTAACCAACTTACTATTAACACACAGAAAGTCAGTGAATGGTGTAATGCTAACCAACTTACTATTAACACACAGAAAGTCTGTGAATGGTGTAATGCTAACCAACTTACTATTAACACACAGAAAGTCTGTGAATGGTGTAATGCTAACCAACTTACTATTAACACACAGAAAGTCAGTGAATGGTGTAATGCTAACCAACTTACTATTAACACACAGAAAGTCTGTGAATGGTGTAATGCTAACCAACTAACTATTAACACACAGAAAGTCTGTGAATGGTGTAATGCTAACCAACTTACTATTAACACACAGAAAGTCTGTGAATGGTGTAATGCTAACCAACTAACTATTAACACACAGAAAGTCTGTGAATGGTGTAATGCTAACCAACTTACTATTAACACACAGAAAGTCTGTGAATGGTGTAATGCTAACCAACTTACTATTAACACACAGAAAGTCTGTGAATGGTGTAATGCTAACCAACTTACTATTAACACACAGAAAGTCTGTGAATGGTGTAATGCTAACCAACTTACTATTAACACACAGAAAGTCTGTGAATGGTGTAATGCTAACCAACTTACTATTAACACACAGAAAGTCCGTGAATGGTGTAATGCTAACCAACTTACTATTAACACACAGAAAGTCTGTGAATGGTGCAATGCTAACCAACTTACTATTAACACACAGAAAGTCTGTGAATGGTGCAATGCTAACCAACTTACTATTAACACACAGAAAGTCTGTGAATGGTGCAATGCTAACCAACTTACTATTAACACACAGAAAGTCTGTGAATGGTGTAATGCTAACCAACTTACTATTAACACACAGAAAGTCAGTGAATGGTGTAATGCTAACCAACTTACTATTAACACACAGAAAGTC
The DNA here is from genome assembly GCF_978046115.1 of Saccoglossus kowalevskii. Lineage (NCBI taxonomy): Eukaryota > Metazoa > Hemichordata > Enteropneusta > Harrimaniidae > Saccoglossus > Saccoglossus kowalevskii. The sequence goes on along the minus strand of NC_140647.1, from coordinate 2,319,161 downwards.
TGTGAATGGTGTAATGCTAACCAACTTACTATTAACACACAGAAAGTCTGTGAATGGTGTAATGCTAACCAACTTACTATTAACACACAGAAAGTCTGTGAATGGTGTAATGCTAACCAACTTACTATTAACACACAGAAAGTCTGTGAATGGTGTAATGCTAACCAACTTACTATTAACACACAGAAAGTCTGTGAATGGTGTAATGCTAACCAACTTACTATTAACACACAGAAAGTCTGTGAATGGTGCAATGCTAACCAACTTACTATTAACACACAGAAAGTCTGTGAATGGTGCAATGCTAACCAACTTACTATTAACACACAGAAAGTCTGTGAATGGTGCAATGCTAACCAACTTACTATTAACACACAGAAAGTCTGTGAATGGTGCAATGCTAACCAACTTACTATTAACACACAGAAAGTCTGTGAATGGTGTAATGCTAACCAACTAACTATTAACACACAGAAAACAAACTACATGCTTATAAAGTCACCACAAAGAACAGTTACTACAGAGGGCAGTTTGGTCATTAATGGGTTACCAATAGAGGGCGTTCGTTCCACACAGTATTTAGGCGTGACAATTGACTGTAATTTAACGTGGAAACCTCATATAAATTTATTAACTAAATTAATCTCCAGGAAAGTGGGTATTATCTCACAGATTTGGCATTATGTCCCAAGATCAATTCTTCTTCTTCTGTATAATTCTTTAATACTTCCCCATATTTCTTACTGTTTAGAGATTTGGGGAAACACATACTCGTCTTTCCTTGAATCAATCTTGCGCCTCCAGAAAAAAGTCGTACGTCTCATCACATTTTCCGACATTCATGCCCACACTGCCCCCTTGTTTAAAAAACTTGGAATATTAGATGTTTACAAGTTATGTAAACTTCAAACATGTCTATTTGTTTTTGATCTAAAAAATTGTCGTTTTGCACATACAATAAATCATTATCTGGACCCAATATCCCACAATTATGCAACACGTCTAGCAATGGCTGATAGTTTTTATATCCCCAAAATGAATCTAACTTTATGCCAAAAAACAATTAAATTTACTGCAACACGCCATTGGAATTCCCTTCCTAGCACAATCAAAAATGAAATGAACAGACACACATTTAAATCCAAATTAAAAAAATGCTCTCCTAAGTCAGTGAAACAACGAAATGTCTACTATAATTTCATTTTATATGTTTTTTTTGTTTTGTTTTTGTATGTATATATATATATATATTTTTTTGTTTATTGTTACTATTCTGACTTTGTTATTGACTTTGTATGATTATGTTATTCTCCAAGCAATTGACAAATATCTAAAAAAATATATATATCTAAAATTCAAATTATAGACCTATTTACTTAATTTTATTTACTCATCTGTTTATGTAACACATTTATTTGAATATTATTATATGTGTACATGTATATATGTTTATAGTGAAATAAACTTCATTCATTCATTCATTCATTCATTCATTCAATTAAAATAAAATTAGTGGGGAGTTATAGCTGCAGTTCTTTCTTTCGCTACTGAAAAAATTGCTACAACTACTTGAGAATACGTATGTAGAGTATTATACATGTAGGATTCTAAACAATAGGGTTTATTTCCTTGTAATGTAATGAACAGCTCCAGCCAAGCTCCAGTAAAATCATGTTTCCTTAAACTTACAGATTATTTAGTACCAAAGTAGATGTACATGTATGTGACTATGAATAACACAGCAGTGATCAATGTTGTATTTATTTTGTGGCTATTAATACTAAAATGACAAATTCATGCCTGAACTGATTGGCCCACATTCACCGTGACCATATACCAAACCCTAGACACATGTACAAGAATGAAAGAATTTTATACACGCATTGCAATTTATGATATGTATACAGTATTGTACATGCAATATCATGAGTACAATTTTCTGTCTTATGTTTAAACTCACCAGTGTACAGAGAGATAAATGAAGAGGTCTCATTACTGGGTATTATCATACATGTAGCTCTGTTAGACCATACAGCTCCATGGTTAAACTGACTTCAGTAAGTAAATAGTTTTTCAATTCAGAACAATCGATTCTAAATTTTGCGATGTGAATTGTGTACTCAGTTGTACACCACCATTTTACAATTATGTCCCAGGTTTCAAGAAACTTGAACATATTTTACTTATTCTTAGTAAAATAGAACTAGTCATTCGACCCGCCGGTTCACGGGATAGGGATCTGCTTGGCCCAGCAAGCAGACACTTTTGCATATCGCCATCGCATATAATAATTTCATGATGTTCAGGAGCGAAAATATTAAACTCTGATGGCGTGAATTCACCTACCACTAAACTGTCAATTATATGAAACATGAATACTTTCAAATTATTTTATTTCATTCAACTGTTTTAGAGCCTGGAATATTTTACCACTCGTACTTGATAATTACAACACCCATACTTGCTACTTTCCACAGAGTATCATTTTATAGTGATTTTATAAACAAAGGTTGTGAGAAAAAGAAATCATGCAGATGCCAGAGGTGGTCAATTTCCTACAGCCACACTAAGCTTGATTTTTTGGCATTCTATTTCAATTCAAGATCCCTACAGAACCAGTCCTGTTTAGATGACACACTGCTTCGAAAAGATAAAAAATAGGAAAGAGTTTCTTTTGCATCCCCACCCGAACCCCAACTCCAACCCTCACTCCAGACATCCAATTCAATTACACATGTTCCCTCTAAATAATTACTATAGGTGTCCTTAGGAGGGGCATATACTAATATTACTGTATAATTATATTTGAGTGAGGGTTAGGGGTGGGGGATGCAAAAGGAACTGATTCCGGCAAAGTGACCGGGGTGTGGTAGATAGATAGAATTTTTTTTATTTGGAACGTACCAATGAAATCTTGAGTAAAGTCCAAAAATAACAATAACAAAACAAAACATTCAGAACAACAAAAACTTACAGTACTAAAACATATCAAAAATATAGAAAATAAATTTTGCAAAAATGCTAAGAATGAAAAAATCATTACTTGAAACAATAATAGGAAATAATTCATCCATGCTAAAATCTTCCAGCTTTGGGGCATACGGTAGATGTATAAAGCTGCAAGGAATCTAGATCTTTGTTCTTTGATTTGACAATTATTACAATATAAAATGTAATGTTTCTCATCCCCTACTTCATTGCATTCATGGAGATTACATAGCCTGTTTTCCTTCAAAATGCCTTTATGTCTACCGGATTCAATGGGAAGAAAATGTGCAGAAGCTCTAAATTTAGTATAAGCTATTCTATGATTTTTATTTTTAATTTTTTCCAAATAATGTTCAAATTCAAAATTTTCTTAAAGTCAAGCTTACAATTGTTCAACAAATTGTTTTTCCACTTCATACAGTACAAACATTTGAGCTTCTCTTTAAAAATATCACAAAAATTATTCTGATGTGGGTCTGAATTAGTTAGATCTGTTATGACTAGTAATTTTTGTATAAAGTTAAGCCATGGGTCATGCACAACAGTTTTGGATTCTTCATAGGCTGCATCAATGATAGAATTGTTTTTTTTTTTACATACTAGTCTTTGATAATATTTCATAACTGAAACACAAATATCCAATATAAGTGGATATTGACCTAATTCACCTCTACATGGGTCATTAGATGCCTTCCTGTGCACACCCAGAACTCTTTTACAGAATTTAATATGAAGTTTTTCTGGAATTAATTTATCTGAGAAAAGTTTTGTTTCAAAATTGCAATTGTCAACTGTACATTTATTTTTACCAGACCCCTTGTAGATGTTCAGCATAACCCCTCCCCACACATCAGCCCCATATAAAGCTGTGGGTTTGATAATAGAGTTAAATAGTTTTTTAGCCAGACTAACAGAATAACATTCCTCACTGATCCAAAGTATGAACACCAAGTTTCGCCAGTCCACAGTGGATGAAGGGCATGAATTGAGTCTACTCCAAGCGCTGACAATAGACTTACCTTGCGGTCTCCCTCCTGCTTCGATTGGGAAACAGTGACAGAATCGTAGACCATTTGTCGTAGTTGTTCAGCAGAGTCCTTATGTTTTGAGTGTAACAAAGTGAGAGCCTTCAAGAATATGGGGTCCAACTCCAGAGTCGCCATGGGTAATTAAAGAACAAGATTTTACGTCGAGGTTTGAATATTCCACAAGGATCAGTTACATACACTGTATATTGAACAGGGGTCACTACTCATCCCCTGTGTCTGAAACGGGTCAGAACGACGCGACACATACTCAAACAACAGACGTTCTCATGAAATTTAACCTCTGACCCAGCCTCGTTTCTATATAATGGTGCGCCCTCACACTTTCATCAAATAAAAATACTAGTGCACAGTTCATGAGAAGGGTTATGCGCACGCCACATTGGGTCGTATCTGGGAGCTCTCAAATAGGACCTCACGAATACGACCTACTTTACATATTACCCATATTGCATTATACAAAATGGCTGGTAGGTTAGTTGTTAGTTTTTTTCGGTTTCTTCGCAGTGTGTACTCGATGTTTTGCGTTTACCAGTAATCGTACGTTTTCCTGACGCAGTATTTGAACCAATATCGCCTCGCGAGATAGCGATTCAGTTTGCATGTTTATTCATGTTTATGAACGTAGGATTTATTGACATTTATTGGAATATTTATTGGCATCGGACTCGTTGCGTTGACCCGAATCTTCGACAGCTTGTTAAACGGAAGAATAACAAATAGATTTCCATACTCTTCAGGAGTAAAACAGAGCTGTAACTTAAGCCCAACATTATTTAATCGTTTTTATTTTATAAATGCTCTCCAGACATTTTTGCTATGAACACTTGTGATCCTCCAACCAGTCGGAGCCCAGGAACTTTGATCAACTGTACGCAATCCCTATGAGCGGGGGGGGGGGGGGTTATCGGCTGGTATCTAGTTTAAGAAATAAGGGATGAAGGCTCCAGCCAGCTCATATTTTTTAAACTCGAAAAAACAGTGAAACGGAATGAAAAAATAAAATCTAAAAAAAAATACCAGCTTGAAGAATATTGGTTGCTGTTTAAAATTTCAAATTTGATCATAGTTCCTGTGCTCCAACACGGGGGGGGGGGGGGGCTCCTTTTACCAAAACCATCACCCCATACCACTCCTAGCCCAATTTAATTGCGTATGTCCCTTCTAAGGACGCCTATAGTTATCTAGGGAAGAAGGCTTATTACTGAAACAAACGTACACTAGTACAAGTTCGTACTAAAACAAACACTCAATTCTGTCTCAAACCTCAAAATAAGCATAGCTCTAAACCTATTTGATAAATTGATAGCACCCATCATTAGCTATGGGTGTGAAGTATGGGGAGAGGAAGTCACTAAAAATAGCGATATTATTGAAACTGTTAACTATTCTTTCTTCTGATTACTCCTGAGGGTTAAAAAGAATGCTACTAAGCTTGCAATCTTAGGGGAATTGGGAAGATACCCTCTTGCCATAAAAATTATCACACAAATAATTAAATTCTGGCTCAGATCAAAACTTCCATAGACGCCCAAGTTAATAAAAAGCACCTTTGATGAGGTCAATACAGTAAAAACTAGGTGGACAAGAAATGTCGACAAAATAATCAGTGACAACAATCTTGATAAGGCAATAAAACAACAAATAAAAAAAAAGAAACCACACCAAACCAAGACTATCTCTGCTTTACTGAAAGAAAATTATAAAATAAAATGGAAAGAAGCTCTATTTGATGACAACAGAGCAAATGGTGGAACAAACAAATTGGAAAATTATAGAACATTCAAAACACAGTTTAAAATGGAAAAATGTTTAATAACAATGAGTAATATTAAACTGAGACACTCCCTATGCCAGTTCAGAATCTCTGATCACAAACTTCATATTGAAACTGGCAGGCATTGCAGAACTCCAAGGAATGAAAGGGTCTGTAAACACTGTGCTAAAAAGCAGATTGAAGATGAGATACATTTCCTTATGGACTGCAGTCTGTACAATACACACAGAATTGAATTATTCAAGTACTGTAAGGAAATTATACAAAATTTTAGGAAGTTAAATGAACTAGAAAAATTCAATGCAATCATGAAATATTGTTCAGGAATAAGAACTGCACAATACATACAAAAATGTATGCAAATGAGATGTGAGCAGCTCTACCAAAATTAAAAATATTCTTTCCACCATAATTATGACTCTAATGTGATTTTAATGTGATTTTGTTACTTCTTAATAATATTAGCTAGTGTATTGTATTGTACCGTATAAGTTTATTATGATCTTTTGCGTGTTTGTAATATTATTTAGCTTTATTTAGCATTCTGTGTAGTTGATTAACATTACTGTATCTTAGTGTAGTTTATTTTATTTTATCTTATCTATTTTTATTGTTATATGACCATAGAACAACTCACTGTAGTTCGTTTTAGTGTTGAATAAATTAATTATTTGACAAATTAATTTATTTTTTAATTCAGCTAATCCTTGTTTGAGGTAGTGATGTCTGGGGGCATTGAAGCATGTACTGTTCCAATGTACTATTTAACATCTAGTATGTTAGCTTGCAGCATTTAACTGGTACAATTGTATAAAACCAGTTTAATTCCTCTCCAGGAATTTGACATGTTTCAATAAATGTAAGGTTATCCTGATATTACTTGTTCTAGACCTGAGTGTTTTTGGGTAAATTTTTTTTCTAAGATTGGGGAACACAGCATTAAAGAACTGGGTAATATTCTTTCCACATTAGACGTAAACAAATTTCACTGGCTAACTCAGGTGACTGTGTATTATTGTTGTCGTTAAAACAATACTTCATACCTTTGTAATTTTTAAACATTATTATCTTGGTATAGTAGTGGTTTATACCCCGGTATAAGGAGCAGTATAAATTTGATATCTTAGAACATAACATGTTTCTGTTTTAGCATGTTTGGTCTTATATTGCTTCAGTGATCAAAACATTCAATCCCATTCCTATACACAAGACAGAACCTATATTTCAAAACTGTGATTGGAATAAACATCTTTCATGATGTTGAATAGTTTCTTAAAATAAAAGGAAGACAGTGATTGGTGTGCTTACTACAGGCTAATTACTGCAATGTATTTTACAACAACTTTCTTTTGGTAACCATCAGGTGCTACAATTTTTTTCTCAATAATGATCAATGTATGTTTCTAATTTGTGTTTATTGAAAATCAAATTATTTTACTAATAGATGTCATCTCTATTACTTATAATAAATAAAATGTGGCTAATGATTTTTATCAAATTTACCGCTGCATGTACATAAATCAGATTAAATTATTACCAGTAGCTGATTTGGATGACTGATAGACAGTATGAACCTAATAAAATGGTCCATGATTTAACAGTAGAATGTATAGTTTCCTTTCTCAAACAAGTGAATTTTTAATCTAATGAATATTTCTATTTAGTATCCACTGGAATTCAAACCAGTGAATGTTTTTTAAATACACAGTGCCCTCTATGGGTTGCTTGGAGAAAGATACAAAATAATGTGAACTACCCCCGGTAATTGAAATTGAAGATTGCATAGCAATTGTTAGTTTTATAGAAGTTCAAGAAAGATTAATGTCTGATAATTGTAAATGTAGTTCCACCTTGTTCAAATTCTACCATTTAAAATCATGAAGTGAAGAATATCATTTTTCAGGCATGCCTTAATATATTGTGTGCACCATAGTTTTGGAATCAGCTGTCCTGAAAATTCATTTATTTAATATTTTAATCATTCATATTGTGAAAGGTGCAGCATTTGAATATTGCATAATATTGCATATATATATAAATACAATACTGTATCTTATTGTTCACATTTGTCCAGCCATCTCTTTGTGCTAGGCAGCATTATTCAATTTTTGAGACTAATTGAATCCCACATCCCAAATGCCTGGGTTGAGATTTCTCATGGAAGGAATATTGTTTTGAAATAGAAAAGTGATTGTGTTTACAAATCATTAACATACCATTGTAGCTATATAAGGGGATTATTAGGTTTGGGCCAATTGATATTTAAGGTAGAGATGCAGTTTACCTGACAGGTATTTTAATTAGTTAATTAGGCAACCAAGATGACCTCCCTTGTCCACATAACTATATATTTTTAGAAAGCTTATTGTATGAATTTTAAAATTTTGTAAGTATTTTTTTTATGGACATTGTAGTTTGAAATATGCACAAAAATGTTTTTTTTTTGGTCAAAAGTGATTTAAAACAAATTCGCTTCTAAACCATGTCTCTGTTTCCTGTCAAAATTGGTTTACGGGTACATCTGTTTACTATGAAGAAAGTTTCGTCTTGAAAACTGTCTACCTGGGCAGCAGCTCAAATTTCACTAATTCAAGTTTATGCATAAATTAACACCCAGGCTAGTTGTCTGTACGATTGTTGTAACACTGTTCAACCAAAAACAATGCCCCTACGGCGTTTTGAAGATAAACACATTGTTAATCATTTGTGAAAATTTCAAAACAAAAGGTCAAAGCGTAAAGTTTATAAGAGACAATTGCTAATTTGTATATTTTATAGTTAAGTAAAAATATATGCTGATTTACATTGCTATTGGATTTAACAGAGTTCCACTAGAAAATGCTCGGCACCATCTAAAAAAAAATTGTTATATATATATATCTGTCAGATTTGTTAAATTCGTGTAAAAATATGGAAATTTAGATTTTAAGTGAATATTTTTGTCATTTTTGGTAAAAAAGGGTTATTTTCGACAACTAGTTCGAAACCATAAGTCCAAATGCTTTCATATTTCCAGCAATGATACATTGGATGGTCAGATTTGTTAAACTGGTGTCAAAATAAGCAAATTTGGATTTTTAGTGAACATTTTTCTCATTTTTGGTAAAAAATGTTATTTTTGACAACTGGTTCAAAACCGTAAGCCCTATTTACAGAGAGCTTTCAACTAAATATAAAACATAATACAGCTTTAAAGTATACTTTGAATATGTAATAGCACAAGTGAGTTAAGTAACTGGTATTTTTGATGAAAAATGCGATGATTATTCTCCTTATATCAGGTCCCTTAAATTGCACACATAATAATTTGGACGGTCATTATAAATAGAACATTGATACAGTCATTAGAAACAACTTTTAGATCTTCTCAGCTTATTTCAGAAGCCACCACATATATGGCACAACAATTGATCTTGCATTCAGCAATGTCTTATGTAAAACTGGAGTACATTTTGTAATTGACTCTTTTATACCTGATCATAAGATTATTACTGCACAGATTTATTGAACATTTGTTCTTGGGTGTAACAAAACAATTACATATATGTACAACGTATCAGGAAAGATAACATTTCAAAAACATGACCACAATTTTCAAACAAAAACATATTTTTTTTTTCTCGACCATTTCTCAGGTTTTTGCACATCCATGATTTCTTAAGTTTAGCCTCAATGATGTTTGTCCAATGAAATGCACTATCCTTATGAACACTATAAAAGTTCATAATTGCAACTGCAAGAAACTGCAACTGCAATGTTTTCTAAATGACTGACTATGAATATTACAACCACAATGCCACTTCACTGATTCTTGTTCCATGATAATGAAGACAGCGGACCTATTTCGACCGTCAGGTCGCTTGGTTTTCAGTAGATTAATGATTTATTTCACAGCACAAATCATCACTGTGTACATGGTATGCTATCAAATCACATATGCAATCTATAAACGACAACCATTACAAGTTCTGAATATTAGGGTAACATCCATGTGAAATATAGGAATCTGAGTCTTTGATTTGCACAGAAGATCTGAAGTTTGTGGACTCCTAGTGATACGTCACTCAAAATAGGGAATACTATATAATAGCTTGTGTTGCATGCTCGTTGAATTATGTTTCTTTATTATTTTACCTTTTGATCTTAAAAATTATATTATGTTGTTCCTGATAATAAAATCAACGAAGATCCCATAAATTTGCATGCACAAAGTTTCTTAAAAGTGGGAATAAATATAACCACAGTTTGGCAGTGCCATATTTACAATTAAATAATTGTATTTAATGTATTCATAGTCATTAAAGCGTTGCTGCGCATTCCCTGTAAACAAATGTGTATTTTACACGTATTGTGTATGTCATGAGTTCCATATTGATTAGGACAAGTAGTAGTTTGACCAATCATTTTCATAAACAGATTAAACAGCAAATACAGTGTTTATGTTAGCAACATATTTCTTAAGAACATTTCCCATCATTTCCAATGCTACTACCAGTACTGCAGAATTTACAGTTGATGGAAAATGTTACTGATATTAAAATATACAATCAATACAGTTTTTCTCTATTGGTGCATTAAAATTGTTGTTCTCTATTTCTTTTCTCTAATTTTTTTGGAGTATAAAGAAAACTGGTATTTTTTTTTTTACAAAATTGACCATCACATTAAATGTTTGCAGTTTTCCCCATAGACCACCATGTAAACTGAAAAAAGGTGTATAGTAATGAAACATTTTATTTAGCCATTTCTGAATACAGTCTTGAAAATGTATTGGTCACCCTTAATTTCTGTGCAAATGAATTTATTCACTGATTTCACCTCAAATTTGGTTGTTTTCCAGACTTTTACAAAATTGTTATATAGGCTTGTACATATGACTTACATATGAACATCCATTTGTGATACAGACTTATTTAACATGGACAAACAGTGGCAATTTTAGTGCTAAAAATACATCAAAATTCCCTGTTTTGGCCATTTCAGAAACAGATCTTGGTAATGCATAGACTGATTACATTCAAACTTGGTACAATGAAAACGAATGGGACCTTGATGCACGAGACATGCAGATATAATTAAAAATGGCTTACTGGTGGCCATTTTGTTTTACCAAATACAGTTCCAGGTCTCTATATTGGAAACACTGGAATGGTCAAGTTCAATCTTTATACAAACTCCATACAACATGTGCTACTACTTGATTCAAGATTTAGTACTAAAAATGCATTAAACTTATTTAAATTGGCCTTTCTGAACTAATATTGAATCTTGATGCGCGTCCTTTCCTTTTGATTTAACAAATATAATTCTGGTTCCATATCTTGAAAGTACTTGGATAGTTAACCTGAAACTTTAAACATGCACACAACTCGGGATGCATATTTTTTATTCATATTTGTTTTTTATTTGTTTTTTTATTTTTAGAATAGTGTGTTTTCTTTTTTGTTTTTTTTTAAATTATAGTTTTTAAATTTCTTTTTGTAAGACCCTTTTTATTCTTCCCTGAGGATTTTATGCATCTAATAAATATTATTAAGATGACTGCAGAAGGCCCCATCTTGGATGGATTTTGTTTTTTATGCAATGACTTAAACTTCATAACCAATGAGGACTGTATAACTTGTTAATAGTATTTTTGGGCAGGCAATACAGTAAAACTTGGGTTTTATCTATTTATAGCAGTTTAATTGTACCACAATAAGTCAAAGGTGACATTGTACACTCTTTGCCCAAAAACAATGTTTCTGGCCAAATTATTTTTTCAAAATTGATGCATTTCTTTACTACCATGGCCAACTACAAAAAAAACCATTTGACATGTAATCTTTGAATGATGTGCATGGTGATCTGAAACATTATTTTGTTTTGTTGAGCTTAAACTATATATAAATCTTAAAAAACATGGCTAAGAAAACAGAAATTCTGTGGAACCACAGATAAATCATCCTTGTATATATCATGTGTGTTTGACATTCTGAGTACATGCTTTTCTAGTTTGTATGTTACATTAGTATAGGAAAATGCAGAAAGTATTTGGTGTCCCTTGATGCCCTATTTTCACAGGTTCGTACAGAGTCCTGTCAGGAGCACTAGTGCATATAGAGATAGTCACACAGTGTTATAATGAAGACATTGCACACTAGACCTGATTAACCTATTTAACAAGTTTATAATTCCATAGTTTGTAATAAAATGTTGAGATGACGATGACATAAGTATCCACCACATTCCAGTATATTACTTACATGCACTGTAGGCAACTTTAATACAATTATGAGGGTATTAGTGACAACTGATTTTCATTGATGTCAGTTCAAATTTAAATAGCTAATTATTGCTACTGCAGAACTGACACTTGCCATATTAGTCATCTAGAAGGCAGCACATTTACAGTTTTCAATTTTTTGGAAAATTATCTTTACCTACTTAGGATACTTGATGAAATTTGTGGTGCAAATTTTCACTGGCCCTTTAAATTAGTTGCTCATAATTGTGGATGTACAGTTATTTATATTTTGTGGACACAAATCTCAATTGTCAGTTTTGCGCCTAAAATGTCACACAAATCATATGGACATTCAGAACCAAGTTTATTTAGTATGGAATAACACTGCAACCATTTACAATTATTATAAAACAAATTGTGTTTTATTAGAGAACCTATATAATATAACTGAGGATGCTGATAAAGAATGCCATATTTTTTTCCTTTATATTCTTTAGAACAAGCTGTATGGAAACCAACATTACTGCACTGTATACTGGATATAATATAAATTAATGCTGGCTAACCTGGAATTATCAACATTGTATAGATGTGGGTGCAACGTCAGGACAGACATTTTGCCAGATTATTTCAGTTTATAATGAAAATATTTTTTTGATAATCATCTTATAAGCTATTTTCATTTGTTAACTTGAGTCTCGAGTCCAGGAAATAATTCCCTTTCCTCGATGGGTTAAATAAAGTGACACTGAAACATTACAATGAAAAGAAATTGTTTCAGATGATATTTAAATGTTTTTCATATTAAAAGTGCTGATAATACCATGAACTAACAAACATTCATTGTCAGCTGGCTACACATGAAGCTCCATGCAATACATAACCCCCAAAATAGCTTACTGCGGAAGCACCCAACACTGTTCTGTACACTGTTCTAATACAGTTGGAGTTATTGCTATATACCGGTACTGATAGAAAATTGCGTATTTCTAAAGATGCAATACAGTACAATTTATTAACTCATAACAACCTACTGAAGGAGGTTAAAGGTTACAACAACAACAAAAATTACAGAAAAAAAATTAATCAAATTACAATGGCTAATAGTTTAAAGACAACCAAAAACAGACTAAAAACAGAATAAAAGTTAGTAACGGAAATATATAATAAAGTAAAATAAAACACCAAAAAAAAACTATAAACTGAATATAAAAACAAAAAACCCAATGAATAGGTGTAAAAAAAAAATAAAAGAAAAAGTCAATGACTAAGTACCAGGGGTAGGTGCTGCTGTCTAATAGCAAAGCTGTATTTCAGATATTGTGCCAGAGGAATTGCTAAGTTATTATTTGACATTATTTTTATGAATTTATTTTCAGGTGTGAGATTAGTAAAGTCAGGAATAATCTTTTCAGCTTCATTGTATAAAACGACCCTCTCTTTACTATATACTGGGCATATTATGAGGAAGTGATGTTCGTCTTCAATATCATTTTTATTACACAATTTGCAGATTCTGTCGCTACTTTTGATTCTGTTTTGTCTTTCTTTTTCAATTTCTAAACTGTGATTGCTCAGTCTGAATTTAGTTAGGGTACTTTTCAGTTCTTTATTTTTTAGCTTAATTAAGTAGTTTTCCAAAATGAAGTTTGTTTTAAATTTTTTGTAAGTCCTCAGTTTGTTTTTTGTATTAGTGTTTTGTCTGTTATCATCATTAATTGAGTTAATCCAATGCTTTATAAATACATTTTTTATTTTATCGTATATCCGTGACATTTGTGACGATTTTAGCTCATTATTGTCAATATCTGATAGTGTTGTATTTGTAGATTTAAATACAGTTATTATTATTATGCGTCTTATATCTACTTCAAACAAAAGTAGCCGCTATTCATGATGAGAACTGGAAAACCAACTGTAACTTGGGTAGCTGGTAAACTGACCTAGCTGATGACAAACCACTATCAAAAAAACTTTCGACCCCCATGTAGCCACGTACGACCGTCAGCTATATGAACTGTACTCCGTCTACAAATGTTCATCTGCCGACACGTTATTGGACTTTCCCACCCACGATGACAACCAATAAATCATGTTTGTGACGTCTGGTCTGATTACACCCAGCAGCACAAGCTCTAAATCAGGGTCATATATTGCAGATTTGTATTTGAACAAATAATCGTGCATGGGCATCCTGTCTTCTAAGCTTTGTGAAAGCATAAGGTTTTGAAAGTATTGTGCATATTTACAACTTTCTAGCATTTCACACGTAATGCGCCATATACTGTAAAAGGATCAATTGTTCACCGGGTTTTAATTTGGCTTATTTCGCTGAATGAAAAATGCGCTAAATTAAAACCCAGTGAATATGTAAAATTTAGCATAGAATACATTATCTAAATGACAAAACCGTGAATTTAAAACCCACTTAATATACCTGAAATGGTAAATCAGCGAAATTTAAACCAAGTGAAAATTAGTCATTTTACAGTATGTGTATCGATGTCGCCATGCCAACGTTTCGTTTCGTCCTAGTTGTGATATTTATCTGTAAATGTCAGACCATTGGTCTGAGGTTCATCGCAGACTCTATTTGAAAGGCTGCGGTTGAGGTTTCATGTTGATCCGTCGAAAATGGCAGTTACTTATCACACAACAAAAACTTATTAGTTACGACAATATTTTCTTAACATTTTATGGAAACAATTCGTAGTGTGCATAAACCTTAAAGAAACATAATAGACAAAACAGTCACGGTAAATTTTAATATTACTTGTTCGTGCTGTTTTGCAGCACTGCGAAGGAAAATGAAAGATTACAACAATTAGCACATATGGCTGGAAGTTACATTTGCTCCGTTGTGTAGACAGGTTTCAACATTTCATCAGATAATACAATTTATATCCAATCATCTAGAACAAACTTTTCTAGAGAACACACGCGCACAAAGATTTTGTGGTCTCGTATTGGGGGGGGGGGGGTCACAGTAATATAAACAAGGATACATTTTGCCGAGATATTCAAATCAGTCGCTATTATGATTTACAGAGGCGGTGGAACGAAATACCCCATGGAGGGGCGAGATCTGCTCATCACCCCTCGCTTACTAGGAGGACCCAGGGGCATACTCTTCCTTGAATTTTGAAATCTAGACCCTCTACAACCTAAGCTATTTCCTTCATTTTGAGGGGCAAATTGTGCTGACACAAAAGGTTTCAGCTTGATTTTCGAGTGGCGGCATATTTTACGTGCCCCTGAAGTGGTTCTCGTTTTTAGAATATTAGAAATAAGTATCGGTCTTATTTCTGATCAAGATGGGTATGAATATCGGTAGTATTTTCCCAATTTGGTGTATTTATGGTTCCGTATATGAGCGAATATCTCCACCTCAGATTCCGGCCTCATATCCCTAGGTAACTGTTTTATTCGAAATAAACAGTGAGGACAGAAATGGTACTTTGGTATAAACATGGGTATAGATTTTGCCACTATCCAGTTATAAAATTGGCCACACTTTTGAGCACTTCCCTACCCAGCTATGTATCAACTGCCCCCCCCCCCCCGCGTGCATGCCCGTGAATGTGGTTATGCAATAGAAAGTAATGTCTACACGTAGGTAGGGTTATTAAAATCGAGAAAACAAAATACGGGTATATTTTTTCCGACATATAAGATAAACGGAAAAGAGGTTACTAATCAATCTTCAAGTTTTACATTTTTGTAATTTCTTCTGTGAATCTCTCCGGCGAACCTACCAGCGAATCTCCGGTAAGGTATACTTAGTAGTACGTGACGTTCAGAATTCCCCCGCCCCTGAATAATCGCGAAGAACAGACTGGCGTGTTAACTGCATAAATATGTATAATTTCCTTCCTGAATACAGAACTTAGTTGATCTAATCGTTAAGGCGTATGATACATTTTGATGTGAGTTAATTTGTAATGAATAGTTCAGCCAAACACTGAATTATATCATGATGGTGGTATGATGAATTATATTTTTTTTCAAAATGATATTTCTGGATTTCATAGAAGTATATTTTCATTTTTTGGCCGGCTAATGTTGGATGTGCAAACCTCATTCGGGAACATGTATATTCGGTGTTTAGAATAAAGATGAGCAAAATGCTAACAGGGCAATCGTTTTTATTGATGTGTTGAAATTACGCCAATAGGGTATGCTTTTGATGTTTTTGTTAATTGAATGTTGTTGTTGTTGTTGTTTTTAAAAAATTGTGTACGTTTTTGAAATTTATTTAAAAAGCTGAAGAACCCTTGTATCATCAGAGGGACTGTGCATCATCATAAGAATAGCGGATTTTGCAAGGAATAATGTTTACTTGCTCTCTTGACTGAACACTTAAAACCCAGAGTAAAGAATAAACTTTATAAAATAGTCGGATGGTTGAGATCATATACTAGTATCACATGGATATGTGTAATTGTAGTTGGATGGTTGGGTGATATACTAGTATCACATGGATATGTGTAGTTGTAGTCGGATGGTTGAGGTGATCTACTAGTATCACATGGATATGTGTAATTGTAGTTGGATGGTTGGGTGATATACTAGTATCACATGGATATGTGTAGTTGTAGTCGGATGGTTGAGGTGATCTACTAGTATCACATGGATATGTGTAGTTGTAGTCGGATGGTTGAGGTGATATACTGGTATCACATGAATATGTGTAGTGTAGTCAGATGGTTGAGGTGATATACTAGTATCACATTGATATGTGTAATTGTAGTTGGATGGTTGGGTGATATACTAGTATCACATGGATATGTGTAGTTGTAGTCGGATGGTTGAGGTGATCTACTAGTATCACGTGGATATGTGTAGTTGTAGTCGGATGGTTGAGGTGATATACTGGTATCACATGAATATGTGTAGTGTAGTCAGATGGTTGAGGTGATATACTAGTATCACATTGATATGTGTAATTGTAGTTGGATGGTTGGGTGATATACTAGTATCACATGGATATGTGTAGTTGTAGTCGGATGGTTGAGGTGATCTACTAGTATCACATGGATATGTGTAGTTGTAGTCGGATGGTTGAGGTGATATACTGGTATCACATGAATATGTGTAGTGTAGTCAGATGGTTGAGGTGATATACTAGTATCACATTGATATGTGTAATTGTAGTTGGATGGTTGGGTGATATACTAGTATCACATGGATATGTGTAGTTGTAGTCGGATGGTTGGGTGATATACTAGTATCACATGGATATGTGTAGTTGTAGTTGGATGGTTGGGTGATATACTAGTATCACATGGATATATGTAGTTGTAGTTGGATTGTTGGGTGATATACTAGTATCACATGGATATGTGTAGTTGTAGTTGGATGGTTGGGTGATATACTAGTATCACATTGATATGTGTAATTGTAGTTGGATGGTTGGGTGATATACTAGTATCACATGGATATGTGTAGTTGTAGTCGGATGGTTGAGATGATATACTAGTATCACATGGATGTATGTAGTTGTAGTCGGATGGTTGGTGATATACTATACTAGTATCACATGGATATGTGTAGTTGTAGTCGGATGGTTGAGATCATATACTAGTATCACATGGATATATGTAGTTGTAGTCGGAAGGTTGAGACGATATACTAGTATCACATGGATATGTGTAGTCGTAGTCGGATGGTTGAGGTGATATACTAGTATCACGTGGATATGTGTAGTTGTAGTCGGATGGTTGAGGTGATATACTGGTATCACATGAATATGTGTAGTTGTAGTCGGATGGTTGAGGTGAAATACTAGTATCACGTGGATATGTGTAGTTGTAGTCGGATGGTTGAGGTGATATACTGGTATCACATGAATATATGTAGTTGTAGTCGAATGGTTGAGGTGATATACTGGTATCACATGAATATGTGTAGTTGTAGTCGAATGGTTGAGATGATATACTAGTATCACATGGATATGTGTAGTTGTAGTCGGATGGTTGAGATGATATACTAGTATCACATGGATATGTGTAGTTGTAGTCGGATGGTTGAGATGATATACTAGTATCACATGGATATGTGTAGTTGTAGTCGGATGGTTGAGATGATATACTAGTATCACATGGATATGTGTAGTTGTAGTCGGATGGTTGAGATGATATACTAGTATCACATGGATATGTGTAGTTGTAGTCGGATGGTTGAGGTGATATACTAGTATCACATGGATATGTGTAGTTGTAGTCGGATGGTTGAGGTGATATACTAGTATCACATGGATATGTGTAGTTGTAGTTGGATGGTTGGGTGATATACTAGTATCACATGGATATGTGTAGTTGTAGTCGGATGGTTGGTGATATACTATACTAGTATCACGTGGATATGTGTAGTTGTAGTCGGATGGTTGAGATGATATACTAGTATCACATGGATATGTGTAGTTGTAGTCGGATGGTTGAGATGATATACTAGTATCACATGGATATGTGTAGTTGTAGTCGGATGGTTGAGATGATATACTAGTATCACATGGATGTATGTAGTTGTAGTCGGATGGTTGGTGATATACTATACTAGTATCACGTGGATATGTGTAGTTGTAGTCGGATGGTTGAGATGATATACTAGTATCACATGAATATGTGTAGTTGTAGTCGGATGATTGAGGTGATATACTAGTATCACATGGATATGTGTAGTTGTAGTCGAATGGTTGGGTGATATACTAGTATCACATGAATATGTGTAGTTGTAGTTGGATGGTTGGGTCATATACTAGTATCACATGGATATGTGTAGTTGTAGTCGGATGGTTGAGGTGATATACTAGTATCACATGGATATGTATAGTGTAGTCGGATGGTTGGGTCATATACTATTATCACATGGATATGTATAGTGTAGTCGGATGGTTGGGTCATATACTAGTATCACATGGATATGTGTATTATATGTACATGTCGGATATTTTGTCTTTTACGCCTTGATGAGTCTGTCACAGGGTTCACAAAGAATCACGTGTAACTGCCCCTTAAAAGAAAAATAACATTGCATACTCCGAGGTTAGTATTAAAGCCAATCGGCGAATTTTGCAGGGGCTTATTGCCAGTAGCCCATATTCTCAAAACCGTGGCGAAATGAAACATTAAGCTCAGTGGTTAGTTTACGCATCTTTTAAATGTGTTTTGATTCACAGTGCATTCGGCAATCAACTGCAAGTCAGTTATGTGAATATGAATTGCATTCACTGGCAGCCGTACTAATGAACAAGTTGAAATCGCATTTAACGGTAGAAATATGATAATTCTTAAAACATCTACATTTCTATGAAAGGCCTCAGTACTCTATATTGTTTTAATTTGTATGTAGCTGTTGTTGTATTTTCTGATTTAGTAGTAAGTGCAATGTATATTTCATTAAATGAGTGAAACAAAGACGTGGAATTCATCACCTAAACTGAGTATAATAATTTGTCAAAATAGCAATAGAAAATAATATTTCTTTGGCATTACCCAATCTCATTTAATATACTTATTAGACAACAGAAAGACAGACAATATGCAGGGTTACATCCTTAAATGACGATTCACCGTGAAAGGAAGGGGTTCACTGCCAAGTTGAAGCTCCTTGTGTTGGAGAGGTATAGGTACATTCTGCGCTACGGAGTTCTCATTTCAAACTGTTTAACCCCTCTTTTCAGTGTAATGTAGAACTATGTCTTATTATGACAACACATCTTCATCAAAATGTCGAAATTTGAATATCCATTTTAGTACAATTTACCCAAAATGGAGCCTGAGTTTTAAGACCTTTTCTAATATAAATAAGAAGTGGAGTTTAGAACACCTATTAAAACATACCATCTTACATATTTCGACATTGATTTTGCAAATAAAACATTCGCTTGAATGGTATCATCACACTGCTGTCATTTGAAATAAAATTTGCACTCTGAGAGAATTTATAAAGCGTTATTAGTGTACTGGAAAATGCCATTCTCTGTCAGTAATAGCACGGACTGTGACAAAACGTGAAACCGTGAGTTCTATATAAGTTTGTTGAACGTAAATAATTCCATTACAGCATTAAAACATGAAACTTAGTGCTGATGGTCAATTCAAATAATGGGTCAAATATTTTTTTAGTCTATGAAGACGAATCATGTATATTTTATGTAATAGATTGAGAGTTTCCTGTCACCCAGATTATTTGGAAATCTGTTTTTCAAAGCTAAATTTAGATAGCACCGCAGTTCTATTCAACCCACACATTTATAATTATAAGCAAACGCTGTTTTATTTTAGAATTATCTTGCGAGCATCATTGTTTCAACTCAATTATTGGTGATGTAGCTGATAAAACCTTTAAAAAGAAGAAATCAAACATCAAAACAAAACAAAAACATAAACAAAAAAAGTGGTTTGACAAAGATTGTAGAACCCATAAGAAAGATTTGATTTATTGTGCTAAACTGATTAGCAAACAACCTTTTGACAAAAAGTTAAGAGAAATATATTTTGTGAAGAAAAAGAAAAAGAAATATAAAAAATTGATCAAAACTAAACAAAAAAAGGGAGAGCTTTTAATTGTAAATAAATTAACACATTTGAGAAATGCAAATCCCAATCAATTTTGGAAAATCATTAATGAATTGAAAAATTCTCATAAAAATCAATCTAATCCTATTTCTGTAGAACAGTGGGAAGAATACTATAAAATATTAAACAAAGCTGATCAGAACAACAATTTGCAAAATAATATCATTTCTGATATGTCAGAAATGGAAAACAGAAATGAATCTAATAAACTTATTAACAATAAAATAACAGAAAAAGAGATAAAAAATGCTATTAAAAAACTTAAAAATAAAAAAGCACCTGGTTATGATGGCTTCTGCTCTGAGCTTTTGAAATGCAGCTCAGATTCGTTGATAAAACCATTAAAAAAACTTTTTAACCTTATTTTAGAGTCCGGAATTTATCCAAAGTCGTGGAATATTAGTATTATTTCACACATCTATAAAAAGGGTGATTCACACGACCCAGGAAACTACCGGGGAATAGCTGTATCAAGTTGTATGGGAAAAACATTCTGTATTATAATAAATAATAGAATTACCCAATACCTTGAAACAAATAAACATAATTAACAATAATCAAGCAGGGTTCCGTAAAGGTCACCGCACAACAGACCACATTTTTGTATTGAAAACAATTGTTAAAAAATATCTCCAGCTAAATGGAAAATTATATGCATGCTTTATAGACTTTCAAAAAGCCTTCGATAGTGTCTGGCGTAATGGATTGTTTTATAAATTACTCAAAAATGAAATAAATGGCAAAATCTATAATATTATTAAAAATATGTATTGTAATACAAAAGCATGCATTCGTTTAGAAAACACAATCACGGATATATTTGAGACAACAAAAGGTGTGAGACAAGGCTGTGTTATAAGCCCCACACTATTTAATTTATATGTTAATGATATGAGTAAATACTTGGAAGACAGATCCCTTGATCAGGTCACACTACATAACACAAAAATTAACTCGCTACTTTACGCCGATGATCTGGTGCTAATTTCAATAACAGAAAATGGCCTACAAAATGCATTAAATAAACTGCAAGATTATTGCCAAAAATGGAAAATCAAAGTAAATCTTGCGAAAACTAAAATTCTTGTATTCAGAAGGGGAACACTACAAAGAAATGAACAATTCTATTATCAAAATGAAAAACTTTGCTGTGTCAACTCATATAATTATCTTGGAATAATCTTTCAGTCAAATGGTAAATTTACAGAAGCTAGAGACAACCTAGCAGATAAAGCAATCAAAGCCATGTATGCACTAAAGCAGTCTTTACCAAAAGAAACAGACTGTAAAACGTACATCCATCTGTTTAATATATGTATCAAACCAATTTTACTGTATGGATCTGAAATTTGGGGAATGGAAAATATGAGTAACAATAACTGGGACAAAACTAAAACAGAAAAAGTGCATCTAAAATTCATTAAACAACTACTTGGGCTTAATAAATACACAGCGAATAGTGCATGTCGGGGTGAAATTGGAGCATTTCCATTGATAACTGAAGTGAAAATCAATATGATTAAGTTCTGGTCCCGTGTCACAGACAAGTCACAAAATAATTATACAAAGATAGCGTTAAGCGATCAGACTTTGTCAAAAGCACAATGGGAAACATCAGTCAAAAATATCTTGAAAGATGTAGACCTCTCTAAAACATCACAGCTATCACATCAAAATATTAAGGAAATTAGCAGCACTATTAAACAACAATACATAACATACTGGAGAGAGAATATGACAAATGAAAAAACAAAACTGAGAACATACATTAAATTTAAAATTAATTACAATCTGGAAAA
The DNA here is from genome assembly GCF_978046115.1 of Saccoglossus kowalevskii. Lineage (NCBI taxonomy): Eukaryota > Metazoa > Hemichordata > Enteropneusta > Harrimaniidae > Saccoglossus > Saccoglossus kowalevskii. Next base: position 2,296,746 of record NC_140647.1, on the reverse strand, counting down.
TTACATTAATGTTTTGGATAATAATCAAAGAATATCAATGGCTAGATTCAGGACAAGTAGTCACAATCTAGCCATTGAAAAAGGCAGACATACCAATCCAAAAACCCCATTAGAAAATAGAATTTGTAAACAATGCCCATTACAGGAGATCGAAGACGAATTACACTTTCTTTTAGTTTGCCCACGATATCAAACAGATAGAAATGATTTTATTTCCAATATTTTATTCCCCAAAGAAATCATTACCAACCTGCAAAAATTCACATATTTAATGAAAAGTAATGACAGAAATATAATAAAACTTTTAGGGGAATTTTTGCATAAATCATTTATTTTAAGAAATGAGCTTTTTTTGGATATAATACCTTGACTCTTTTTTTTCTATTTTTTACGTTATCGTACTTTGATTTTTTTTTTTTTTTAATCACTTATATATTTATTGCTGTAAACCAATAGAACATTTGTAATTCTAAGGATGCAATAAAGTTATTATTATTATTATTATTATTATTATTATTATTATTATTGTTTGTTGTCATCAGAGTACTTCGCTAGGACCTACAGGACTCTATAGTAAACGTGTCGCTCTCCATGACCAACTTCTACAAAGTACCGAAAAATCTAATTGTTGAAAACATCACTACCGGTAAGTTGAAGATTATAAACTGGAACTCGAAGGCCTCAAAACACATTCTGTGCCCAGGAATATAACGGCACACGGCGTTTGAATCAGTCACAGTACCGACCGTTACATCGCGAGTCATCGAATAGTAGCACCGCAAACCAAGGGTCATTCAATAACCAAACACTCCCTTGCTCCCTTGCTCTGTCCGACTGTGTGCGACCCGAGTCCACGTCGCGAGCTCAGTTTCTATTTACGAAATACCAAATATATTGATACTAATGGGCCCGGCAACGTTAAATTATAATGTGCCACAACGCCATTGAACAATCAATACGTCACTTCCTGAGTCCTATTCGTGAGGTCGTATCTGTGAGGTTCTATTCGTGAGGTATATAGCGTGCGCATACATCAATTGCAGTTCATTGACACGCAGATCGCCACAAACCAACCGATAGCGCCACCTGTGTTGACACAATGGTGCACAGTTTCCTAAATAAAACAAATTAGAGTTTAAACATTGTACCAGTGCATATAATTTCCACTAAGCGTTCTAATGACGAAATCGTGAATATTGTATATTCACCGGGTATATATTTTTTTCAAAGTTGACTCTTTTATACTCACGATATGTTTAATTAAATAATTTAGTGGGAAAATATAGAGAATGAAGCCATATCCCAAGAAATCTAAACTCCCGGCCCTTGCTACTGTCTGTTACCGAAGTTTATATTACCAACTAATAACGATAAACATCACAACACGGCGTATTTCTTTATTATAACTATTTCTGTTCAAGGTTTACTTCAATTCTCTCTGTATAAAACAAATTGAATCAAATCACCCGTGTTATTAACCAAATAGTTTATCCGAAAGTACAAATTAGCTGAATTGATAAATATATTTATCTGTTGCCCTCTTGCGGTGGTTTTGTATTCACCATGAGTATTCAGTTTTCTGCGATTTACATTTGTCCGATAGGAGCTTCAAGGTTTGCAGAATATGATTTCATACACACCTATTTTGTGCAAAAAAATAGCGCAAATACCACATTTTCCATCTGCTTACAAAAGTCTGAAATTTAAGAATACAATAAATCAAAATAAAAAAAATATTGATTCTCATATCACAGTGACAGTCAACACAACGACCCCGCAACAGCTCTTAGTTTAGATAAAATAAATGTTGTAAGTAACACTAGTCAATTAAAACAATTAAAAAAATAACTACATTTTCGGATAAGCTGGAATATCCAGCTTTCTATATACCATGAATATATAATATAGCATGTCTTAAATGTCAGCAGCTTGTTCACCTCAATGTGTGATTTGACAGGGGCATCTCAAAATAACTACATTTTCGGATAAGCTGGAATATTCAGCTTTCTATATACCATGAATATATAATATAGCATGTCTTAAATGTCAGCAGCCTGTTCACCCCAATGTGTGATTTGAAAGGGGCATCTCATTGGCGCACATTTTTGTTTTTCTATAACTTTTGTTGTTGTTATTGTCTAATCATTTGAAACAATATGGTGATTGTTGATTTTAGGCTTCAAAGATCGCACCATGGCCCGCCTAAATGTAACACAATTTAGGCAGTACTAATATTCCCCGTTCATAAGCTCATCACCTACATACACAACAATCGTGTGACACGTTCTAATTAAAACTTTAATATTTATTTACTATAATGTTTATCGAATAGAGACAGTGTTGAAATTGATGCATACAGAGAATATGTTTTCAAAGGTAGCTTTTAATGAATTAATCACTAGTCGTTAGACTGGTAAAATGATTATTAAAATAAGTTAATTAATTAAGCCTTGGTATGAGTAACCGTGATTGACCAACATATATTGCGTAGAACATGGTTCTACTGAACCGTTTCACATCATAACAGACTTTGCTTCAGCATAACAGATGGTTTGATTAGACAAATTATGAATAAATAATGGAGATAAACAAAAAAGTAAACGAGACAGCGTCCTCTGGTACCACTAAGTCACAATTCAATTCTTAAAGTTTTGCCGTAACCCCATTTGCCCCCTCAAACTTCAATGGGTATATTCTGGGATTCACAATTCAATTCTTCGAGTTTTGTCGTAACCTCATTCGCCCCCTCAAACTTCAATGGGTATATTCTGGGATTCACAATTCAATTCTTCGAGTTTTGTCGTAATCCTACTCACCTCCTCAAACCTCAATGGGTATATTCTGGGCTTCACAATCGTGCAATATTTTGCACATTTTTTTTTTTAATTTGGGCGAATTTATTTTTTATTATTTTTTTTAATGATAATGGTCACCAAATTGTACAATCCAATATACGCCGTGCGCACGCGCAGAAAATATAGTCTGAAGTATGTCGATAATTTGAATTCAATTTCATTTTGGAGGACTTAGCGAGGCACTCTGACTGGCTGGTGTCAACAAATGTAAACAAGAATAATTTTGAATAATTATTGCTGATTAAATTGTGTAGTATAGCAAAGAAAATAATGATGGAAATTTACACATGGGGTTTTATATTATATCAGTCAGACACTAAAGACAACAGTGCCGTTAGGACAATGGCTGTTTGCATGTATCAGTTATTGGCAGATAATAAAAGAATTCGTAGTATTATTTGGTTACTGTCTAATGAGCCATTAATACACAGAAAAAAAAATATGACTCCCGAAACTTCTTTTCGAATAATAAAATCGTTTATGTATAAGAATGTTTTTTTTTTGTATGACAAACTCCTCCACCCAAAATTAAAACACCGACATTTGACATCTGTCCTTATGCTATGATTATATTCTATAGGTGTGCGAGGATACTGGCGTTACTGCGTGGAGATTATAAGTAATAATATATAATATATACACTTACATGGTCCCATGGAACATTGTATAATAATAACAACAACAGTGATACTATGTTTATACATGATGATATTATGCAATAAATTTGGAAGACACTAATATTAACTGCAGTAAATATTTATGGCTTATGAATACCGTAACTTGAATGTACATCTCCCGATGTACACACCTGGACATATCCTGGAATCAACAATCTATCCCCGTGATTTTCTTCACTGTGAGTGATTGCAGGTCAGGATTCCATATCTTGTAATCACCCCCACTTTGAAGTTCGTGCTTCAGAGTCCGTTTCTCACGCACGCCATATTGAGTATATATAAATCGAAAAAGTTAATATAAGATGAAATTAACTACAATATTTAATAAAGTACACGTAACACTGAGAACGGTGGTTTCCCACTAAATTGAGTTGTCGATGGTGGTGTAATACTCGTGTGCAATGACACTAAGAAATACATTACACTGACAGACTACCAAGGATTGAAATGTTGTTGAAAACTCCTAAAAATACTAACATGTACACTGTAAGGATTGACGTGGCTATAGACATAAATAGGGATTTACAAAACTTTACTTTCTTTGTTTTTGAATTATTTAACCTCGGTTGTAGGTTTTTGAGAAGTTATCAAAATGGTCATCAGAGAATAGTTTAACGATATGCGGAAAACAGTAGCCATTGTTTCCATGGGAACCAATAGCAAACAAATGTAGTGGTTTTAAATTTAGAAACAGCAAACTGATAAATGTAAACATACACCAACTGGAGTTGAAATACTAGTATTGCCGTGTAATTCAACGCAGATGGCTATGGCGGTGTGTAGCACTAGTACTGGCGACAACAAAATAAGGTAAGACAATTCATTCCATCCGTATATATAAGACAAAAGGAAAGTATTCAATCTACAAGATGTGTTATGACGTCAGCTAATTCCACGATAGACAACTACATTCATACACCATTCAATCAATTTGTCATCATATCAGATCGTAATTCTTACTAAGACATTGTGAAAAACTATACAAATTGCACGTAATAAGAAGATTACAGTAAACAAATAATAAACTCAAATTGTACTATTAAATTACTATTTTTTTAAAAGCAATATCATATAAATCGGTATTCTCGGTTTTATAAACCCCAGATTTACTGAGTTTCAATATGCAACTCTTTATTTTTTCTAAAGAACCAGAATTCAGCGAACAATTTATCTTGAAAAGTTTTGTTTCTACTATTTCACATTTTAATTAATAAGTAAGTATAATATAATAATATTCACATACAAGCTTAGAGACATTACTGTCTTTACAGATTGAAAGTATAACAGACTACACATATGGATTTTAATAAATGTATTCCCTGTATATAAACAGCTCATTATAATAATAACAAACACTCTCCAGTACAATATTATCATCTGCTTTCTTGATTCCGATCTTTTCCAATTTCTGCTTGACCAGTCAGTAACAACGAGAGAAGACTTTTTTTCGAGAAAAACATATATATTGAGAAATGATACTGCGGGATAGTTGTAACGGTATTCGGCTATTATTCACGCCTTTTTGATCGCCTAAGAAAACAATGGCAGAACACTAAAGTCAGGAGAGATCTGACTGTGTTAAAGTCGCCAGTCCATCCGTGCGCATGCGTTACAGGCAAACTGAATATGTTCTACACAAGTGCAATTACGTACTAACTTATACTACGGTGCAAACATTACACGAAGGCTTTATTCTACGTTACAATAACTATTTTTACACTTATCAAAGCAGTTAAATTAAACTATTTTGATAATTTTAATTGTTATCATTATTTTAAGAACGACAATTATGTCCACACTCTAGACTATTCTACTGCACACTCTGATTTAATTTTTCCCTGACCTTCTCTGTGCAGGTTTTTTATTCCTTCTGCTACCACTGCTGCCACCACCGCCACCACCACCACCACCAGTTTCAGGTGGCTGTTCAACGGGCACGGGCGCTGCAGTCGTTGGCGGCGGCGTGTCACTGGATTTACGGCGTCTTCCTCCACTCGAGCCGCGTCGCTTCCCTTTACCTTGGCTTTTCGCGAGTTTTTTTTCCCATTTCTGTAAGAGATAAATATAATAACTGTTACAAAAAGTGTATTTGAAGTATAGATAGATAACATGTGAATGCTGGTACCGAATGAGCTGACCATGTGCATGCTGATTCGGCTTGTTGTCATGGTGATTTTGAATTTTCTACATTAAAACGCACCAACAGTGACTTTCGTCACATTGCCTACATGCAAGTAAGCAAACTTCATTTGCAGTATCCCTTAGGAGCGAGAAATCTTTATTTATTGTAAGCAGCTATTTCGGAATTTTAGGGTAGACTATGTATTGTCGGCATGTTCAAGTATGATTCAGTAACGTCAATAAAAGCTAATTATCAACTACAAACAAGTTCAGTTGTCAAACTACCCACCACACATGTCGGCAGTGTTACATTTATTTTATTTGTTTTTGTCGATAATAATCGTTACAGTAACGGACTTACAGTGATAGATTTGGTCCATTTATTTTTCCACGATTCCATTAGACTTGATGGCAGGAACAGCAATCTATTATTGTCACTGTCAACATGACCAGATATCATGTACTCTTCGTTTTCTTTCAGTTCTGGACATACACAAGAAGCGTTGGTCCAAAGGTGTACCTGGAAAATCAAATAATGACAATTAAATAACGTGCGTGTTTCGTATTTTCACCTGAAATTCCTGCTATGAAAACGTCACTTACAATCTTTGTTGGGCCTACGTGAGCAAATTTAAATACAAAATAGGAGCCCGTGAGTTGAGAATTTTTTTCAGTATCGTTATGAAACTGTTTTTATAACAGAAAATAGAGCAACATCTTCAGCTATTTCCGCACTGAACAACTTGCACGTTTATGCAAAACCATCAGACCAAGAATGAATTAATGTGAGCGCCCTTATAGTAAGTTACTATAAATGCGTACGGAGGAATGAGCTCAATAAACATTTTCGTGAGGGCATTTTTTACGCCCTGCGAATGTTCGAGATAAAACGGTGTAGCAGACTACATCCCGGAATATAAGGTAATGCACGCCGCGCAGAAGTACTGAAGTAGTCAGTCACTTTCAAGATGTAGGGCGGTATAACACCGCAGACGACGTTTTGAACAGACGACAAGCGGCCAAGCGGATATGACTCAAAATTCAAAACTGGAGAAGAATGTGGCCAGATAAATTGATTATTTAATGGGCAACGACACCATTCGCCGCACACCGTCACTGCGAATCATTCCTTACCTGCCATTTTTAACACACGTGGCTTTTATTAGTACGATCAACCAACGATAATTCTTACCGAATTTGGCTTCAAGGAATGTGGAAAGACATTTTATCTCTGAGTCATTAATACAAATCATAATGTTTCCACAAGCGCGAATGCTAATAAAGCAAACACACCGAGTTCGTAAGAAAAATAAAATAATTACACACGTAAACGTGTACCCAGCGGTGGATGGCGTTGTGTTTACGATGTGAAAACATGCCAGTAATCGCTCTTCTGCTCGCCATATGCTACGCAATCTAAAAATGAAAGTATGTGAGGTATATTTGATAACTGAGTGATGATATTAAGATTATACACAGCGGGGGAAGGGGGCTCTGACACCACTCTAGCTAGAACTAAACTCCACCAAGAAAATAAATAGACACGAGATAAATTGCTGTCACGCCAAGATGTGCAGACTGTGAGTCAGTGGGCCAAAGTTTATAAAAGAGAATGCGAAGGACAGCAGTCCAATTTAGCAGAATTGATACCCATGTAAGTCTGCCGAAAATTAAACAACTTTCAAAACAAATGTGGACTTTCAGGCAGCTGAAGAAGAATTATCGAGCAACATCGTGACAAATTGTAAACATTATGTGACTTAGAGCTATGTGCGTTTTAAACCGCAACTTTAATTAAAGCAGTGTATCCGTCTACGTATCCGTATCCTATGTTGACTAAGCAAATAATAAAACAAAGTTACAAAATGCTGGTTGGATTTACAGATACGTAAGCACAATGGTCCAATGCAGGGAAAACAATAATTGTCTGGACAGGGTTACTACAAAAATCACGATTAGTGGAGACAAAATCTATTGTGTGCCGAAGTAAATTAGACTTAATCGTGTCAGTATCCCTTTCTGAAGTTCGTTTGTTTTAATATAATCATTAGCGACAACTTCAAGTGCGCCACGTATCTCAATCAACTCAGCGTCGTTAGCAATTGCAAAGCCATAGAATAAATCGAAGATACAGTCCATAGTAAAAAACATGCACGGTTCTAAGTATTACGCAATTTAGCGTGTACATGTGTATAGAGACTAATTACCCAACACATAGATTTCGGTTTGTGCACTGTTATCATTCGGTTACTGGTTAGTTTTAGTCATCATGTGGGTTTTAGAATTGCTCTAAAAATCCAATAAATGAAACCCACTGCATGTTCAAACTGTGGAGTGCAAATCTGATAGACGGACTGTGTAGTATTCCACTGAACAATGTAATAGGGGTGCATTCTCAAATAGTATAATAATTCAAACACATATACATATTTTTTAATTCAGCAGAATTAAAATAGTAAATGCAGCACAAAATTAAGAAGGTTGTTCGATTATTTCAAATGAAGCCTTGTAACTGTAATACTACGCATAGTTCCCTTCTTATTGCTCCTTGCTAACACAATCATGGGAGAACACACAGCGGTGTAAGAAATGTCGCAGATAATCCACAATTAATTACTATAATTTATAGACTAGCAACAGAAGCCTACGTTCCTTCATTCAATGCCCAAAGCTGTTTGCGTATGAACAGACGCGGTTCAATGGCATGCATGTTGATGCGGTAGTGCGGAATTGCCAGAAATTGTTTTCCCTTATGACCTACACCTTGAGAATGTTTCGTTGGAAACTTGGTCTATACACAGGGAATAAAACATTTTCATTAAAACCCGATGTTTATGACACGTATTTGCTATGTTGCTACGTTGACCTACCTCCCCCGTTGGTATTTCTAGATTGGGTGGTTGCTTTATCACACTTTCTACGTTGACCGTTGTTTCCACCATGTTATTTTGACGCTCAGCGCGAAACGATTGAACAACTGCTTGGATAGCTGAGTTTAAAAACAAAACAATATAATGTATCATTAACGCTTTCTCTGCAAATTAAATATATATGCTTACATTATTTATTAGTAATAATAAAAAAACACCAACACATACGAAAACACATTATTGGTATTGATAATGTGATACTCTTCACATTAGAATAACTACATTTCAGTTCATTATATTTTTTTATTTGACTTTATCAAATTACGAATATTCGTATCTTAAAGGCTGGCAGTCGTCGCACCGCGTCGTGTTCTACATGCTTCCCATAGCGACGTAGACAACGCGTATAAAATACATCACACGAAATTTGAATACGCGCTGCACTAATAATTTAAACACAATACCAAATTAGTAAACAAATAACTCTCAAACGATGTATATACATACTAGTTAGTAGCTTATCGCATTGGACGATGCAAGCCTCAAACTCCGTATATCATGCATATTTAAAAACATCTCTGATTTACTATTTACTATGATTTACTAACCATATTCATATTTATTTTTCACATATGTCTTCCTGGTTGCTTTAACCTTCTTCCGACAATTTTTGCACACGCCACCACCTAAAAATAGAAAAATTGTAACTTTTTTGTTAAACTGCGTTAGAATATGATGTGTAATTAAGTGCACAGCATGTTGGCTTTATGTATCCAATGTCCTTCAGATTTATTGGTGAAACACTACTAAAGTGATTGAGGAACAAACAACACCACCAACTTCAACTCTCTGAATTGAAAGTCCACGTTTTCAACTACTTACTCTTTTGGTCATGTTATAACTTACTATTTCTACATGCGGTAATCTAAATACTATAGTCTATTGTCTTCCTATATCAGGAACTTGCCGCTGGAATTGCTCCGAGTTGACGTTGTAGACATGTTAATACCATCACGGGGTACAATCCCCGTTTCCACAACTACACTTTCACTAACTTTGGTACATTCAGGGTTGACATTTTCCTTTAGTGTGGTGATGTTTGGTGGTTCTTTTTATTCGAAATAGAAGTATATAAAACGAACAATGTCAAACATGTTGTAATTTGATATACGCCAAATCAAACCCGAAAATCTCAAGCGCAAAACGTACATTTTTCTCATCTGCCCAGTCCTGACAGTTATGCCTTATGCTGCTGTAGGGTATGTACTATTGTGATTTAGAATTTAGACTTAATAAGTTGACAAATATTTGATACAGAAACGCAACAATAAAAGTGACTTTTTAATACGAATTATCGTATTGAAAGAGTGCCGACAATGACCATTATTTTGTTTCGACAAATCTAAATGAATATTCGCTGTATGCTACGTAGTTTCGTCTATTTTGTTCATATATTGGGGCACTGAAGCTAGTTTACACTTATATATAAGAGAAAAAAGTCATGCTGTCAAATCAACAAATCAAACGAATTATCATTATTGTAATCATTCAAGGTTAAGACCTTTTTGGAGACGCTTCTAAACTCGATTATAGGATTCTATTCGATAAAATTTGTCATAACTATAACAAACCAAAAACCTTTATGATATTTACAGAGGTAAGCTAGAGGTACAATTCTCAAACAGTGGGCGTGCAAATGGACATTCAACGTTTTAGTATGAATAAAACGAACTTAAGATTGTGTTGATTAACAAGCGAGGTTGGTGACTCCCAATAGTTCAGGTTTGGTACAATGCACTAAGTTAGTGAAATTTAATTTAAAATAATGCCTCAGGACTTCGCGCTCATTCAATCTTGGAACAGGAAACTTTCTCACCATTTATTTTGAGCATATGTACACTTGTTTGCAATAACTTTAACCTTAAGTAGCCAGAGTTCGAAATGCGCGTATCGGCAGGTGTAGACACATTGACACAACTACACCCCCTCCATTCACACAATAACGCTCACACTCTCTCTTTTAATACAAAGAAATAACTTCCATGCTTTTAATTTAACGTCTCTTATCAAAGCAGACCGCTGCTTTAGTTCGTTATGTGGGCAGTAACATGGGTCGTCAATGTAAATTGCTACTCTGAAGTCTAAATGAAAACCTTTACGATTTGTACCACGTATGGCCCAAATTCATCCGTCAACTTCGTTAAAGAGGTAACATTCATGTACGTTATAAATAACGACTGCACCATGTCAAAGCAGTGACTAGAATACAGAACTATAATTATTCCGTGTTCGGTACCGTTAAAAAAACAATGAGTGGATCACAATGATATATCGCATCGTGCATATCTGCACTGAGTACAGCCGCGCCGATCAAAGCTACCTCATACAGTTCAATGGTACGCCGCGTGGCAATGTGCCGCATTTGTCATATCTATCCAAGTTATTCGATATTCATAAAGTAAGTTAATACATTTTAAAATTTTGCCGACAGCGTTTTATTTGAGGACTTCAGCAACGGTCGGTTGGAGTGAAATAAGACTGAAATTTCAAATTTGTCGTGGGTCCACAGTCTCGAAATAAAAGAGGATTCCACAAAACAATTCATTTGCAGTGAGTGCATTTTATATTCTCCGATATTGGCTTTTTATAACAGTCGTGCCATTTTCTCACGTATGGTTAATTTCGTTGTAACGATTCAGCGCTAGCCAACCGAATCACATCTCTGACACACCGAAAGGGCAGACTTAGGTCACGACCTCACTGCCTCTACAGCATACGAGTGATCGTGTAAGCATGATGTAAAATTGCAAGGATACCTGCATCCCCAATAATGAGCTTATCTCATGAAAAAAAACAGCTGATAGTAACAGAAAAACTAGAAACATATACATTCTAGTACAGTATTTTATAAATACAATTATATTGATTCGCCAATAAAGACAGAAAACAAACGCACAGACTGAACGCAAACATTATTAATTTCTAAATTTATAATACCTGACCACGATGAATATTGAATGTAATTATAAAAATCCCATGCACTAATTTTTATAAAATATGAGTATTGTTTAATTTTTAAGCAAACCATTGATGTGACTGTTCCATGCATCATACTGCACATACAAATACAATACAGTAGTTACTTGACTGCACAAGTGTATTTCTCTTGCTTGTATCGCATTGGTCCGATACTTAACGCGACGACGCGGTACTTGAATAAATTAGTACACAACATTCTCTCAAATTAGCAACGTTTTACACTAAATCTGATAATTTCGCATGTTACATTGCGCCTAATATCACAATACAACTTTGAGACAAGCACTAATTTTCACGATAATATTGAACATATTAATAACTGACATTTCATGGATAAATTTACGTTTATCACCGTTCATGTACTGTTTACTAGGCTATATTTTTTGTTATATTCAAAAAGTGAGTTCACTTATATAATACGGAAAGGTAATTCTTACACAATTCTAAATGTTTCCTAAATCTGACCACTTGTTCAAATATGATGACGAGTACAATTGGACTGTGGTTTAGTTCAATAGAAACGGTGATATCCGGTTTATTAGCGACAATAAAGAACCAGTAATCCCACCACGTGTCGCGTTAAACATTCCTCGACCTTCATTCACCCCTCGAGATGAAATTTCATCTGATCGTTAAATGCTAAAAATAAATTTCGATATTTATCAACTGAATCAGACAACTTAGCCATGCAGTGTGATCTGATCCTGTGCAGAACCAGTGTCTTAAAGGGGTATGACATTTCAACTAGAGAAATGAGACGTCATACAATACTATATGAATGCAAATATGTGTTTCCATGCGTTTTTGTTATTCTATGCACGGATATTACTTCATTACTCTGTAATCCTAACGTCACGATCTCATCCTAAAATTTTCACTTGACACAAATTTTGACACAAATTATCATTTTTATATTTTAGGCTACAGTCTTGTTCTGTGTATATCAGGCCAATATAAACTTAATCTAAATAATTTCTTTGATATGGTCCGGCTTCTGATAGTACTCATAGTTTCAGTTATACCGCTACTCATTTTATATGAAATGAGTAATATTATTTTGTATTCACAGTACAGCGCCTTCTGCCTACAAATAATATGAGTACACCCGAAGAACCTGGGTGGAAAGAACAGCTTTAAAAGGTAGCGCAAAATAAATGAACAAACATTACAAGTTACATTTTATGTGTTGTTGCACTTGCACTAATTTTCAAAACGTTGGGTACACTTTTTAAAATTATTGGTAATGTAAATGTGTCAGTCGTTAGAAACAACTTAGTTTGGAACAATTGTCTGAAAGCATGGGATGGGAAAAGCATGCAAGCTTTTAATGACTTTTTAACCGTATCAGTGTAATCCATGAGCGTGGAATATACTAGTAGTTATATACACGATCACAATAAAAAACATGTCGAAAATTATATCTGTCTAGTGGTTATTTGTTATATCTATTTTATTATTTTAAATTTTGTTTTAACTTGACATTTATTAGAACAATTGTTTATTGTCTCTTCAAATCTACCCCATATCAGTTGAGTGATAGACATCAAGCCAAAATAAGTGTCGATCAAAAACGAAGTTGAAATCCAACGATTTACGTTTCACAGCCAAACGTGAGCCAAAGCGAGGCATCTGGCTTAGCTCAAACTCATACATGATATGTGATTGTCGTACTTAATCTTGTTGAATACACAGTCGATAACACTTAGGTGGTGTGTGGTATAAATAAAAGTTTCTCAAAATAACATTTTTACGAGCCATGATTCAATGATTTTGACAGGCCACTCAACATTTTATTTTGAGACATCGCTCCAGTTGATAGGTGAACGAGGTACAATGCACTATTCTTCATGCATCCGCCGCTCCTGTACTAGGATGCTGATTATTTGCTTCGCCGACAGATTGATGAACACATAAAAGGAACACAAACTCAGTGAAGATGGCCAATAATGTTTGAAAATGTGTCTTATCATTAAAGACTGTGCCTACACGTATTACAGGAAAAGCCATTCCTTTTGGACGTCATATCCAGTTACATTACAGTTACAAAATCGTGTTGGTCCGACCTGGTCTGGTGAAGACGTTAATAAAGAAACAACAGCAATAATTTGACTCACCAATCACCACAAACAAATCAGCTGATTTAGTGATTACAACATATTTTGAAGCACCCGTTACAAGAACATCTAAGGTTTCAACTCACGAACCTAGCACCATTTCTATTCACAAATAGAGTTGACAAGTGGCGGGACTCTTTCCGTGCCTTCTCAGGACTTCATGCCGCGTTATTTAGATTTCTATTCTTCTTTATTGACGCGGGATTTCTTATTCAATCTTAGGAATTTCTAGACTCTTCGCGAGGCTATTCTAGCTCAATTAAACGGAGTCAAAAGGGCATAGCGGACATTCTTCTGCATTTTAACTGTGGCTGGCGTCTGTGCTAACAGTATGCCACTGCCGTGATAAGTGGTTATTGTCACGGTAAAGCACCACAAGAATACGACATCTTAAAGTTTAATCTAAACACCGACTCCCTTCATATTATTTCGACATTTAATACTGTCGGTATATCAAGCCGATAGAAATAATTGGAATTTAACATCTATGTCGATGTCGAGGACGAGTTTGTGTCAGCCAATCAATAACCCCCTTTTCGATTCAGAGAAACAATGAAAACTACAGGTAAACTCAGTGTGTGTTACCACCCGCTCTGACGAATGAGAAGTTCAGCCTTCACCTGTGAACTCATTCTACTAAGAACGTGATCAGTGGATCTAAACTGTTTTAGTTCGCAAAATTGGATGTACTGCGAATATATGGTTAAACCATGACATTAAGCACACTCGAAAATGAGAGGGGTTATTCGAGAAAATGTGTTAGAGTCGGGCGTACAATCGTACACCACTCCTTAAAAAAAATATGTTTTTGACTCCACACTTTTGATTCAATTGTCATCGGGAGTCCTACCCCGTCACTCGATTTGTTGTGAATGTTCAGTGTAGACGCGTGTGTTAAAACGATTCAATATTTTTTTACCCTTGACAATGGCAAAAACATACACTCCTTGGATGTCAAAGTATTATGTTTTACAAACAATATGGCACCATACATCCCGTGACTCGCCTTACCCGGGACTAAGCATAAGTATTCCTCCACTGTCAAACAACATCCAAATAGCTATATGCCATTTTACCGAACTTGGTTCAAAACACAAAATTACCAGAAGCTTAATTTAGTGCCAAAAATCTCATCGTGAGAATGACTAGCGAAATCACAAATTAGCTAAAAACAATATGCTAGATAAAAGATATTTTATAGAAGTCTTGGGCAAAGTGTGTATGCGTCTATCAACGATTACTGACAAATAAAACACTGACAAAATGTCATTGCCACTGGTTCCATGTGTTTCATTCGATGGCTTTTCATGTAGATAAATCTAAAACAAAACAAAACATATTTTCCTTCCATTTCCGATACTCTCTTTTACTCCTAATTGAATCTTTTAAGAGACCGAAGACGGACTTACAACGTAATATAACATGATAAACAGTACCTGAACATTGTGGTGCCGTATGCATATTAATTGTGCCACAGATTGTTGAAATCACGACTAAATATTACGTATAATATATATGACAGTGATCGCCCACGCGACATTGATATTAACAAGTATAAATAGTTGCAAACTGTGTAGGCTGGAACATATACAATCAGCTCAGTAAAAACGTTATTCAAACTACCGGATATATAACAGTATACGGCATGTTGTAAAGTGTCACCCAAATAAAAAGCCTAATTCTTTTACCTTTATTTTTATCTTTGTTTCCTCGATCGACCTCTTCTTCCTTTTCCTCTTCTTTCCCATCCGATTCTTTAAAATAAATACCAAACATAAATCATGTGGTCAATATACCATTGATATATTATTGCATTATATCGACGACTTGATTTACGAAACACATTTCGCTGAAGTATATACAACCTCGATCTGATTTTGGCATCATTTAGCTCAGTCAGAGTTTGGCATTGTAACACAAATCATCCACGGAAGCCCTAGGACCAGACAGTTAAAAGGGTACCGCCTGAACCTAATAGTCAAGGAGTAACCCAGTTGACGCCTCTCAAATATTGATTTTTTAACCCTGTTGGCGCCAGACGTACCCGCCAGGCAGTTTAAAGTTGTATCAATCCATAGCACAAGTTCCATGACGCAGATAATATAATAATTACCGTAAAGTGTGTTGTTAATATCAATTGTCAATTTCGAATTATGAATATGTTATTAATTTGTCAATTTTACAAGTTAACACATACTTAGTATTGAATACGCCAGTACTATAACACTGAACTATGTCTGAATTTGGAAAAAAAACAACTTTATGTCTTAGAAATAGAAGATACCTTGTAAATATATTGCCAATTAATAAATTATATACCGAAACAAATTGGGACCACGCACCAAATATTTGAGATAAACGTGATTATTAATTTACCATGACTACTAGATGTTTGATGCTTCATACTGTAGTCTAAAACGAATTATGATCAGTCATACACTAAACATTTTGCGTTTGCATGAGACACAACAATATTCGTTGGTTGAAAAATTAAAACCACGTTAGTGTACGTACCAAAACAACCAGCGCGCATGCGTATATTAGAGACTTTCATTGTTTCATCGAACAAAAACAGCGTCTTCGGGTCATGAAAAATCACAATGTAATATAAAAATTACATGTTCTCGTTCACATTACATTTGTTTACACGGAGAGCCATGTGGGAAAAGTAAAACACGATTTTTTGGAAAACTTGTACCGAACGTGCCTTGCTTCGAAGTGGACGCATAGTTTCCCGAGCCATGTATGGGCATTACACAGACTATTGAACTTGCCATATATATACAAATAGGTCTGTGACCACTTTTTATTTTTTAAAACGTAGTTCCGGTTTCAACACATTCATTATTTCAAGTCTGAACGGACGGCAGAATTGTCCGTGAATGAACTGTGTAGCCGTCTATCACCCCAGATTTCTATATATTAACCCAGTAGTCAACGTATTAATAATATAGTTTAATAATATATTAGTTTCTCACCAAAAAAATAACCCCTCATCCGAATTTTACCACCGCAGTTGACCTTATATAATAATACGAAAACTTTCACAACCTACTATCTGCAATTTTCAAGAACTTTCATAAAACTTATTGATTCAAGTTATTAATTTTTGTTCATACTATTACCAGCGGAAGTGTGTCTAAGACATTATATAGACACAGTAGTTACCAATTCTGTAATATGTACGCAATTTATATTAACATTTCTAAAGCATCTACCGACCCAGGATGTGTACAATATCCATCAAATTAGAGACTATTTGCTAACTTCACGTCTACTTGAATTATATCTTCAAATAACCTTTTCAACTTCCCTTGTATTCATAAACTGGGTTCGTTTTCCCCCTTGAAACCGCATGTATAATTCCCTACTGGTCTATATCTTGTGGCGTGAAGTGTTGGCGTCTGGTGCTGGGAGGGTCAAAGTTCAAAGGACTGATAGTACAGGGTGCTCGTTATACATATCACGTTTCTAGATTTCATAGATCATTGTGACGTCATTAGAGGATGACTAGGCAACCATTCAGTCAATGATGGACAGTAGTTTTAAGGGCAAGGTGTGACAACAGATCTTTATTTCGTCAATTATGTCGGTGACAAACGCAGGCCATGTGGAAAATCAAAATGAATTACTCGTGGATTGACGAATGAATGAATGGTGAACAAGCCAGCAGGGTTTATATGACCATTCCACGTGGAGCTATTCACAAGCTGAAATAATATTTCGTCACTGCAATACACAAATCTTCAGCTATTTTTCCCAGTCCTGCTTTAAAGTTTGCTGACAAACAATGCAATATATGACCATATGACCATGCCGCTATTCGGGTACGGTCATATATTATTGTGGTATATGTTAGGAAAGCATATAGAAAATATGATGTGTGGCACCCACGTAAGCGAGCCCCGCCTTCTCCGGATGTTAAACCTCTTAAACACCCGCCATAAGAAATAGATGTCGCAGTGACGAAATGCAGTGTTCACTTATTAGGTCCTTCTATTTATTGAAAGATGCTCACGGACAACGAACAGGTGGGGTGTTAGATTCGCCGGTGGTCGCATTTAAATGTATTCGCACCTGTGATTGATTGTTTTTGGTACAATTGATAATGTTTTAATAACATTTAATTAAAATGATAATCATCTCGGGCCTAATTTGGCGGTTGATAATTTATATTGCGGGACATTTTGTCGAAGCTAAGAGAAGTTGGACGTATAAGCCCAGTAGTTTAGTGTAACTTGGTGGTTCACAAATATATGTACAGCTTTAACTGCACCATTGAAGCATATGCTGACAAGAATACATGTCGACATATATATTATTAAATTAGAGACCTTCACATGATATGTCCTAATGGAATTTCAAAGATATTATGCCTTGAATCGTTCTCGTGGTTATCCGTCCACGACACGGTGTTATTAGAACGATTCGATGCAGCAATGAATGAAAACACGCTTCAAGTGTTTGTTTTAAAATTGACACGAGAACTCGAAAAGCTGATTTGCTTCCTAAGTAGATATTTACCCCCATAACAACAGTCGAGTGGAAAGGAAATGATCCCCCAAGTATTGTCTTACACTTTCAAGATCCCAGAGTCGTGGTTGTGTGCGTGTGTGTCTCTGTGATAATCCTGGTGTGAGAGTTACGTACTTGTCTTACGGAGCGACAAGCAAATATTTCGATTTTGATATATAGTCGTTATGTGTCACCTTTAAATTTCCTCATTAACAGGGTGAAACATGCACAACGTCTTAAGTATCAACTCTGCATTGCACCGACATTCTTTACAATTATTGCCCTTAAACAAATATTCTTTTCATTGGTGGGTATATAATGGTCTTAACCGGAAAACCGGGCGTGATTCTTTTCAAACAGCGATACGTGAATAAAATTTTAAGCAAATAAACAAATAAATCTATTTTCAAATTTGACTTACCATTACTGTCGGGCGGCTCTTGGATGATAGCTTCGGGTGAGATACACACTCCCCGGTCGTAGAGCGGTAAATCATCGCATGCCAAGTAATCAGGCCAATCAACATTGTGTTCGTTCATTATTGGTTCGCATCCTCTCTTAGCGTTCAAGCACACAGTTTTGCACGGTGGTATGGCATCTGTTTGAAATTCTACAGTACAGATCGGCGCATACATAGAACATAAAAAGAACAACAAGTATTCACTGCAGTTCGTGTTTACCAGTGGCTCGAATTGTTCAATGGCTAGCTTGGCATTCTCTTGTGTGCTGTGGTGCAGTAGGTTGGGCATTCGAGTTTTGTTGTATGCCATCGTCTTGCACATTGGTATGTCTATAGGTTCGCACGACGCAGAATATGTGCGTGTGATTTCTTGCAAAAGTAGTGACGATAACACTAGCCAATATTTTATCATTCTTCGTGTGTGTCTCATGATTTCTGTCCAAGTGCGGCAGTGCACAGCACACACACGCGGAGATCTGGATGAATGACGTTGATGTCCTCGCAGAACCCCGTGTAGTTTTAACCGGCACTGGGACGTCTAAACCTCAACAGTGGTAGACGAGACTAGAGTTGCCTCCAACCGATGTTTTATCTAAACAGATAACGTCCTGCAACAATTAACACAGAGATAGTTGAGTAAAGTTAGAAGAGAAACGTCATATCCGTCACCCATATAGGGTGACCAGAAAACGCAATGTTAAAGTTCCGAATGATAAATGTATCGCCGAAGCATGTGCGAATCCTTCACGCGAACGATGATTTGAGTCACTACTTGCTCCAATAACAATGTTTTACTGTGCACGGATTCCCGTGGCGAGAATCAAAAGATGTGAAAATTGGCTATTACGATCTCCGCCCTCTTCTGTTCGACTTCCACCAATAGAAAAGTACTTAGCTATACTAATGTTCCTCACGTGGTCTAGCGTAGCTCACTATCAATCACCCAGCGTATACACGTAGGTTAGCGCAAGTAACACAATATACTACATTGACTTTCGTTTCCAATAATACACGTTATAATAGACAACTTACACAATTTATTTCCCAAAGACTTGAGTGACAGTCAGTGACAGACAAACTCACCTCCTTGACTTCGAGATGGTGAGGCACCACGCCATGACTACAACATCGTATACACTGTGGCAATTGTTTCAATCGCATTATAATTATAAAACTAGTAACATTACACATGTATGTATGCGTATTAATCTGAATGTTGTAATATTAACTCTGCTCGTTGTAAAGATATCAGTTCAAATACCTTAACTATAATACAGATGTATATATCAAGATAGGGAACATTATATGATGTTCAATAAATTTATTCCGTATAACCTAAATTAGTATAACCACAACCACAACATATTGTTTGAACTTTGAGATTTCATTTATGACATATATGCCAACGTGCAGTAGTTAACGTCGCCATGCTTTTGAACGATGTGCGACGAGCAAACCTAACTACACTGTATACTTCAGTTACTACGGAAGAGTTCGAGACTTGAATTGTTTTGCTACGCTAGCGATCAGTCATGATGAGACAGAGCCCGACTTTGTCGGCAATCCTGGCGGGTCATGCGCAAGCCGAGAGGGTGACTGACGTATTACGGAGGTCAACACGTTTTATCTATACTTGTCCTATCTGCAAACAAGACTATACCTGTTGAGCTCCATGCCCTATTTTCGAAAAATTGTCGATCGGTCGACTATGTCGACAATTGAGGTGTTCAGCGTCAGGGATTTAACGTTAGCTCACCTAACGATATTTACGCAACTTTAATGATGGAAATTTGTGTTCGTGTTTTCTGTAAACACAACAAATCATATTGTACACACGTCGTATACGTCTCGTGGGACCCACAGTAAACACGGCATTGTGTTACGACTACGACCATTTAAATATAGCATGAGTGCGGAATTGGCGCGATACACTGTCCACGATCCAAACGACCAAACACATGCTGAGCACTTAAATTTTGTCGCCTTTTCATAATTACTAATGATGACGCAATACTAGAGTCCTGTCACGCGTATAACCAAGACAGAGAGTCTTGTGTGTGTGTTTAATTGATATCCATAGATAGTACGATATATAACGTGTACTCCATTGGATAATCTTTCTGTGCTTGACAATATTTTGAGTTAATGATATTTCGGCGGATTTGTTTTATACCTGATTTATTTATTGTAATCTTGAGTTTTAGATGTGATATATATACATGCCAAATGAGTAAGGTCAAGCAACTAACTTGAATTAGATTTAGAGTACAAACTGTCACGTTAGATAATTATCGCTGATGAACGGCCACCATTCTTCAGTTCTTCAGTTCTTTTAAATTTGTACACATATTGTATTACTACCTGCAAACTGTGGCGAACTATAACATATATTCATAATCTGATAATAATTGTAGATAGCCTCTATGTGTTTGCTTATGTGTGCCTCTGCAAATCCGTGTACAACACGATATTCCGCAATCGTCAATGACCGGACACTCTTCCACATGTACTTCCACATGTACTTCCACACGCGATATTCGAACGCACGATGATTTAATTACTCGTAGATCAAATGACGAACTTACCCTCGAGCCATGGAACTCCGGTTGGGTGATCTTACCGTCCATTCGAAATATTACCTATCACAGGAAGAGAGCAGCCACTGGGGGCAGTACACGTAAGTAGCCGAGAGTGAGATTTATCGCTAATATCGTGACAAGGAGGGTATCAGCATAAATCAGCGTTAAGTCGTATTCTGCCAAAGAACACTTCAACCAACTTCTTGCTAGATGTATTTTATTTGAATGTCTGTCTGTGGATGCGATGACCCTAGAGATATAGGTTGACCCCGCATTGAACTCAGGAGCTTGTCAACAATAAATACTAAAGACGAGCTGTCAGTCTAGAACAACAACGACGTTGGAGGGGCTTTAAATAAAGCGTTCCATTTCTTTGACTTTCATACATTAACGGAGGGGACATTCCGCCGATATTACTGAAGTCGATCTGACAGACATGAGCCAACGTGAACTTGACATTGTATTGGGTTTTCACGTTCTTTTAATCAATAATGCCGAAATGACATGTAAATAGATTGTTTCACTGCATCTTTGCCCTTTATTTCAACATATCAGTAGACATTTTTTCATTTGCGCTGAGTCACCTGATCCGCATTCCTAGCCACATATTTATATTACGCCTTATGTCAACATTCCAAAGATTTTGTCATTTTTTAGACGTGCTTACTTCAAGACTGTCAATTGTTTAAATATGAAGTATCAAAAGACCACTTGAGACAAAAGCTTTGTGCAGTAACTCTTTCTAGTTCCTCCTGTGTTTTTGTATGATTCGTGACAAAGCACACATGATAAAAGTGGAATACTAGATATTGCAGTGTTGTTATACCCCGCTGATTGTCGATTCAGTTTGACATTCAATTGAAAAAAAAATACTTGGTGTACCGTGGGATTTGCAGATGCATGTGAAAAGTACAAGTGAGTGGGAATTGTTTATTTGGTCAACCTATTAGCATGGTACCATCCTTTTCAATGGTAGACATATTTCACCACACCTAGAATTTGAACGTGATATAAGTTAAAAAAAAAACTATTTTGAGTTATATTGCAAATTTTTAAATAATCTACGAAACTAAACAAAAACATGTTTGCTTCGGGTTTCCCAAAGAATCCATTTTGAGCGGCATGATAAAATGTCCATACCAAGTTCTGGTAATGATAAGTTATTATTTCCGAAGTTATTGGGACGCAATGTATAAACTTCGCCTAACTATGTCACATTTAAAAATACTAGACGAGATATTCTATCAGTGGTTACGTTCACTCACTCATATTATGTTATACAAAATAGCGAATCTAATTAGTGCAATCTGTATCAGCGAGTAAATCGCATCGTTTTATAAATTTCTACCTTTATAAGGACATTGTCATCGGGATGAGGACAATATTCAACATTTTCTAGGAATTATTACTAAATAGTTGTTGATACTTTTAATCTCTGTTTTGATATCGATGGGTATAACGCAATGGCGTCTACGCTCGTCTGTTTGATCAGTTAATGGGCGCTGATTGTGGCTTGTTAATTAGTTCATCTGTCAGCGCAGAGTGTCTGTATGCATCACTATTTTTTAGACTAATATATTATTGTTTAAATTATGATATAATATACAATGTATCTTCAAAATAAAAATGTAGTGGATACTAGTTCCAATTGAAAAATTGGTTAGAAGTAGACGATAGATGGTTCACTACTATTCGCACTTCCATTCAGCTCAAAGTCGATCTAAATATTACATTCACGTTTTACGGCACTGTTTTACTGACCTTTTCGTACTTTTAATGAACGACTGGCGATGACTCAGATGTAGAAAAAAATGCCAGAAATCGCATTTATGAGCTCAGTGAGACATTGGTCTGAGTAATACACGTCCGCCGAATGGATATAAACACTAAATTGCGAAAATAAATCACTATCTTCTATGCGGTTATATTGTCGTTTTAATAGACTTGTAATAAAGACTCATCGAGGGGTCTAAAGTAAAGGTTTTCTTTCATATCATGGCTGATCAAGATCACGGACAGTAGTAAATTTTGTTTTCTCACTCGAACAACGTGTTTGCGTGTCCACTCGTTTAATGAGGGTGTTTGACACATTATACCGTTTATGTAAAGCAAGGTTCGAATGTTATATACACTCAGTATGTACTCAGTTCAGTGGTATAAGTGTTCTTCACGTATATATAAACATAGACGATGCAATTTAGATTTAATTGTTCAGGGTTAGCAATAAAACAATCTAAGTATTACTAGGCAAAATGATACGAGTATTATAATTTGGTTGTGACTAACATTTGACATAAGCGGAATCCGTGGTAAATTTTATGTGTATACTGACATATTATGCTATTATGGGACTCATAACAATTTTATCAAAGTTTTCTAGTTGTTAGTTACCAAACCCTTGGTACTTACAAATTGGGCAGAAATTTCGGCGGTCGCACTTGCGGACTGCAAATTTGACGATGACTTAAAATGTTCTATTTCTGTGCTATTGTGTTGATTGTATTGACCGGTGATTGTAGCATGGCGTTTTCAAAAATTTGGCTGTGTGTAGCAGTGTGTCTAGTACAAATAGCTTTTTCAACAATTAGGCTATATTGGAGCCTTCTTCGTGCCCTGGTGCACATGAGAGTGGACATAACGCAAATGCAGACCTCTAGGTATAAGACTTACAGTGACTTTAGTCACGCAGTGTTGTGACTAGAAACGTCAAATGTAATGGGAGCTGGCTAGTAGTTTACCAGGCACATGGTTAAATAACTTGGAAGCGCCGTTATCTCCACTCTCATATGCACCAGGACGTGAAGAAGGCTTCAACGCAGCCTAATTGTTGGAAACGCTATCTGTACTAGGCACACTGCTACACACAGCCAAATTCTTGAAAACGCCGTGCTACAATCACCGATCAATACAATCAACACAATAGCACAGAAATTTGCGGTCCGCAAGTGCGATCGCTGAATTTATGTGGCATATACACACATCAAACGAAACAACTTAAAATAAAAAGGCGTTACCTTATTTCGAAAAAAACACACACACTGCATATATTATTTAAAGGACAAAATAAATATGTGTTATTTTGTCACCTGGTACATACATTTTCCAGAAATACATTGCGCCAGCATTTCGTATTAATGAGTTTGACATTAGCTTAAGTTTCAATTGTGACCCCTTTTAAATTTAAAACTCACTTGTAGATTCTGTTATCGAAATATGGCAAATTACCTTGTCGTCTGTCTCTGTCTCTATTGAATTGAATTAAATTGATTTGAATTAAAATGTAGATGGCAATGATCTGTTCTGGGAACAATTATTTCTCATTTAGTTCAGTTCATATTTTTGACAATGATGACAGTATTTATTAACCACGTGATCAAGCGAAATTAACCACAACATTTTTAATGGTGACTATTTATAATCGACTTTACTCACACCACTGCCAGTGACAAGACAGAGGAATTAAAGAAGGTAGAACAAATAATCCAAACGTGTCTGCAATATGTCGTCAATGGGATTAACTGATGAATTTTTGTATATGTGCTAACCTCGACTATGCAGACTATACCACAACATGCACTTTATAACGGATGGGTTCATTGGAACAAGTAACCGAAGTACTTCAAAATACAAAGTTTATTGCAGCAGTTAAAATAATTAAATATTGTGATCATTACACCATACTTAAACTTGAAATGAAAATTCCGGTCACGGGAAAAAAGCGTCACTTACCTAGGCGTTCTTGTTGTACGATAGCTAGTCCTCTCTCCTTGAATGACTACGCATCGACTTATCTGGCATATTTATGGTCCAAACTGTAACAACTATAGACAGTATGACGTCATCAAGGTAGTTAAGAATATCAATATAGCGCCAACAACATTTTATTTGTCGTTTGTCGGTAGTAACGATAAGTTTAGTAATCGTCTCCCCAACTCACTGCTCTCTCAGGCTTAAAGGTCCGGTGTAGCCTGGTAACAATGTTGTATACCGTAGCGCAGTGGATGAAGGCATGGAGCCCCGATGGCGTGTCTCGCTGCAGTAGTGTAGTAATACTCATGTGTGCACGGCTTATATAGTAAAGTATATAAATAATGTTGTAAAACGAGGTATTTGAATCTGTGCGTTTTAATTAACAGTCACATTTGTTAGTGCCATCATCATTGCTTTCTCAATACATACTAGGCACGCAACTAATCACTAAATCCTAATAATTACGGGCAGATTGAACACATCAAAATAACACTCAGAACTAAATTAAAATAAAAAGACTCTCTGTGAGTAGTTTGTGTTATAACCGTGAATTTAATTCACATCATCCGATTACGTAATATCTTAAATATTTCCCAATTCACGACCACATAATATATGCGCGAATAATTGCAAAGAAATGCGTAGGAAGAAATCCAGATTTATCGAATCGAGACAACTCGATATTTCCTGCTCTTAAAACGATTTATGAGAAAGTAATACGTAATATTTTATTAATTAAAGTAGTTATCCCAGAATCACGATCAAACTGATTTATACATCCAAGAAAAATCCCCTCATTGAAGTGCGTGATTAAAATATCATTCCTAATATTTTCATCGTTAAGATGATTT
Source organism: Saccoglossus kowalevskii (assembly GCF_978046115.1). Classification (NCBI taxonomy): domain Eukaryota; kingdom Metazoa; phylum Hemichordata; class Enteropneusta; family Harrimaniidae; genus Saccoglossus; species Saccoglossus kowalevskii. The sequence goes on along the minus strand of NC_140647.1, from coordinate 2,270,915 downwards.
AATCACTCCGATATTCGAAGTTGACGCAAAACTTGAGAAAGCGTGCGTCATGATATATTTCAAAATATGTACGAGATACTCATTGATAATGCATCACTATTTTACGACCTTATATGTCCAATAAACCATTTACCGCATCACCCTTACCCACATTGCTGTATGATTATATACAGAATGTTAAAATAATTAGCCTGGAATTTATTTGGGCTTATGATTAGTTTCTAGAAATTGATAGTATTTACAAAATCCAATAACATTGCGTTAATTATATTCAAAACCCAGTCACAATAGACCTCAGTGGCAAATGCCAGCCAAGATCTCGTTGACAGCGAGAGAACCCGTAGACACAATGACGGTCGATAATTGTACATTATTTGAGGTCTCGCGGTTCTCTCTCTCTCAACGAGAACTCGGCGGCCATTTGTGCCCAGGACTATTAGGATGAGCACAGTGTTGCGGTTACTGAATACAAAGAGGAAACGAATCTATTGTACATTAAAAACACAATTCAGTGATCGTAAAACACACAATGAGACGTGTATGGCGTATCACTTTACTTCACTCCTATTTACTAACTGGTTTGTGGTTTTTAGGCATTCCACAGTGCAGTCTTGTGTCACTCTTTGAGGACACGCAGGTTCTGACAGGCAATTAGTAAATTCCTTATCCAGCGAGTATTTCAACACGTGTAATGATACGACTACAAGTATGTAATAACATCAATGATTTGAATTAGAGGATGTTATTTGGGACAAACTCTGCATGACAAATATGTTTTCATAAATCGAAGCTTCATTTGCATATATCCATGGCTACCATGAGACAATTACGTAGTTTTCACCTATGTAATCCTTTTTTATAGGAACACCAAAAACAAGACTACGTCTCCAATCCACGAACTGTCTCTCTCACTAATTTAAAATTGACAATTTTGTGCTTCAAAATGTGATTGTGATTTACTTATTTCACAGAATGAGACATTGCAACTTTTAAATTATATGTTGTTCGTCCTCACGTCCCATGGGATGACTCCTATGTGACCCCTAAATTCTCGATTAACGTGATGCACATTTTGCAGGAAGAACAACCGATGTAAACTATGCATACGAATCATGCTACTACAACTGATTTTAAAAGGCGGTATTTTGTCATTTTACATCCCTCGCACGTGCTTAGAATCAATAAACATCTAACCAGAAGATGACTTTTTCACTTCAATTACAACACTTGTTAAAGAGGATTTCTGTTTCAATCTTTTTCTGTCAGAGATTGCATTATTTGGACGAAAACAACCGACAGGAAATTACATAATGGGATGTTCGCTCTACTAGTTCTGAAAATTAAAAAAAGTGTCCACTTAACATGGCGTATTACGATGACCATGTTCTCATTTCGGTTGTCAGGTTTCAAGGCAGTGTTTAATAGAAAGCTACGACTATCCCGTTAATGTTCTGCTTAGTCACATCCAAGTTATGTTCTCATTTCATAAATCCACGGCAATGACCCACAGCCATCGGGATAAGTGTGACAAAAATATCATCAATTTTAATTTTTGATGACTTTTATGAGATGTCATTCGCGCTTATTACCCAGTTTAGACATATACACTATTCGATGAATATTTAACGTCTTGCTTTTAATATATATTAATAATAGTAGACTTAAGGTGAATGAACCGTTACAACGCGGGTTAGATGCGTTTTTTGAGATTGCCACTGTAGATTAAATTTATATTTATATACCTTCCTGAGAAAATACCCAATTCGAGACTAGATCAGAATCGTCGCCAGAATCGAATTGTGTTTTTTTTTTTCAAATACTAATGTTAGAACTCACTTTAACGGATGAGTTTTGCATCTTTTACAGAATTCAACATTTACAGTAAAAATCTCACATATTCATGTGAGCCTATTCTCGTCGACAAGTATTTGTAGCACTACACACTGAGAATGATCACTTGCATCAATCGACCATTACGGGTGCGCGTGGTCATCTGTTTGATTTAGTCAACAATGCTTAGGTTCGTCTGCAGCTGACTCACTAGGTAAAGACGAGGCCACACTCGCGCGGTTCCACATTTGCATCAAACTGCTAACTTAAGCATTTTTGATGATTGCGTCGTAATATCAAATATTTACCTGCCGAGGTGTGGTAAATATCATTTTAATGGTTTGTAGCATGACTGACAAAGAACTCGATAAACAAAATGGCGAATTTGATGATGTTTATTCGTACAAAAATCACCTAATGCTGAAACCCACAAATGGTCATTTCACGACGACGATTTTACAGTTCATTTACAGTAAATAAATGCAACAATCACCCGTGAATAAATGACGTTAAAATAAATCGTCAATCGCTGCTACGGCGGTTCGCTATCATTCCAACTTGAGGAGAGTTTAAAGAGATTTTGTATAGCAATAAAAACCTGCCGCAAAGATGTCACCGCTTGTCTCTAAGATATAAAAACTACTAGATCGTGTAGTGACCTCATTGGATAAAAGCGGCTTAGAATATAATAATGCCGTGTGAATCTTAGGATTAAAGTATCAAACTGGATTATATGGATCATTGCCACCCCCGCAGGTGACGTTTTAATAAATAGAATTGTGGGAAATAACGTATGTTGAAGGTATATATATTGTACGTAGCTACAGCGGTTACACGAGACACTGTGTAAATCAACTTTGTGTACATAACAGGTATTACGTGACGTACCAGAAGCAAATTATTGAATTCTAGTGATTATGTCATTGATCAAAAGCTGACACCATTTAATTTTTGACCCTCCCCAAAACACTGTGTACCGTGTAGCATTGTAGGCTACAGTTGAGCACAACCCGATAGACTTGAAAGCAATGGAATTGACACTTGTCAGCTGGTTGAATTACTGACACTTCAGTCGCATGAGGCATACACGCAAATGTACCCACCACGGCGAAATACATTAACGTTAGCACCTGCTTCTTTGATACATAGACACCACTTACTGTTTACTTTTAGGCCCTACGGGATCTGTTTTGTTATGTCTATTATTGACACATTCTTTCTCTGGAGAGATTGTTCTTGCTTATCATCGGGATTTAATGGGTCCCTTTGAAACGGGCGTGGATGAACTGTAAATCGCTTTTAAACGGGTAAATTCCCACTGTGAGACTAAGAATTGAACGATTGGACCAAAATCTGCGTAACTGCAAAAGTACACACAATGTAAATCCTTTTCTATATAAACAAAGTGGGCTGGCCTGTTTTGCTTAAACTCCTGTCTTTTTGTATGGTGACAATGCCATACAGGGCGGGAATAAGGAATGTCACTATTGAATTAATGTCAACAACCGGGTTGTTATTGACAGCAGTCAATCGCAAATGATTCAAGAATGGTGATTCACTTTTTCTTCAATAAATTGTTTTACAATGACATTCCAATTAATGTATTATTTAAAACATGAATCGCTCAAACAAACGTGATCACAGACCCAGGGTTGTTCGGGGGAAAAATTAAAAGATAACACTAAAATTTGTAATTTTGGTAGGACACTCCTACCCAAGCAATGGTTTAGTAAGTTAGTAACGCCATGGACCCCTTTGTAGGTCCATGGTGACGCCGAATGTGCGAATAACAAAGACACTAAAACGTCCAGAATGATTGACAATGTCTCGAAACATACACGATTAATACTGAATAATACAAGTTAAATGTCAACTTCAAAATACACTGAACTATTGTCACTGTCAGGAACGCACCTCTCGCGGTGACACACCATTATGTCATTATTAAGCCGGCGTTAATGATGATAAACGCTTGATGGACGCGACTCATGGGGAGTACAATTCGCAAGTGTTTATCAAAATAGTCGTCTGCTTCTTTTCATCGTGCATACTCAAGCATACCACCCCTTCAAAGCTGCCAATCACTATTCCGAAAAAAGTAACACCTGGATTCGGAGTGTACTAATTTTAAACCAAATCGCATATTTGGAGATTATTTGCTCAATAATTGTGATGGCGGTTGGATGTAAACCATACGAATATATAAAACAAATACTTAAGATAAAGTATGATTTGTCTGACTGCCTTCAACCTGAAACCGGCTGGGTACTGACTAGGAGATTCACCGTTGGTGGTCTAATATTTTACCGCGACGCAACTTCGGGAATCCACGAGCACAATTTTAATTCCGCCTATATTAGCCACAAATAGCTGAATATATCCATGTTGAATTATTATTTTGTCAGATGAACGTGGACACACCTAAGTCAACGCTAACTGTACTATTCTCACTGTTTTCTATTAAATTAAAGCAGACGTTCTAGTGAGTCGTAGATGCATATACTATGTAGCTTGTATAGAACAAATTATAAATATTCAATAAAACAAAAATTAAACTCACCGATATAAAACTATATTCAGGAAATTAGGGGACATATCTCATCTATGTTGCAGGAATTTGGATATTTATTTACCCTTTTCAAAAGAATTTCGAGTGTCTCCTTGAAGATTCTCAAGTAGACATTTTTCACCTGAGTGTGCTCAGTCTAGCGGTTCAAGGTATTTTCTCTGAATTGTTAATGAATTTTAAAATGTTGTTTTAAGGATTTTAAAGCCTCATGAAAGTCGATAGCTTGAGAAGTGTAAATACGACGTGTATTGTTATGGTCTGATTTCGGTAAAAAACAATGCGAATATTTGTATTCAGTTAATATTGTTCACGTCAAACATTAATGGCAAATGTAAAAAAAAAACATTAGAGTGACATGACAAGAAAAGTAAACACATTCAATAACGATCCAAGACCCGATCAATAATTTTACCACGTCGCCAAATGTTTGTCCGATTGTAGGAGATAACTTAGTTGGCTGACATGGTTTTAACTCCAATATAAGCCTTTGATGATGTCGACCTGCCATAACAAGCACTTGGAGTGTATTTAGTATCGGGCGACTTGATATTCTCAGTCCAATAATCAGAAGTAAATAATCACCTTTAAGTAAATAAATAAGCCTTGAAGGGTTTACATAAAGGATCTTCCGAAATAATCCTATAGAATAACATCTCATTATAAAGTAACCCAATCGTTTTATTTTGACCAAAAACATAATAATTGAAATGTAATTTTCCCTAATCCCGGTTACACCCAAAAAGCAAAAAAAAAAAAAAACCGCACAGATTGTATTTTGAAAGCAGTCGGATATGTTCAAAGCTATTATGTATTCTGTACCTACGCCTAAATGGCCGTGAGAAATTCCGTCAGTATTCGGTGCATCTCCTACAAGATTCACAGGAATAGTACTATTAAAAGCATGATAACATACTATGTGTTATTCCATTGGAAAGAAACGGCAATAATGATAAAAAAATTGCTCAGACATAAACGATAGCTTCGCAGATATAATGTGGTTATATTATTTTTATTGATTTGAAAAGGTTAACGAAAATAATTGTCAATTTTGATAACCTTTAGTTCGAATTATGAAGCTCCACTATTCGTTTAATCTATGACTCGCAATTTTGTTATCAACGCCGACATCTACATTCTACCATGTGAAGAGAGGAATCAAATTAGTTTATGTGTATATGACGTCAGTAAGGTTAGCTGAAGGAATTGTTCGCATACGGGGGAAATGAAGACAGAGATAAATATATGACTGAAATTGGTGGCATTAGAGTTCTGTGTTTAGAAAGGATTTGGGTGGCAGGGTAAGATCGATGGGTTAGTGTTAGGTGGAGTGGGAGAAAGAGAGAACAATGAACGATTTATTGATCTGGGATTGGAAAAAAACGGGAAAGATTATATATAAGTTGGCATATGTATAGAGTAAATGACAGGAGAAGGTGGGATGAACGAATTTGTTTGCGATTAAAAAAGATTCAATGAGTTGGCATGTCTCAGAGATGGGTGGATGAGAGATACAGAAAAACAGTTGATATGTGCACATGTCTTAAATTGATGGAGGTATGAACGCATTCGCTTATGATTGGAAGGAATTTTGATAGTCAACAACAAGCTTGTAGCTGCTGTCTGGAGGGAGGGAAATATAAGTATGGCAAAATGGTCAATGAATATTAACTGTGATTGGTTAAAATAGCGATTGATACATGTGAAATAAGCTGGTAGCAAGGGGGATTGGTTTGCTTCTTTGTCAGAAAAAAAATGTTCTATTGATGAAGAAATGAGGCATTACTAAGGATTTGGAATATAAATATATGACAGAGGTAGGAAATTACAGATGTGGCATAGGAATGAAGAGAGGCTGATTCACTAATGAGCTGTGTGTGCCATGTACATGAATGGATCGATATAGAATACAAAAGTAATTGTTTACCAAATGATATGAAGAGTGAATGTTGGACCTTAAACAGCCCGCCATTTGGTTAAATTCTCGTCGAACAGCATTCACGGTTAGATTGTTCCGTATCGTATGTAGGGATGGCCATAGTGTAACGATGAGAGAAAGATGGTCTGTACCCGAGACAACAACGTCGGACACCGCCACATTGCTCAAAAATATTGATATGTATTATATATTACTGCCACAACAGATAATCTGGGCAAAATTAGCATCTGTAGTAAACTAGGACATTGTGTTGTTGCAATTACATATACAATAGATTACATCGACATCTATTACCAGACTACTAATTGTAGATAACTTGAAAAACGTTCGTTGCAGCTGTTGTCTCAGTATTATAAAATTCACTGATGATGGCAAAGTGACACAGTGTCTAACCCGTATTTGTAGTACTTGATTGAAATAATTATAATACAAATTGTGAAGAATCACATTACTATAAGCTTGTTTATTACGACTTGGTGAATACTTTGTATTTGTAGAGAGCTAAAGGGAAACTCCCACGCTACTCATTGAGTAATTAGCCTAAGAAATGTGGCTGAGTAAATTATCTCACCTATTATATCTCATCGGTGCCGTCGGAAATCACGCTTACTATGAGTAATGAGCAATAAGTAATCTCCATGTGACTATGATAAATGTAAATGTTGGCCATAGTTACGTAATTCATCCAACATAATTATGCATTTGCAGATGCGATAATCTATTGTAATATATAATATGTCTAATCCATTATAGCCCCGCGTGTAACTTCAAAACTAATCAGTCAAACGATCCAAGGCACGATCAATAATTTTACCACGTCGCCGAATGTTTGTCCGATTGTAGGAGATAACTTAGTTGGCTGACATGGTTTTAACTCCAATATAATTGCAATTGAAATGCAGTGGTTCGACAAAGTAGAGTTTATGGAGCACATCTAAGATGCACTCTATATTTATTTGTTTATGTTTTAGCAATTTAAGCTTAACGTTCAAGTTTTTTTAAATCTTCATTGGAAAACTTTTCACGATTGTGAAATGATGTATTTTTCTCTACAGTTCTAGTAATGGTAGCCACCAGCTGACTTTCGCTTTGGTCTTTGTCAACAACGTTAAACTGACATTGACTTTGACTACCCAGGTACAAACCTCACACTTACGTTCTGTTAATCTACAATAGTTTATCTTTGTAGCGTATCGATAGCGTATTGTTCATATGGAGTAAAAATAGAACAATATAATTCTGGAAATTTCTGTTATTACCTTGGTCATTGTATTTATTACATTGGGGAATCATACTCTAAAATTGGTCTAAAAATGGATTAGTACAATACCATAACCGTTGATAGTGATTTGTTTCTAATACTTTGCACTTTTTATTTGCCTTATCGATAATCTTATTTATATGAGAATTCTATGAAAGCCAATCACAATACGTAGATATTTATGTTTATTAACATTATATTTTGAATCAAGATAAAGAGGGTAAGACAAACTTTAATTTCAGCAACTTTATCTTGGACCACATCTAATGTCTTGATTGATTGATTGATTGATTGATTGATTGTATGCGTGTGTCCGTACAATTGTGTTCATATATCTCAAGGACATTTGATACATACATACTGTATCTAGGTGCATTGTAGTGCGTGGCTATAACGATCGAATAATTTCATATTAGGCATTTCATGTTCCAATTTCATTGCCGTTAAGGGTTCAAATTGATATAACTAATTATATGTATGACATTATGAAGATAATACAATTATCTAATCTTTCACACTAATTAGCACTAATTAATGGTTACTTAGTCTTAATTTGTTTATTTGTTGAATAGAACGAAGAAAAACAAAAACATGTTTTTGTAATTTAAGCTCCCAAACCACCCACTTGTAAGAATGTTGTACATAAATATTATTTATGAGAAACTTCCAATTAAGTTCCCACTAGGACAAGAAAACAAAATCGTCTTTTACATATATATATATAGGGATAAGGGTATAAGGGTATAAAATTTACTTGGTCAACTGAACTATAGGTGGCGCTATTCAGACTGTGTGGATATATAAGTTAATTGTGCATTGATGTTGGTTGGTGTACATCTATCATTGATCTAAACGATTGCCGATTAACTGGTGCATATATTGGCATTCGTTTGAATCAATTGATTTGTAAGACTTGTTATTTTTTTATTATATGCAATGGGAATTTATCTCCCAGAATTCCTTTTACATATACCAAACTGCTCAGTTACTCAGTGAATGAAAAAATAATAGCCCGGCGTGAAAAGCATGTTTAGCTTTACTTTTTTATTATTAAGATAGAACAGTAATTGTAATTTCGCTTTACAAGTAGCGAATTGACAGCAATCGCTGACTGAAGCTGTTATTTACGAATGTCGGGCGCCCTCTAGCTGGTTGTCACTACACGATTTCGAGACATTTTTACCAGCTAATTGATCAAAACGTTCATTAGCAGTGTTGTTATTCAAGCTGTACATAGAAGATTTATCAGCAGCTTTGATACTTCACTGTAAATGCCACTATCGATAAAATTCACCCACAAGCACAGACGTCGTTGTAGTTCAGAACCGCTATCTTGGGTCACCGTGAAAGAGATCTCGACATGCCCAGAGGAGAATCTCCCATCCATGTTACCTTCACCTCGTCTTACACGATGTCAGATGGTATCCATAGAAACACAGTACACTTCCTGACTTTTATACTTCCCACAGAATATATTGTTAATTAGTATGTTTCCTCCCCTACTTAATTTCAATATTCAATTGTATGTCAGTTTACTCATTGCTGATGCGCATCGTTGAGAGCGGTATACATGACTAGCGATAATATTTTATTGACACAGTATATAATATAAATATGCGTATACCAACTTCCGGCAAGTAATTACAATGATTTAAATATGAAAGAATATATATAGATAATATAATCACATACGTGGCATTAAGCAAATTGCACCAAATGAGCGTATTTTCGGGGAAATGTTGTCTTGCTCTAATTTAGAAAGGCGACCGACAAATATGTCATTGATTATATACTATACATGAGTATGAATAAAATGTTGTTATTGGACGACAACCAAGTTTAATTTATGCAAGCCATATTTTAATAAAAATCTGCAATGTTACTGTAAGTATGTATTTTTTTATTCTTGGCCTCAGAATATGGATATGTATTTCGAAAATTTGCTTAAATTTTGTTTAGTACTGAAAAAGTAAAATAAAATACAGTTATGGATATAGGCGTATGGCACTTCTCTAAAAAAAGGTAAACCAATGCAAATGTTTGAGGTAGATTTTGACTTGCTCCAATTAAGAACGGTTAAGGACAAATATCTCTTTGATTATAAGACTATACGTGTGTATATTGATTGTTGTGATTAGCCGTGCCTGTGCGATATAGTGGTGTGTACCGTAATATTCAGCCACTTGAATTGTTTAATATAAAATTATAATGGCATTAAATCTATCAACGTTTCCGCAAAGAAATACAATTTAAACACAAACAAGTAATTACGACTAATACAGTCATGAATTGACGCTGTTGTATGTATATTTCAATTTGTAGAATTTGCTTCCCTAACTTGGGCCGTTTTTAATATTGTTTTTGTTCTCGAAAAAAAATACAAAAAAAATAATACGGATACAATAATTGAATTGTAAATACGTGAATTGTGAAATATACATCATTTATAATGTGCCATGGTATTTATTTGATTACATTCTTACAGTACATTTTCTAATGAGCTTACTAACTATTTTCTTGTTAAAAATCAGGCGTAAATTACAAAACTAAAATATTTTAAAACTATATTTCGTTGATAAAAGCTTCCCACAATGAAAAGTTTATGTGGGAGAATGCTTGAAATGCCTTATATGTGTCAACATATATCAATAAAGGTATGAAACTTTCAATAGGTCATTTCACTTTATATATTTGTCTGAAGTAGGTTGGATCAAATGAATTTAGATAACCCAAACCACATAAAACGACACTAAACATATTTTATTGAAAACTATTTGAATGTTTTTAATAAAAACTCGGGGCTCATTTTTCATAAATGATTCCGCGGGAAAAGTGGGGTACTCCGAGGAATGCTCTCTACTTGCTTAACCATTTATCGTAATAATAGGAAATACATTTAAACTATTTTTTACACCCGTGTGATATTTTTGGTATTACACACTTTGAAAGTGACGTCACACTTTAAGTCTGTGATGTGATTGGCCAATATAGCTAATTTCACCTTTGACCTAATCAGCAAAGTTAGTACTAAATTATGCAATACTTATGATGAGGCAAATTTTAATGACAAATTATGTAGAAATTATTACATATTATACTTATTAGATTTTTAGATGCGATATAATCTCTGATTTTATCGCTGTTAAATAAACAAAATATTAAAGATATTAATAACAGTCTCAATTCTCCCAACCCGAAAAAAGTTCGGGCATGATAATGTTTCGTCTGCTGTCAATCGTACACATTTGCATCTCAAAGTAAACAAACCTTCAGCTGATCGAACGTTCGAAATTATGATACATATGGGCGACTTAGTCAATACTTTTGATATAGACGTGACAGAATTTATGTATGATGAGCAAGAAAGACTGAGTTTAGGTACGTTTACGTTTTTTCTTTCGTCAGAACTGATAAACTGAGATCATGATCACTCGGCGTATTCTATGATCGCATAATGCATTGGGTAAAAATACATCACAATACTGCGAGTACTAAATAAAATGATTCCACAACATGAATTTATTTTTACATTTATAATAACAAATGTAACATTTCTTTTTGTCATAGAAAATGCTTCCTTGGGTGAAGCGACAGCACAGACCACTGACAGCGACGGCGCCGAGGCCGGGCCTTCACGACCATGTAGATTTGTGCCAGGCACCGATGACGATGTCAGAAGAACAATCGAAACTCAACAAAACAAAAACACAACCAAGAAAACTCTATATGATATGAGATTACTGGGCCAATTTTTGAAGAAACCAGAAATAAACGAAGCTAGAGAAATCCACAAAATCCCTCCAAATGAACTGGAAACAATTCTATGCACAGAGTTCTGGGTAAATAAAGGAAATACTCGCGGTTACGGCACGCCTGATTGGCTGAAAATGAGTATGCGCACTTGATTTACCCAGAACTCGGTGCGAATCCCCCTTGATTCTGGCTGCTGGCCATTTTCGTTCATGAAATCATCAGAAAACGCGGGATTTGTGCAGTTTTAAATAAAACCAAGTTAGCGATTATGAACAATGGTTATTAACGTAACACCTGATCCCCTCTAAAATTTTTGTTTCGCATTTTAAGGTAAGAAATCAAAATTTGAAACCGACAGGGTGTCGATTTACTAGGTGCCATGTTTCACAACTTGTTTATTTATATCACAGGGAGCCCAGGAACTATAATCAACTGTAATACACAGTCTCTATGAGCGCGGGGGGGGGGGGGGTATCGGCTGGTATCTAGTGTAAGAAATTTCTTACACTAGATACCAGCCGATACCCCCCCCCCCAACCCCGTTCATAGAGACTATGTATTACAGATGATTATAGTTCCTGGGCTCCCTGTGTTTATATACGTATAGCGGATGTTTTTTTTTCAAACAATTAGTAATTATTGATTTTCAGCCCCCAAGTGACTGTGGACCCATACTACATCGCCACGCATTCTCGCGGACTACCCAGACCGGGTGGTTCCGTCACCAGCCTATCGGGATTAATAAAATAGGTTTCCTGATGAAAAATATGGCAACTGCAGCAAATTTACCCGCAAACAAACGCCTCACAAATCATAGTGCCAGAAAGCATCTCATCCAGAAATTAAGTGACCAAAATATACCACCGACACAAATAATGCAGATCTCCGGTCATCGTAACATTCAGTCCGTCAATGCCTACAGCACTATATTAGAAAAACAACACAGAGAAATTTCTGGCATTTTAAATAATCAAGTAGCCACCCCTAACTACAGCACATCAAACCCGTGCCAAACATCAATATCTTTTGTTATGCAACCTCAACCACAACGTAACATCGCGTCCCAGTTGACATAAACCAATATCAGCCAACATGCCTCGACCTTGACTTCACAGTCCACACCGATATTTTGAGACCCCATTTCCGGCGGAGTATTTAATGTACACGTACATTACAACATTGCCAACAATGATAGTTCAACAATTCCACCGAAAAGACGTCGGATATATGTGATTGATTCCTCTCAGTCATCAGATGAGAACTAAATAAAAACTTTCAATCGACGCAGCGTTGACTTCCATGTTTAATCTCGTGGACCATGTCAATGACGTCATGGAATGACGAGGAAACCCCCGATAAATACTAGTTGTTCCTAAAGCTTTTTGATGTATTTAATAGTTTTTACTGCTTTCGTGTTTCGCTTTAGGTGTTTAGGTTAAAAATAATGTAACTTGTTTATTTGTATTCTAACTAGTTTTGTGTTTGGACTTTTATTAAAGTTCTTTTAGATCGCTTTTGTCTCTTCAATGACTCTTCCCTTTTACTTGTTCGACCGAATCAATGCGCCCAGTGTTTGCGTTGTCGATTTCGGCTGCCGACGACAGTGGAAACATTTGGCTTCGAATTACAACAAAAAAAGAATACATGTGGTAAATAGGATCTCAAATTCGTGACCGTGTAATATCGGATTTATTAAACGAGTGTATTAATTTTCATATGTTCCGAGCCTTTGGTGATATTACACGGTCACTCATCGGAGATCCTCTATTAATTAATTAAGAAGAAGATTTCTTAAACGATACATTGTAAATGTTCGGTTTGAGCATAGGGGTATTGAGATTATCACGTCAGATACAAACAAACATAGTACATATGTAAACACGATGAATGTAATTACATTTTAGTCTTTTTATTCTTAGAGCTGGTTTCATTTTGTGGTGAAATGAATAAATAAATAAAAAAAATATTTTCTTCTATTAACCCACGAGCCTGTGCTGAATGCTATTCAGACACGCTAACTCACGTTTCACAATTTAAGAGTCGACGTGGTCGTCATGGTAAAAAGTGACCATCTATCCTTAACGGACCACATATCGTGTTTACAGGCTTTGCCTGTCGGAACTAAGACCGTGTTATACTGTTATGACCGTTTATATTGAACTCTCTGACCCCGGGGATAACAACGAGTAGCTTTTAAATAGACTGCGACTATGACAAATAAGTCTATTACAATCGAGTGCAATGGATTTGATCGATGACTTGTGGTACTTTTTCTTACATGCGTAGTAAAAACTACACTCGTAAAACGCCGGCGCGTACTTGTTGGCGACGCCACTGGAGAGCTTGGGGCATAATTGGCTACCTCAATGTTCATCGTGACTCACTGAGTGACCCCCAATAGTACAGCTGGAAAAGAGGGCTGATAGAGCCGAAACTTCTTAAGTGTCATGTCGATGCAACCATCTGTATATTTTTCCTTGTTCAACACTCTGCGATTCCGCACCTGTGTTGAGATTTTCGTGCTATTGCACATGCCGATCATTGTTAGAAGATAACCACAGGGAGCCCAGGAACTATGATCAACTGTACGCACTCCCTATGAGCGGGGGGGGGGGGGTTATCGGCTAGTATCTAGTGTAAGAAATAGACAAGGGATGAAGGCTCCAGTCAGCTCACATTTTTTAAACTCGAAAAAACAGACGAAAAAAATGAAAAATAAAATCTAAAAAAAATACCAGGTTGAAGAATATTAGTTGCTCCTTCGAATTTCGCCAAAGCCTTACCTACATTTTACCCATATCTGCAGAAAAAATCAAGAAAACTACACAAATTGGCTCCATTTAGGAATTCCTAACGGTTAGTCCGACCGCACGACACCGTTGGAGGCGTGGCCTGTTCAGCATTTGTCAACAACAAATCACAAGACTGGTTACGAACCAGTTGAGCAAGGCTAACCGAGTCGTGACCTCGATGTGGTTCGTAACCATTATTCTCAAGGCTTTTGTCATGAGTCACAAATCAAACTCACGTGATTATTTTCCAGATTTTGATGTTTTGATCAGGACCTATATCCCATGAAAAAGTATGTTATGTAGAAAACTACATAAAATAGATAGAATGGAGTACGGGGAAATATATGGCGTTATTAATATACCACATGTATACTATTATGGTATGATGAGAGAGTGGAGGAATAATAGTTTCTGTTATTCTTTCTTATGTACATTTTCCAATCGATGTTTGTTTATATGTTTTTATGATTACTGATCCACCAACAGCACAGTGATTTAAAAATGAAAATAATACATGTCACGGTATATTTTTGGTGATCCTAGAAAAGTATTGCTTCGAAGACAGGTATTGTCATTCCAGGAAACTTTAAATCTTTCGGAGACAACTGAAGGTCTTGTCAACCTATATATTAAATATGCCATTTTGTATTCACGACGTACGTTCATGCGATTATTTGTTTTTATGGATCATTACACCGGAGTGTAGCAGTGTAATATGTCGATAAATGAGTAAATCAGAGTCTGTAGCAGAAAACAATGTTTCATAACAGCCTGAAATGCTAATAAACGTGACATTAATGACCAGTAGTTAACACTGATATAATTTGATGTATACATGCACCCTGCAAAAAACGGGGCAGCAAAATAACCTCTACATGGCTGTACGCATTTCTACGACTTCTAGGCAACATTTTGAAATAAAAGACAACATTTACATTGTCCTGTATTACGCAGGTAACCGATATTATTTCTTGCATTATGTTTTTGTGCTGTGAGCTAACGTTCGTATAAGATTACTTTTTTTTGCAACATAAAACGAAGACATCCCATCACGTTTTATTCTGAAGTATTCAAATCTCAGACACAAAGAGTGAACAGTTGATCGATTTTCATTTCAATGTCCCATGCTGACACCGGGTAATTATTCTTTGCTTAACTACGTCACTGTTGACGTCACTGTTGTTTTCGATCTCACCCTGGCATTATTGTATATGTCTTACGGACTTGAAAAAACGATTAAATAAACAAGGAATGCTCTATTGACGTGCCTGTTTATTTTAATACAGATTAAATAAAAATATTTTTAGAAGGTTTTTCGAAGAAAGAAATCCACAGTTTTCGGAATAAATATGCGAGCTGAATAGAAGTGATTTCCTGTTTATATCCACAACGCAGCACGCGATAGTGTGTCTATTTACAAACGAATACGTTAGAAACATTTTTCCTCAATTTTGTAAATGTTATCAAAGTGAACATTTCTCATATGTATTTGTTACACAATGGCAGTATTATGTACTGCTTAAAACGTATAGTCTGGACTTCAGCATAGTGTTATTTTTTTGCAGTGTGTAATAATTTGTAAAGATCGTCGGCTACATTCCAGGCTCACTATAGCAACACTTTGTCCCGTTTCAGCGTGAAACCCCGCATTGCAGCAAGTGTCACAAATAGCGCCACCTAGACACAAATCCTAATTCCTCAAAAAACGTGCTAGGCTACAGTGTATTCAACTACAATTAATTTACATAATCCAAGAGAACACTAACGATAACCAGGAGGGGGGGGGGCATTCTATGTAGATATATTTCCCAATTCTGTAATGTCGGGTACTCATACACAACACACACATATAATTTAGTTTCCATGATTTAGCAATAAAAATGGGTGTTAAAATTGGACACGAAAATACCACAAACAATGACAACATATCGTTTTAATTAGAACATCTAGAAACGGTAACATAATACCCCTACCTTACTGAACACTGACATTGCTATGTAACGGCTTATTTATATCCTGTTGCAGTAAGCGAATGTCAAAAGTCGATTCTTCAAAATCCCTGCCTACGCACTTGATTGAGTATTTTTTTCTACCTCACTCTCGCGCGGTTCCATGTGATTTGATTATTGTCATACTGGCGTGCATGATGTCATGGGGTAACCCCTTGTACGTGTTAAACAGGATTATCGTCGTTGTTGGTTCAAACTAGAAGGCTCACCACAAGAAATTGGTTTAGTAAATCAGGTAAATTGACTAATTCATTTTCCCTTTCTTAATCATTGGATACATTTTGTATAACATTTGCTTTGTGTTGAAATACGATATGACGTTACATGATATTATTAATATGAAGATTGCATATACGCACTAAACCATTTACCTCCGGGTTGGCAAACTCGCGTCCACACTTATACCTGCTACGCTAAATCACGAATTTACTCTTTAATGCAACCGATGTAATTACACGAATCTTATAAAGTGAATAATTTGAGAAAAAAATACAAGCATATTATTTAGTACCATTGTCATTATGTATTGATTATTGTTGTTAATGGAAATATATATATATATATATATATATATATATATATATATATATATATATATATATATATATATATATATATATAGTTTACTATGATGGATTTGGTACATGAGCATAGAAGTTTTAAATTAAAATTGTTATCCATAAAAAACATGAAACCATCAAAAGTGGCCTTATAAACAGACATTTAATTCATAGTGGGGTGGGCGGAGTAAGCCGATGCTAATTTTTTATTTCTGTCTGACCACCGAGTTTGCCACTCACCAGGACCAATTCTATATAAACAAAAGCTCTAC
Organism: Saccoglossus kowalevskii; assembly: GCF_978046115.1. NCBI lineage: Eukaryota > Metazoa > Hemichordata > Enteropneusta > Harrimaniidae > Saccoglossus > Saccoglossus kowalevskii. The sequence continues at coordinate 2,253,933 of NC_140647.1, read as the reverse complement.
CCAATATCAGATTTGACTACTTGTTCTAAGATTTGGAACTTGGAAATAAGTGTTGTGACATGTGGCAAATGCCCAACTGTCTTGGGTAATAAGATTGGCTAAATTTCAACTAGAAACCAGTATACCTGTATGTACGAAGCTAATGAATTTGATTCAAGCTAAAAAAATTGCATCTAAGTATATAAACACACATGGACAGAGAATATTTTCTTGGAGCACTAAATGTGACAATTGCCCTACTGAATTGGTGGGTTTAACCCACCTTAAATTTGTCACATCAGCCACATAGCGTAGACTTGAACGAGACGAATCAACGCTATAGTCCGCCATCTTTATTTTAATATTGGATGCAACCATCATTTTATGGAGGACTACGGGTCATAACTTGAGGGGAGTTAACATCCATGATTTTAAAAAAATGTCTTGATCAATAAGAGTCTTACAGGGGAACATTATTTGGATTTTTCAGTGGACCAATAAATGCATTTGACAGGGAAATATAACAACTCTATCACAACAGTAATTAAAACAGCTTGCTACATTATAAGTATCACTTCCCTGTCACGTTAGTGGTTCCTGCTTATTTGAATCCGAACAGAACAGGCCAAATATCAAATGCTAGAGGGCGCTCTGGACAAAAAAATGCAATAATTTACGTTAAATAAACTGATTTTTTATTTGCCTTCCTTCTTATAAATTTTCCGGACTATATACGGATAACATGGCATTAAATAAGTTACACTGACCAAGTTTTACTAGAAGAATTCCAATTCTGAACTCCCTCAACAGCCGAAAAATTCTGAACTCCCTCAACAGCCGAAATGCCGGACACGCATCTCATTGAGCTACCTGGAATTCAATTCCAAAAATAAACATTCACGCACACGTGTTTGAGAACTTTAATAGCATACCCGTTTGAATATATATTTACTTCCACTTGGAGTCTTTGGAGATATATTCGCGTTGAAATATCTAGGACTACAGTCTCGACATTTTATGCCGGGTCAAACTTTACATCTCAGAAAAGTTCTCGTAGTCGAGTTTATATCCATACGTATACGTGGAGTATCAGTCACTTGACGATTTCATTCACTTGCCCCACTTTTCAAATTTTATACCACTAATGCTCACGTATATGATTGCTCTAAGCATTAAATTATTACATAATCACCTATTGTTTCTATGCAAATTAGCGAACTAGCACAGTTGCATTCATATGTAAATTAATAAACCCTACAGTAGACATTATTGACGTATGAATAAAACTGTACTATTTAAATATCATTGTAACCCACAAATTTGCATAGGAATATAGATAAAAGCATCATTCATATGCAAAACACACCCGAGTGCTTTCGTGCAAAATGCACCGGTTTGTTCGCCAGACCCATGAACAGAAGTCGCTGCAATAATCTTGATACTAAACGTGGAGTAACTGTAGTTAACAGCGGCATTTCATTATCTGCGATTGGAATGGCACTCAGCATGTGTACTACTATCGTATTAAATATAATTATTATACATCTGTCACCGTAACGCCATTTAAAGTTACAGCGTGCCGTAATTTTGCGGTATTTTACGGGGTATTTTCATCCTACCATATCAGGAAATGCGAATTCCAAATATGGAATGATTACGCGCGTAAGCCTCCTCAAATAATAATAACAAACATGGCTGCCACCAGGGATTGACCGGACTCTACACATAGAAGTTTGCTGATTCTGTTCTAAACTTTTAGGATTTCGGCATTCCCATGATGTATCCTTGGAAAGAAAAGATGTATATTAATAGATTATTACGAGAATAGCTCAAAGTATGCACGCAGACAGTACGCTGTACTGTCTTCGTGCATACTTTGAGGATCCTCGTAATAACCTCATATTTTACATTCCACTTAGTAAGCCTGCGAACATGGAACATGGCATATATATATATGTTTGGGGGTTAGTATCATACGAACAGACGGTACCGAATAACAATATTGTCATGTTGTTCGCCTGGCCATCATAACGCGATATGCAAGGTTGGCTGGTGGGCGAGTTACGTCTGATTTGCTGAACTAAAAAGAATGACCCAATTTATTAGACACTCATCTAGCCGGATTGTTTTAGTGTAAGTCGGCCCATGCATGGCACGTTTCAATAAAATGCCACAACATGTATGATAATTTCTATAACACTGCGCTTGGGAACTTGACATTAATGGCAACATGCCTCGTCAATTTCGCAGGCGTCAGCAATTCAACAAAAGATGCTTGGACACACTCTACTTGGTAATGATATTATGATTCGAATCTGCAAAAAAAAATCGGTGTTCAAATCCAGCTGAATTGTCTTAGTCTGTGATGTTAACATTCACCTTGCAATTGGCCACACAGTTTTCCTGTTTATATTTGTTTTCGCGTTTTCTCCCCGTAATTATCCATAATTCTGTTATAGTTTCGACCAACATTAGTTAAACGACTATTCAAGATGACTTAACTCAAAGAATGGATCTTACGTTTAGCGGATCACGGCAAATACATCAAAATAATCATGTGACGTCTAAATCATACTAAAAATATAATTCTGATAGAATTATATACAATACTGTTCGATAACGTCAATCAAATCAATGCGCAGTGAATTAGGCGTCGTGGGTAACGCGTCTTTTTTTTCAGTTTGTAAAATTTGCAAACGGACAGGATATGACATACGGCATAGTAACTGTAAGTAGTGACTACTAGTAAATCAATACAATCTGATGATTGCAAATAGACAGGATATGACATACGGCATAGTAACTGTAACTAGTGACTACTAGTAAATCAATACAATCTGATGATTGCAAACGGACAGGATATGACATACAACATAGTAACTGTAACTGTAACTAGTGACTACTAGTATATCAATACAATCTGATGATTGCAAATGGACAGGATATGACATACAACATAGTAACTGTAACTGTAACTAGTGACTACTAGTAAATCAATACAATCTGATGATTGCAAATGGACAGGATATGACATACAACATAGTAAGTGTAAGTGTAACTAGTGACTACTAGTAAATCAATACAATCTGATGATTGCAAATGGACAGGATATGACATACAACATAGTAACTGTAACTGTAACTAGTGACTACTAGTAAATCAATACAATCTGATGATTGCAAATGGACAGGATATGACATACAACATAGTAACTGTAACTGTAACTAGTGACTACTAGTAAATCAATACAATCTGATGATTGCTAATGGACAGGATATGATATACAACACAGTAACTGTAACTGAAACTAGTGACTACTAGTAAATCAATACAATCTGATGATTGAAAATGGGACAGGATATGACATACAACACAGTAATTGTAACTGTAACTAGTGTCTACTAGTAAATCAATACAATCTGATGATTGCAAATGGACAGGATGTGACATGCAGCATAGTAACTGTAACTAGTGACTACTAGTAAATCAATACAATCTGATGATTGCAAATGGACAGGATATGACATACAACATAGTAAGTGAAACTGTAACTAGTGACTACTAGTAAATCAATACAATCTGATGATTGCAAATGGACAGGATATGACATGCAGCATAGTAACTGTAACTAGTGGCTACTAGTAAATCAATACAATCTGATGATTGCAAATGGACAGGATATGACATACAACATAGTAAGTGAAACTGTAACTAGTGACTACTAGTAAATCAATACAATCTGATGATTGCAAATGGACAGGATATGACATACAACACAGTAATTGTAACTGTAACTAGTGTCTACTAGCAAATCAATACAATCTGATGATTGCAAATGGACAGGATATGACATACAACATAGTAACTGTAACTGTAACTAGTGATTACTAGTAAATCAATACAATCTGATGATTGCAAATGGACAGGATATGACATACAACATAGTAACTGTAACTGTAACTAGTGACTACTAGTAAATCAATACAATCTGATGATTGCTAATGGACAGGATATGATATACAACACAGTAACTGTAACTGAAACTAGTGACTACTAGTAAATCAATACAATCTGATGATTGCAAATGGGACAGGATATGACATACAACACAGTAATTGTAACTGTAACTAGTGTCTACTAGTAAATCAATACAATCTGATGATTGCAAATGGACAGGATATGACATGCAGCATAGTAACTGTAACTAGTGACTACTAGTAAATCAATACAATCTGATGATTGCAAATGGACAGGATATGACATACAACATAGTAAGTGAAACTGTAACTAGTGACTACTAGTAAATCAATACAATCTGATGATTGCAAATGGACAGGATATGACATGCAGCATAGTAACTGTAACTAGTGACTACTAGTAAATCAATACAATCTGATGATTGCAAATGGACAGGATATGACATACAACATAGTAAGTGAAACTGTAACTAGTGACTACTAGTAAATCAATACAATCTGATGATTGCAAATGGACAGGATATGACATACAACACAGTAATTGTAACTGTAACTAGTGTCTACTAGCAAATCAATACAATCTGATGATTGCAAATGGACAGGATATGACATACAACATAGTAAGTGTAACTGTAACTAGTGACTACTCGTAAATCAATACAATCTGATGATTACAAATGGACAGGATATGACATACAACATAATAACTGTAACTAGTGACTACTAGTAAATCAATACAATCTGATGATTGCAAATAGACAGGATATGACATACAAAATAGTAAGTGTAACTGTAACTAGTGACCACAAGTAAATCAATACAATCAGATGATTGCAAATGGAAAGGATATGACATACAAAATAGTAAGTGTAACTGTAACTAGTGACTACTAGTAAATAAATACAATCTGACGATTGCAAATGGACAGGATATGACATACAACATAATAACTGTAACTAGTGACTACTAGTAAATCAATACAATCTGATGATTGCAAATAGACAGGATATGACATACAACATAGTAACTGTAACTGTAACTAGTGACTACTAGTATATCAATACAATCTGATGATAGCAAATGAACAGGATATGACATACAACATAGTAAGTGTAAGTGTAACTAGTGACTACTAGTAAATCAATACAATTTGATGATTGCAAAAAGACAGGATATGACATACAACATAGTAAGTGTAACTGTAACTAGTGACTACTAGTAAATCAATACAATCGGATGATTGCAAATGGACAGGATATGACATACAACATAGTAACTGTAACTGTAACTAGTGAATACTAGTAAATCAATACAATCTGATGATTGCAAATGAACAGGATATGACTGACATACAACATAGTAACTGTAACTGTAACTAGTGACTACTAATAAATCAATACAATCTGATGATTGCAAATAGACAGGATATGACATACAAAATAGTAACTGTAACTGTAACTAGTGACTACTAGTAAATCAATACAATCAGATGATTGCAAATGGACAGGATATGACATACAAAATAGTAAGTGTAACTGTAACTAGTGACTACTAGTAAATAAATACAATCTGACGATTGCAAATGGACAGGATATTACATACGACATAATAACTGTAACTAGTGACTACTAGTAAATCAATACAATCTGATGAATGCAAATAGACAGGATATGACATATAAAATAGTAAGTGTAACTGTAACTAGTGACTACTAGTAAATCAATACAATCGGATGATTGCAAATGGACAGGATATGACATACAACATAGTAAGTGTAAGTGTAACTAGTGACTACTAGTAAATCAATATAATCTGATGATTGCAAATGGACAGGATATGACATACAACACAGTAACTGTAACTAGTGTCTACCCGGTACTAGTAAATCAATACAATCTGATGATTGCAAATGGACAGAATATGACATACAACATAGTAAGTGTAAGTGTAACTAGTGACTACTAGTAAATCAATACAATCTGATGATTGCAAAAAGACAGGATATGACATACAACATAGTAAGTGTAACTGTAACTAGTGAATACTAGTAAATCAATACAATCTGATGATTGCAAATGGACAGGATATGACATACAACATAGTAACTGTAACTGTAACTAGTGACTACTAGTAAATCTTTACAATCTGATGATTGCAAATGGACAGGATATGACATACAGCATAGTAACTGTAACTGTATCTAGTGACTACTAGTAAATCAATACAATCTGATAATTGCAAATGAACAGGATATGACTGACATACAACATAGTAACTGTAACTGTAACTAGTGACTACTAGTAAATCAATACAATCTGATGATTGCAAATGGACAGGATATGACATACAACATAGTAACTGTAACTGTAACTAGTGACTACTAGTAAATCTTTACAATCTGATGATTGCAAATGGACAGGATATGACATACAAAATAGTAAGTGTAACTGTAACTAGTGACTACTAGTAAATAAATACAATCTGACGATTGCAAATGGACAGGATATGACATACAACACAGTAACTGTAACTAGTGACTACTCGTAAATCAATACAATCTGATGATTACAAATGGACAGGATATGACATACAACATAATAGCTGTAACTAGTGACTACTAGTAAATCAATACAATCTGATGATTGCAAATAGACAGGATATGACATACAAAATAGTAAGTGTAACTGTAACTAGTGACCACTAGTAAATCAATACAATCAGATGATTGCAAATGGAAAGGATATGACATACAAAATAGTAAGTGTAACTGTAACTAGTGACTACTAGTAAATAAATACAATCTGACGATTGCAAATGGACAGGATATGACATACAACATAATAACTGTAACTAGTGACTACTAGTAAATCAATACAATCTGATGATTGCAAATAGACAGGATATGACATACAACATAGTAAGTGTAACTGTAACTAGTGACTACTAGTAAATCAATACAATCTGATGATTGCAAATGGATAGGATATGACATACAACACAGTAACTGTAACTAGTGACTACTAGTAAATCAATACAATCTGATGATTGCAAATGGACAGGATATGACATACAACATAGTAAGTGAAACTGTAACTAGTGACTACTAGTAAATCAATACAATCTGATGATTGCAAATGGACAGGATATGACATGCAGCATAGTAACTGTAACTAGTGACTACTAGTAAATCAATACAATCTGATGATTGCAAATGGACAGGATATGACATACAACATAGTAAGTGAAACTGTAACTAGTGACTACTAGTAAATCAATACAATCTGATGATTGCTAATGGACAGGATATGATATACAACACAGTAACTGTAACTGAAACTAGTGACTACTAGTAAATCAATACAATCTGATGATTGCAAATGGGACAGGATATGACATACAACACAGTAATTGTAACTGTAACTAGTGTCTACTAGTAAATCAATACAATCTGATGATTGCAAATGGACAGGATATGACATGCAGCATAGTAACTGTAACTAGTGACTACTAGTAAATCAATAAAATCTGATGATTGCAAATGGACAGGATATGACATACAACATAGTAAGTGAAACTGTAACTAGTGACTACTAGTAAATCAATACAATCTGATGATTGCAAATGGACAGGATATGACATGCTGCATAGTAACTGTAACTAGTGACTACTAGTAAATCAATACAATCTGATGATTGCAAATGGACAGGATATGACATACAACATAGTAAGTGAAACTGTAACTAGTGACTACTAGTAAATCAATACAATCTGATGATTGCAAATGGACAGGATATGACATACAACACAGTAATTGTAACTGTAACTAGTGTCTACTAGCAAATCAATACAATCTGATGATTGCAAATGGACAGGATATGACATACAACATAGTAAGTGTAACTGTAACTAGTGACTACTCGTAAATCAATACAATCTGATGATTACAAATGGACAGGATATGACATACAACATAATAACTGTAACTAGTGACTACTAGTAAATCAATACAATCTGATGATTGCAAATAGACAGGATATGACATACAAAATAGTAAGTGTAACTGTAACTAGTGACCACAAGTAAATCAATACAATCAGATGATTGCAAATGGAAAGGATATGACATACAAAATAGTAAGTGTAACTGTAACTAGTGACTACTAGTAAATAAATACACTCTGACGATTGCAAATGGACAGGATATGACATACAACATAATAACTGTAACTAGTGACTACTAGTAAATCAATACAATCTGATGATTGCAAATAGACAGGATATGACATATAAAATAGTAAGTGTAACTGTAACTAGTGACTACAAGTAAATCAATACAATCGGATGATTGCAAATGGACAGGATATGGCATACAACATAGTAAGTGTAACTGTAACTAGTGACTACTAGTAAATCAATACAATCTGATAATTGCAAATGGATAGGATATGACATACAACACAGTAACTGTAACTAGTGACTACTAGTAAATCAATACAATCTGATGATTGCAAATGGACAGAATATGACATACAACATAGTAACTGTAACTGTAACTAGTGACTACTAGTATATCAATACAATCTGATGATAGCAAATGAACAGGATATGACATACAACATAGTAAGTGTAAGTGTAACTAGTGACTACTAGTAAATCAATACAATTTGATGATTGCAAAAAGACAGGATATGACATACAACATAGTAAGTGTAACTGTAACTAGTGACTACTAGTAAATCAATACAATCGGATGATTGCAAATGGACAGGATATGACATACAACATAGTAACTGTAACTGTAACTAGTGAATACTAGTAAATCAATACAATCTGATGATTGCAAATGAACAGGATATGACTGACATACAACATAGTAACTGTAACTGTAACTAGTGACTACTAATAAATCAATACAATCTGATGATTGCAAATAGACAGGATATGACATACAAAATAGTAACTGTAACTGTAACTAGTGACTACTAGTAAATAAATACAATCTGACGATTGCAAATGGACAGGATATGACATACGACATAATAACTGTAACTAGTGACTTCTAGTAAATCAATACAATCTGATGATTGCAAATAGACAGGATATGACATATAAAATAGTAAGTGTAACTGTAACTAGTGACTACTAGTAAATCAATACAATCGGATGATTGCAAATGGACAGGATATGACATACAACATAGTAAGTGTAAGTGTAACTAGTGACTACTAGTAAATCAATATAATCTGATGATTGCAAATGGACAGGATATGACATACAACACAGTAACTGTAACTAGTGACTACCCGGTACTAGTAAATCAATACAATCTGATGATTGCAAATGGACAGAATATGACATACAACATAGTAAGTGTAAGTGTAACTAGTGACTACTAGTAAATCAATACAATCTGATGATTGCAAAAAGACAGGATATGACATACAACATAGTAAGTGTAACTGTAACTAGTGAATACTAGTAAATCAATACAATCTGATGATTGCAAATGGACAGGATATGACATACAACATAGTAAGTGTAACTGTAACTAGTGACTACTCGTAAATCAATACAATCTGATGATTACAAATGGACAGGATATGACATACAACATAATAACTGTAACTAGTGACTACTAGTAAATCAATACAATCTGATGATTGCAAATAGACAGGATATGACATACAAAATAGTAAGTGTAACTGTAACTAGTGACCACAAGTAAATCAATACAATCAGATGATTGCAAATGGAAAGGATATGACATACAAAATAGTAAGTGTAACTGTAACTAGTGACTACTAGTAAATAAATACAATCTGACGATTGCAAATGGACAGGATATGACATACAACATAATAACTGTAACTAGTGACTACTAGTAAATCAATACAATCTGATGATTGCAAATAGACAGGATATGACATACAACATAGTAACTGTAACTGTAACTAGTGACTACTAGTATATCAATACAATCTGATGATAGCAAATGAACAGGATATGACATACAACATAGTAAGTGTAAGTGTAACTAGTGACTACTAGTAAATCAATACAATTTGATGATTGCAAAAAGACAGGATATGACATACAACATAGTAAGTGTAACTGTAACTAGTGACTACTAGTAAATCAATACAATCGGATGATTGCAAATGGACAGGATATGACATACAACATAGTAACTGTAACTGTAACTAGTGAATACTAGTAAATCAATACAATCTGATGATTGCAAATGAACAGGATATGACTGACATACAACATAGTAACTGTAACTGTAACTAGTGACTACTAATAAATCAATACAATCTGATGATTGCAAATAGACAGGATATGACATACAAAATAGTAACTGTAACTGTAACTAGTGACTACTAGTAAATCAATACAATCAGATGATTGCAAATGGACAGGATATGACATACAAAATAGTAAGTGTAACTGTAACTAGTGACTACTAGTAAATAAATACAATCTGACGATTGCAAATGGACAGGATATTACATACGACATAATAACTGTAACTAGTGACTACTAGTAAATCAATACAATCTGATGAATGCAAATAGACAGGATATGACATATAAAATAGTAAGTGTAACTGTAACTAGTGACTACTAGTAAATCAATACAATCGGATGATTGCAAATGGACAGGATATGACATACAACATAGTAAGTGTAAGTGTAACTAGTGACTACTAGTAAATCAATATAATCTGATGATTGCAAATGGACAGGATATGACATACAACACAGTAACTGTAACTAGTGTCTACCCGGTACTAGTAAATCAATACAATCTGATGATTGCAAATGGACAGAATATGACATACAACATAGTAAGTGTAAGTGTAACTAATGACTACTAGTAAATCAATACAATCTGATGATTGCAAAAAGACAGGATATGACATACAACATAGTAAGTGTAACTGTAACTAGTGAATACTAGTAAATCAATACAATCTGATGATTGCAAATGGACAGGATATGACATACAACATAGTAACTGTAACTGTAACTAGTGACTACTAGTAAATCTTTACAATCTGATGATTGCAAATGGACAGGATATGACATACAGCATAGTAACTGTAACTGTATCTAGTGACTACTAGTAAATCAATACAATCTGATAATTGCAAATGAACAGGATATGACTGACATACAACATAGTAACTGTAACTGTAACTAGTGACTACTAGTAAATCAATACAATCTGATGATTGCAAATGGACAGGATATGACATACAACATAGTAACTGTAACTGTAACTAGTGACTACTAGTAAATCTTTACAATCTGATGATTGCAAATGGACAGGATATGACATACAAAATAGTAAGTGTAACTGTAACTAGTGACTACTAGTAAATAAATACAATCTGACGATTGCAAATGGACAGGATATGACATACAACACAGTAACTGTAACTAGTGACTACTCGTAAATCAATACAATCTGATGATTACAAATGGACAGGATATGACATACAACATAATAGCTGTAACTAGTGACTACTAGTAAATCAATACAATCTGATGATTGCAAATAGACAGGATATGACATACAAAATAGTAAGTGTAACTGTAACTAGTGACCACTAGTAAATCAATACAATCAGATGATTGCAAATGGAAAGGATATGACATACAAAATAGTAAGTGTAACTGTAACTAGTGACTACTAGTAAATAAATACAATCTGACGATTGCAAATGGACAGGATATGACATACAACATAATAACTGTAACTAGTGACTACTAGTAAATCAATACAATCTGATGATTGCAAATAGACAGGATATGACATACAACATAGTAAGTGTAACTGTAACTAGTGACTACTAGTAAATCAATACAATCTGATGATTGCAAATGGATAGGATATGACATACAACACAGTAACTGTAACTAGTGACTACTAGTAAATCAATACAATCTGATGATTGCAAATGGACAGGATATGACATACAACATAGTAAGTGAAACTGTAACTAGTGACTACTAGTAAATCAATACAATCTGATGATTGCAAATGGACAGGATATGACATGCAGCATAGTAACTGTAACTAGTGACTACTAGTAAATCAATACAATCTGATGATTGCAAATGGACAGGATATGACATACAACATAGTAAGTGAAACTGTAACTAGTGACTACTAGTAAATCAATACAATCTGATGATTGCTAATGGACAGGATATGATATACAACACAGTAACTGTAACTGAAACTAGTGACTACTAGTAAATCAATACAATCTGATGATTGCAAATGGGACAGGATATGACATACAACACAGTAATTGTAACTGTAACTAGTGTCTACTAGTAAATCAATACAATCTGATGATTGCAAATGGACAGGATATGACATGCAGCATAGTAACTGTAACTAGTGACTACTAGTAAATCAATACAATCTGATGATTGCAAATGGACAGGATATGACATACAACATAGTAAGTGAAACTGTAACTAGTGACTACTAGTAAATCAATACAATCTGATGATTGCAAATGGACAGGATATGACATGCTGCATAGTAACTGTAACTAGTGACTACTAGTAAATCAATACAATCTGATGATTGCAAATGGACAGGATATGACATACAACATAGTAAGTGAAACTGTAACTAGTGACTACTAGTAAATCAATACAATCTGATGATTGCAAATGGACAGGATATGACATACAACACAGTAATTGTAACTGTAACTAGTGTCTACTAGCAAATCAATACAATCTGATGATTGCAAATGGACAGGATATGACATACAACATAGTAAGTGTAACTGTAACTAGTGACTACTCGTAAATCAATACAATCTGATGATTACAAATGGACAGGATATGACATACAACATAATAACTGTAACTAGTGACTACTAGTAAATCAATACAATCTGATGATTGCAAATAGACAGGATATGACATACAAAATAGTAAGTGTAACTGTAACTAGTGACCACAAGTAAATCAATACAATCAGATGATTGCAAATGGAAAGGATATGACATACAAAATAGTAAGTGTAACTGTAACTAGTGACTACTAGTAAATAAATACAATCTGACGATTGCAAATGGACAGGATATGACATACAACATAATAACTGTAACTAGTGACTACTAGTAAATCAATACAATCTGATGATTGCAAATAGACAGGATATGACATATAAAATAGTAAGTGTAACTGTAACTAGTGACTACAAGTAAATCAATACAATCGGATGATTGCAAATGGACAGGATATGGCATACAACATAGTAAGTGTAACTGTAACTAGTGACTACTAGTAAATCAATACAATCTGATGATTGCAAATGGATAGGATATGACATACAACACAGTAACTGTAACTAGTGACTACTAGTAAATCAATACAATCTGATGATTGCAAATGGACAGAATATGACATACAACATAGTAACTGTAACTGTAACTAGTGACTACTAGTATATCAATACAATCTGATGATAGCAAATGAACAGGATATGACATACAACATAGTAAGTGTAAGTGTAACTAGTGACTACTAGTAAATCAATACAATTTGATGATTGCAAAAAGACAGGATATGACATACAACATAGTAAGTGTAACTGTAACTAGTGACTACTAGTAAATCAATACAATCGGATGATTGCAAATGGACAGGATATGACATACAACATAGTAACTGTAACTGTAACTAGTGAATACTAGTAAATCAATACAATCTGATGATTGCAAATGAACAGGATATGACTGACATACAACATAGTAACTGTAACTGTAACTAGTGACTACTAATAAATCAATACAATCTGATGATTGCAAATAGACAGGATATGACATACAAAATAGTAACTGTAACTGTAACTAGTGACTACTAGTAAATAAATACAATCTGACGATTGCAAATGGACAGGATATGACATACGACATAATAACTGTAACTAGTGACTTCTAGTAAATCAATACAATCTGATGATTGCAAATAGACAGGATATGACATATAAAATAGTAAGTGTAACTGTAACTAGTGACTACTAGTAAATCAATACAATCGGATGATTGCAAATGGACAGGATATGACATACAACATAGTAAGTGTAAGTGTAACTAGTGACTACTAGTAAATCAATATAATCTGATGATTGCAAATGGACAGGATATGACATACAACACAGTAACTGTAACTAGTGACTACCCGGTACTAGTAAATCAATACAATCTGATGATTGCAAATGGACAGAATATGACATACAACATAGTAAGTGTAAGTGTAACTAGTGACTACTAGTAAATCAATACAATCTGATGATTGCAAAAAGACAGGATATGACATACAACATAGTAAGTGTAACTGTAACTAGTGAATACTAGTAAATCAATACAATCTGATGATTGCAAATGGACAGGATATGACATGCAGCATAGTAACTGTAACTAGTGACTACTAGTAAATCAATACAATCTGATGATTGCAAATGGACAGGATATGACATACAACATAGTAAGTGAAACTGTAACTAGTGACTACTAGTAAATCAATACAATCTGATGATTGCAAATGGACAGGATATGACATGCAGCATAGTAACTGTAACTAGTGACTACTAGTAAATCAATACAATCTGATGATTACAAATGGACAGGATATGACATACAACATAATAACTGTAACTAGTGACTACTAGTAAATCAATACAATCAGATGATTGCAAATAGACAGGATATGACATACAAAATAGTAAGTGTAACTGTAACTAGTGACCACTAGTAAATCAATACAATCAGATGATTGCAAATGGAAAGGATATGACATACAAAATAGTAAGTGTAACTGTAACTAGTGACTACTAGTAAATCAATACAATCTGATGATTGCAAATAGACAGGATATGACATATAAAATAGTAAGTGTAACTGTAACTAGTGACTACTAGTAAATCAATACAATCGGATGATTGCAAATGGACAGGATATGGCATACAACATAGTAAGTGTAACTGTAACTAGTGACTACTAGTAAATCAATACAATCTGATGATTGCAAATGGATAGGATATGACATACAACACAGTAACTGTAACTAGTGACTACTAGTAAATCAATACAATCTGATGATTGCAAATGGACAGAATATGACATACAACATAGTAACTGTAACTGTAACTAGTGACTACTAGTATATCAATACAATCTGATGATAGCAAATGAACAGGATATGACATACAACATAGTAAGTGTAAGTGTAACTAGTGACTACTAGTAAATCAATACAATTTGATGATTGCAAAAAGACAGGATATGACATACAACATAGTAAGTGTAACTGTAACTAGTGACTACTAGTAAATCAATACAATCGGATGATTGCAAATGGACAGGATATGACATACAACATAGTAACTGTAACTGTAACTAGTGAATACTAGTAAATCAATACAATCTGATGATTGCAAATGAACAGGATATGACTGACATACAACATAGTAACTGTAACTGTAACTAGTGACTACTAATAAATCAATACAATCTGATGATTGCAAATAGACAGGATATGACATACAAAATAGTAACTGTAACTGTAACTAGTGACTACTAGTAAATCAATACAATCAGATGATTGCAAATGGACAGGATATGACATACAAAATAGTAAGTGTAACTGTAACGAGTGACTACTAGTAAATAAATACAATCTGACGATTGCAAATGGACAGGATATGACATACAACATAATAACTGTAACTAGTGACTACTAGTAAATCAATACAATCTGATGATTGCAAATAGACAGGATATGACATATAAAATAGTAAGTGTAACTGTAACTAGTGACTACTAGTAAATGAATACAATCGGATGATTGCAAATGGACAGGATATGACATACAACATAGTAAGTGTAAGTGTAACTAGTGACTACTAGTAAATCAATATAATCTGATGATTGCAAATGGACAGGATATGACATACAACACAGTAACTGTAACTAGTGACTACCCGGTACTAGTAAATCAATACAATCTGATGATTGCAAATGGACAGAATATGACATACAACATAGTAACTGTAACTGTAACTAATGACTACTAGTATATCAATACAATCTGATGATAGCAAATGGCCAGGATATGACATACAACATAGTAACTGTAACTGTAACTAGTGACTACTAGTAAATCAATACAATCTGATGATTGCTAATGGACAGGATATGATATACAACACAGTAACTGTAACTGAAACTAGTGACTACTAGTAAATCAATACAATCTGATGATTGCAAATGGGACAGGATATGACATACAACACAGTAATTGTAACTGTAACTAGTGTCTACTAGTAAATCAATACAATCTGATGATTGCAAATGGACAGGATATGACATGCAGCATAGTAACTGTAACTAGTGACTACTAGTAAATCAATACAATCTGATGATTGCAAATGGACAGGATATGACATACAACATAGTAAGTGAAACTGTAACTAGTGACTACTAGTAAATCAATACAATCTGATGATTGCAAATGGACAGGATATGACATGCAGCATAGTAACTGTAACTAGTGACTACTAGTAAATCAATACAATCTGATGATTGCAAATGGACAGGATATGACATACAACATAGTAAGTGAAACTGTAACTAGTGACTACTAGTAAATCAATACAATCTGATGATTGCAAATGGACAGGATATGACATACAACACAGTAATTGTAACTGTAACTAGTGTCTACTAGCAAATCAATACAATCTGATGATTGCAAATGGACAGGATATGACATACAACATAGTAAGTGTAACTGTAACTAGTGACTACTCGTAAATCAATACAATCTGATGATTACAAATGGACAGGATATGACATACAACATAATAACTGTAACTAGTGACTACTAGTAAATCAATACAATCTGATGATTGCAAATAGACAGGATATGACATACAAAATAGTAAGTGTAACTGTAACTAGTGACCACAAGTAAATCAATACAATCAGATGATTGCAAATGGAAAGGATATGACATACAAAATAGTAAGTGTAACTGTAACTAGTGACTACTAGTAAATAAATACAATCTGACGATTGCAAATGGACAGGATATGACATACAACATAATAACTGTAACTAGTGACTACTAGTAAATCAATACAATCTGATGATTGCAAATAGACAGGATATGACATACAACATAGTAACTGTAACTGTAACTAGTGACTACTAGTATATCAATACAATCTGATGATAGCAAATGAACAGGATATGACATACAACATAGTAAGTGTAAGTGTAACTAATGACTACTAGTAAATCAATACAATTTGATGATTGCAAAAAGACAGGATATGACATACAACATAGTAAGTGTAACTGTAACTAGTGACTACTAGTAAATCAATACAATCGGATGATTGCAAATGGACAGGATATGACATACAACATAGTAACTGTAACTGTAACTAATGAATACTAGTAAATCAATACAATCTGATGATTGCAAATGAACAGGATATGACTGACATACAACATAGTAACTGTAACTGTAACTAGTGACTACTAATAAATCAATACAATCTGATGATTGCAAATAGACAGGATATGACATACAAAATAGTAACTGTAACTGTAACTAGTGACTACTAGTAAATCAATACAATCAGATGATTGCAAATGGACAGGATATGACATACAAAATAGTAAGTGTAACTGTAACTAGTGACTACTAGTAAATAAATACAATCTGACGATTGCAAATGGACAGGATATTACATACGACATAATAACTGTAACTAGTGACTACTAGTAAATCAATACAATCTGATGAATGCAAATAGACAGGATATGACATATAAAATAGTAAGTGTAACTGTAACTAGTGACTACTAGTAAATCAATACAATCGGATGATTGCAAATGGACAGGATATGACATACAACATAGTAAGTGTAAGTGTAACTAGTGACTACTAGTAAATCAATATAATCTGATGATTGCAAATGGACAGGATATGACATACAACACAGTAACTGTAACTAGTGTCTACCCGGTACTAGTAAATCAATACAATCTGATGATTGCAAATGGACAGAATATGACATACAACATAGTAAGTGTAAGTGTAACTAGTGACTACTACTAAATCAATACAATCTGATGATTGCAAAAAGACAGGATATGACATACAACATAGTAAGTGTAACTGTAACTAGTGAATACTATTAAATCAATACAATCTGATGATTGCAAATGGACAGGATATGACATACAACATAGTAACTGTAACTGTAACTAGTGACTACTAGTAAATCTTTACAATCTGATGATTGCAAATGGACAGGATATGACATACAGCATAGTAACTGTAACTGTATCTAGTGACTACTAGTAAATCAATACAATCTGATAATTGCAAATGAACAGGATATGACTGACATACAACATAGTAACTGTAACTGTAACTAGTGACTACTAGTAAATCAATACAATCTGATGATTGCAAATGGACAGGATATGACATACAACATAGTAACTGTAACTGTAACTAGTGACTACTAGTAAATCTTTACAATCTGATGATTGCAAATGGACAGTATATGACATACAAAATAGTAAGTGTAACTGTAACTAGTGACTACTAGTAAATAAATACAATCTGACGATTGCAAATGGACAGGATATGACATACAACACAGTAACTGTAACTAGTGACTACTAGTAAATCAATACAATCTGATGATTGCAAATAGACAGGATATGACATACAACATAGTAACTGTAACTGTAACTAGTGACTACTAGTATATCAATACAATCTGATGATAGCAAATGAACAGGATATGACATACAACATAGTAAGTGTAAGTGTAACTAATGACTACTAGTAAATCAATACAATTTGATGATTGCAAAAAGACAGGATATGACATACAACATAGTAAGTGTAACTGTAACTAGTGACTACTAGTAAATCAATACAATTGGATGATTGCAAATGGACAGGATATGACATACAACATAGTAACTGTAACTGTAACTAGTGAATACTAGTAAATCAATACAATCTGATGATTGCAAATGAACAGGATATGACTGACATACAACATAGTAACTGTAACTGTAACTAGTGACTACTAATAAATCAATACAATCTGATGATTGCAAATAGACAGGATATGACATACAAAATAGTAACTGTAACTGTAACTAGTGACTACTAGTAAATCAATACAATCAGATGATTGCAAATGGACAGGATATGACATACAAAATAGTAAGTGTAACTGTAACTAGTGACTACTAGTAAATAAATACAATCTGACGATTGCAAATGGACAGGATATTACATACGACATAATAACTGTAACTAGTGACTACTAGTAAATCAATACAATCTGATGAATGCAAATAGACAGGATATGACATATAAAATAGTAAGTGTAACTGTAACTAGTGACTACTAGTAAATCAATACAATCGGATGATTGCAAATGGACAGGATATGACATACAACATAGTAAGTGTAAGTGTAACTAGTGACTACTAGTAAATCAATATAATCTGATGATTGCAAATGGACAGGATATGACATACAACACAGTAACTGTAACTAGTGTCTACCCGGTACTAGTAAATCAATACAATCTGATGATTGCAAATGGACAGAATATGACATACAACATAGTAAGTGTAAGTGTAACTAGTGACTACTAGTAAATCAATACAATCTGATGATTGCAAAAAGACAGGATATGACATACAACATAGTAAGTGTAACTGTAACTAGTGAATACTAGTAAATCAATACAATCTGATGATTGCAAATGGACAGGATATGACATACAACATAGTAACTGTAACTGTAACTAGTGACTACTAGTAAATCTTTACAATCTGATGATTGCAAATGGACAGGATATGACATACAGCATAGTAACTGTAACTGTATCTAGTGACTACTAGTAAATCAATACAATCTGATAATTGCAAATGAACAGGATATGACTGACATACAACATAGTAACTGTAACTGTAACTAGTGACTACTAGTAAATCAATACAATCTGATGATTGCAAATGGACAGGATATGACATACAACATAGTAACTGTAACTGTAACTAGTGACTACTAGTAAATCTTTACAATCTGATGATTGCAAATGGACAGGATATGACATACAAAATAGTAAGTGTAACTGTAACTAGTGACTACTAGTAAATAAATACAATCTGACGATTGCAAATGGACAGGATATGACATACAACACAGTAACTGTAACTAGTGACTACTCGTAAATCAATACAATCTGATGATTACAAATGGACAGGATATGACATACAACATAATAGCTGTAACTAGTGACTACTAGTAAATCAATACAATCTGATGATTGCAAATAGACAGGATATGACATACAAAATAGTAAGTGTAACTGTAACTAGTGACCACTAGTAAATCAATACAATCAGATGATTGCAAATGGAAAGGATATGACATACAAAATAGTAAGTGTAACTGTAACTAGTGACTACTAGTAAATAAATACAATCTGACGATTGCAAATGGACAGGATATGACATACAACATAATAACTGTAACTAGTGACTACTAGTAAATCAATACAATCTGATGATTGCAAATAGACAGGATATGACATACAACATAGTAAGTGTAACTGTAACTAGTGACTACTAGTAAATCAATACAATCTGATGATTGCAAATGGATAGGATATGACATACAACACAGTAACTGTAACTAGTGACTACTAGTAAATCAATACAATCTGATGATTGCAAATGGACAGGATATGACATACAACATAGTAAGTGAAACTGTAACTAGTGACTACTAGTAAATCAATACAATCTGATGATTGCTAATGGACAGGATATGATATACAACACAGTAACTGTAACTGAAACTAGTGACTACTAGTAAATCAATACAATCTGATGATTGCAAATGGGACAGGATATGACATACAACACAGTAATTGTAACTGTAACTAGTGTCTACTAGTAAATCAATACAATCTGATGATTGCAAATGGACAGGATATGACATGCAGCATAGTAACTGTAACTAGTGACTACTAGTAAATCAATACAATCTGATGATTGCAAATGGACAGGATATGACATACAACATAGTAAGTGAAACTGTAACTAGTGACTACTAGTAAATCAATACAATCTGATGATTGCAAATGGACAGGATATGACATGCTGCATAGTAACTGTAACTAGTGACTACTAGTAAATCAATACAATCTGATGATTGCAAATGGACAGGATATGACATACAACATAGTAAGTGAAACTGTAACTAGTGACTACTAGTAAATCAATACAATCTGATGATTGCAAATGGACAGGATATGACATACAACACAGTAATTGTAACTGTAACTAGTGTCTACTAGCAAATCAATACAATCTGATGATTGCAAATGGACAGGATATGACATACAACATAGTAAGTGTAACTGTAACTAGTGACTACTCGTAAATCAATACAATCTGATGATTACAAATGGACAGGATATGACATACAACATAATAACTGTAACTAGTGACTACTAGTAAATCAATACAATCTGATGATTGCAAATAGACAGGATATGACATACAAAATAGTAAGTGTAACTGTAACTAGTGACCACAAGTAAATCAATACAATCAGATGATTGCAAATGGAAAGGATATGACATACAAAATAGTAAGTGTAACTGTAACTAGTGACTACTAGTAAATAAATACAATCTGACGATTGCAAATGGACAGGATATGACATACAACATAATAACTGTAACTAGTGACTACTAGTAAATCAATACAATCTGATGATTGCAAATAGACAGGATATGACATATAAAATAGTAAGTGTAACTGTAACTAGTGACTACAAGTAAATCAATACAATCGGATGATTGCAAATGGACAGGATATGGCATACAACATAGTAAGTGTAACTGTAACTAGTGACTACTAGTAAATCAATACAATCTGATGATTGCAAATGGATAGGATATGACATACAACACAGTAACTGTAACTAGTGACTACTAGTAAATCAATACAATCTGATGATTGCAAATGGACAGAATATGACATACAACATAGTAACTGTAACTGTAACTAGTGACTACTAGTATATCAATACAATCTGATGATAGCAAATGAACAGGATATGACATACAACATAGTAAGTGTAAGTGTAACTAGTGACTACTAGTAAATCAATACAATTTGATGATTGCAAAAAGACAGGATATGACATACAACATAGTAAGTGTAACTGTAACTAGTGACTACTAGTAAATCAATACAATCGGATGATTGCAAATGGACAGGATATGACATACAACATAGTAACTGTAACTGTAACTAGTGAATACTAGTAAATCAATACAATCTGATGATTGCAAATGAACAGGATATGACTGACATACAACATAGTAACTGTAACTGTAACTAGTGACTACTAATAAATCAATACAATCTGATGATTGCAAATAGACAGGATATGACATACAAAATAGTAACTGTAACTGTAACTAGTGACTACTAGTAAATAAATACAATCTGACGATTGCAAATGGACAGGATATGACATACGACATAATAACTGTAACTAGTGACTTCTAGTAAATCAATACAATCTGATGATTGCAAATAGACAGGATATGACATATAAAATAGTAAGTGTAACTGTAACTAGTGACTACTAGTAAATCAATACAATCGGATGATTGCAAATGGACAGGATATGACATACAACATAGTAAGTGTAAGTGTAACTAGTGACTACTAGTAAATCAATATAATCTGATGATTGCAAATGGACAGGATATGACATACAACACAGTAACTGTAACTAGTGACTACCCGGTACTAGTAAATCAATACAATCTGATGATTGCAAATGGACAGAATATGACATACAACATAGTAAGTGTAACTGTAACTAGTGAATACTAGTAAATCAATACAATCTGATGATTGCAAATGGACAGGATATGACATACAACATAGTAACTGTAACTGTAACTAGTGACTACTAGTAAATCTTTACAATCTGATAATTGCAAATGAACAGGATATGACTGACATACAACATAGTAACTGTAACTGTAACTAGTGACTACTAGTAAATCAATACAATCTGATGATTGCAAATGGACAGGATATGACATACAACATAGTAACTGTAACTGTAACTAGTGACTACTAGTAAATCTTTACAATCTGATGATTGCAAATGGACAGGATATGACATACAAAATAGTAAGTGTAACTGTAACTAGTGACTACTAGTAAATAAATACAATCTGACGATTGCAAATGGACAGGATATGACATACAACACAGTAACTGTAACTAGTGACTACTCGTAAATCAATACAATCTGATGATTACAAATGGACAGGATATGACATACAACATAATAACTGTAACTAGTGACTACTAGTAAATCAATACAATCAGATGATTGCAAATAGACAGGATATGACATACAAAATAGTAAGTGTAACTGTAACTAGTGACCACAAGTAAATCAATACAATCAGATGATTGCAAATGGAAAGGATATGACATACAAAATAGTAAGTGTAACTGTAACTAGTGACTACTAGTAAATCAATACAATCTGATGATTGCAAATATACAGGATATGACATATAAAATAGTAAGTGTAACTGTAACTAGTGACTACTAGTAAATCAATACAATCGGATGATTGCAAATGGACAGGATATGGCATACAACATAGTAAGTGTAACTGTAACTAGTGACTACTAGTAAATCAATACAATCTGATGATTGCAAATGGATAGGATATGACATACAACACAGTAACTGTAACTAGTGACTACTAGTAAATCAATACAATCTGATGATTGCAAATGGACAGAATATGACATACAACATAGTAACTGTAACTGTAACTAGTGACTACTAGTATATCAATACAATCTGATGATAGCAAATGAACAGGATATGACATACAACATAGTAAGTGTAAGTGTAACTAGTGACTACTAGTAAATCAATACAATTTGATGATTGCAAAAAGACAGGATATGACATACAACATAGTAAGTGTAACTGTAACTAGTGACTACTAGTAAATCAATACAATCGGATGATTGCAAATGGACAGGATATGACATACAACATAGTAACTGTAACTGTAACTAGTGAATACTAGTAAATCAATACAATCTGATGATTGCAAATGAACAGGATATGACTGACATACAACATAGTAACTGTAACTGTAACTAGTGACTACTAATAAATCAATACAATCTGATGATTGCAAATAGACAGGATATGACATACAAAATAGTAACTGTAACTGTAACTAGTGACTACTAGTAAATCAATACAATCAGATGATTGCAAATGGACAGGATATGACATACAAAATAGTAAGTGTAACTGTAACGAGTGACTACTAGTAAATAAATACAATCTGACGATTGCAAATGGACAGGATATGACATACAACATAATAACTGTAACTAGTGACTACTAGTAAATCAATACAATCTGATGATTGCAAATAGACAGGATATGACATATAAAATAGTAAGTGTAACTGTAACTAGTGACTACTAGTAAATGAATACAATCGGATGATTGCAAATGGACAGGATATGACATACAACATAGTAAGTGTAAGTGTAACTAGTGACTACTAGTAAATCAATATAATCTGATGATTGCAAATGGACAGGATATGACATACAACACAGTAACTGTAACTAGTGACTACCCGGTACTAGTAAATCAATACAATCTGATGATTGCAAATGGACAGAATATGACATACAACATAGTAACTGTAACTGTAACTAATGACTACTAGTATATCAATACAATCTGATGATAGCAAATGAACAGGATATGACATACAACATAGTAAGTGTAAGTGTAACTAGTGACTACTAGTAAATCAATACAATCTGATGATTGCAAAAAGACAGGATATGACATACAACATAGTAAGTGTAACTGTAACTAGTGACTACTAGTAAATCAATACAATCGGATGATTGCAAATGGACAGGATATGACATACAACATAGTAACTGTAACTGTAACTAGTGAATACTAGTAAATCAATACAATCTGATGATTGCAAATGGACAGGATATGACATACAACATAGTAACTGTAACTGTAACTAGTGACTACTAGTAAATCTTTACAATCTGATGATTGCAAATGGACAGGATATGACATACAGCATAGTAACTGTAACTAGTGACTACTAGTAAATCAATACAATCTGATGATTGCAAATGAACAGGATATGACTGACATACAACATAGTAACTGTAACTGTAACTAGTGACTACTAGTAAATCAATACAATCTGATGATTGCAAATGGACATGATATGACATACAACATAGTAAGTGAAACTGTAACTAGTGACTACTAGTAAATCAATACAATCTGATGATTGCAAATGGACAGGATATGACATGCTGCATAGTAACTGTAACTAGTGACTACTAGTAAATCAATACAATCTGATGATTGCAAATGGACAGGATATGACATACAACATAGTAAGTGAAACTGTAACTAGTGACTACTAGTAAATCAATACAATCTGATGATTGCAAATGGACAGGATATGACATACAACACAGTAATTGTAACTGTAACTAGTGTCTACTAGCAAATCAATACAATCTGATGATTGCAAATGGACAGGATATGACATACAACATAGTAAGTGTAACTGTAACTAGTGACTACTCGTAAATCAATACAATCTGATGATTACAAATGGACAGGATATGACATACAACATAATAACTGTAACTAGTGACTACTAGTAAATCAATACAATCTGATGATTGCAAATAGACAGGATATGACATACAACATAGTAAGTGAAACTGTAACTAGTGACTACTAGTAAATCAATACAATCTGATGATTGCAAATGGACAGGATATGACATACAACACAGTAATTGTAACTGTAACTAGTGTCTACTAGCAAATCAATACAATCTGATGATTGCAAATGGACAGGATATGACATACAACATAGTAAGTGTAACTGTAACTAGTGACTACTCGTAAATCAATACAATCTGATGATTACAAATGGACAGGATATGACATACAACATAATAACTGTAACTAGTGACTACTAGTAAATCAATACAATCTGATGATTGCAAATAGACAGGATATGACATACAAAATAGTAAGTGTAACTGTAACTAGTGACCACAAGTAAATCAATACAATCAGATGATTGCAAATGGAAAGGATATGACATACAAAATAGTAAGTGTAACTGTAACTAGTGACTACTAGTAAATAAATACAATCTGACGATTGCAAATGGACAGGATATGACATACAACATAATAACTGTAACTAGTGACTACTAGTAAATCAATACAATCTGATGATTGCAAATAGACAGGATATGACATATAAAATAGTAAGTGTAACTGTAACTAGTGACTACAAGTAAATCAATACAATCGGATGATTGCAAATGGACAGGATATGGCATACAACATAGTAAGTGTAACTGTAACTAGTGACTACTAGTAAATCAATACAATCTGATGATTGCAAATGGATAGGATATGACATACAACACAGTAACTGTAACTAGTGACTACTAGTAAATCAATACAATCTGATGATTGCAAATGGACAGAATATGACATACAACATAGTAACTGTAACTGTAACTAGTGACTACTAGTATATCAATACAATCTGATGATAGCAAATGAACAGGATATGACATACAACATAGTAAGTGTAAGTGTAACTAGTGACTACTAGTAAATCAATACAATTTGATGATTGCAAAAAGACAGGATATGACATACAACATAGTAAGTGTAACTGTAACTAGTGACTACTAGTAAATCAATACAATCGGATGATTGCAAATGGACAGGATATGACATACAACATAGTAACTGTAACTGTAACTAGTGAATACTAGTAAATCAATACAATCTGATGATTGCAAATGAACAGGATATGACTGACATACAACATAGTAACTGTAACTGTAACTAGTGACTACTAATAAATCAATACAATCTGATGATTGCAAATAGACAGGATATGACATACAAAATAGTAACTGTAACTGTAACTAGTGACTACTAGTAAATAAATACAATCTGACGATTGCAAATGGACAGGATATGACATACGACATAATAACTGTAACTAGTGACTTCCAGTAAATCAATACAATCTGATGATTGCAAATAGACAGGATATGACATATAAAATAGTAAGTGTAACTGTAACTAGTGACTACTAGTAAATCAATACAATCGGATGATTGCAAATGGACAGGATATGACATACAACATAGTAAGTGTAAGTGTAACTAGTGACTACTAGTAAATCAATATAATCTGATGATTGCAAATGGACAGGATATGACATACAACACAGTAACTGTAACTAGTGACTACCCGGTACTAGTAAATCAATACAATCTGATGATTGCAAATGGACAGAATATGACATACAACATAGTAAGTGTAAGTGTAACTAGTGACTACTAGTAAATCAATACAATCTGATGATTGCAAAAAGACAGGATATGACATACAACATAGTAAGTGTAACTGTAACTAGTGAATACTAGTAAATCAATACAATCTGATGATTGCAAATGGACAGGATATGACATACAACATAGTAACTGTAACTGTAACTAGTGACTACTAGTAAATCTTTACAATCTGATAATTGCAAATGAACAGGATATGACTGACATACAACATAGTAACTGTAACTGTAACTAGTGACTACTAGTAAATCAATACAATCTGATGATTGCAAATGGACAGGATATGACATACAACATAGTAACTGTAACTGTAACTAGTGACTACTAGTAAATCTTTACAATCTGATGATTGCAAATGGACAGGATATGACATACAAAATAGTAAGTGTAACTGTAACTAGTGACTACTAGTAAATAAATACAATCTGACGATTGCAAATGGACAGGATATGACATACAACACAGTAACTGTAACTAGTGACTACTCGTAAATCAATACAATCTGATGATTACAAATGGACAGGATATGACATACAACATAATAACTGTAACTAGTGACTACTAGTAAATCAATACAATCAGATGATTGCAAATAGACAGGATATGACATACAAAATAGTAAGTGTAACTGTAACTAGTGACCACTAGTAAATCAATACAATCAGATGATTGCAAATGGAAAGGATATGACATACAAAATAGTAAGTGTAACTGTAACTAGTGACTACTAGTAAATCAATACAATCTGATGATTGCAAATAGACAGGATATGACATATAAAATAGTAAGTGTAACTGTAACTAGTGACTACTAGTAAATCAATACAATCGGATGATTGCAAATGGACAGGATATGGCATACAACATAGTAAGTGTAACTGTAACTAGTGACTACTAGTAAATCAATACAATCTGATGATTGCAAATGGATAGGATATGACATACAACATAGTAACTGTAACTAGTGACTACTAGTAAATCAATACAATCTGATGATTGCAAATGGACAGAATATGACATACAACATAGTAACTGTAACTGTAACTAGTGACTACTAGTATATCAATACAATCTGATGATAGCAAATGAACAGGATATGACATACAACATAGTAAGTGTAAGTGTAACTAGTGACTACTAGTAAATCAATACAATTTGATGATTGCAAAAAGACAGGATATGACATACAACATAGTAAGTGTAACTGTAACTAGTGACTACTAGTAAATGAATACAATCGGATGATTGCAAATGGACAGGATATGACATACAACATAGTAACTGTAACTGTAACTAGTGAATACTAGTAAATCAATACAATCTGATGATTGCAAATGAACAGGATATGACTGACATACAACATAGTAACTGTAACTGTAACTAGTGACTACTAATAAATCAATACAATCTGATGATTGCAAATAGACAGGATATGACATACAAAATAGTAACTGTAACTGTAACTAGTGACTACTAGTAAATCAATACAATCAGATGATTGCAAATGGACAGGATATGACATACAAAATAGTAAGTGTAACTGTAACGAGTGACTACTAGTAAATAAATACAATCTGACGATTGCAAATGGACAGGATATGACATACAACATAATAACTGTAACTAGTGACTACTAGTAAATCAATACAATCTGATGATTGCAAGTAGACAGGATATGACATATAAAATAGTAAGTGTAACTGTAACTAGTGACTACTAGTAAATGAATACAATCGGATGATTGCAAATGGACAGGATATGACATACAACATAGTAAGTGTAAGTGTAACTAGTGACTACTAGTAAATCAATATAATCTGATGATTGCAAATGGACAGGATATGACATACAACACAGTAACTGTAACTAGTGACTACCCGGTACTAGTAAATCAATACAATCTGATGATTGCAAATGGACAGAATATGACATACAACATAGTAACTGTAACTGTAACTAATGACTACTAGTATATCAATACAATCTGATGATAGCAAATGAACAGGATATGACATACAACATAGTAAGTGTAAGTGTAACTAGTGACTACTAGTAAATCAATACAATCTGATGATTGCAAAAAGACAGGATATGACATACAACATAGTAAGTGTAACTGTAACTAGTGACTACTAGTAAATCAATACAATCGGATGATTGCAAATGGACAGGATATGACATACAACATAGTAACTGTAACTGTAACTAGTGAATACTAGTAAATCAATACAATCTGATGATTGCAAATGGACAGGATATGACATACAACATAGTAACTGTAACTGTAACTAGTGACTACTAGTAAAACTTTACAATCTGATGATTGCAAATGGACAGGATATGACATACAGCATAGTAACTGTAACTAGTGACTACTAGTAAATCAATACAATCTGATGATTGCAAATGAACAGGATATGACTGACATACAACATAGTAACTGTAACTGTAACTAGTGACTACTAGTAAATCAATACCTCTGATGATTGCAAATGGACAGGATATGACATACAACATAGTAAGTGAAACTGTAACTAGTGACTACTAGTAAATCAATACAATCTGATGATTGCAAATGGACAGGATATGACATGCTGCATAGTAACTGTAACTAGTGACTACTAGTAAATCAATACAATCTGATGATTGCAAATGGACAGGATATGACATACAACATAGTAAGTGAAACTGTAACTAGTGACTACTAGTAAATCAATACAATCTGATGATTGCAAATGGACAGGATATGACATACAACACAGTAATTGTAACTGTAACTAGTGTCTACTAGCAAATCAATACAATCTGATGATTGCAAATGGACAGGATATGACATACAACATAGTAAGTGTAACTGTAACTAGTGACTACTCGTAAATCAATACAATCTGATGATTACAAATGGACAGGATATGACATACAACATAATAACTGTAACTAGTGACTACTAGTAAATCAATACAATCTGATGATTGCAAATAGACAGGATATGACATACAAAATAGTAAGTGTAACTGTAACTAGTGACCACAAGTAAATCAATACAATCAGATGATTGCAAATGGAAAGGATATGACATACAAAATAGTAAGTGTAACTGTAACTAGTGACTACTAGTAAATAAATACAATCTGACGATTGCAAATGGACAGGATATGACATACAACATAATAACTGTAACTAGTGACTACTAGTAAATCAATACAATCTGATGATTGCAAATAGACAGGATATGACATATAAAATAGTAAGTGTAACTGTAACTAGTGACTACAAGTAAATCAATACAATCGGATGATTGCAAATGGACAGGATATGGCATACAACATAGTAAGTGTAACTGTAACTAGTGACTACTAGTAAATCAATACAATCTGATGATTGCAAATGGATAGGATATGACATACAACACAGTAACTGTAACTAGTGACTACTAGTAAATCAATACAATCTGATGATTGCAAATGGACAGAATATGACATACAACATAGTAACTGTAACTGTAACTAGTGACTACTAGTATATCAATACAATCTGATGATAGCAAATGAACAGGATATGACATACAACATAGTAAGTGTAAGTGTAACTAGTGACTACTAGTAAATCAATACAATTTGATGATTGCAAAAAGACAGGATATGACATACAACATAGTAAGTGTAACTGTAACTAGTGACTACTAGTAAATCAATACAATCGGATGATTGCAAATGGACAGGATATGACATACAACATAGTAACTGTGACTGTAACTAGTGAATACTAGTAAATCAATACAATCTGATGATTGCAAATGAACAGGATATGACTGACATACAACATAGTAACTGTAACTGTAACTAGTGACTACTAATAAATCAATACAATCTGATGATTGCAAATAGACAGGATATGACATACAAAATAGTAACTGTAACTGTAACTAGTGACTACTAGTAAATAAATACAATCTGACGATTGCAAATGGACAGGATATGACATACGACATAATAACTGTAACTAGTGACTTCTAGTAAATCAATACAATCTGATGATTGCAAATAGACAGGATATGACATATAAAATAGTAAGTGTAACTGTAACTAGTGACTACTAGTAAATCAATACAATCGGATGATTGCAAATGGACAGGATATGACATACAACATAGTAAGTGTAAGTGTAACTAGTGACTACTAGTAAATCAATATAATCTGATGATTGCAAATGGACAGGATATGACATACAACACAGTAACTGTAACTAGTGACTACCCGGTACTAGTAAATCAATACAATCTGATGATTGCAAATGGACAGAATATGACATACAACATAGTAAGTGTAAGTGTAACTAGTGACTACTAGTAAATCAATACAATCTGATGATTGCAAAAAGACAGGATATGACATACAACATAGTAAGTGTAACTGTAACTAGTGAATACTAGTAAATCAATACAATCTGATGATTGCAAATGGACAGGATATGACATACAACATAGTAACTGTAACTGTAACTAGTGACTACTAGTAAATCTTTACAATCTGATGATTGCAAATGGACAGGATATGACATACAGCATAGTAACTGTAACTGTAACTAGTGACTACTAGTAAATCAATACAATCTGATAATTGCAAATGAACAGGATATGACTGACATACAACATAGTAACTGTAACTGTAACTAGTGACTACTAGTAAATCAATACAATCTGATGATTGCAAATGGACAGGATATGACATACAACATAGTAACTGTAACTGTAACTAGTGACTACTAGTAAATCTTTACAATCTGATGATTGCAAATGGACAGGATATGACATACAAAATAGTAAGTGTAACTGTAACTAGTGACTACTAGTAAATAAATACAATCTGACGATTGCAAATGGACAGGATATGACATACAACACAGTAACTGTAACTAGTGACTACTCGTAAATCAATACAATCTGATGATTACAAATGGACAGGATATGACATACAACATAATAACTGTAACTAGTGACTACTAGTAAATCAATACAATCTGATGATTGCAAATAGACAGGATATGACATACAAAATAGTAAGTGTAACTGTAACTAGTGACCACTAGTAAATCAATACAATCAGATGATTGCAAATGGAAAGGATATGACATACAAAATAGTAAGTGTAACTGTAACTAGTGACTACTAGTAAATCAATACAATCTGATGATTGCAAATAGACAGGATATGACATATAAAATAGTAAGTGTAACTGTAACTAGTGACTACTAGTAAATCAATACAATCGGATGATTGCAAATGGACAGGATATGGCATACAACATAGTAAGTGTAACTGTAACTAGTGACTACTAGTAAATCAATACAATCTGATGATTGCAAATGGATAGGATATGACATACAACACAGTAACTGTAACTAGTGACTACTAGTAAATCAATACAATCTGATGATTGCAAATGGACAGAATATGACATACAACATAGTAACTGTAACTGTAACTAGTGACTACTAGTATATCAATACAATCTGATGATAGCAAATGAACAGGATATGACATACCACATAGTAAGTGTAAGTGTAACTAGTGACTACTAGTAAATCAATACAATTTGATGATTGCAAAAAGACAGGATATGACATACAACATAGTAAGTGTAACTGTAACTAGTGACTACTAGTAAATCAATACAATCGGATGATTGCAAATGGACAGGATATGACATACAACATAGTAACTGTAACTGTAACTAGTGAATACTAGTAAATCAATACAATCTGATGATTGCAAATGAACAGGATATGACTGACATACAACATAGTAACTGTAACTGTAACTAGTGACTACTAATAAATCAATACAATCTGATGATTGCAAATAGACAGGATATGACATACAAAATAGTAAGTGTAACTGTAACGAGTGACTACTAGTAAATAAATACAATCTGACGATTGCAAATGGACAGGATATGACATACAACATAATAACTGTAACTAGTGACTACTAGTAAATCAATACAATCTGATGATTGCAAATAGACAGGATATGACATATAAAATAGTAAGTGTAACTGTAACTAGTGACTACTAGTAAATGAATACAATCGGATGATTGCAAATGGACAGGATATGACATACAACATAGTAAGTGTAAGTGTAACTAGTGACTACTAGTAAATCAATATAATCTGATGATTGCAAATGGACAGGATATGACATACAACACAGTAACTGTAACTAGTGACTACCCGGTACTAGTAAATCAATACAATCTGATGATTGCAAATGGACAGAATATGACATACAACATAGTAACTGTAACTGTAACTAATGACTACTAGTATATCAATACAATCTGATGATAGCAAATGAACAGGATATGACATACAACATAGTAAGTGTAAGTGTAACTAGTGACTACTAGTAAATCAATACAATCTGATGATTGCAAAAAGACAGGATATGACATACAACATAGTAAGTGTAACTGTAACTAGTGACTACTAGTAAATCAATACAATCGGATGATTGCAAATGGACAGGATATGACATACAACATAGTAACTGTAACTGTAACTAGTGAATACTAGTAAATCAATACAATCTGATGATTGCAAATGGACAGGATATGACATACAACATAGTAACTGTAACTGTAACTAGTGACTACTAGTAAATCTTTACAATCTGATGATTGCAAATGGACAGGATATGACATACAGCATAGTAACTGTAACTAGTGACTACTAGTAAATCAATACAATCTGATGATTGCAAATGAACAGGATATGACTGACATACAACATAGTAACTGTACCTGTAACTAGTGACTACTAGTAAATCAATACAATCTGATGGATGCAAATGGGCAGGATATGACATACAACATAGTAAGTGAAACTGTAACTAGTGACTACTAGTAAATCAATACAATCTGATGATTGCAAATGGACAGGATATGACATGCAGCATAGTAACTGTAACTAGTGACTACTAGTAAATCAATACAATCTGATGATTGCAAATGGACAGGATATGACATACAACATAGTAAGTGAAACTGTAACTAGTGACTACTTGTAAATCAATACAATCTGATGATTGCAAATGGACAGGATATGACATACAACACAGTAATTGTAACTGTAACTAGTGTCTACTAGCAAATCAATACAATCTGATGATTGCAAATGGACAGGATATGACATACAACATAGTAAGTGTAACTGTAACTAGTGACTACTCGTAAATCAATACAATCTGAT
Source organism: Saccoglossus kowalevskii (assembly GCF_978046115.1). NCBI lineage: Eukaryota > Metazoa > Hemichordata > Enteropneusta > Harrimaniidae > Saccoglossus > Saccoglossus kowalevskii. Next base: position 2,219,118 of record NC_140647.1, on the reverse strand, counting down.
GATTACAAATGGACAGGATATGACATACAACATAATAACTGTAACTAGTGACTACTAGTAAATCAATACAATCTGATGATTGCAAATAGACAGGATATGACATACAAAATAGTAAGTGTAACTGTAACTAGTGACCACAAGTAAATCAATACAATCAGATGATTGCAAATGGACAGGATATGGCATACAACATAGTAAGTGTAACTGTAACTAGTGACTACTAGTAAATCAATACAATCTGATGATTGCAAATGGATAGGATATGACATACAACACAGTAACTGTAACTAGTGACTACTAGTAAATCAATACAATCTGATGATTGCAAATGGACAGAATATGACATACAACATAGTAAGTGTAAGTGTAACTAGTGACTACTAGTAAATCAATATAATCTGATGATTGCAAATGGACAGGATATGACATATAAAATAGTAAGTGTAACTGTAACTAGTGACTACTAGTAAATGAATACAATCGGATGATTGCAAATGGACAGGATATGACATACAACATAGTAAGTGTAAGTGTAACTAGTGACTACTAGTAAATCAATATAATCTGATGATTGCAAATGGACAGGATATGACATACAACACAGTAACTGTAACTAGTGACTACCCGGTACTAGTAAATCAATACAATCTGATGATTGCAAATGGACAGAATATGACATACAACATAGTAACTGTAACTGTAACTAATGACTACTAGTATATCAATACAATCTGATGATAGCAAATGAACAGGATATGACATACAACATAGTAAGTGTAAGTGTAACTAGTGACTACTAGTAAATCAATACAATCTGATGATTGCAAAAAGACAGGATATGACATACAACATAGTAAGTGTAACTGTAACTAGTGACTACTAGTAAATCAATACAATCGGATGATTGCAAATGGACAGGATATGACATACAACATAGTAACTGTAACTGTAACTAGTGAATACTAGTAAATCAATACAATCTGATGATTGCAAATGGACAGGATATGACATACAACATAGTAACTGTAACTGTAACTAGTGACTACTAGTAAATCTTTACAATCTGATGATTGCAAATGGACAGGATATGACATACAGCATAGTAACTGTAACTAGTGACTACTAGTAAATCAATACAATCTGATGATTGCAAATGAACAGGATATGACTGACATACAACATAGTAACTGTAACTGTAACTAGTGACTACTAGTAAATCAATACAATCTGATGGATGCAAATGGACAGGATATGACATACAACATAGTAAGTGAAACTGTAACTAGTGACTACTAGTAAATCAATACAATCTGATGATTGCAAATGGACAGGATATGACATGCAGCATAGTAACTGTAACTAGTGACTACTAGTAAATCAATACAATCTGATGATTGCAAATGGACAGGATATGACATACAACATAGTAAGTGAAACTGTAACTAGTGACTACTTGTAAATCAATACAATCTGATGATTGCAAATGGACAGGATATGACATACAACACAGTAATTGTAACTGTAACTAGTGTCTACTAGCAAATCAATACAATCTGATGATTGCAAATGGACAGGATATGACATACAATATAGTAAGTGTAACTGTAACTAGTGACTACTCGTAAATCAATACAATCTGATGATTACAAATGGACAGGATATGACATACAACATAATAACTGTAACTAGTGACTACTAGTAAATCAATACAATCTGATGATTGCAAATAGACAGGATATGACATACAAAATAGTAAGTGTAACTGTAACTAGTGACCACAAGTAAATCAATACAATCAGATGATTGCAAATGGAAAGGATATGACATACAAAATAGTAAGTGTAACTGTAACTAGTGACTACTAGTAAATAAATACAATCTGACGATTGCAAATGGACAGGATATGACATACAACATAATAACTGTAACTAGTGACTACTAGTAAATCAATACAATCTGATGATTGCAAATAGACAGGATATGACATATAAAATAGTTAGTGTAACTGTAACTAGTGACTACTAGTAAATCAATACAATCGGATGATTGCAAATGGACAGGATATGGCATACAACATAGTAAGTGTAACTGTAACTAGTGACTACTAGTAAATCAATACAATCTGATGATTGCAAATGGATAGGATATGACATACAACACAGTAACTGTAACTAGTGACTACTAGTAAATCAATACAATCTGATGATTGCAAATGGACAGAATATGACATACAACATAGTAACTGTAACTGTAACTAGTGACTACTAGTATATCAATACAATCTGATGATAGCAAATGAACAGGATATGACATACAACATAGTAAGTGTAAGTGTAACTAGTGACTACTAGTAAATCAATACAATTTGATGATTGCAAAAAGACAGGATATGACATACAACATAGTAAGTGTAACTGTAACTAGTGACTACTAGTAAATCAATACAATCGGATGATTGCAAATGGACAGGATATGACATACAACATAGTAACTGTAACTGTAACTAGTGAATACTAGTAAATCAATACAATCTGATGATTGCAAATGAACAGGATATGACTGACATACAACATAGTAACTGTAACTGTAACTAGTGACTACTAATAAATCAATACAATCTGATGATTGCAAATAGACAGGATATGACATACAAAATAGTAACTGTAACTGTAACTAGTGACTACTAGTAAATCAATACAATCAGATGATTGCAAATGGACATGATATGACATACAAAATAGTAAGTGTAACTGTAACTAGTGACTACTAGTAAATAAATACAATCTGACGATTGCAAATGGACAGGATATGACATACGACATAATAACTGTAACTAGTGACTACTAGTAAATCAATACAATCTGATGATTGCAAATAGACAGGATATGACATATAAAATAGTAAGTGTAACTGTAACTAGTGACTACTAGTAAATCAATACAATCGGATGATTGCAAATGGACAGGATATGACATACAACATAGTAAGTGTAAATGTAACTAGTGACTACTAGTAAATCAATATAATCTGATGATTGCAAATGGACAGGATATGACATACAACACAGTAACTGTAACTAGTGACTACCCGGTACTAGTAAATCAATAAAATCTGATGATTGCAAATGGACAGAATATGACATACAACATAGTAAGTGTAAGTGTAACTAGTGACTACTAGTAAATCAATACAATCTGATGATTGTAAAAAGACAGGATATGACATACAACATAGTAAGTGTAACTGTAACTAGTGAATACTAGTAAATCAATACAATCTGATGATTGCAAATGGACAGGATATGACATACAACATAGTAACTGTAACTGTAACTAGTGACTACTAGTAAATCTTTACAATCTGATGATTGCAAATGGACAGGATATGACATACAGCATAGTAACTGTAACTGTAACTAGTGACTACTAGTAAATCAATACAATCTGATGATTGCAAATGAACAGGATATGACTGACATACAACATAGTAACTGTAACTGTAACTAGTGACTACTAGTAAATCAATACAATCTGGTGATTGCAAATGGACAGGATATGACATACAACATAGTAACTGTAACTGTAACTAGTGACTACTAGTAAATCTTTACAATCTGATGATTGCAAATGGACAGGATATGACATACAAAATAGTAAGTGTAACTGTAACTAGTGACTACTAGTAAATCAATACAATCTGATGATTGCAAATGGACAGGATATGGCATACAACATAGTAAGTGTAACTGTAACTAGTGACTACTAGTAAATCAATACAATCTGATGATTGCAAATAGACAGGATATGACATATAAAATAGTAAGTGTAACTGTAACTAGTGACTACTAGTAAATGAATACAATCGGATGATTGCAAATGGACAGGATATGACATACAACATAGTAAGTGTAAGTGTAACTAGTGACTACTAGTAAATCAATATAATCTGATGATTGCAAATGGACAGGATATGACATACAACACAGTAACTGTAACTAGTGACTACCCGGTACTAGTAAATCAATACAATCTGATGATTGCAAATGGACAGAATATGACATACAACATAGTAACTGTAACTGTAACTAATGACTACTAGTATATCAATACAATCTGATGATAGCAAATGAACAGGATATGACATACAACATAGTAAGTGTAAGTGTAACTAGTGACTACTAGTAAATCAATACAATCTGATGATTGCAAAAAGACAGGATATGACATACAACATAGTAAGTGTAACTGTAACTAGTGACTACTAGTAAATCAATACAATCGGATGATTGCAAATGGACAGGATATGACATACAACATAGTAACTGTAACTGTAACTAGTGAATACTAGTAAATCAATACAATCTGATGATTGCAAATGGACAGGATATGACATACAACATAGTAACTGTAACTGTAACTAGTGACTACTAGTAAATCTTTACAATCTGATGATTGCAAATGGACAGGATATGACATACAGCATAGTAACTGTAACTAGTGACTACTAGTAAATCAATACAATCTGATGATTGCAAATGAACAGGATATGACTGACATACAACATAGTAACTGTACCTGTAACTAGTGACTACTAGTAAATCAATACAATCTGATGGATGCAAATGGGCAGGATATGACATACAACATAGTAAGTGAAACTGTAACTAGTGACTACTAGTAAATCAATACAATCTGATGATTGCAAATGGACAGGATATGACATGCAGCATAGTAACTGTAACTAGTGACTACTAGTAAATCAATACAATCTGATGATTGCAAATGGACAGGATATGACATACAACATAGTAAGTGAAACTGTAACTAGTGACTACTTGTAAATCAATACAATCTGATGATTGCAAATGGACAGGATATGACATACAACACAGTAATTGTAACTGTAACTAGTGTCTACTAGCAAATCAATACAATCTGATGATTGCAAATGGACAGGATATGACATACAACATAGTAAGTGTAACTGTAACTAGTGACTACTCGTAAATCAATACAATCTGATGATTACAAATGGACAGGATATGACATACAACATAATAACTGTAACTAGTGACTACTAGTAAATCAATACAATCTGATGATTGCAAATAGACAGGATATGACATACAAAATAGTAAGTGTAACTGTAACTAGTGACCACAAGTAAATCAATACAATCAGATGATTGCAAATGGACAGGATATGGCATACAACATAGTAAGTGTAACTGTAACTAGTGACTACTAGTAAATCAATACAATCTGATGATTGCAAATGGATAGGATATGACATACAACACAGTAACTGTAACTAGTGACTACTAGTAAATCAATACAATCTGATGATTGCAAATGGACAGAATATGACATACAACATAGTAAGTGTAAGTGTAACTAGTGACTACTAGTAAATCAATATAATCTGATGATTGCAAATGGACAGGATATGACATATAAAATAGTAAGTGTAACTGTAACTAGTGACTACTAGTAAATGAATACAATCGGATGATTGCAAATGGACAGGATATGACATACAACATAGTAAGTGTAAGTGTAACTAGTGACTACTAGTAAATCAATATAATCTGATGATTGCAAATGGACAGGATATGACATACAACACAGTAACTGTAACTAGTGACTACCCGGTACTAGTAAATCAATACAATCTGATGATTGCAAATGGACAGAATATGACATACAACATAGTAACTGTAACTGTAACTAATGACTACTAGTATATCAATACAATCTGATGATAGCAAATGAACAGGATATGACATACAACATAGTAAGTGTAAGTGTAACTAGTGACTACTAGTAAATCAATACAATCTGATGATTGCAAAAAGACAGGATATGACATACAACATAGTAAGTGTAACTGTAACTAGTGACTACTAGTAAATCAATACAATCGGATGATTGCAAATGGACAGGATATGACATACAACATAGTAACTGTAACTGTAACTAGTGAATACTAGTAAATCAATACAATCTGATGATTGCAAATGGACAGGATATGACATACAACATAGTAACTGTAACTGTAACTAGTGACTACTAGTAAATCTTTACAATCTGATGATTGCAAATGGACAGGATATGACATACAGCATAGTAACTGTAACTAGTGACTACTAGTAAATCAATACAATCTGATGATTGCAAATGAACAGGATATGACTGACATACAACATAGTAACTGTAACTGTAACTAGTGACTACTAGTAAATCAATACAATCTGATGGATGCAAATGGACAGGATATGACATACAACATAGTAAGTGAAACTGTAACTAGTGACTACTAGTAAATCAATACAATCTGATGATTGCAAATGGACAGGATATGACATGCAGCATAGTAACTGTAACTAGTGACTACTAGTAAATCAATACAATCTGATGATTGCAAATGGACAGGATATGACATACAACATAGTAAGTGAAACTGTAACTAGTGACTACTTGTAAATCAATACAATCTGATGATTGCAAATGGACAGGATATGACATACAACACAGTAATTGTAACTGTAACTAGTGTCTACTAGCAAATCAATACAATCTGATGATTGCAAATGGACAGGATATGACATACAATATAGTAAGTGTAACTGTAACTAGTGACTACTCGTAAATCAATACAATCTGATGATTACAAATGGACAGGATATGACATACAACATAATAACTGTAACTAGTGACTACTAGTAAATCAATACAATCTGATGATTGCAAATAGACAGGATATGACATACAAAATAGTAAGTGTAACTGTAACTAGTGACCACAAGTAAATCAATACAATCAGATGATTGCAAATGGAAAGGATATGACATACAAAATAGTAAGTGTAACTGTAACTAGTGACTACTAGTAAATAAATACAATCTGACGATTGCAAATGGACAGGATATGACATACAACATAATAACTGTAACTAGTGACTACTAGTAAATCAATACAATCTGATGATTGCAAATAGACAGGATATGACATATAAAATAGTTAGTGTAACTGTAACTAGTGACTACTAGTAAATCAATACAATCGGATGATTGCAAATGGACAGGATATGGCATACAACATAGTAAGTGTAACTGTAACTAGTGACTACTAGTAAATCAATACAATCTGATGATTGCAAATGGATAGGATATGACATACAACACAGTAACTGTAACTAGTGACTACTAGTAAATCAATACAATCTGATGATTGCAAATGGACAGAATATGACATACAACATAGTAACTGTAACTGTAACTAGTGACTACTAGTATATCAATACAATCTGATGATAGCAAATGAACAGGATATGACATACAACATAGTAAGTGTAAGTGTAACTAGTGACTACTAGTAAATCAATACAATTTGATGATTGCAAAAAGACAGGATATGACATACAACATAGTAAGTGTAACTGTAACTAGTGACTACTAGTAAATCAATACAATCGGATGATTGCAAATGGACAGGATATGACATACAACATAGTAACTGTAACTGTAACTAGTGAATACTAGTAAATCAATACAATCTGATGATTGCAAATGAACAGGATATGACTGACATACAACATAGTAACTGTAACTGTAACTAGTGACTACTAATAAATCAATACAATCTGATGATTGCAAATAGACAGGATATGACATACAAAATAGTAACTGTAACTGTAACTAGTGACTACTAGTAAATCAATACAATCAGATGATTGCAAATGGACATGATATGACATACAAAATAGTAAGTGTAACTGTAACTAGTGACTACTAGTAAATAAATACAATCTGACGATTGCAAATGGACAGGATATGACATAAGACATAATAACTGTAACTAGTGACTACTAGTAAATCAATACAATCTGATGATTGCAAATAGACAGGATATGACATATAAAATAGTAAGTGTAACTGTAACTAGTGACTACTAGTAAATCAATACAATCGGATGATTGCAAATGGACAGGATATGACATACAACATAGTAAGTGTAAATGTAACTAGTGACTACTAGTAAATCAATATAATCTGATGATTGCAAATGGACAGGATATGACATACAACACAGTAACTGTAACTAGTGACTACCCGGTACTAGTAAATCAATAAAATCTGATGATTGCAAATGGACAGAATATGACATACAACATAGTAAGTGTAAGTGTAACTATTGACTACTAGTAAATCAATACAATCTGATGATTGTAAAAAGACAGGATATGACATACAACATAGTAAGTGTAACTGTAACTAGTGAATACTAGTAAATCAATACAATCTGATGATTGCAAATGGACAGGATATGACATACAACATAGTAACTGTAACTGTAACTAGTGACTACTAGTAAATCTTTACAATCTGATGATTGCAAATGGACAGGATATGACATACAGCATAGTAACTGTAACTGTAACTAGTGACTACTAGTAAATCAATACAATCTGATGATTGCAAATGAACAGGATATGACTGACATACAACATAGTAACTGTAACTGTAACTAGTGACTACTAGTAAATCAATACAATCTGGTGATTGCAAATGGACAGGATATGACATACAACATAGTAACTGTAACTGTAACTAGTGACTACTAGTAAATCTTTACAATCTGATGATTGCAAATGGACAGGATATGACATACAAAATAGTAAGTGTAACTGTAACTAGTGACTACTAGTAAATAAATACAATCTGACGATTGCAAATGGACAGGATATGACATACAACACAGTAACTGTAACTAGTGACTACTAGTAAATCAATACAATCTGATGATTGCAAATGGACAGAATATGACATACAACATAATAACTGTAACTAGTGACTACTAGTAAATCAATACAATCTGATGATTGCAAATGGACAGGATGTGACATGCAGCATAGTAACTGTAACTAGTGACTACTAGTAAATCAATACAATCTGATGATTGCAAATGGACAGGATATGACATACAACATAGTAAGTGAAACTGTAACTAGTGACTACTAGTAAATCAATACAATCTGATGATTGCAAATGGACAGGATATGACATGCAGCATAGTAACTGTAACTAGTGGCTACTAGTAAATCAATACAATCTGATGATTGCAAATGGACAGGATATGACATACAACATAGTAAGTGAAACTGTAACTAGTGACTACTAGTAAATCAATACAATCTGATGATTGCAAATGGACAGGATATGACATATAAAATAGTAAGTGCAACTGTAACTAGTGACTACTAGTAAATCAATAGAATCGGATGATTGCAAATGGACAGGATATGACATACAACATAGTAAATGTAACTGTAACTAGTGACTACTAGTAAATCAATACAATCTGATGATTGCAAATGGACAGGATATGACATACAACACAGTAACTGTAACTAGTGACTACTAGTAAATCAATACAATCTGATGATTGCAAATAGACAGAATATGACATACAACATAGTAACTGTAACTGTAACTAGTGACTACTAGTAAATCAATACAATCGGATGATTGCAAATGGACAGGATATGACATACAGCATAAGTGTGACTGTAACTAGTGACTACTAGTAAATCAATTCAATCTGATGATTGCAAATGGACAGGATATGACATACAACATAGTAAGTGTAACTGTAACTAGTGACTACTAGTAAATCAATACAATCGGATGATTGCAAATGGACAGGATATGACATACAACATAGTAACTGTAACTGTAACTAGTGAGTACTAGTAAATCAATACAATCTGATGATTGCAAATGAACAGGATATGACTGACATACAACATAGTAACTGTAACTGTAACTAGTGACTACTAGTAAATCAATACAATCTGATGATTGCAAATAGACTGGATATGACATACAAAATAGTAACTGTAACTGTAACTAGTGACTACTAGTAAATCAATACAATCAGATGATTGCAAATGGACAGGATATGACATACAAAATTGTAAGTGTATCTGTAACTAGTGACTACTAGTAAATAAATACAATCTGACGATTGCAAATGGACAGGATATGACATACAACATAATAACTGTAACTAGTGACTACTAGTAAATCAATACAATCGGATGATTGCAAATGGACAGGATATGATATACAACATAGTAAGTGTAACTGTAACTAGTGACTACTAGTAAATCAATGTAATCTGATGATTGCAAATGGACAGGATATGACATACAACACAGTAACTGTAACTAGTGACTACTAGTAAATCAATACAATCTGATGATTGCAAATGCACAGAATATGACATACAACATAGTAACTGTAACTGTAACTAGTGACTACTAGTATATCAATACAATCTGATGATAGCAAATGAACAGGATATGACATACAACATAGTAAGTGTAAGTGTAACTAGTGACTACTAGTAAATCAATACAATCTGATGATTGCAAAAAGACAGGATATGACATACAACATAGTAAGTGTAACTGTAACTAGTGACTACTAGTAAATCAATACAATCAGATGATTGCAAATGGACAGGATATGACATATAACATAGTAACTGTAACTAGTGAATACTAGTAAATCAATACAATCTGATGATTGCAAATGAACAGGATATGACTGACATACAACATAGTAACTGTAACTGTAACTAGTGACTACTAGTAAATCAATACAATCTGATGATTGCAAATGGACAGGATATGACATACAATATAGTAACTGTAACTGTAACTAGTGACTACTAGTAAATCTTTACAATCTGATGATTGCAAATGGACAGGATATGACATACAGCATAGTAACTGTAACTGTAACTAGTGACTACTAGTAAATCATACAATCTGATGATTGCAAATGGACAGGATATGACATACAGCATAAGTGTGAATGTAACTAGTGACTACTAGTAAATCAATTCAATCTGATGATTGCAAATGGACAGGATATGACATACAACATAGTAACTGTAACTGTAACTAGTGAATACTAGTAAATCAATACAAGCTGATGATTGCAAATGAACAGGATATGACTGACATACAACATAGTAACTGTAACTGTAACTAGTGACTACTAGTAAATCAATACAATCTGATGATTGCAAATGGACAGGATATGACATACAACATAGTAAATGTAACTGTAACTAGTGACTACTAGTAAAACAATACAATCTGATGATTGCAAATGGACAGGATATGACATAAAACACAGTAACTGTAACTAGTGACTACTAGTAAATCAATACAATCTGATGATTGCAAATGGACAGAATATGACATACAACATAGTAACTGTAACTGTAACTAGTGACTACTAGTAAATCAATACAATCGGATGATTGCAAATGGACAGGATATGACATACAGCATAAGTGTGACTGTAACTAGTGACTACTAGTAAATCAATTCAATCTGATGATTGCAAATGGACAGGATATGACATACAACATAGTAAGTGTAACTGTAACTAGTGACTACTAGTAAATCAATACAATCGGATGATTGCAAATGGACAGGATATGACATACAACATAGTAACTGTAACTGTAACTAGTGACTACTAGTAAATCAATACAATCTGATGATTGCAAATGGACAGGATATGACATATAAAATAGTAAGTGCAACTGTAACTAGTGACTACTAGTAAATCAATAGAATCGGATGATTGCAAATGGACAGGATATGACATACAACATAGTAAATGTAACTGTAACTAGTGACTACTAGTAAATCAATACAATCTGATGATTGCAAATGGACAGGATATGACATACAACACAGTAACTGTAACTAGTGACTACTAGTAAATCAATACAATCTGATGATTGCAAATGGACAGAATATGACATACAACATAGTAACTGTAACTGTAACTAGTGACTACTAGTAAATCAATACAATCGGATGATTGCAAATGGACAGGATATGACATACAGCATAAGTGTGACTGTAACTAGTGACTACTAGTAAATCAATTCAATCTGATGATTGCAAATGGACAGGATATGACATACAACATAGTAAGTGTAACTGTAACTAGTGACTACTAGTAAATCAATACAATCGGATGATTGCAAATGGACAGGATATGACATACAACATAGTAACTGTAACTGTAACTAGTGAATACTAGTAAATCAATACAATCTGATGATTGCAAATGAACAGGATATGACTGACATACAACATAGTAACTGTAACTGTAACTAGTGACTACTAGTAAATCAATACAATCTGATGATTGCAAATAGACTGGATATGACATACAAAATAGTAACTGTAACTGTAACTAGTGACTACTAGTAAATCAATACAATCAGATGATTGCAAATGGACAGGATATGACATACAAAATTGTAAGTGTATCTGTAACTAGTGACTACTAGTAAATAAATACAATCTGACGATTGCAAATGGACAGGATATGACATACAACATAATAACTGTAACTAGTGACTACTAGTAAATCAATACAATCGGATGATTGCAAATGGACAGGATATGATATACAACATAGTAAGTGTAACTGTAACTAGTGACTACTAGTAAATCAATGTAATCTGATGATTGCAAATGGACAGGATATGACATACAACACAGTAACTGTAACTAGTGACTACTAGTAAATCAATACAATCTGATGATTGCAAATGGACAGAATATGACATACAACATAGTAACTGTAACTGTAACTAGTGACTACTAGTATATCAATACAATCTGATGATAGCAAATGAACAGGATATGACATACAACATAGTAAGTGTAAGTGTAACTAGTGACTACTAGTAAATCAATACAATCTGATGATTGCAAAAAGACAGGATATGACATACAACATAGTAAGTGTAACTGTAACTAGTGACTACTAGTAAATCAATACAATCAGATGATTGCAAATGGACAGGATATGACATATAACATAGTAACTGTAACTAGTGAATACTAGTAAATCAATACAATCTGATGATTGCAAATGAACAGGATATGACTGACATACAACATAGTAACTGTAACTGTAACTAGTGACTACTAGTAAATCAATACAATCTGATGATTGCAAATGGACAGGATATGACATACAATATAGTAACTGTAACTGTAACTAGTGACTACTAGTAAATCTTTACAATCTGATGATTGCAAATGGACAGGATATGACATACAGCATAGTAACTGTAACTGTAACTAGTGACTACTAGTAAATCAATACAATCTGATGATTGCAAATGGACAGGATATGACATACAGCATAAGTGTGAATGTAACTAGTGACTACTAGTAAATCAATTCAATCTGATGATTGCAAATGGACAGGATATGACATACAACATAGTAACTGTAACTGTAACTAGTGAATACTAGTAAATCAATACAAGCTGATGATTGCAAATGAACAGGATATGACTGACATACAACATAGTAACTGTAACTGTAACTAGTGACTACTAGTAAATCAATACAATCTGATGATTGCAAATGGACAGGATATGACATACAACATAGTAAATGTAACTGTAACTAGTGACTACTAGTAAAACAATACAATCTGATGATTGCAAATGGACAGGATATGACATAAAACACAGTAACTGTAACTAGTGACTACTAGTAAATCAATACAATCTGATGATTGCAAATGGACAGAATATGACATACAACATAGTAACTGTAACTGTAACTAGTGACTACTAGTAAATCAATACAATCGGATGATTGCAAATGGACAGGATATGACATACAGCATAAGTGTGACTGTAACTAGTGACTACTAGTAAATCAATTCAATCGGATGATTGCAAATGGACAGGATATGACATACAACATAGTAAGTGTAACTGTAACTAGTGACTACTAGTAAATCAATACAATCGGATGATTGCAAATGGACAGGATATGACATACAACATAGTAACTGTAACTGTAACTAGTGAATACTAGTAAATCAATACAATCTGATGATTGCAAATGAACAGGATATGACTGACATACAACATAGTAACTGTAACTGTAACTAGTGACTACTAGTAAATCAATACAATCTGATGATTGCAAGTAGACTGGATATGAAATACAAAATAGTAACTGTAACTGTAACTAGTGACTACTAGTAAATCAATACAATCAGATGATTGCAAATGGACAGGATATGACATACAAAATAGTAAGTGTAACTGTAACTAGTGACTACTAGTAAATAAATACAATCTGACGATTGCAAATGGACAGGATATGACATACAACATAATAACTGTAACTAGTGACTACTAGTAAATCAATACAATCGGATGATTGCAAATGGACAGGATATGATATACAACATAGTAAGTGTAACTGTAACTAGTGACTACTAGTAAATCAATGTAATCTGATGATTGCAAATGGACAGGATATGACATACAACGCAGTAACTGTAACTAGTGACTACTAGTAAATCAATACAATCTGATGATTGCAAATGGACAGAATATGACCTTCAACATAGTAAGTGTAACTGTAACTAGTGACTACTAGTAAATCAATGTAATCTGATGATTGCAAATGGACAGGATATGACATACAACACAGTAACTGTAACTAGTGACTACTAGTAAATCAATACAATCTGATGATTGCAAATGGACAGAATATGACATACAACATAGTAACTGTAACTGTAACTAGTGACTACTAGTATATCAATACAATCTGATGATAGCAAATGAACAGGATATGACATACAACATAGTAAGTGTAAGTGTAACTAGTGACTACTAGTAAATCAATACAATCTGATGATTGCAAAAAGACAGGATATGACATACAACATAGTAAGTGTAACTGTAACTAGTGACTACTAGTAAATCAATACAATCAGATGATTGCAAATGGACAGGATATGACATATAACATAGTAACTGTAACTAGTGAATACTAGTAAATCAATACAATCTGATGATTGCAAATGAACAGGATATGACTGACATACAACATAGTAACTGTAACTGTAACTAGTGACTACTAGTAAATCAATACAATCTGATGATTGCAAATGGACAGGATATGACATACAATATAGTAACTGTAACTGTAACTAGTGACTACTAGTAAATCTTTACAATCTGATGATTGCAAATGGACAGGATATGACATACAGCATAGTAACTGTAACTGTAACTAGTGACTACTAGTAAATCAATACAATCTGATGATTGCAAATGGACAGGATATGACATACAGCATAAGTGTGAATGTAACTAGTGACTACTAGTAGATCAATTCAATCTGATGATTGCAAATGGACAGGATATGACATACAACATAGTAACTGTAACTGTAACTAGTGAATACTAGTAAATCAATACAAGCTGATGATTGCAAATGAACAGGATATGACTGACATACAACATAGTAACTGTAACTGTAACTAGTGACTACTAGTAAATCAATACAATCTGATGATTGCAAATGGACAGGATATGACATACAACATAGTAAATGTAACTGTAACTAGTGACTACTAGTAAAACAATGCAATCTGATGATTGCAAATGGACAGGATATGACATAAAACACAGTAACTGTAACTAGTGACTACTAGTAAAACAATACAATCTGATGATTGCAAATGGACAGAATATGACATACAACATAGTAACTGTAACTGTAACTAGTGACTACTAGTAAATCAATACAATCGGATGATTGCAAATGGACAGGATATGACATACAGCATAAGTGTGACTGTAACTAGTGACTACTAGTAAATCAATTCAATCTGATGATTGCAAATGGACAGGATATGACATACAACATAGTAAGTGTAACTGTAACTAGTGACTACTAGTAAATCAATAAAATCGGATGATTGCAAATGGACAGGATATGACATACAACATAGTAACTGTAACTGTAACTAGTGAATACTAGTAAATCAATACAATCTGATGATTGCAAATGAACAGGATATGACTGACATACAACATAGTAACTGTAACTGTAACTAGTGACTACTAGTAAATCAATACAATCTGATGATTGCAAATAGACTGGATATGAAATACAAAATAGTAACTGTAACTGTAACTAGTGACTACTAGTAAATCAATACAATCAGATGATTGCAAATGGACAGGATATGACATACAAAATAGTAAGTGTAACTGTAACTAGTGACTACTAGTAAATAAATACAATCTGACGATTGCAAATGGACAGGATATGACATACAACATAATAACTGTAACTAGTGACTACTAGTAAATCAATACAATCGGATGATTGCAAATGGACAGGATATGATATACAACATAGTAAGTGTAACTGTAACTAGTGACTACTAGTAAATCAATGTAATCTGATGATTGCAAATGGACAGGATATGACATACAACGCAGTAACTGTAACTAGTGACTACTAGTAAATCAATACAATCTGATGATTGCAAATGGACAGAATATGACATACAACATAGTAACTGTAACTGTAACTAGTGACTACTAGTATATCAATATAATCTGATGATAGCAAATGAACAGGATATGACATATAACATAGTAACTGTAACTAGTGAATACTAGTAAATCAATACAATCTGATGATTGCAAATGAACAGGATATGACTGACATACAACATAGTAACTGTAACTGTAACTAGTGACTACTAGTAAATCAATACAATCTGATGATTGCAAATGTACAGGATATGACATACAATATAGTAACTGTAACTGTAAATAGTGACTACTAGTAAATCTTTACAATCTGATGATTGCAAATGGACAGGATATGACATACAGCATAAGTGTGACTGTAACTAGTGACTACTAGTAAATCAATTCAATCTGATGATTGCAAATGGACAGGATATGACATACAACATAGTAACTGTAACTGTAACTAGTGAATACTAGTAAATCAATACAATCTGATGATTGCAAATGAACAGGATATGACTGACATACAACATAGTAACTGTAACTGTAACTAGTGACTACTAGTAAATCAATACAATCTGATGATTGCAAATGGACAGGATATGACATACAACATAGTAACTGTAACTGTAACTAGTGACTACTAGTAAATCTTTACAATCTGATGATTGCAAATGGACAGAATATGACATACAACATAGTAACTGTAACTGTAACTAGTGACTACTAGTATATCAATACAATCTGATGATTACAAATGGACAGGATATGACATACAACATAGTAACTGTAACTGTAACTAGTGACTACTAGTATATCAATACAATCTGATGATTACAAATGGACAGGATATGACATACAACATAGTAAGTGTAAGTGTAACTAGTGACTACTAGTAAATCAATACAATCCGATGATTGCAAATGGTTAGGATATGACATACAACATTGTAAGTGTAACTGTAACTAGTGACTACTAGTAAATCAATACAATCTGATGATTGCAAATGGACAGGATATGACATACAACATTGTAAGTGTAACTGTAAGTAGTGACTACTAGTAAATCAATACAATCTGATGATTGCAAATGGACAGAATATGACATACAACACAGTAACTGTAACTAGTGACTACTAGTAAATCAATACAATCTGATGATTGCAAATGGACAGAATATGACATACAACATAGTAACTGTAACTGTAACTAGTGACTACTAGTATATCAATACAATCTGATGATTGCAAATGGACAGGATATGACATACAACATAGTAAGTGTAAGTGTAACTAGTGACTACTAGTAAATCAATACAATCTGATGATTGCAAATGGACAGGATATGACATACAACATATTAAGTGTAACTGTAACTAGTGACTACTAGTAAATCAATACAATCGGATGATTGCAAATGGACAGGATATGACATACAACATAGTAACTGTAACTGTAACTGTAACTAGTGACTACTAGTAAATCAATACAATCTGATGATTGCAAATGGACAGGATATGACATACAACATAGTAACTGTAACTGTAACTAGTGACTACTAGTAAATCTTTACAATCTGATGATTGCAAATGAACAGGATATGACATATAGCATTGTAACTGTAACTGTAACTAGTGACTACTAGTAAATCAATACAATCTGATGATTGCAAATGGACAGGATATGACATACAGCATAAGTGTAACTGTAACTAGTGACTACTAGTAAATCAATTCAATCTGATGATTGCAAATGGACAGGATATGACATACAACATTGTAAGTGTAACTGTAACTAGCGAATACTAGTAAATCAATACAATCAGATCATTGCAAATGGACAGGATATGACACACAACACAGTAACTGTAACTGTAACTAGTAACTACTAGTAAATCAATACAACCTGATGATTGCAAATGGACAGAATATGACATACAACATAGTAACTGTAACTGTAACTAGTGACTACTAGTAAATCAATACAATCTGATGATTGCAAATGGACAGGATATGACATACAACATAGTAACTGTAACTGTATATAGTGTATACTAGTAAATCTTTACAATCTGATGATTGCAAATGGACAGGATATGACATACAGCATAGTAACTGTAACTGTAACTAGTTACTACTAGTAAATCAATACAATCTGATGATTGCAAATGGACAGGATATGACATACAACATAATAACTGTAACTAGTGACTACTAGTAAATCAATACAATCTGATGATTGCAAATAGACAGGATATGACATATAAAATAGTAAGTGTAACTGTAACTAGTGACTACTAGTAAATCAATACAATCGGATGATTGCAAATGGACAGGATATGATATACAACATAGTAAGTGTAACTGTAACTAGTGACTACTAGTAAATCAATATAATCTGATGATTGCAAATGGACAGGATATGACATACAACACAGTAACTGTAACTAGTGACTACTAGTAAATCAATACAATCGGATGATTGCAAATGGACAGGATATGACATATAACATAGTAACTGTAACTGTAACTAGTGAATACTAGTAAATCAATACAATCTGATGATTGTAAATGAACAGGATATGACTGACATACAACATAGTAACTGTAACTGTAACTAGTGACTACTAGTAAATCAATACAATCTGATGATTGCAAATGGACAGGATATAATATACAACATAGTAACTGTAACTGTAACTAGTGACTACTAGTAAATCTTTACAATCTGATGATTGCAAATGGACAGGATATGACATACAACACAGTAACTGTAACTGTAACTAGTGACTACTAGTAAATCAATACAATCTGATGATTGCAAATGGACAGAATATGACATACAACATAGTAACTGTAACTGTAACTAGTGACTACTAGTATATCAATACAATCTGATGATTACAAATGGACAGGATATGACATACAACATAGTAACTGTAACTGTAACTAGTGACTACTAGTATATCAATACAATCTGATGATTACAAATGGACAGGATATGACATACAACATAGTAAGTGTAACTGGTGACTACTAGTAAATCAATACAATCTGATGATTGCAAATGGACAGAATATGACATACAACATAGTAACTGTAACTGTAACTAGTGACTACTAGTATATCAATACAATCTGATGATTGCAAATGGACAGGATATGACATACAACATAGTAAGTGTAAGTGTAACTAGTGACTACTAGTAAAACAATACAATCGGATGATTGCAAATGGACAGGATATGACATACAACATAGTAAGTGTAACTGTAACTAGTGACTACTAGTAAATCAATACAATGTGATGATTGTAAATGGACAGGATATGACATACAACATAGTAAGTGTAACTGTAACTAGTGACTACTAGTAAATCAATACAATCGGATGATTGCAAATGGACAGGATATGACATACAACATAGTAACTGTAACTGTAACCAGTGACTACTAGTAAATCAATACAATCTGATGATTGCAAATGGACAGGATATGACATACAACATACTAACTGTAACTGTAACTAGTGACTACTAGTAAATCTTTACAATCTGATGATTGCAAATGAACAGGATATGACATACAGCATAGTAACTGTAACTGTAACTAGTGACTACTAGTAAATCAATACAATCTGATGATTGCAAATGGACAGGATATGACATACAGCATAAGTGTAACTGTAACTAGTGACTACTAGTAAATCAATTCAATCTGATGATTGCAAATGGACAGGATATGACATACAACATTGTAAGTGTAACTGTAACTAGCGAATACTAGTAAATCAATACAATCAGATCATTGCAAATGGACAGGATATGACACACAACACAGTAACTGTAACTGTAACTAGTAACTACTAGTAAATCAATACAACCTGATGATTGCAAATGGACAGAATATGACATACAACATAGTAACTGTAACTGTAACTAGTGACTACTAGTATATCAATACAATCTGATGATTACTAATGGACAGGATATGACATACAACATAGTAAGTGTAAGTGTAACTAGTGACTACTAGTAAATCAATACAATCTGATGATTGCAAATGGACAAGATATGACATACAACATTGTAAGTGTAACTGTAACTAGTGAATACTAGTAAATCAAAACAATCTGATGATTGCAAATGAACAGGATATGACTGACATACAACATAGTAACTGTAACTGTAACTAGTGACTACTAGTAAATCAATACAATCTGATGATTGCAAATGGACAGGATATGACATACAACATAGTAACTGTAACTGTATATAGTGTATACTAGTAAATCTTTACAATCTGATGATTGCAAATGGACAGGATATGACATACAACATAATAACTGTAACTAGTGACTACTAGTAAATCAATACAATCTGATGATTGCAAATAGACAGGATATGACATATAAAATAGTAAGTGTAACTGTAACTAGTGACTACTAGTAACTCAATACAATCGGATGATTGCAAATGGACAGGATATGATATACAACATAGTAAGTGTAACTGTAACTAGTGACTACTAGTAAATCAATATAATCTGATGATTGCAAATGGACAGGATATGACATACAACACAGTAATTGTAACTAGTGACTACTAGTAAATCAATACAATTTGATGATTGCAAATGGACAGAATATGACATACAACATAGTAACTGTATCTGTAACTAGTGACTTCTAGTATATCAATACAATCTGATGATAGCAAATGAACAGGATATGACATACAACATAGTAAGTGTAAGTGTAACTAGTGACTACTAGTAAATCAATACAATCTGATGATTGCAAAAAGACAGGATATGACATACAACATAGTAAGTGTAACTGTAACTAGTGACTACTAGTAAATCAATACAATCGGATGATTGCAAATGGACAGGATATGACATATAACATAGTAACTGTAACTGTAACTAGTGAATACTAGTAAATCAATACAATCTGATGATTGCAAATGAACAGGATATGACTGACATACAACATAGTAACTGTAACTGTAACTAGTGACTACTAGTAAATCAATACAATCTGATGATTGCAAAGGGACAGGATATAATATACAACATAGTAACTGTAACTGTAACTAGTGACTACTAGTAAATCTTTACAATCTGATGATTGCAAATGGACAGGATATGACATACAACACAGTAACTGTAACTGTAACTAGTGACTACTAGTAAATCAATACAATCTGATGATTGCAAATGGACAGAATATGACATACAACATAGTAACTGTAACTGTAACTAGTGACTACTAGTATATCAATACAATCTGATGATTACAAATGGACAGGATATGACATACAACATAGTAACTGTAACTGTAACTAGTGACTACTAGTATATCAATACAATCTGATGATTACAAATGGACAGGATATGACATACAACATAGTAAGTGTAAGTGTAACTAGTGACTACTAGTAAATCAATACAATCCGATGATTGCAAATGGTTAGGATATGACATACAACATTGTAAGTGTAACTGTAACTAGTGACTACTAGTAAATCAATACAATCTGATGATTGCAAATGGACAGGATATGACATACAACATTGTAAGTGTAACTGTAAGTAGTGACTACTAGTAAATCAATACAATCTGATGATTGCAAATGGACAGAATATGACATACAACACAGTAACTGTAACTAGTGACTACTAGTAAATCAATACAATCTGATGATTGCAAATGGACAGAATATGACATACAACATAGTAACTGTAACTGTAACTAGTGACTACTAGTATATCAATACAATCTGATGATTGCAAATGGACAGGATATGACATACAACATAGTAAGTGTAAGTGTAACTAGTGACTACTAGTAAATCAATACAATCTGATGATTGCAAATGGACAGGATATGACATACAACATAGTAAGTGTAACTGTAACTAGTGACTACTAGTAAATCAATACAATCGGATGATTGCAAATGGACAGGATATGACATACAACATAGTAACTGTAACTGTAACTGTAACTAGTGACTACTAGTAAATCAATACAATCTGATGATTGCAAATGGACAGGATATGACATACAACATAGTAACTGTAACTGTAACTAGTGACTACTAGTAAATCTTTACAATCTGATGATTGCAAATGAACAGGATATGACATATAGCATTGTAACTGTAACTGTAACTAGTGACTACTAGTAAATCAATACAATCTGATGATTGCAAATGGACAGGATATGACATACAGCATAAGTGTAACTGTAACTAGTGACTACTAGTAAATCAATTCAATCTGATGATTGCAAATGGACAGGATATGACATACAACATTGTAAGTGTAACTGTAACTAGCGAATACTAGTAAATCAATACAATCAGATCATTGCAAATGGACAGGATATGACACACAACACAGTAACTGTAACTGTAACTAGTAACTACTAGTAAATCAATACAACCTGATGATTGCAAATGGACAGAATATGACATACAACATAGTAACTGTAACTGTAACTAGTGACTACTAGTAAATCAATACAATCTGATGATTGCAAATGGACAGGATATGACATACAACATAGTAACTGTAACTGTATATAGTGTATACTAGTAAATCTTTACAATCTGATGATTGCAAATGGACAGGATATGACATACAGCATAGTAACTGTAACTGTAACTAGTTACTACTAGTAAATCAATACAATCTGATGATTGCAAATGGACAGGATATGACATACAACATAATAACTGTAACTAGTGACTACTAGTAAATCAATACAATCTGATGATTGCAAATAGACAGGATATGACATATAAAATAGTAAGTGTAACTGTAACTAGTGACTACTAGTAAATCAATACAATCGGATGATTGCAAATGGACAGGATATGATATACAACATAGTAAGTGTAACTGTAACTAGTGACTACTAGTAAATCAATATAATCTGATGATTGCAAATGGACAGGATATGACATACAACACAGTAACTGTAACTAGTGACTACTAGTAAATCAATACAATCGGATGATTGCAAATGGACAGGATATGACATATAACATAGTAACTGTAACTGTAACTAGTGAATACTAGTAAATCAATACAATCTGATGATTGTAAATGAACAGGATATGACTGACATACAACATAGTAACTGTAACTGTAACTAGTGACTACTAGTAAATCAATACAATCTGATGATTGCAAATGGACAGGATATAATATACAACATAGTAACTGTAACTGTAACTAGTGACTACTAGTAAATCTTTACAATCTGATGATTGCAAATGGACAGGATATGACATACAACACAGTAACTGTAACTGTAACTAGTGACTACTAGTAAATCAATACAATCTGATGATTGCAAATGGACAGAATATGACATACAACATAGTAACTGTAACTGTAACTAGTGACTACTAGTATATCAATACAATCTGATGATTACAAATGGACAGGATATGACATACAACATAGTAACTGTAACTGTAACTAGTGACTACTAGTATATCAATACAATCTGATGATTACAAATGGACAGGATATGACATACAACATAGTAAGTGTAAGTGTAACTAGTGACTACTAGTAAATCAATACAATCTGATGATTGCAAATGGACAGGATATGACATACAACACAGTAACTGTAACTGGTGACTACTAGTAAATCAATACAATCTGATGATTGCAAATGGACAGAATATGACATACAACATAGTAACTGTAACTGTAACTAGTGACTACTAGTATATCAATACAATCTGATGATTGCAAATGGACAGGATATGACATACAACATAGTAAGTGTAAGTGTAACTAGTGACTACTAGTAAAACAATACAATCGGATGATTGCAAATGGACAGGATATGACATACAACATAGTAAGTGTAACTGTAACTAGTGACTACTAGTAAATCAATACAATGTGATGATTGTAAATGGACAGGATATGACATACAACATAGTAAGTGTAACTGTAACTAGTGACTACTAGTAAATCAATACAATCGGATGATTGCAAATGGACAGGATATGACATACAACATAGTAACTGTAACTGTAACCAGTGACTACTAGTAAATCAATACAATCTGATGATTGCAAATGGACAGGATATGACATACAACATACTAACTGTAACTGTAACTAGTGACTACTAGTAAATCTTTACAATCTGATGATTGCAAATGAACAGGATATGACATACAGCATAGTAACTGTAACTGTAACTAGTGACTACTAGTAAATCAATACAATCTGATGATTGCAAATGGACAGGATATGACATACAGCATAAGTGTAACTGTAACTAGTGACTACTAGTAAATCAATTCAATCTGATGATTGCAAATGGACAGGATATGACATACAACATTGTAAGTGTAACTGTAACTAGCGAATACTAGTAAATCAATACAATCAGATCATTGCAAATGGACAGGATATGACACACAACACAGTAACTGTAACTGTAACTAGTAACTACTAGTAAATCAATACAACCTGATGATTGCAAATGGACAGAATATGACATACAACATAGTAACTGTAACTGTAACTAGTGACTACTAGTATATCAATACAATCTGATGATTACTAATGGACAGGATATGACATACAACATAGTAAGTGTAAGTGTAACTAGTGACTACTAGTAAATCAATACAATCTGATGATTGCAAATGGACAAGATATGACATACAACATTGTAAGTGTAACTGTAACTAGTGAATACTAGTAAATCAAAACAATCTGATGATTGCAAATGAACAGGATATGACTGACATACAACATAGTAACTGTAACTGTAACTAGTGACTACTAGTAAATCAATACAATCTGATGATTGCAAATGGACAGAATATGACATACAACATAGTAACTGTAACTGTATATAGTGTATACTAGTAAATCTTTACAATCTGATGATTGCAAATGGACAGGATATGACATACAACATAATAACTGTAACTAGTGACTACTAGTAAATCAATACAATCTGATGATTGCAAATAGACAGGATATGACATATAAAATAGTAAGTGTAACTGTAACTAGTGACTACTAGTAACTCAATACAATCGGATGATTGCAAATGGACAGGATATGATATACAACATAGTAAGTGTAACTGTAACTAGTGACAACTAGTAAATCAATATAATCTGATGATTGCAAATGGACAGGATATGACATACAACACAGTAACTGTAACTAGTGACTACTAGTAAATCAATACAATTTGATGATTGCAAATGGACAGAATATGACATACAACATAGTAACTGTATCTGTAACTAGTGACTTCTAGTATATCAATACAATCTGATGATAGCAAATGAACAGGATATGACATACAACATAGTAAGTGTAAGTGTAACTAGTGACTACTAGTAAATCAATACAATCTGATGATTGCAAAAAGACAGGATATGACATACAACATAGTAAGTGTAACTGTAACTAGTGACTACTAGTAAATCAATACAATCGGATGATTGCAAATGGACAGGATATGACTGACATACAACATAGTAACTGTAACTGTAACTAGTGACTACGAGTAAATCAATACAATCTGATGATTGCAAAGGGACAGGATATAATATACAACATAGTAACTGTAACTGTAGTGACTACTAGTAAATCTTTACAATCTGATGATTGCAAATGGACAGGATATGACATACAACACAGTAACTGTAACTGTAACTAGTGACTACTAGTAAATCAATACAATCTGATGATTGCAAATGGACAGAATATGACATACAACATAGTAACTGTAACTGTAACTAGTGACTACTAGTATATCAATACAATCTGATGATTACAAATGGACAGGATATGACATACAACATAGTAACTGTAACTGTAACTAGTGACTACTAGTATATCAATACAATCTGATGATTACAAATGGACAGGATATGACATACAACATAGTAAGTGTAAGTGTAACTAGTGACTACTAGTAAATCAATACAATCTGATGATTGCAAATGGACAGGATATGACATACAACACAGTAACTGTAACTGGTGACTACTAGTAAATCAATACAATCTGATGATTGCAAATGGACAGAATATGACATACAACATAGTAACTGTAACTGTAACTAGTGACTACTAGTATATCAATACAATCTGATGATTGCAAATGGACAGGATATGACAAACAACATAGTAAGTGTAAGTGTAACTAGTGACTACTAGTAAAACAATACAATCGGATGATTGCAAATGAACAGGATATGACATACAACATGGTAAGTGTAACTGTAACTAGTGACTACTAGTAAATCAATACAATGTGATGATTGTAAACGGACAGGATATGACATACAACATAGTAAGTGTAGCTGTAACTAGTGACTACTAGTAAATCAATACAATCGGATGATTGCAAATGGACAGGATATGACATACAACATAGTAACTGTAACTGTAACCAGTGACTACTAGTAAATCAATACAATCTGATGATTGCAAATGGACAGGATATGACATACAACATACTAACTGTAACTGTAACTAGTGACTACTAGTAAATCTTTACAATCTGATGATTGCAAATGAACAGGATATGACATACAGCATAGTAACTGTAACTGTAACTAGTGACTACTAGTAAATCAATACAATCTGATGATTGCAAATGGACAGGATATGACATACAGCATAAGTGTAACTGTAACTAGTGACTACTAGTAAATCAATTCAATCTGATGATTGCAAATGGACAGGATGTGACATACAACATTGTAAGTGTAACTGTAACTAGCGAATACTAGTAAATCAATACAATCTGATCATTGCAAATGGACAGGATATGACACACAACACAGTAACTGTAACTGTAACTAGTAACTACAAGTAAATCAATACAACCTGATGATTGCAAATGGACAGAATATGACATACAACATAGTAACTGTAACTGTAACTAGTGACTACTAGTATATCAATACAATCTGATGATTACAAATGGACAGGATATGACATACAACATAGTAAGTGTAAGTGTAACTAGTGACTACTAGTAAATCAATACAATCTGATGATTGCAAATGGACAAAATATGACATACAACATTGTAAGTGTAACTGTAACTAGTGAATACTAGTAAATCAATACAATCTGATGATTGCAAATGAACAGGATATGACTGACATACAACATAGTAAGTGTAAGTGTAACTAGTGACTACTAGTAATTCAATACAGTCTGATGATTGCAAAAAGACAGGATATGACATACAACATAGTAAGTGTAACTGTAACTAGTGACTACTAGTAAATCAATACAATCGGATGATTGCAAATGGACAGGATATGACATATAACATAGTAACTGTAACTGTAACTAGTGACTACTAGTAAATCAATACAATCGGATGATTGCAAATGGACAGGATCTGACATACAACATAGTAAGTATAACTGTAACTAGTGACTACTAGTAAATCAATACAATCTGATGATTGCAAATGGACAGGATATGACATACAACACAGTAACTGTAACTAGTGACTACTAGTAAATCAATACAATCTGATGATTGCAAATGGACAGAATATGACATACAACATAGTAACTGTAACTGTAACTAGTGACTACTAGTATATCAATACAATCTGATGATTGCAAATGGACAGGATATGACAGACAACATAGTAAGTGTAACTGTAACTAGTGACTACTAGTAAATCAATACAATGTGATGATTGTAAACAGACAGGATATGACATACAACATAGTAACTGTAACTGTAACTAGTGACTACTAGTATATCAATACAATCTGATGATTACAAATGGACAGGATATGACATACAACATAGTAAGTGTAAGTGTAACTAGTGACTACTAGTAAATCAATACAATCTGATGATTGCAAATGAACAGGATATGACATACAACACAGTAACTGTAACTAGTGACTACTAGTAAATCAATACAATCTGATGATTGCAAATGGACAGAATATGACATACAACATAGTAACTGTAACTGTAACTAGTGACTACTAGTATATCAATACAATCTGATGATTGCAAATGGACAGGATATGACATACAAAATAGTAAGTGTAACTGTAACTAGTGACTACTAGTAAATCAATACAATCTGATGATTGCAAATGGACAGGATATGACATACAACACAGTAACTGTAACTAGTGACTACTAGTAAATCAATACAATCTGATGATTGCAAATGAACAGGATATGACATACAACACAGTAACTGTAACTGGTGACTACTAGTAAATCAATACAATCTGATGATTGCAAATGGACAGAATATGACATACAACATAGTAACTGTAACTAGTGACTACTAGTATATCAATACAATCTGATGATTGCAAACGGACAGGATATGACATACAACATAGTAAGTGTAACTGTAACTAGTGACTACTAGTAAATCAATACAATCGGATGATTGCAAATGGACAGGATATGACATACAACATAGTAAGTGTAACTGTAACTAGTGACTACTAGTAAATCAATACAATGTGATGATTGCAAATGGACAGGATATGACATACAACACAGTAACTGTAACTGGTGACTACTAGTAAATCAATACAATCTGATGATTGCAAATGGACAGAATATGACATACAACATAGTAACTGTAACTGTAACTAGTGACTACTAGTATATCAATACAATCTGATGATTGCAAATGGACAGGATATGACAAACAACATAGTAAGTGTAAGTGTAACTAGTGACTACTAGTAAAACAATACAATCGGATGATTGCAAATGAACAGGATATGACATACAACATGGTAAGTGTAACTGTAACTAGTGACTACTAGTAAATCAATACAATGTGATGATTGTAAACGGACAGGATATGACATACAACATAGTAAGTGTAGCTGTAACTAGTGACTACTAGTAAATCAATACAATCGGATGATTGCAAATGGACAGGATATGACATACAACATAGTAACTGTAACTGTAACCAGTGACTACTAGTAAATCAATACAATCTGATGATTGCAAATGGACAGGATATGACATACAACATACTAACTGTAACTGTAACTAGTGACTACTAGTAAATCTTTACAATCTGATGATTGCAAATGAACAGGATATGACATACAGCATAGTAACTGTAACTGTAACTAGTGACTACTAGTAAATCAATACAATCTGATGATTGCAAATGGACAGGATATGACATACAGCATAAGTGTAACTGTAACTAGTGACTACTAGTAAATCAATTCAATCTGATGATTGCAAATGGACAGGATGTGACATACAACATTGTAAGTGTAACTGTAACTAGCGAATACTAGTAAATCAATACAATCTGATCATTGCAAATGGACAGGATATGACACACAACACAGTAACTGTAACTGTAACTAGTAACTACAAGTAAATCAATACAACCTGATGATTGCAAATGGACAGAATATGACATACAACATAGTAACTGTAACTGTAACTAGTGACTACTAGTATATCAATACAATCTGATGATTACAAATGGACAGGATATGACATACAACATAGTAAGTGTAAGTGTAACTAGTGACTACTAGTAAATCAATACAATCTGATGATTGCAAATGGACAAAATATGACATACAACATTGTAAGTGTAACTGTAACTAGTGAATACTAGTAAATCAATACAATCTGATGATTGCAAATGAACAGGATATGACTGACATACAACATAGTAAGTGTAAGTGTAACTAGTGACTACTAGTAATTCAATACAGTCTGATGATTGCAAAAAGACAGGATATGACATACAACATAGTAAGTGTAACTGTAACTAGTGACTACTAGTAAATCAATACAATCGGATGATTGCAAATGGACAGGATATGACATATAACATAGTAACTGTAACTGTAACTAGTGACTACTAGTAAATCAATACAATCGGATGATTGCAAATGGACAGGATCTGACATACAACATAGTAAGTATAACTGTAACTAGTGACTACTAGTAAATCAATACAATCTGATGATTGCAAATGGACAGGATATGACATACAACACAGTAACTGTAACTAGTGACTACTAGTAAATCAATACAATCTGATGATTGCAAATGGACAGAATATGACATACAACATAGTAACTGTAACTGTAACTAGTGACTACTAGTATATCAATACAATCTGATGATTGCAAATGGACAGGATATGACAGACAACATAGTAAGTGTAACTGTAACTAGTGACTACTAGTAAATCAATACAATGTGATGATTGTAAACAGACAGGATATGACATACAACATAGTAACTGTAACTGTAACTAGTGACTACTAGTATATCAATACAATCTGATGATTACAAATGGACAGGATATGACATACAACATAGTAAGTGTAAGTGTAACTAGTGACTACTAGTAAATCAATACAATCTGATGATTGCAAATGAACAGGATATGACATACAACACAGTAACTGTAACTAGTGACTACTAGTAAATCAATACAATCTGATGATTGCAAATGGACAGAATATGACATACAACATAGTAACTGTAACTGTAACTAGTGACTACTAGTATATCAATACAATCTGATGATTGCAAATGGACAGGATATGACATACAAAATAGTAAGTGTAACTGTAACTAGTGACTACTAGTAAATCAATACAATCTGATGATTGCAAATGGACAGGATATGACATACAACACAGTAACTGTAACTAGTGACTACTAGTAAATCAATACAATCTGATGATTGCAAATGAACAGGATATGACATACAACACAGTAACTGTAACTGGTGACTACTAGTAAATCAATACAATCTGATGATTGCAAATGGACAGAATATGACATACAACATAGTAACTGTAACTAGTGACTACTAGTATATCAATACAATCTGATGATTGCAAACGGACAGGATATGACATACAACATAGTAAGTGTAACTGTAACTAGTGACTACTAGTAAATCAATACAATCGGATGATTGCAAATGGACAGGATATGACATACAACATAGTAAGTGTAACTGTAACTAGTGACTACTAGTAAATCAATACAATGTGATGATTGTAAACAGACAGGATATGACATTCAACATAGTAAGTGTAACTGTAACTAGTGACTACTAGTAAATCAATACAATCGGATGATTGCATATGGACAGGATATGACATACAACATAGTAACTGTAACTGTAACTAGTGACTACTAGTAAATCAATACAATCTGATGATTGCAAATGGACAGGATATGACATACAACATAGTAACTGTAACTGTAACTGTAACTAGTGACTACTAGTAAATCTTTACAATCTGATGATTGCAAATGAACAGGATATGACATACAGCATAGTAACTGTAACTGTAACTAATGACTACTAGTAAATCAATACAATCTGATGATTGCAAATGGACAGGATATGACATACAGCATCAGTGTAACTGTAACTAGTGACTACTAGTAAATCAATTCAATCTGATGATTGCAAATGGACAGAATATGACATACAACATAGTAACTGTAACTAGTGACTACTAGTATATCAATACAATCTGATGATTGCAAACAGACAGGATATGACATACAACATAGTAAGTGTAACTGTAACTAGTGACTACTAGTAAATCAATACAATCTGATGATTGCAAATGGACAGAATATGACATACAACATAGTAACTGTAATTGTAACTAGTGACTACTAGTATATCAATACAATCTGATGATTACAAATGGACAGGATATGACATACAACATAGTAAGTGTAAGTGTAACTAGTGACTACTAGTAAATCAATACAATCTGATGATTGCAAATGGACAAGATATGACATACAACATTGTAAGTGTAACTGTAACTAGTGAATACTAGTAAATCAATACAATCTGATGATTGCAAATGAACAGGATATGACTGACATACAACATATTAACTGTAACTGTAACTAGTGACTACTAGTAAATCAATACAATCTGATGATTGCAAATGGACAGGATATGACATACAACAAAGTAACTGTAACTGTATCTAGTGAATACTAGTAAATCTTTACAATCTGATGATTGCAAATGGACAGGATATGACATACAGCATAGTAACTGTAACTGTAACTAGTTACTACTAGTAAATCAATACAATCTGATGATTGCAAATGGACAGAATATGACATACAGCATTGTAAGTGTAACTGTAACTAGTGACTACTAGTAAATCAATACAATCTGATGATTGCAAACGGACAGAATATGACATGCAACATAATAACTGTAACTGTAACTAGTGACTACTAGTATATCAATACAATCTGATGATTACAAATGGACAGGATATGACATACAACATAGTAAGTGTAAGTGTAACTAGTGACTACTAGTAAATCAATACAATCTGATGATTGCAAATGGACAGGATATGACATACAACATTGTAAGTGTAACTGTAACTAGTGAATACTAGTAAATCAATACAATCTGATGATTGCAAATGAACAGGATATGACTGACATACAACATAGTAACTGTAACTAGTGACTACTAGTAAATCAATACAATCTGATGATTGCAAATGGACAGGATATGACATACAACATAGTAACTGTAACTGTAACTAGTGACTACTAGTAAATCTTTACAATCTGATGATTGCAAATGGACAGGATATGACATACAGCATAGTAACTGTAACTGTAACTAGTTACTACTAGTAAATCAATACAATCTGATGATTGCAAATGGACAGGATATGACATACAGCATTGTAAGTGTAACTGTAACTAGTGACTACTAGTAAATCAATACAATCTGATGATTGCAAATGGACAGAATATGACATACAACATAATAACTGTAACTGTAACTAGTGACTACTAGTATATCAATACAATCTGATGATTACAAATGGACAGGATATGACATACAACATAGTAAGTGTAACTGTAACTAGTGACTACTAGCAAATCAATACAATCTGACGATTGCAAATGGACAGGATATGACATACAACATAATAACTGTAACTAGTGACTACTCGTAAATCAATACAATCTGATGATTACAAATGGACAGGATATGACATACAACATAATAACTGTAACTAGTGACTACTAGTAAATCAATACAATCTGATGATTGCAAATAGACAGGATATGACATACAAAATAGTAAGTGTAACTGTAACTAGTGACTACTAGTAAATCAATACAATCAGATGATTGCAAATGGACAGGATATGACATACAAAATAGTAAGTGTAACTGTAACTAGTGACTACTAGTAAATCAATACAATCTGATGATTGCAAATGGACAGGATATGACATACAACACAGTAACTGTAACTAGTGACTACTAGTAAATCAATACAATCTGATGATTGCAAATGAACAGGATATGACATACAACACAGTAACTGTAACTAGTGACTACTAGTAAATCAATACAATCTGATGATTGCAAATGGACAGAATATGACATACAACATAGTAACTGTAACTAGTGACTACTAGTATATCAATACAATATGATGATTGCAAACGGACAGGATATGACATACAACATAGTAAGTGTAACTGTAACTAGTGACTACTAGTAAATCAATACAATCGGATGATTGCATATGGACAGGATATGACATACAACATAGTAACTGTAACTGTAACTAGTGACTACTAGTAAATCAATACAATCTGATGATTGCAAATGGACAGGATATGACATACAACATAGTAACTGTAACTGTAGCTAGTGACTACTAGTAAATCTTTACAATCTGATGATTGCAAATGAACAGGATATGATATACAGCATAGTAACTGTAACTGTAACTAGTGACTACTAGTAAATCAATACAATCTGATGATTGCAAATGGACAGGATATGACATACAGCATAAGTGTAACTGTAACTAGTGACTACTAGTAAATCAATTCAATCTGATGATTGCAAATGGTCAGGATATGACATACAACATTGTAAGTGTAACTGTAACTAGCGAATACTAGTAAATCAATACAATCTGATCATTGCAAATGGACAGGATATGACACACAACACAGTAACTGTAACTGTAACTAGTAACTACTAGTAAATCAATACAATCTGATGATTGCAAATGGACAGAATATGACATACAACATAGTAACTGTAACTGTAACTAGTGACTACTAGTATATCAATACAATCTGATGATTACAAATGGACAGGATATGACATACAACATAGTAAGTGTAAGTGTAACTAGTGACTACTAGTAAATCAATACAATCTGATGATTGCAAATGGACAAGATATGACATACAACATTGTAAGTGTAACTGTAACTAGTGAATACTAGTAAATCAATACAATCTGATGATTGCAAATGAACAGGATATGACTGACATACAACATATTAACTGTAACTGTAACTAGTGACTACTAGTAAATCAATACAATCTGATGATTGCAAATGGACAGGATATGACATACAACATAGTAACTGTAACTGTATCTAGTGAATACTAGTAAATCTTTACAATCTGATGATTGCAAATGGACAGGATATGACATACAGCATAGTAACTGTAACTGTAACTAGTTACTACTAGTAAATCAATACAATCTGATGATTGCAAATGGACAGGATATGACATACAGCATTGTAAGTGTAACTGTAACTAGTGACTACTAGTAAATCAATATATTCTGATGATTGCAAATGGACAGAATATGACATGCAACATAATAACTGTAACTGTAACTAGTGACTACTAGTATATCAATACAATCTGATGATTACAAATGGACAGGATATGACATACAACATAGTAAGTGTAAGTGTAACTAGTGACTACTAGTAAATCAATACAATCTGATGATTGCAAATGGACAGGATATGACATACAACATTGTAAGTGTAACTGTAACTAGTGAATACTAGTAAATCAATACAATCTGATGATTGCAAATGAACAGGATATGACTGACATACAACATAGTAACTGTAACTGTAACTAGTGACTACTAGTAAATCAATACAATCTGATGATTGCAAATGGACAGGATATGACATACAACATAGTAACTGTAACTGTAACTAGTGACTACTAGTAAATCTTTACAATCTGATGATTGCAAATGGACAGGATATGACATACAGCATAGTAACTGTAACTGTAACTAGTTACTACTAGTAAATCAATACAATCTGATGATTGCAAATGGACAGGATATGACATACAGCATTGTAAGTGTAACTGTAACTAGTGACTACTAGTAAATCAATACAATCTGATGATTGCAAATGGACAGAATATGACATACAACATAATAACTGTAACTGTAACTAGTGACTACTAGTATATCAATACAATCTGATGATTACAAATGGACAGGATATGACATACAACATAGTAAGTGTAACTGTAACTAGTGACTACTAGCAAATCAATACAATCTGACGATTGCAAATGGACAGAATATGACATACAACATAATAACTGTAACTAGTGACTACTCGTAAATCAATACAATCTGATGATTACAAATGGACAGGATATGACATACAACATAATAACTGTAACTAGTGACTACTAGTAAATCAATACAATCTGATGATTGCAAATAGACAGGATATGACATACAAAATAGTAAGTGTAATTGTAACTAGTGACTACTAGTAAATCAATACAATCAGATGATTGCAAATGGACAGGATATGACATACAAAATAGTAAGTGTAACTGTAACTAGTGACTACTAGTAAATCAATACAATCTGATGATTGCAAATGGACAGGATATGACATACAACACAGTAACTGTAACTAGTGACTATTAGTAAATCAATACAATCTGATGATTGCAAATGGACAGAATATGACATACAACATAGTAACTGTAACTGTAACTAGTGACTACTAGTATATCAATACAATCTGATGATTGCAAAAAGACAGCACATGACATACAACATAGTAAGTGTAACTGTAACTAGTGACTACTAGTAAATCAATACAATCGGATGATTGCAAATGGACAGGATATGACATACAACATAGTAAGTGTAAGTGTAACTAGTGACTACTAGTAAATCAATTCAATCTGATGATAGCAAATGAACAGGATATGACATACAACATAGTAAGTGTAAGTGTAACTAGTGACTACTAGTAAATCAATTCAATCTGATGATTGCAAACAGACAGAATATGACATACAACATAGTAACTGTAACTAGTGACTACTAGTAAATCAATACAATCTGATGATTGCAAATGGAAAGGATATGACATACAACATAGTAACTGTCACTGTAACTAGTGACTACTAGTAAATCTTTACAATCTGATGATTGCAAATGGACAGGATATGACATACAACACAGTAACTGTAACTGTAACTAGTGACTACTAGTAAATCAATACAATCTGATGATTGCAAATAGACAGGATATGACATATAAAATAGTAAGTGTAACTGTAACTAGTGACTACTAGTAAATCAATACAATCTGATGACTGCAAATAGACAGGATATGACATATAAAATAGTAAGTGTAACTGTAACTAGTGACTACTAGTAAATCAATACAATCGGATGATTGCAAATGGACAGGATATGACATACGACATAGTAAGTGTAACTGTAACTAGTGACTACTAGTAAATCAATATAATCTGATGATTGCAAATGGACAGGATATGACATACAGCATAGTAACTGTAACTGTAACTAGTTACTACTAGTAAATCAATACAATCTGATGATTACAAATGGACAGGATATGACATACAACATAGTAAGTGTAACTGTAACTAGTGACTACTAGCAAATCAATACAATCTGACGATTGCAAATGGACAGGATATGACATACAAAATAGTAAGTGTAACTGTAACTAGTGACTACTAGTAAATCAATACAATCTGATGATTGCAAATGGACAGGATATGACATACAACACAGTAACTGTAACTAGTGACTATTAGTAAATCAATACAATCTGATGATTGCAAATGGACAGGATATGACATACAAAATAGTAAGTGTAACTGTAACTAGTGACTACTAGTAAATCAATACAATCTGATGATTGCAAATGGACAGGATATGACATACAACACAGTAACTGTAACTAGTGACTATTAGTAAATCAATACAATCTGATGATTGCAAATGGACAGAATATGACATACAGCATAGTAACTGTAACTGTAACTAGTGACTACTAGTATATCAATACAATCTGATGATTGCAAAAAGACAGCACATGACATACAACATAGTAAGTGTAACTGTAACTAGTGACTACTTGTAAATCAATACAATCGGATGATTGCAAATGGACAGGATATGACATACAACATAGTAAGTGTAAGTGTAACTAGTGACTACTAGTAAATCAATTCAATCTGATGATAGCAAATGAACAGGATATGACATACAACATAGTAAGTGTAAGTGTAACTAGTGACTACTAGTAAATCAATACAATCTGATGATTGCAAATGGACAAGATATGACATACAACATTGTAAGTGTAACTGTAACTAGTGAATACTAGTAAATCAATACAATCTGATGATTGCAAATGAACAGGATATGACTGACATACAACATATTAACTGTAACAGTAACTAGTGACTACTAGTAAATCAATACAATCTGATGATTGCAAATGGACAGGATATGACATACAACATAGTAACTGTAACTGTATCTAGTGAATACTAGTAAATCTTTACAATCTGATGATTGCAAATGGACAGGATATGACATACAGCATAGTAACTGTAACTGTAACTAGTTACTACTAGTAAATCAATACAATCTGATGATTGCAAATGGACAGGATATGACATACAGCATTGTAAGTGTAACTGTAACTAGTGACTACTAGTAAATCAATACAATCTGATGATTGCAAATGGACAGAATATGACATGCAACATAATAACTGTAACTGTAACTAGTGACTACTAGTATATCAATACAATCTGATGATTACAAATGGACAGGATATGACATACAACATAGTAAGTGTAAGTGTAACTAGTGACTACTAGTAAATCAATACAATCTGATGATTGCAAATGGACAGGATATGACATACAACATTGTAAGTGTAACTGTAACTAGTGAATACTAGTAAATCAATACAATCTGATGATTGCAAATGAACAGGATATGACTGACATACAACATAGTAACTGTAACTGTAACTAGTGACTACTAGTAAATCAATACAATCTGATGATTGCAAATGGACAGGATATGACATACAACATAGTAACTGTAACTGTAACTAGTGACTACTAGTAAATCTTTACAATCTGATGATTGCAAATGGACAGGATATGACATACAGCATAGTAACTGTAACTGTAACTAGTTACTACTAGTAAATCAATACAATCTGATGATTGCAAATGGACAGGATATGACATACAGCATTGTAAGTGTAACTGTAACTAGTGACTACTAGTAAATCAATACAATCTGATGATTGCAAATGGACAGAATATGACATACAACATAATAACTGTAACTGTAACTAGTGACTACTAGTATATCAATACAATCTGATGATTACAAATGGACAGGATATGACATACAACATAGTAAGTGTAACTGTAACTAGTGACTACTAGCAAATCAATACAATCTGACGATTGCAAATGGACAGGATATGACATACAACATAATAACTGTAACTAGTGACTACTCGTAAATCAATACAATCTGATGATTGCAAATGGACAGGATATGACATACAACACAGTAACTGTAACTAGTGACTATTAGTAAATCAATACAATCAGATGATTGTAAATGGACAGGATATGACATACAAAATAGTAAGTGTAACTGTAACTAGTGACTACTAGTAAATCAATACAATCTGATGATTGCAAATGGACAGGATATGACATACAACACAGTAACTGTAACTAGTGACTATTAGTAAATCAATACAATCTGATGATTGCAAATGGACAGAATATGACATACAACATAGTAACTGTAACTGTAACTAGTGACTACTAGTATATCAATACAATCTGATGATTGCAAAAAGACAGCACATGACATACAACATAGTAAGTGTAACTGTAACTAGTGACTACTAGTAAATCAATACAATCGGATGATTGCAAATGGACAGGATATGACATACAACATAGTAAGTGTAAGTGTAACTAGTGACTACTAGTAAATCAATTCAATCTGATGATAGCAAATGAACAGGATATGACATACAACATAGTAAGTGTAAGTGTAACTAGTGACTACTAGTAAATCAATTCAATCTGATGATTGCAAATAAACAGAATATGACATACAACATAGTAACTGTAACTGTAACTAGTGACTACTAGTAAATCAATACAATCTGATGATTGCAAATGGAAAGGATATGACATACAACATAGTAACTGTCACTGTAACTAGTGACTACTAGTAAATCTTTACAATCTGATGATTGCAAATGGACAGGATATGACATACAACACAGTAACTGTAACTGTAACTATAACTAGTGACTACTAGTAAATCAATACAATCTGATGATTGCAAATAGACAGGATATGACATATAAAATAGTAAGTGTAACTGTAACTAGTGACTACTAGTAAATCAATACAATCTGATGATTGCAAATAGACAGGATATGACATATAAAATAGTAAGTGTAACTGTAACTAGTGACTACTAGTAAATCAATACAATCGGATGATTGCAAATGGACAGGATATGACATACAACATAGTAAGTGTAACTGTAACTAGTGACTACTAGTAAATCAATATAATCTGATGATTGCAAATGGACAGGATATGACATACAACACAGTAACTGTAACTAGTGACTACTAGTAAATCAATACAATCTGATGATTGCAAATGGACAGAACATGACATACAACATAGTAACTGTAACTGTAACTAGTGACTACTAGTATATCAATACAATCTGATGATAGCAAATGAACAGGATATGATATACAACATAGTAAGTGTAAGTGTAACTGGTGACTACTAGTAAATCAATACAATCTGATGATTGCAAAAAGACAGGATAGTAAGTGTAACTGTAACTAGTGACTACTAGCAAATCAATACAATCTGACGATTGCAAATGGACAGGATATGACATACAACATAATAACTGTAACTAGTGACTACTCGTAAATCAATACAATCTGATGATTACAAATGGACAGGATATGACATACAACATAATAACTGTAACTAGTGACTACTAGTAAATAAATACAATCTGATGATTGCAAATAGACAGGATATGACATACAAAATAGTAAGTGTAATTGTAACTAGTGACTACTAGTAAATCAATACAATCAGATGATTGCAAATGGACAGGATATGACATACAAAATAGTAAGTGTAACTGTAACTAGTGACTACTAGTAAATCAATACAATCTGATGATTGCAAATGGACAGGATATGACATACAACACAGTAACTGTAACTAGTGACTATAAGTAAATCAATACAATCTGATGATTGCAAATGGACAGAATATGACATACAACATAGTAACTGTAACTGTAACTAGTGACTACTAGTATATCAATACAATCTGATGATTGCAAAAAGACAGCACATGACATACAACATAGTAAGTGTAACTGTAACTAGTGACTACTAGTAAATCAATACAATCGGATGATTGCAAATGGACAGGATATGACATACAACATAGTAAGTGTAAGTGTAACTAGTGACTACTAGTAAATCAATTCAATCTGATGATAGCAAATGAACAGGATATGACATACAACATAGTAAGTGTAAGTGTAACTAGTGACTACTAGTAAATCAATTCAATCTGATGATTGCAAATAGACAGAATATGACATACAACATAGTAACTGTAACTGTAACTAGTGACTACTAGTAAATCAATACAATCTGATGATTGCAAATGGAAAGGATATGACATACAACATAGTAACTGTCACTGTAACTAGTGACTACTAGTAAATCTTTACAATCTGATGATTGCAAATGGACAGGATATGACATACAACACAGTAACTGTAACTGTAACTAGTGACTACTAGTAAATCAATACAATCTGATGATTGCAAATAGACAGGATATGACATATAAAATAGTAAGTGTAACTGTAACTAGTGACTACTAGTAAATCAATACAATCTGATGATTGCAAATAGACAGGATATGACATATAAAATAGTAAGTGTAACTGTAACTAGTGACTACTAGTAAATCAATACAATCGGATGATTGCAAATGGACAGGATATGACATACAACATAGTAAGTGTAACTGTAACTAGTGACTACTAGTAAATCAATATAATCTGATGATTGCAAATGGACAGGATATGACATACAACACAGTAACTGTAACTAGTGACTACTAGTAAATCAATACAATCTGATGATTGCAAATGGACAGAACATGACATACAACATAGTAACTGTAACTGTAACTAGTGACTACTAGTATATCAATACAATCTGATGATAGCAAATGAACAGGATATGATATACAACAT
The DNA here is from genome assembly GCF_978046115.1 of Saccoglossus kowalevskii. Classification (NCBI taxonomy): domain Eukaryota; kingdom Metazoa; phylum Hemichordata; class Enteropneusta; family Harrimaniidae; genus Saccoglossus; species Saccoglossus kowalevskii. The sequence goes on along the minus strand of NC_140647.1, from coordinate 2,177,174 downwards.
AGTAAGTGTAAGTGTAACTGGTGACTACTAGTAAATCAATACAATCTGATGATTGCAAAAAGACAGGATATGACATACAACATAGTAAGTGTAACTGTAACTAGTGACTACTAGTAAATCAATACAATCGGATGATTGCAAATGAACAGGATATGACATACAACATAGTAACTGTAACTGTAACTAGTGAATACTAGTAAATCAATACAATCTGATGATTGCAAATGAACAGGATATGACTGACATACAACATAGTAACTGTAACTGTAACTAGTGACTACTAGTAAATCAATACAATCTGATGATTGCAAATGGACAGGATATGACATACAACATTGTAACTGTAACTGTAACTAGTGACTACTAAGTAAATCTTTACAATCTGATGATTGCAAATGGACAGGATATGACATACGGCATAGTAACTGTAACTGTAACTAGTGACTACTAGTAAATCAATACAATCTGATGATTGCAAATGAACAGGATATGACTGACATACAACATAGTAACTGTAACTGTAACTAGTGACTACTAGTAAATCAATACAATCTGATGATTGCAAATGGACAGGATATGACATACAAAATAGTAAGTGTAACTGTAACTAGTGACTACTAGTAAATAAATACAATCTGACGATTGCAAATGGACAGGATATGACATACAACATAGTAACTGTAACTAGTGACTACTAGTAAATCAATACAATCTGATGATTGCAAATAGACAAGATATGACATGTAAAATAGTAAATGTAACTGTAACTAGTGACTACTAGTAAATCAATACAATCGGATGATTACAAATGGACAGGATATGACATACAACATAGTAAGTGTAAGTGTAACTAGTGACTACTAGTAAATCAATACAATCTGATGATTGCAAATGGACAGGATATGACATACAACATTGTAAGTGTAACTGTAACTAGTGAATACTAGTAAATCAATACAATCTGATGATTGCAAATGAACAGGATATGACTGACATACAACATAGTAACTGTAACTGTAACTAGTGACTACTAGTAAATCAATACAATCTGATGATTGCAAATGGACAGGATATGACATACAACATAGTAACTGTAACTGTAACTAGTGACTACTAGTAAATCTTTACAATCTGATGATTGCAAATGGACAGGATATGACATACAGCATAGTAACTGTAACTGTAACTAGTTACTACTAGTAAATCAATACAATCTGATGATTGCAAATGGACAGGATATGACATACAGCATTGTAAGTGTAACTGTAACTAGTGACTACTAGTAAATCAATACAATCTGATGATTACAAATGGACAGAATATGACATACAACATAATAACTGTAACTGTAAGTAGTGACTAGTAGTATATCAATACAATCTGATGATTACAAATGGACAGGATATGACATACAACATAGTAAGTGTAACTGTAACTAGTGACTACTAGCAAATCAATACAATCTGACGATTGCAAATGGACAGGATATGACATACAACATAATAACTGTAACTAGTGACTACTCGTAAATCAATACAATCTGATGATTACAAATGGACAGGATATGACATACAACATAATAACTGTAACTAGTGACTACTAGTAAATCAATACAATCTGATGATTGCAAATAGACAGGATATGACATACAAAATAGTAAGTGTAACTGTAACTAGTGACTACTAGTAAATCAATACAATCAGATGATTGCAAATGGACAGGATATGACATACAAAATAGTAAGTGTAACTGTAACTAGTGACTACTAGTAAATCAATACAATCTGATGATTGCAAATGGACAGGATATGACATACAACACAGTAACTGTAACTAGTGACTATTAGTAAATCAATACAATCTGATGATTGCAAATGGACAGAATATGACATACAACATAGTAACTGTAACTGTAACTAGTGACTACTAGTAAATCAATACAATCTGATGATTGCAAATGGACAGGATATGACATACAACACAGTAACTGTAACTAGTGACTATTAGTAAATCAATACAATCTGATGATTGCAAATGGACAGAATATGACATACAACATAGTAACTGTAACTGTAACTAGTGACTACTAGTATATCAATACAATCTGATGATTGCAAAAAGACAGCACATGACATACAACATAGTAAGTGTAACTGTAACTAGTGACTACTAGTAAATCAATACAATCGGATGATTGCAAATGGACAGGATATGACATACAACATAGTAAGTGTAAGTGTAACTAGTGACTACTAGTAAATCAATTCAATCTGATGATAGCAAATGAACAGGATATGACATACAACATAGTAAGTGTAAGTGTAACTAGTGACTACTAGTAAATCAATTCAATCTGATGATTGCAAATAGACAGAATATGACATACAACATAGTAACTGTAACTGTAACTAGTGACTACTAGTAAATCAATACAATCTGATGATTGCAAATGGAAAGGATATGACATACAACATAGTAACTGTCACTGTAACTAGTGACTACTAGTAAATCTTTACAATCTGATGATTGCAAATGGACAGGATATGACATACAACACAGTAACTGTAACTGTAACTAGTGACTACTAGTAAATCAATACAATCTGATGATTGCAAATAGACAGGATATGACATATAAAATAGTAAGTGTAACTGTAACTAGTGACTACTAGTAAATCAATACAATCTGATGATTGCAAATAGACAGGATATGACATATAAAATAGTAAGTGTAACTGTAACTAGTGACTACTAGTAAATCAATACAATCGGATGATTGCAAATGGACAGGATATGACATACAACATAGTAAGTGTAACTGTAACTAGTGACTACTAGTAAATCAATATAATCTGATGATTGCAAATGGACAGGATATGACATACAACACAGTAACTGTAACTAGTGACTACTAGTAAATCAATACAATCTGATGATTGCAAATGGACAGAACATGACATACAACATAGTAACTGTAACTGTAACTAGTGACTACTAGTATATCAATACAATCTGATGATAGCAAATGAACAGGATATGATATACAACATAGTAAGTGTAAGTGTAACTGGTGACTACTAGTAAATCAATACAATCTGATGATAGCAAATGAACAGGATATGATATACAACATAGTAAGTGTAAGTGTAACTGGTGACTACTAGTAAATCAATACAATCTGATGATTGCAAAAAGACAGGATATGACATACAACATAGTAAGTGTAACTGTAACTAGTGACTACTAGTAAATCAATACAATCGGATGATTGCAAATGAACAGGATATGACATACAACATAGTAACTGTAACTGTAACTAGTGAATACTAGTAAATCAATACAATCTGATGATTGCAAATGAACAGGATATGACTGACATACAACATAGTAACTGTAACTGTAACTAGTGACTACTAGTAAATCAATACAATCTGATGATTGCAAATGGACAGGATATGACATACAACATTGTAACTGTAACTGTAACTAGTGACTACTAAGTAAATCTTTACAATCTGATGATTGCAAATGGACAGGATATGACATACGGCATAGTAACTGTAACTGTAACTAGTGACTACTAGTAAATCAATACAATCTGATGATTGCAAATGAACAGGATATGACTGACATACAACATAGTAACTGTAACTGTAACTAGTGACTACTAGTAAATCAATACAATCTGATGATTGCAAATGGACAGGATATGACATACAAAATAGTAAGTGTAACTGTAACTAGTGACTACTAGTAAATAAATACAATCTGACGATTGCAAATGGACAGGATATGACATACAACATAGTAACTGTAACTAGTGACTACTAGTAAATCAATACAATCTGATGATTGCAAATAGACAAGATATGACATGTAAAATAGTAAATGTAACTGTAACTAGTGACTACTAGTAAATCAATACAATCGGATGATTACAAATGGACAGGATATGACATACAACATAGTAAGTGTAAGTGTAACTAGTGACTACTAGTAAATCAATACAATCTGATGATTGCAAATGGACAGGATATGACATACAACATTGTAAGTGTAACTGTAACTAGTGAATACTAGTAAATCAATACAATCTGATGATTGCAAATGAACAGGATATGACTGACATACAACATAGTAACTGTAACTGTAACTAGTGACTACTAGTAAATCAATACAATCTGATGATTGCAAATGGACAGGATATGACATACAACATAGTAACTGTAACTGTAACTAGTGACTACTAGTAAATCTTTACAATCTGATGATTGCAAATGGACAGGATATGACATACAGCATAGTAACTGTAACTGTAACTAGTTACTACTAGTAAATCAATACAATCTGATGATTGCAAATGGACAGGATATGACATACAGCATTGTAAGTGTAACTGTAACTAGTGACTACTAGTAAATCAATACAATCTGATGATTACAAATGGACAGAATATGACATACAACATAATAACTGTAACTGTAAGTAGTGACTAGTAGTATATCAATACAATCTGATGATTACAAATGGACAGGATATGACATACAACATAGTAAGTGTAACTGTAACTAGTGACTACTAGCAAATCAATACAATCTGACGATTGCAAATGGACAGGATATGACATACAACATAATAACTGTAACTAGTGACTACTCGTAAATCAATACAATCTGATGATTACAAATGGACAGGATATGACATACAACATAATAACTGTAACTAGTGACTACTAGTAAATCAATACAATCTGATGATTGCAAATAGACAGGATATGACATACAAAATAGTAAGTGTAACTGTAACTAGTGACTACTAGTAAATCAATACAATCAGATGATTGCAAATGGACAGGATATGACATACAAAATAGTAAGTGTAACTGTAACTAGTGACTACTAGTAAATCAATACAATCTGATGATTGCAAATGGACAGGATATGACATACAACACAGTAACTGTAACTAGTGACTATTAGTAAATCAATACAATCTGATGATTGCAAATGGACAGAATATGACATACAACATAGTAACTGTAACTGTAACTAGTGACTACTAGTAAATCAATACAATCTGATGATTGCAAATGGACAGGATATGACATACAACACAGTAACTGTAACTAGTGACTATTAGTAAATCAATACAATCTGATGATTGCAAATGGACAGAATATGACATACAACATAGTAACTGTAACTGTAACTAGTGACTACTAGTATATCAATACAATCTGATGATTGCAAAAAGACAGCACATGACATACAACATAGTAAGTGTAACTGTAACTAGTGACTACTAGTAAATCAATACAATCGGATGATTGCAAATGGACAGGATATGACATACAACATAGTAAGTGTAAGTGTAACTAGTGACTACTAGTAAATCAATTCAATCTGATGATAGCAAATGAACAGGATATGACATACAACATAGTAAGTGTAAGTGTAACTAGTGACTACTAGTAAATCAATTCAATCTGATGATTGCAAATAGACAGAATATGACATACAACATAGTAACTGTAACTGTAACTAGTGACTACTAGTAAATCAATACAATCTGATGATTGCAAATGGAAAGGATATGACATACAACATAGTAACTGTCACTGTAACTAGTGACTACTAGTAAATCTTTACAATCTGATGATTGCAAATGGACAGGATATGACATACAACACAGTAACTGTAACTGTAACTAGTGACTACTAGTAAATCAATACAATCTGATGATTGCAAATAGACAGGATATGACATATAAAATAGTAAGTGTAACTGTAACTAGTGACTACTAGTAAATCAATACAATCTGATGATTGCAAATAGACAGGATATGACATATAAAATAGTAAGTGTAACTGTAACTAGTGACTACTAGTAAATCAATACAATCGGATGATTGCAAATGGACAGGATATGACATACAACATAGTAAGTGTAACTGTAACTAGTGACTACTAGTAAATCAATATAATCTGATGATTGCAAATGGACAGGATATGACATACAACACAGTAACTGTAACTAGTGACTACTAGTAAATCAATACAATCTGATGATTGCAAATGGACAGAACATGACATACAACATAGTAACTGTAACTGTAACTAGTGACTACTAGTATATCAATACAATCTGATGATAGCAAATGAACAGGATATGATATACAACATAGTAAGTGTAAGTGTAACTGGTGACTACTAGTAAATCAATACAATCTGATGATTGCAAAAAGACAGGATATGACATACAACATAGTAAGTGTAACTGTAACTAGTGACTACTAGTAAATCAATACAATCGGATGATTGCAAATGAACAGGATATGACATACAACATAGTAACTGTAACTGTAACTAGTGAATACTAGTAAATCAATACAATCTGATGATTGCAAATGAACAGGATATGACTGACATACAACATAGTAACTGTAACTGTAACTAGTGACTACTAGTAAATCAATACAATCTGATGATTGCAAATGGACAGGATATGACATACAACATTGTAACTGTAACTGTAACTAGTGACTACTAGTAAATCTTTACAATCTGATGATTGCAAATGGACAGGATATGACATACAGCATAGTAACTGTAACTGTAACTAGTGACTACTAGTAAATCAATACAATCTGATGATTGCAAATGAACAGGATATGACTGACATACAACATAGTAACTGTAACTGTAACTAGTGACTACTAGTAAATCAATACAATCTGATGATTGCAAATGGACAGGATATGACATACAAAATAGTAAGTGTAACTGTAACTAGTGACTACTAGTAAATCAATACAATCTGATGATTGCAAATAGACAAGATATGACATGTAAAATAGTAAATGTAACTGTAACTAGTGACTACTAGTAAATCAATACAATCGGATGATTACAAATGGACAGGATATGACATACAACATAGTAAGTGTAAGTGTAACTAGTGACTACTAGTAAATCAATACAATCTGATGATTGCAAATGGACAGGATATGACATACAACATTGTAAGTGTAACTGTAACTAGTGAATACTAGTAAATCAATACAATCTGATGATTGCAAATGAACAGGATATGACTGACATACAACATAGTAACTGTAACTGTAACTAGTGACTACTAGTAAATCAATACAATCTGATGATTGCAAATGGACAGGATATGACATACAACATAGTAACTGTAACTGTAACTAGTGACTACTAGTAAATCTTTACAATCTGATGATTGCAAATGGACAGGATATGACATACAGCATAGTAACTGTAACTGTAACTAGTTACTACTAGTAAATCAATACAATCTGATGATTGCAAATGGACAGGATATGACATACAGCATTGTAAGTGTAACTGTAACTAGTGACTACTAGTAAATCAATACAATCTGATGATTACAAATGGACAGAATATGACATACAACATAATAACTGTAACTGTAAGTAGTGACTAGTAGTATATCAATACAATCTGATGATTACAAATGGACAGGATATGACATACAACATAGTAAGTGTAACTGTAACTAGTGACTACTAGCAAATCAATACAATCTGACGATTGCAAATGGACAGGATATGACATACAACATAATAACTGTAACTAGTGACTACTCGTAAATCAATACAATCTGATGATTACAAATGGACAGGATATGACATACAACATAATAACTGTAACTAGTGACTACTAGTAAATCAATACAATCTGATGATTGCAAATAGACAGGATATGACATACAAAATAGTAAGTGTAACTGTAACTAGTGACTACTAGTAAATCAATACAATCAGATGATTGCAAATGGACAGGATATGACATACAAAATAGTAAGTGTAACTGTAACTAGTGACTACTAGTAAATCAATACAATCTGATGATTGCAAATGGACAGGATATGACATACAACACAGTAACTGTAACTAGTGACTATTAGTAAATCAATACAATCTGATGATTGCAAATGGACAGAATATGACATACAACATAGTAACTGTAACTGTAACTAGTGACTACTAGTATATCAATACAATCTGATGATTGCAAAAAGACAGCACATGACATACAACATAGTAAGTGTAACTGTAACTAGTGACTACTAGTAAATCAATACAATCGGATGATTGCAAATGGACAGGATATGACATACAACATAGTAAGTGTAAGTGTAACTAGTGACTACTAGTAAATCAATTCAATCTGATGATTGCAAATAGACAGAATATGACATACAACATAGTAACTGTAACTGTAACTAGTGACTACTAGTAAATCAATACAATCTGATGATTGCAAATGGACAGGATATGACATGCAACACAGTAACTGTAACTGTAACTAGTGACTACTAGTAAATCAATACAATCTGATGATTGCAAATGGACAGAATATGACATACAACATAGTAACTGTAACTGTAACTAGTGACTACTAGTATATCAATACAATCTGATGATTACAAATGGACAGGATATGACATACAACATAGTAAGTGTAAGTGTAACTAGTGACTACTAGTAAATCAATACAATCTGATGATTGCAAATGGTTAGGATGTGACATACAACATTGTAAGTGTAACTGTAACTAGTGACTACTAGTAAATCAATACAATCTGATGATTGCAAATATATAGGATATGACATATAAAATAGTAAGTGTAACTGTAACTAGTGACTACTAGTAAATCAATACAATGTGATGATTGCAAATGGACAGGATATGACATACAACACAGTAACTGTAACTAGTGACTACTAGTAAATCAATACAATCTGATGATTGCAAATGGACAGAACATGACATACAACATAGTAACTGTAACTGTAACTAGTGACTACTAGTATATCAATACAATCTGATGATAGCAAATGAACAGGATATGATATACAACATAGTAAGTGTAAGTGTAACTGGTGACTACTAGTAAATCAATACAATCTGATGATTGCAAAAAGACAGGATATGACATACAACATAGTAAGTGTAACTGTAACTAGTGACTACTAGTAAATCAATACAATCGGATGATTGCAAATGAACAGGATATGACATACAACATAGTAACTGTAACTGTAACTAGTGACTACTAGTAAATCAATACAATTTGATGATTGCAAATGGACAGGATATGACATACAACATTGTAACTGTAACTGTAACTAGTGACTACTAGTAAATCTTTACAATCTGATGATTGCAAATGGACAGGATATGACATACAGCATAGTAACCGTAACTGTAACTAGTAACTACTAGTAAATCAATACAATCTGATGATTGCAAATGAACAGGATATGACTGACATACAACATAGTAACTGTAACTGTAACTAGTGACTACTAGTAAATCAATACAATCTGATGATTGCAAATGGACAGGATATGACATACAAAATAGTAAGTGTAACTGTAACTAGTGACTACTAGTAAATAAATACAATCTGACGATTGCAAATGGACAGGATATGACATACAACATAGTAACTGTAACTAGTGACTACTAGTAAATCAATACAATCTGATGATTGCAAATAGACAAGATATGACATATAAAATAGTAAATGTAACTGTAACTAGTGACTACTAGTAAATCAATACAATCGGATGATTGCAAACGGACAGGATATGACATACAACATAGTAAGTGTAACTGTAACTAGTGACTACTAGTAAATCAATACAATCTGATGATTGCAAATGGACATGATATGATATACAACACAGTAACAGTAACTAGAGACTACTAGTAAATCAATACAATCTGATGATTGCAAATGGACAGAATATGACATACAACATGGTAACTGTAACTGTAACTAGTGACTACTAGTATATCAATTCAATCTGATGATAGCAAATGAACAGGATAATGACATACAACATAGTAAGTGTAAGTGTAACTAGTGACTACTAGTAAATCAATTCAATCTGATGATTGCAAATAGACAGAATATGACATACAACATAGTAACTGTAACTGTAACTAGTGACTACTAGTAAATCAATACAATCTGATGATTGCAAATGGAAAGGATATGACATTCAACATAGTAACTGTAACTGTAACTAGTGACTACTAGTAAATCTTTACAATCTGATGATTGCAAATGGACAGGATATGACATACAACACAGTAACTGTAACTGTAACTAGTGACTACGAGTAAATCAATACAATCTGATGATTGCAAATGGACAGAATATGACATACAACATAGTAAGTGTAAGTGTAACTAGTGACTACTAGTAAATCAATACAATCTGATGATTGCAAATGGTTAGGATGTGACATACAACATTGTAAGTGTAACTGTAACTAGTGACTACTAGTAAATCAATACAATCTGATGATTGCAAATGGACAGGATATGACATACAACATGGTAAGTGTAACTGTAAGTAGTGACTACTAGTAAATCAATACAATCTGATGATTGCAAATGGACAGGATATGACATACAACACAGTAACTGTAACTAGTGACTACTAGTAAATCAATACAATCTGATGATTGCAAATGGACAGAATATGACATACAACATAGTAACTGTAACTGTAACTAGTGACTACTAGTATATCAATACAATCTGATGATTGCAAATGGAGAGGATATGACATACAACATAGTAAGTGTAAGTGTAACTAGTGACTACTAGTAAATCAATACAATCGGATGATTGCAAATGGACAGGATATGACATACAACATAGTAAGTGTAACTGTAACTAGTGACTACTAGTAAATCAATACAATGTGATGATTGTAAACGGACAGGATATGACATACAACATAGTAAGTGTAACTGTAACTAGTGACTACTAGTAAATCAATACAATCGGATGATTGCAAATGGACAGGATATGACATACAACATAGTAACTGTAACTGTAACTAGTGAATACTAGTAAATCAATACAATCTGATGATTGCAAATGAACAGGATATGACTGACATACAACATAGTAACTGTAACTGTAACTGTAACTAGTGACTACTAGTAAATCAATACAATCTGATGATTGCAAATGGACAGGATATGACATACAACATAGTAACTGTAACTGTAACTAGTGACTACTAGTAAATCTTTACAATCTGATGATTGCAAATGAACAGGATATGACATACAGCATAGTAACTGTAACTGTAACTAGTGACTACTAGTAAATCAATACAATCTGATGATTGCAAATGGACAGGATATGACATACAGCATAAGTGTAACTGTAACTAGTGACTACTAGTAAATCAATTCAATCTGATGATTGCAAATGGACAGGATATGGCATACAACATTGTAAGTGTAACTGTAACTAGCGAATACTAGTAAATCAATACAATCTGATCATTGCAAATGGACAGGATATGACACACAGCACAGTATCTGTAACTGTAACTAGTGACAACTAGTAAATCAATACAATCTGATGATTGCAAATGGACAGGATATGACATACAACATAGTAACTGTAACTGTAACTAGTGACTACTAGTATATCAATACAATCTGATGATTACAAATGGACAGGATATGACATACAACATAGTAAGTGTAAGTGTAACTAGTGACTACTAGTAAATCAATACAATCTGATGATTGCAAATGGACAGGATATGACAAACAACATTGTAAGTGTAACTGTAACTAGTGAATACTAGTAAATCAATACAATCTGATGATTGCAAATGAACAGGATATGACTGACATACAACATAGTAACTGTAACTGTAACTGTAACTAGTGACTAATAGTAAATCAATACAATCTGATGATTGCAAATGGACAGGATATGACATACAACATAGTAACTGTAACTGTAACTAGTGACTACTAGTAAATCTTTACAATCTGATGATTGCAAATGTACAGGATATGACATACAGCATAGTAACTGTAACTGTAACTAGTTACTACTAGTAAATCAATACAATCTGATGATTGCAAATGGACAGGATATGACATACAGCATTGTAAGTGTAACTGTAACTAGTGACTACTAGTAAATCAATACAATCTGATCATTGCAAATGGACAGAATATGACATGCAACATAATAACTGTAACTGTAACTAGTGACTACAAGTATATCAATACAATCTGATGATTACAAATGGACAGGATATGACATACAACATAGTAAGTGTAAGTGTAACTAGTGACTACTGGTAAATCAATACAATCTGATGATTGCAAATGGACAGGATATGACATACAACATTGTAAGTGTAACTGTAACTAGTGAATACTAGTAAATCAATACAATATGATGATTGCAAATGAACAGGATATGACTGACATACAACATAGTAAGTGTAACTGTAACTAGTGACTACTAGTAAATCAATACAATCTGATGATTGCAAATGGACAGGATATGACATACAACATAGTAACTGTAACTGTAACTAGTGACTACTAGTAAATCTTTACAATCTGATGATTGCAAATGGACAGGATATGACATACAGCATAGTAACTGTAAATGTAACTAGTAACTACTAGTAAATCAATACAATCTGATGATTGCAAATGGACAGGATATGACATACAGCATTGTAAGTGTAACTGTAACTAGTGACTACTAGTAAATCAATACAATCTGATGATTGCAAATGGACAGAATATGACATACAACATAATAACTGTAACTGTAACTAGTGACTACTAGTATATCAATACAATTTGATGATTACAAATGGACAGGATATGACATACAACATAGTAAGTGTAAGTGTAACTAGTGACTACTAGTAAATCAATACAATCTGATGATTGCAAATGGACAGGATATGACATACAACATAGTAAGTGTAACTGTAACTAGTGACTACTAGTAAATCAATACAATTGGATGATTGCAAATGGACAGGATATGACATACAACATTGTAAGTGTAACTGTAACTAGTGACTACTAGTAAATCAATACAATCTGATGATTGCAAATGGACAGGATATGACATACAACATTGTAAGTGTAACTGTAAGTAGTGACTACTAGTAAATCAATACAATCTGATGATTGCAAATGGACAGGATATGACATACAACATAGTAACTGTAACTAGTGACTACTAGTAAATCAATACAATCTGATGATTGCAAATGGACAGAATATGACATACAACATAGTAACTGTAACTGTAACTAGTGACTACTAGTATATCAATACAATCTGATGATTGCAAATGGACAGGATATGACATACAACATAGTAAGTGTAAGTGTAACTAGTGGCTACTAGTAAATCAATACAATCGGATGATTGCAAATGGACAGGATATGACATACAACATAGTAAGTGTAACTGTAACTAGTGACTACTAGTAAATCAATACAATGTGATGATTGTAAACGGACAGGATATGACATACAACATAGTAAGTGTAACTGTAACTAGTGACTACTAGTAAATCAATACAATCGGATGATTGCAAATGGACAGGATATGACATACAACATTGTAAGTGTAACTGTAACTAGTGAATACTAGTAAATCAATACAATCTGATGATTGCAAATGAACAGGATATGACTGACATACAACATAGTAACTGTAACTAGTGACTACTAGTAAATCAATACAATCTGATGATTGCAAATGGACAGGATATGACATACAACAATGTAAGTGTAACTGTAACTAGTGACTACTAGTAAATCAATACAATCTGATAATTGCAAATGGACAGGATATGACATACAACATTGTAAGTGTAACTGTAACTAGTGACTACTAGTAAATCAATACAATCTGATGATTGCAAATGGACAGGATATGACATACAACACAGTAACTGTAACTAGTGACTACTAGTAAATCAATACAATCTGATGATTGCAAATAGACAGAATATGACATACAACATAGTAACTGTAACTGTACCTAGTGACTACTAGTATATCAATACAATCTGATGATTGCAAATGGACAGGATATGACATACAACATAGTAAGTGTAAGTGTAACTAGTGACTACTAGTAAATCAATACAATCTGATGATTGCAAATGGACAGAATATGACATACAACATAGTAACTGTAACTATAACTAGTGACTACTAGTACATCAATACATTCTGATGATTGCAAATGGACAGGATATGACATACAACATAGTAAGTGTAAGTGTAACTAGTGACTACTAGTAAATCAATACAATCGGATGATTGCAAATGGACAGGATATGACATACAACATAGTAAGTGTAACTGTAACTAGTGACTACTAGTAAATCAATGCAATGTGATGATTGTAAACGGACAGGATATGACATACAACATAGTAACTGTAACTGTAACTAGTGAATACTAGTAAATCAATACAAACTGATGATTGCAAATGAACAGGATATGACTGACATACAACATAGTAACTGTAACTGTAACTGTAACTAGTGACTACTAGTAAATCAATACAATCTGATGATTGCAAATGGACAGGATATGACATACAACATAGTAACTGTAACTGTAACTAGTGACTACTAGTAAATCTTTACCATCTGATGATTGCAAGTGGACAGGATATGACATACAGCATAGTAACTGTAACTGTAACTAGTGACTACTAGTAAATCAATACAATCTGATGATTGCAAATGGACAGAATATGACATACAACATAGTAACTGTAACTGTAACTAGTGACTACTAGTATATCAATACAATCTGATGATTACAAATGGACAGGATATGACATACAACATAGTAAGTGTAAGTGTAACTAGTGACTACTAGTAAATCAATACAATCTGCTGATTGCAAATGGACAGGATATGACATACAACAGTGTAAGTGTAACTGTAACTAGTGACTATTAGTAAATCAATGCAATCTGATAATTGCAAATGGACAGGATATGACATACAACATTGTAAGTGTAACTGTAACTAGTGACTACTAGTAAATCAATACAATCTGATGATTGCAAATGGACAGGATATGACATTCAACACAGTAACTGTAACTAGTGACTATTAGTAAATCAATACAATCTGATGATTGCAAATGGACAGGATATGACATACAACATAGTAAGTGTAACTGTAACTAGTGACTACTAGTAAATCAATACAATTGGATGATTGCAAATGGACAGGATATGACATACAACATTGTAAGTGTAACTGTAACTAGTGACTACTAGTAAATCAATACAATCTGATGATTGCAAATGGACAGGATATGACATACAACATTGTAAGTGTAACTGTAAGTAGTGACTACTAGTAAATCAATACAATCTGATGATTGCAAATGGACAGGATATGACATACAACATAGTAACTGTAACTAGTGACTACTAGTAAATCAATACAATCTGATGATTGCAAATGGACAGAATATGACATACAACATAGTAACTGTAACTGTAACTAGTGACTACTAGTATATCAATACAATCTGATGATTGCAAATGGACAGGATATGACATACAACATAGTAAGTGTAAGTGTAACTAGTGGCTACTAGTAAATCAATACAATCGGATGATTGCAAATGGACAGGATATGACATACAACATAGTAAGTGTAACTGTAACTAGTGACTACTAGTAAATCAATACAATGTGATGATTGTAAACGGACAGGATATGACATACAACATAGTAAGTGTAACTGTAACTAGTGACTACTAGTAAATCAATACAATCGGATGATTGCAAATGGACAGGATATGACATACAACATTGTAAGTGTAACTGTAACTAGTGAATACTAGTAAATCAATACAATCTGATGATTGCAAATGAACAGGATATGACTGACATACAACATAGTAACTGTAACTAGTGACTACTAGTAAATCAATACAATCTGATGATTGCAAATGGACAGGATATGACATACAACAATGTAAGTGTAACTGTAACTAGTGACTACTAGTAAATCAATACAATCTGATAATTGCAAATGGACAGGATATGACATACAACATTGTAAGTGTAACTGTAACTAGTGACTACTAGTAAATCAATACAATCTGATGATTGCAAATGGACAGGATATGACATACAACACAGTAACTGTAACTAGTGACTACTAGTAAATCAATACAATCTGATGATTGCAAATAGACAGAATATGACATACAACATAGTAACTGTAACTGTACCTAGTGACTACTAGTATATCAATACAATCTGATGATTGCAAATGGACAGGATATGACATACAACATAGTAAGTGTAAGTGTAACTAGTGACTACTAGTAAATCAATACAATCTGATGATTGCAAATGGACAGAATATGACATACAACATAGTAACTGTAACTATAACTAGTGACTACTAGTACATCAATACATTCTGATGATTGCAAATGGACAGGATATGACATACAACATAGTAAGTGTAAGTGTAACTAGTGACTACTAGTAAATCAATACAATCGGATGATTGCAAATGGACAGGATATGACATACAACATAGTAAGTGTAACTGTAACTAGTGACTACTAGTAAATCAATGCAATGTGATGATTGTAAACGGACAGGATATGACATACAACATAGTAACTGTAACTGTAACTAGTGAATACTAGTAAATCAATACAAACTGATGATTGCAAATGAACAGGATATGACTGACATACAACATAGTAACTGTAACTGTAACTGTAACTAGTGACTACTAGTAAATCAATACAATCTGATGATTGCAAATGGACAGGATATGACATACAACATAGTAACTGTAACTGTAACTAGTGACTACTAGTAAATCTTTACCATCTGATGATTGCAAGTGGACAGGATATGACATACAGCATAGTAACTGTAACTGTAACTAGTGACTACTAGTAAATCAATACAATCTGATGATTGCAAATGGACAGAATATGACATACAACATAGTAACTGTAACTGTAACTAGTGACTACTAGTATATCAATACAATCTGATGATTACAAATGGACAGGATATGACATACAACATAGTAAGTGTAAGTGTAACTAGTGACTACTAGTAAATCAATACAATCTGCTGATTGCAAATGGACAGGATATGACATACAACAGTGTAAGTGTAACTGTAACTAGTGACTATTAGTAAATCAATGCAATCTGATAATTGCAAATGGACAGGATATGACATACAACATTGTAAGTGTAACTGTAACTAGTGACTACTAGTAAATCAATACAATCTGATGATTGCAAATGGACAGGATATGACATTCAACACAGTAACTGTAACTAGTGACTATTAGTAAATCAATACAATCTGATGATTGCAAATAGACAGAATATGACATACAACATAGTAACTGTAACTGTAACTAGTGACTACTAGTATATCAATACAATCTGATGATTGCAAATGGACAGGATATGACATACAACATAGTAACTGTAACTGTAACTAGTGACTACTAGTAAATTTTTACCATCTGATGATTGTAAGTGGACAGGATATGACATACAGCATAGTAACTGTAACTGTAACTAGTGACTACTAGTAAATCAATACAATCTGATGATTGCAAATGGACAGAATATGACATACAACATAGTAACTGTAACTGTAACTAGTGACTACTAGTATATCAATACAATCTGATGATTACAAATGGACAGGATATGACATACAACATAGTAAGTGTAAGTGTAACTAGTGACTACTAGTAAATCAATACAATCTGATGATTGCAAATGGACAGGATATGACATACAACAGTGTAAGTGTAACTGTAACTAGTGACTATTAGTAAATCAATGCAATCTGATAATTGCAAATGGACAGGATATGACATACAACATTGTAAGTGTAACTGTAACTAGTGACTACTAGTAAATCAATACAATCTGATGATTGCAAATGGACAGGATATGACATTCAACACAGTAACTGTAACTAGTGACTATTAGTAAATCAATACAATCTGATGATTGCAAATAGACAGAATATGACATACAACATAGTAACTGTAACTGTAACTAGTGACTACTAGTATATCAATACAATCTGATGATTGCAAATGGACAGGATATGACATACAACATAGTAAGTGTAAGTGTAACTAGTGACTACTAGTAAATCAATACAATCTGATGATTGCAAATGGACAGGATATGACTTACGCCATAGTAACTGTAACTGTAACTAGTGAATACTAGTAAATCAATACAATCTGATGATTGCAAATGGACAGGATATGACATACAACATAGTAACTGTAACTGTAACTAGTGACTACTAGTAAATCTTTACAATCTGATGATTGCAAATGGACAGGATATGACATACAGCATAGTAACTGTAACTGTACCTAGTGACACTAGTAAATCAATACAATCTGATGATTGCAAATGGACAGGATATGACATACAGCATAAGTGTAACTGTAACTAGTGACTACTAGTAAATCAATTCAATCTGATGATTGCAAATGGACAGGATATGACATACAACATTGTAAGTGTAACTGTAACCAGTGACTACTAGTAAATCAATACAATCTGATCATTGCAAATGGACAGGAAATGACATACAACACAGTAACTGTAACTGTAACTAGTGACTACTAGTAAATCAATACAATCTGATGATTGCAAATGGACAGAATATGACATACAACATAGTAACTGTAACTGTAGCTAGTGACTACTAGTATATCAATACAATCTGATGATTACAAATGGACAGGATATGACATACAACATAGTAAGTGTAGGTGTAACTAGTGACTACTAGTAAATCAATACAATCTGATGATTGCAAATGGACAGGATATGACATACAACAATGTAAGTGTAACTGTAACTAGTGACTACTAGTAAATCAATACAATCTGATAATTGCAAATGAACAGGATATGACATACAACATTGTAAGTGTAACTGTAACTAGTGACTACTAGTAAATCAATACAATCTGATGATTGCAAATGGACAGGATATGACATACAACACAGTAACTGTAACTAGTGACTACTAGTAAATCAATACAATCTGATGATTGCAAATGGACAGGATATGACATACAACAATGTAAGTGTAACTGTAACTAGTGACTACTAGTAAATCAATACAATCTGATAATTGCAAATGAACAGGATATGACATACAACATTGTAAGTGTAACTGTAACTAGTGACTACTAGTATATCAATACAATCTGATGATTGCAAATGGACAGGATATGACATACAACATAGTAAGTGTAAGTGTAACTAGTGGCTACTAGTAAATCAATACAATCGGATGATTGCAAATGGACAGGATATGACATACAACATAGTAAGTGTAACTGTAACTAGTGACTACTAGTAAATCAATACAATGTGATGATTGTAAACGGACAGGATATGACATACAACATAGTAAGTGTAACTGTAACTAGTGACTACTAGTAAATCAATACAATCGGATGATTGCAAATGGACAGGATATGACATACAACATTGTAAGTGTAACTGTAACTAGTGAATACTAGTAAATCAATACAATCTGATGATTGCAAATGAACAGGATATGACTGACATACAACATAGTAACTGTAACTAGTGACTACTAGTAAATCAATACAATCTGATGATTGCAAATGGACAGGATATGACATACAACAATGTAAGTGTAACTGTAACTAGTGACTACTAGTAAATCAATACAATCTGATAATTGCAAATGGACAGGATATGACATACAACATTGTAAGTGTAACTGTAACTAGTGACTACTAGTAAATCAATACAATCTGATGATTGTAAATGGACAGGATATGACATACAACACAGTAACTGTAACTAGTGACTACTAGTAAATCAATACAATCTGATGATTGCAAATAGACAGAATATGACATACAACATAGTAACTGTAACTGTACCTAGTGACTACTAGTATATCAATACAATCTGATGATTGCAAATGGACAGGATATGACATACAACATAGTAAGTGTAAGTGTAACTAGTGACTACTAGTAAATCAATACAATCTGATGATTGCAAATGGACAGAATATGACATACAACATAGTAACTGTAACTATAACTAGTGACTACTAGTACATCAATACATTCTGATGATTGCAAATGGACAGGATATGACATACAACATAGTAAGTGTAAGTGTAACTAGTGACTACTAGTAAATCAATACAATCGGATGATTGCAAATGGACAGGATATGACATACAACATAGTAAGTGTAACTGTAACTAGTGACTACTAGTAAATCAATGCAATGTGATGATTGTAAACGGACAGGATATGACATACAACATAGTAAGTGTAACTGTAACTAGTGACTACTAGTAAATCAATACAATCGGATGATTGCAAATGGACAGGATATGACTTACACCATAGTAACTGTAACTGTAACTAGTGAATACTAGTAAATCAATACAAACTGATGATTGCAAATGAACAGGATATGACTGACATACAACATAGTAACTGTAACTGTAACTGTAACTAGTGACTACTAGTAAATCAATACAATCTGATGATTGCAAATGGACAGGATATGACATACAACATAGTAACTGTAACTGTAACTAGTGACTACTAGTAAATCTTTACCATCTGATGATTGCAAGTGGACAGGATATGACATACAGCATAGTAACTGTAACTGTAACTAGTGACTACTAGTAAATCAATACAATCTGATGATTGCAAATGGACAGAATATGACATACAACATAGTAACTGTAACTGTAACTAGTGACTACTAGTATATCAATACAATCTGATGATTACAAATGGACAGGATATGACATACAACATAGTAAGTGTAAGTGTAACTAGTGACTACTAGTAAATCAATACAATCTGATGATTGCAAATGGACAGGATATGACATACAACAGTGTAAGTGTAACTGTAACTAGTGACTATTAGTAAATCAATGCAATCTGATAATTGCAAATGGACAGGATATGACATACAATTTATTGTAAGTGTAACTGTAACTAGTGACTACTAGTAAATCAATACAATCTGATGATTGCAAATGGACAGGATATGACATTCAACACAGTAACTGTAACTAGTGACTATTAGTAAATCAATACAATCTGATGATTGCAAATAGACAGAATATGACATACAACATAGTAACTGTAACTGTAACTAGTGACTACTAGTATATCAATACAATCTGATGATTGCAAATGGACAGGATATGACATACAACATAGTAAGTGTAAGTGTAACTAGTGACTACTAGTAAATCAATACAATCTGATGATTGCAAATGGACAGGATATGACATACAACATAGTAAGTGTAACTGTAACTAGTGACTACTAGTAAATCAATGCAATGTGATGATTGTAAACGGACAGGATATGACATACAACATAGTAAGTGTAACTGTAACTAGTGACTACTAGTAAATCAATACAATCGGATGATTGCAAATGGACAGGATATGACTTACGCCATAGTAACTGTAACTGTAACTAGTGAATACTAGTAAATCAATACAATCTGATGATTGCAAATGGACAGGATATGACATACAACATAGTAACTGTAACTGTAACTAGTGACTACTAGTAAATCTTTACAATCTGATGATTGCAAATGGACAGGATATGACATACAGCATAGTAACTGTAACTGTACCTAGTGACACTAGTAAATCAATACAATCTGATGATTGCAAATGGACAGGATATGACATACAGCATAAGTGTAACTGTAACTAGTGACTACTAGTAAATCAATTCAATCTGATGATTGCAAATGGACAGGATATGACATACAACATTGTAAGTGTAACTGTAACCAGTGACTACTAGTAAATCAATACAATCTGATCATTGCAAATGGACAGGAAATGACATACAACACAGTAACTGTAACTGTAACTAGTGACTACTAGTAAATCAATACAATCTGATGATTGCAAATGGACAGAATATGACATACAACATAGTAACTGTAACTGTAGCTAGTGACTACTAGTATATCAATACAATCTGATGATTACAAATGGACAGGATATGACATACAACATAGTAAGTGTAGGTGTAACTAGTGACTACTAGTAAATCAATACAATCTGATGATTGCAAATGGACAGGATATGACATACAACAATGTAAGTGTAACTGTAACTAGTGACTACTAGTAAATCAATACAATCTGATAATTGCAAATGAACAGGATATGACATACAACATTGTAAGTGTAACTGTAACTAGTGACTACTAGTAAATCTATACAATCTGATGATTGCAAATGGACAGGATATGACATACAACACAGTAACTGTAACTAGTGACTACTAGTAAATCAATACAATCTGATGATTGCAAATAGACAGAATATGACATACAACATAGTAACTGTAACTGTAACTAGTGACTACTAGTATATCAATACAATCTGATGATTGCAAATGGACAGGATATGACATACAACATAGTAAGTGTAAGTGTAACTAGTGACTTCTAGTAAATCAATACAATCTGATGATTGCAAATGTACAGGATATGACATACAACATAGTAAGTGTAACTGTAACTAGTGACTACTAGTAAATCAATGCAATGTGATGATTGTAAACAGACAGGATATGACATACAACATAGTAAGTGTAACTGTAACTAGTGACTACTAGTAAATCAATACAAACTGATGATTGCAAATGATCAGGATATGACTGACATACAACATAGTAACTGTAACTGTAACTAGTGACTACTAGTAAATCAATACAATCTGATGATTGCAAATGGACAGGATATGACTTACACCATAGTAACTGTAACTGTAACTAGTGAATACTAGTAAATCAATACAAACTGATGATTGCAAATGAACAGGATATGACTGACATACAACATAGTAACTGTAACTATAACTAGTGACTACTAGTACATCAATACATTCTGATGATTGCAAATGGACAGGATATGACATACAACATAGTAAGTGTAAGTGTAACTAGTGACTACTAGTAAATCAATACAATCGGATGATTGCAAATGGACAGGATATGACATACAACATAGTAAGTGTAACTGTAACTAGTGACTACTAGTAAATCAATGCAATGTGATGATTGTAAACGGACAGGATATGACATACAACATAGTAAGTGTAACTGTAACTAGTGACTACTAGTAAATCAATACAATCGGATGATTGCAAATGGACAGGATATGACTTACACCATAGTAACTGTAACTGTAACTAGTGAATACTAGTAAATCAATACAAACTGATGATTGCAAATGAACAGGATATGACTGACATACAACATAGTAACTGTAACTGTAACTGTAACTAGTGACTACTAGTAAATCAATACAATCTGATGATTGCAAATGGACAGGATATGACATACAACATAGTAACTGTAACTGTAACTAGTGACTACTAGTAAATCTTTACCATCTGATGATTGCAAGTGGACAGGATATGACATACAGCATAGTAACTGTAACTGTAACTAGTGACTACTAGTAAATCAATACAATCTGATGATTGCAAATGGACAGAATATGACATACAACATAGTAACTGTAACTGTAACTAGTGACTACTAGTATATCAATACAATCTGATGATTACAAATGGACAGGATATGACATACAACATAGTAAGTGTAAGTGTAACTAGTGACTACTAGTAAATCAATACAATCTGATGATTGCAAATGGACAGGATATGACATACAACAGTGTAAGTGTAACTGTAACTAGTGACTATTAGTAAATCAATGCAATCTGATAATTGCAAATGGACAGGATATGACATACAACATTGTAAGTGTAACTGTAACTAGTGACTACTAGTAAATCAATACAATCTGATGATTGCAAATGGACAGGATATGACATTCAACACAGTAACTGTAACTAGTGACTATTAGTAAATCAATACAATCTGATGATTGCAAATAGACAGAATATGACATACAACATAGTAACTGTAACTGTAACTAGTGACTACTAGTATATCAATACAATCTGATGATTGCAAATGGACAGGATATGACATACAACATAGTAAGTGTAAGTGTAACTAGTGACTACTAGTAAATCAATACAATCTGATGATTGCAAATGGACAGGATATGACATACAACATAGTAAGTGTAACTGTAACTAGTGACTACTAGTAAATCAATGCAATGTGATGATTGTAAACGGACAGGATATGACATACAACATAGTAAGTGTAACTGTAACTAGTGACTACTAGTAAATCAATACAATCGGATGATTGCAAATGGACAGGATATGACTTACGCCATAGTAACTGTAACTGTAACTAGTGAATACTAGTAAATCAATACAATCTGATGATTGCAAATGGACAGGATATGACATACAACATAGTAACTGTAACTGTAACTAGTGACTACTAGTAAATCTTTACAATCTGATGATTGCAAATGGACAGGATATGACATACAGCATAGTAACTGTAACTGTACCTAGTGACACTAGTAAATCAATACAATCTGATGATTGCAAATGGACAGGATATGACATACAGCATAAGTGTAACTGTAACTAGTGACTACTAGTAAATCAATTCAATCTGATGATTGCAAATGGACAGGATATGACATACAACATTGTAAGTGTAACTGTAACCAGTGACTACTAGTAAATCAATACAATCTGATCATTGCAAATGGACAGGAAATGACATACAACACAGTAACTGTAACTGTAACTAGTGACTACTAGTAAATCAATACAATTTGATGATTGCAAATGGACAGAATATGACATACAACATAGTAACTGTAACTGTAGCTAGTGACTACTAGTATATCAATACAATCTGATGATTACAAATGGACAGGATATGACATACAACATAGTAAGTGTAGGTGTAACTAGTGACTACTAGTAAATCAATACAATCTGATGATTGCAAATGGACAGGATATGACATACAACAATGTAAGTGTAACTGTAACTAGTGACTACTAGTAAATCAATACAATCTGATAATTGCAAATGAACAGGATATGACATACAACATTGTAAGTGTAACTGTAACTAGTGACTACTAGTAAATCAATACAATCTGATGATTGCAAATGGACAGGATATGACATACAACACAGTAACTGTAACTAGTGACTACTAGTAAATCAATACAATCTGATGATTGCAAATAGACGGAATATGACATACAACATAGTAACTGTAACTGTAACTAGTGACTACTAGTATATCAATACAATCTGATGATTGCAAATGGACAGGATATGACATACAACATAGTAAGTGTAAGTGTAACTAGTGACTACTAGTAAATCAATGCAATGTGATGATTGTAAACAGACAGGATATGACATACAACATAGTAAGTGTAACTGTAACTAGTGACTACTAGTAAATCAATACAAACTGATGATTGCAAATGATCAGGATATGACTGACATACAACATAGTAACTGTAACTGTAACTAGTGACTACTAGTAAATCAATACAATCTGATGATTGCAAATGGACAGGATATGACATACAACATAGTAACTGTAACTGTAACTAGTGACTACTAGTAAATCTTTACAATCTGATGATTGCAAATGGACAGGATATGACATACAGCATAGTAACTGTAACTGTACCTAGTGACACTAGTAAATCAATACAATCTGATGATTGCAAATGGACAGGATATGACATACAGCATAAGTGTAACTGTAACTAGTGACTACTAGTAAATCAATTCAATCTGATGATTGCAAATGGACAGGATATGACATACAACATTGTAAGTGTAACTGTAACCAGTGACTACTAGTAAATCAATACAATCTGATCATTGCAAATGGACAGGAAATGACATACAACACAGTAACTGTAACTGTAACTAGTGACTACTAGTAAATCAATACAATCTGATGATTGCAAATGGACAGAATATGACATACAACATAGTAACTGTAACTGTAACTAGTGACTACTAGTATATCAATACAATCTGATGATTACAAATGGACAGGATATGACATACAACATAGTAAGTGTTAGTGTAACTAGTGACTACTAGTAAATCAATACAATCTGATGATTGCAAATAGACAGAATATGACATACAACATAGTAACTGTAACTGTAACTAGTGACTACTAGTATATCAATACAATCTGATGATTGCAAATGGACAGGATATGACATACAACATAGTAAGTGTAAGTGTAACTAGTGACTACAAGTAAATCAATACAATCTGATGATTGCAAATGGACAGAATATGACATAAAACATAGTAACTGTAACTATAACTAGTGACTACTAGTACATCAATACAATCTGATGATGGCAAATGGACAGGATATGACATACAACATAGTAAGTGTAAGTGTAACTAGTGACTACTAGTAAATCGATACAATCGGATGATTGCAAATGGACAGGATATGACATACAACATAGTAAGTGTAAGTGTAACTAGTGACTACTAGTAAATCAATGCAATGTGATGATTGTAAACGGACAGGATATGACATACAACATAGTAAGTGTAACTGTAACTAGTGACTACTAGTAAATCAATACAATCGGATGATTGCAAATGGACAGGATATGACTTACACCATAGTAACTGTAACTGTAACTAGTGAATACTAGTAAATCAATACAAACTGATGATTGCAAATGAACAGGATATGACTGACATACAACATAGTAACTGTAACTGTAACTAGTGACTACTAGTAAATCAATACAATCTGATGATTGCAAATGGACAGGATATGACATACAACATAGTAACTGTAACTGTAACTAGTGACTACTAGTAAATCTTTACAATCTGATGATTGCAAATGGACAGGATATGACATACAGCATAGTAACTGTAACTGTAACTAGTGACTACTAGTAAATCAATACAATCTGATGATTGCAAATGGACAGAATATGACATACAACATAGTAACTGTAACTGTAACTAGTGACTACTAGTATATCAATACAATCTGATGATTACAAATGGACAGGATATGACATACAACATAGTTAGTGTAAGTGTAACTTGTGACTACTAGTAAATCAATACAATCTGATGATTGCAAATGGACAGGATATGACATACAACAATGTAAGTGTAACTGTAACTAGTGACTACTAGTAAATCAATACAATCTGATAATTGCAAATGGACAGGATATGACATACAACATTGTAAGTGTAACTGTAACTAGTGACTACTAGTAAATCAATACAATCTGATGATTGCAAATAGACAGAATATGACATACAACATAGTAACTGTAACTGTAACTAGTGACTACTAGTATATCAATACAATCTGATGATTACAAATGGACAGGATATGACATACAACATAGTTAGTGTAAGTGTAACTAGTGACTACTAGTAAATCAATACAATCTGATGATTGCAAATGGACAGGATATGACATACAACAATGTAAGTGTAACTGTAACTAGTGACTACTAGTAAATCAATACAATCTGATAATTGCAAATGGACAGGATATGACATACAACATTGTAAGTGTAACTGTAACTAGTGACTACTAGTATATCAATACAATCTGATGATTGCAAATGGACAGGATATGACATACAACATAGTAAGTGTAAGTGTAACTAGTGACTACTAGTAAATCAATACAATCTGATGATTGCAAATGGACGGAATATGACATACAACATAGTAACTGTAACTAGTGACTACTAGTAAATCAATACAATCTGATGATTGCAAATAGACAGAATATGACATACAACATAGTAACTGTAACTGTAACTAGTGACTACTAGTATATCAATACAATCTGATGATTGCAAATGGACAGGATATGACATACAACATAGTAAGTGTAAGTGTAACTAGTGACTACAAGTAAATCAATACAATCTGATGATTGCAAATGGACAGAATATGACATAAAACATAGTAAGTGTAAGTGTAACTAGTGACTACTAGTACATCAATACAATCTGATGATGGCAAATGGACAGGATATGACATACAACATAGTAAGTGTAAGTGTAACTAGTGACTACTAGTAAATCGATACAATCGGATGATTGCAAATGGACAGGATATGACATACAACATAGTAAGTGTAACTGTAACTAGTGACTACTAGTAAATCAATGCAATGTGATGATTGTAAACGGACAGGATATGACATACAACATAGTAAGTGTAACTGTAACTAGTGACTACTAGTAAATCAATACAATCGGATGATTGCAAATGGACAGGATATGACTTACACCATATTAACTGTAACTGTAACTAGTGAATACTAGTAAATCAATACAAACTGATGATTGCAAATGAACAGGATATGACTGACATACAACATAGTAACTGTAACTGTAACTGTAACTAGTGACTACTAGTAAATCAATACAATCTGATGATTGCAAATGGACAGGATATGACATACAACATAGTAACTGTAACTGTAACTAGTGACTACTAGTAAATCTTTACAATCTGATGATTGCAAATGGACAGGATACGACATACAGCATAGTAACTGTAACTGTAACTAGTGACTACTAGTAAATCAATACAATCTGATGATTGCAAATGGACAGAATATGACATACAACATAGTAACTGTAACTGTAACTAGTGACTACTAGTATATCAATACAATCTGATGATTACAAATGGACAGGATATGACATACAACATAGTTAGTGTAAGTGTAACTAGTGACTACTAGTAAATCAATACAATCTGATGATTGCAAATGGACAGGATATGACATACAACAATGTAAGTGTAACTGTAACTAGTGACTACTAGTAAATCAATACAATCTGATAATTGCAAATGGACAGGATATGACATACAACATTGTAAGTGTAACTGTAACTAGTGACTACTAGTAAATCAATACAATCTGATGATTGCAAATAGACAGAATATGACATACAACATAGTAACTGTAACTGTAACTAGTGACTACTAGTATATCAATACAATCTGATGATTACAAATGGACAGGATATGACATACAACATAGTTAGTGTAAGTGTAACTAGTGACTACTAGTAAATCAATACAATCTGATGATTGCAAATGGACAGGATATGACATACAACAATGTAAGTGTAACTGTAACTAGTGACTACTAGTAAATCAATACAATCTGATAATTGCAAATGGACAGGATATGACATACAACATTGTAAGTGTAACTGTAACTAGTGACTACTAGTATATCAATACAATCTGATGATTGCAAATGGACAGGATATGACATACAACATAGTAAGTGTAAGTGTAACTAGTGACTACTAGTAAATCAATACAATCTGATGATTGCAAATGGACGGAATATGACATACAACATAGTAACTGTAACTATAACTAGTGACTACTAGTACATCAATACAATCTGATGATTGCAAATGGACAGGATATGACATACAACATAGTAAGTGTAAGTGTAACTAGTGACTGCTAGTAAATCAATACAATCGGATGGTTGCAAATGGACAGGATATGACATACAACATAGTAAGTGTAACTGTAACTAGTGACTACTAGTAAATCAATGCAATGTGATGATTGTAAACGGACAGGATATGACATACAACATAGTAAGTGTAACTGTAACTAGTGACTACTAGTAAATCAATACAATCGGATGATTGCAAATGGACAGGATATGACTTACACCATAGTAATTGTAACTGTAACTAGTGAATACTAGTAAATCAATACAAACTGATGATTGCAAATGAACAGGATATGACTGACATACAACATAGTAACTGTAACTGTAACTGTAACTAGTGACTACTAGTAAATCAATACAATCTGATGATTGCAAATGGACAGGATATGACATACAACATAGTTAGTGTAAGTGTAACTAGTGACTACTAGTAAATCAATACAATCTGATGATTGCAAATGGACAGGATATGACATACAACAATGTAAGTGTAACTGTAACTAGTGACTACTAGTAAATCAATACAATCTGATAATTGCAAATGGACAGGATATGACATACAACATAGTAAGTGTAAGTGTAACTAGTGACTACTAGTAAATCAATACAATCTGATGATTGCAAATGGACGGAATATGACATACAACATAGTAACTGTAACTATAACTAGTGACTACTAGTACATCAATACAATCTGATGATTGCAAATGGACAGGATATGACATACAACATAGTAAGTGTAAGTGTAACTAGTGACTGCTAGTAAATCAATACAATCGGATGGTTGCAAATGGACAGGATATGACATACAACATAGTAAGTGTAACTGTAACTAGTGACTACTAGTAAATCAATGCAATGTGATGATTGTAAACGGACAGGATATGACATACAACATAGTAAGTGTAACTGTAACTAGTGACTACTAGTAAATCAATACAATCGGATGATTGCAAATGGACAGGATATGACTTACACCATAGTAATTGTAACTGTAACTAGTGAATACTAGTAAATCAATACAAACTGATGATTGCAAATGAACAGGATATGACTGACATACAACATAGTAACTGTAACTGTAACTGTAACTAGTGACTACTAGTAAATCAATACAATCTGATGATTGCAAATGGACAGGATATGACATACAACATAGTAACTGTAACTGTAACTAGTGACTACTAGTAAATCTTTACAATCTGATGATTGCAAATGGACAGGATATGGCATACAGCATAGTAACTGTAACTGTAACTAGTGGCTACTAGTAAATCAATACAATCTGATGATTGCAAATGGACAGGATATGACATACAACATTGTAAGTGTAACTGTAACTAGTGACTACTAGTATATCAATACAATCTGATGATTACAAATGGACAGGATATGACATACAACATAGTAAGTGTAAGTGTAACTAGTGACTACTAGTAAATCAATACAATCTGATGATTGCAAATGGACAGGATATGACATACAACAATGTAAGTGTAACTGTAACTAGTGACTACTAGTAAATCAATACAATCTGATGATTGCAAATGGACAGGATATGACATACAACATTGTAAGTGTAACTGTAAGTAGTGACTACTAGTAAATCTATACAATCTGTTGATTGCAAATGGACAGGATATGACATACAACACAGTAACTGTAACTAGTGACTACTAGTAAATCAATACAATCTGATGATTGCAAATGGACAGAATATGACATACAACATAGTAACTGTAACTGTAACTAGTGACTACTAGTATATCAATACAATCTGATGATTGCAAATGGACAGGATATGACATACAACATAGTAAGTGTAATTGTAACTAGTGACTACTAGTAAATCAATGCAATGTGATGATTGTAAACGGACAGGATATGACATACAACATAGTAAGTGTAACTGTAACTAGTGACTACTAGTAAATCAATACAATCGGATGATTGCAAATGGACAGGATATGACTTACACCATAGTAACTGTAACTGTAACTAGTGAATACTAGTAAATCAATACAAACTGATGATTGCAAATGAACAGGATATGACTGACATACAACATAGTAACTGTAACTGTAACTGTAACTAGTGACTACTAGTAAATCAATACAATCTGATGATTGCAAATGGACAGGATATGACATACAACATAGTAACTGTAACTGTAACTAGTGACTACTAGTAAATCAATACAATCTGATGATTGCAAATGGACAGGATATGACATACAACAATGTAAGTGTAACTGTAACTAGTGACTACTAGTAAATCAATACAATCTGATAATTGCAAATGGACAGGATATGACATACAACATTGTAAGTGTAACTGTAACTAGTGACTACTAGTATATCAATACAATCTGATGTTTGCAAATGGACAGGATATGACATACAACATAGTAAGTGTAAGTGTAACTAGTGACTACTAGTAAATCAATACAATCTGATGATTGCAAATGGACGGAATATGACATACAACATAGTAACTGTAACTATAACTAGTGACTACTAGTACATCAATACAATCTGATGATTGCAAATGGACAGGATATGACATACAACATAGTAAGTGTAAGTGTAACTAGTGACTGCTAGTAAATCAATACAATCGGATGGTTGCAAATGGACAGGATATGACATACAACATAGTAAGTGTAACTGTAACTAGTGACTACTAGTAAATCAATGCAATGTGATGATTGTAAACGGACAGGATATGACATACAACATAGTAAGTGTAACTGTAACTAGTGACTACTAGTAAATCAATACAATCGGATGATTGCAAATGGACAGGATATGACTTACACCATAGTAATTGTAACTGTAACTAGTGAATACTAGTAAATCAATACAAACTGATGATTGCAAATGAACAGGATATGACTGACATACAACATAGTAACTGTAACTGTAACTGTAACTAGTGACTACTAGTAAATCAATACAATCTGATGATTGCAAATGGACAGGATATGACGTACAACATAGTAACTGTAACTGTAACTAGTGACTACTAGTAAATCTTTACAATCTGATGATTGCAAATGGACAGGATATGGCATACAGCATAGTAACTGTAACTGTAACTAGTGGCTACTAGTAAATCAATACAATCTGATGATTGCAAATGGACAGGATATGACATACAACATTGTAAGTGTAACTGTAACTAGTGACTACTAGTATATCAATACAATCTGATGATTACAAATGGACAGGATATGACATACAACATAGTAAGTGTAAGTGTAACTAGTGACTACTAGTAAATCAATACAATCTGATGATTGCAAATGGACAGGATATGACATACAACAATGTAAGTGTAACTGTAACTAGTGACTACTAGTAAATCAATACAATCTGATGATTGCAAATGGACAGGATATGACATACAACATTGTAAGTGTAACTGTAAGTAGTGACTACTAGTAAATCTATACAATCTGTTGATTGCAAATGGACAGGATATGACATACAACACAGTAACTGTAACTAGTGACTACTAGTAAATCAATACAATCTGATGATTGCAAATGGACAGAATATGACATACAACATAGTAAGTGTAACTGTAACTAGTGACTACTAGTATATCAATACAATCTGATGATTGCAAATGGACAGGATATGACATACAACATAGTAAGTGTAAGTGTAACTAGTGACTACTAGTAAATCAATACAATCTGATGATTGCAAATGGACGGAATATGACATACAACATAGTAACTGTAACTATAACTAGTGACTACTAGTACATCAATACAATCTGATGATTGCAAATGGACAGGATATGACATACAACATAGTAAGTGTAAGTGTAACTAGTGACTGCTAGTAAATCAATACAATCGGATGGTTGCAAATGGACAGGATATGACATACAACATAGTAAGTGTAACTGTAACTAGTGACTACTAGTAAATCAATGCAATGTGATGATTGTAAACGGACAGGATATGACATACAACATAGTAAGTGTAACTGTAACTAGTGACTACTAGTAAATCAATACAATCGGATGATTGCAAATGGACAGGATATGACTTACACCATAGTAATTGTAACTGTAACTAGTGAATACTAGTAAATCAATACAAACTGATGATTGCAAATGAACAGGATATGACTGACATACAACATAGTAACTGTAACTGTAACTGTAACTAGTGACTACTAGTAAATCAATACAATCTGATGATTGCAAATGGACAGGATATGACATACAACACAGTAACTGTAACTAGTGACTACTAGTAAATCTTTACAATCTGATGATTGCAAATGGACAGGATATGGCATACAGCATAGTAACTGTAACTGTAACTAGTGGCTACTAGTAAATCAATACAATCTGATGATTGCAAATGGACAGGATATGACATACAACATTGTAAGTGTAACTGTAACTAGTGACTACTAGTATATCAATACAATCTGATGATTACAAATGGACAGGATATGACATACAACATAGTAAGTGTAAGTGTAACTAGTGACTACTAGTAAATCAATACAATCTGATGATTGCAAATGGACAGGATATGACATACAACAATGTAAGTGTAACTGTAACTAGTGACTACTAGTAAATCAATACAATCTGATGATTGCAAATGGACAGGATATGACATACAACATTGTAAGTGTAACTGTAAGTAGTGACTACTAGTAAATCTATACAATCTGTTGATTGCAAATGGACAGGATATGACATACAACACAGTAACTGTAACTAGTGACTACTAGTAAATCAATACAATCTGATGATTGCAAATGGACAGAATATGACATACAACATAGTAACTGTAACTGAAACTAGTGACTACTAGTATATCAATACAATCTGATGATTGCAAATGGACAGGATATGACAGACAACATAGTAAGTGTAATTGTAACTAGTGACTACTAGTAAATCAATGCAATGTGATGATTGTAAACGGACAGGATATGACATACAACATAGTAAGTGTAACTGTAACTAGTGACTACTAGTAAATCAATACAATCGGATGATTGCATATGGACAGGATATGACTTACACCATAGTAACTGTAACTGTAACTAGTGAATACTAGTAAATCAATACAAACTGATGATTGCAAATGAACAGGATATGACTGACATACAACATAGTAACTGTAACTGTAACTGTAACTAGTGACTACTAGTAAATCAATACAATCTGATGATTGCAAATGGACAGGATATGACATACAACATAGTAACTGTAACTGTAACTAGTGACTACTAGTAAATCTTTACAATCTGATGATTGCAAATGGACAGGATATGACATACAGCATAGTAACTGTAACTGTAACTAGTGACTACTAGTAAATCAATACAATCTGATGATTGCGAATGGACAGAATATGACATACAACATAGTAACTGTAACTGTAACTAGTGACTACTAGTATATCAATACAATCTGATGATTACAAATGGACAGGATATGACATACAACATAGTAAGTGTAAGTGTAACTAGTGACGACTAGTAAACCAATACAATCTGATGATTGCAAATGGACAGGATATGACATACAGCATAAGAGTAACTGTAACTTGTGACTACTAGTAAATCAATTCAATCTGATGATTGCAAATGGACAGGATATGACATACAACAATGTAAGTGTAACTGTAACTAGTGACTACTAGTAAATCAATACAATCTGATAATTGCAAATGGACAGGATATGACATACAACATTGTAAGTGTAACTGTAACTAGTGACTACTAGTAAATCAATACAATCTGATGATTGCAAATAGACAGAATATGACATACAACATAGTAACTGTAAC
Source organism: Saccoglossus kowalevskii (assembly GCF_978046115.1). Lineage (NCBI taxonomy): Eukaryota > Metazoa > Hemichordata > Enteropneusta > Harrimaniidae > Saccoglossus > Saccoglossus kowalevskii. Next base: position 2,141,942 of record NC_140647.1, on the reverse strand, counting down.
TGTAACTAGTGACTACTAGTATATCAATACAATCTGATGATTGCAAATAGACAGGATATGACATACAACATAGTAAGTGTAAGTGTAACTAGTGACTACTAGTAAATCAATACAATCTGATGATTGCAAATGGACAGAATATGACATACAACATAGTAACTGTAACTATAACTAGTGACTACTAGTACATCAATACAATCTGATGATTGCAAATGGACAGGATATGACATACAACATAGTAAGTGTAAGTGTAACTAGTGACTGCTAGTAAATCAATACAATCGGATGGTTGCAAATGGACAGGATATGACATACAACATAGTAAGTGTAACTGTAACTAGTGACTACTAGTAAATCAATGCAATGTGATGATTGTAAACGGACAGGATATGACATACAACATTTTAAGTGTAACTGTAACTAGTGACTACTAGTAAATCAATACAATCTGATGATTGCAAATGGACAGGATATGACATACAACATTTTAAGTGTAACTAGTGACTACTAGTAAATCAATACAATCGGATGATTGCAAATGGACAGGATATGACTTACACCATAGTAACTGTAACTGTAACTAGTGAATACTAGTAAATCAATACAATCTGATGATTGCAAATGGACAGGATATGACATACAACATTGTAAGTGTAACTGTAACTAGTGACTACTAGTAAATCAATATAATCTGATGATTGCAAATGGACAGGATATGACATACAACATTTTAAGTGTAACTGTAACTAGTGACTACTAGTAAATCAATACAATCTGATGATTGCAAATGGACAGGATATGACATACAACATTGTAAGTGTAACAGTAAGTAGTGACTACTAGTAAATCAATACAATCTGATGATTGCAAATGGACAGGATATGACATACAACACAGTAACTGTAACTAGTGACTACTAGTAAATCAATACAATCTGATGATCGCAAATGGACAGAATATGACATACAACATAGTAACTGTAACTGTAACTAGTGACTACTAGTATATCAATACAATCTGATGATTGCAAATGGACAGGATATGACATACAACATAGTAAGTGTAAGTGTAACTAGTGACTACTAGTAAATCAATACAATCTGATGATTGCAAATGGACAGGATATGACATACAACATTGTAAGTGTAACTGCAAGTAGTGACTACTAGTAAATCAATACAATCTGATGATTGCAAATGGACAGGATATGACATACAACACAGTAACTGTAACTAGTGACTACTAGTAAATCAATACAATCTGATGATTGCAAATGGACAGAATATGACATACAACATAGTAACTGTAACTGTAACTAGTGACTACTAGTATATCAATACAATCTGATGATTGCAAATGGACAGGATATGACATACAACATAGTAAGTGTAAGTGTAACTAGTGACTACTAGTAAATCAATACAATCTGATGATTGCAAATGGACAGGATATGACATACAACATAGTAAGTGTAAGTGTAACTAGTGACTACTAGTAAATCAATACAATCGAATGATTGCAAATGGACAGGATATGACATACAACATAGTAAGTGTAACTGTAACTAGTGACTACTAGTAAATCAATACAATGTGATGATTGTAAACGGACAGGATATGACATACAACATAGTAAGTGTAACTGTAACTAGTGATTACTAGTAAATCAATACAATCGGATGATTGCAAATGGACAGGATATGACATACAACATAGTAATTGTAACTGTAACTAGTGAATACTAGTAAATCAATACAAACTGATGATTGCAAATGAACAGGATATGACTGACATACAATATAGTAACTGTAACTGTAACTGTAACTAGTGACTACTAGTAAATCAATACAATCTGATGATTGCAAATGGACAGGATATGACATACAACATAGTAACTGTAACTACTGACTACTAGTAAATCTTTACAATCTGATGATTGCAAATGGACAGGATATGACATACAGCATAGTAACTGTAACTGTAACTAGTGACTACTAGTAAATCAATACAATCTGATGATTGCAAATGGACAGGATATGACATACAGCATTGTAAGTGTAACTGTAACTAGTGACTACTAGTAAATCAATACAATCTGATAATTGCAAATGGACAGGATATGACATACAACATTGTAAGTGTAACTGTAACTAGAGACTACTAGTAAATCAATACAATCTGATGATTGCAAATGGACAGGATATGACATACAACATTGTAAGTGTAACTGTAAGTAGTGACTACTAGTAAATCAATACAATCTGATGATTGCAAATGGACAGGATATGACATACAACACAGTAACTGTAACTTGTGACTACTAGTAAATCAATACAATCTGATGATTGCAAATAGACAGAATATGACCTACAACATAGTAACTGTAACTGTAACTAGTGACTACTAGTATATCAATACAATCTGATGATTGCAAATGGACAGGATATGACATACAACATAGTAAGTGTAAGTGTAACTAGTGACTACTAGTAAATCAATACAATCTGATGATTGCAAATGGACAAAATATGACATACAACATAGTAACTGTAATTATAACTAGTGACTACTAGTACATCAATACAATCAGATGATTGCAAATGGACAGGATATGACATACAACATAGTAAGTGTAAGTGTAACTAGTGACTACTAGTAAATCAATACAATCGGATGATTGCAAATGGACAGGATATGACATACAACATAGTAAGTGTAACTGTAACTAGTGACTACTAGTAAATCAATGCAATGTGATGATTGTAAACGGACAGGATATGACATACAACATAGTAAGTGTAACTGTAACTAGTGACTACTAGTAAATCAATACAATCGGATGATTGCAAATGGACAGGATATGACATACAACATAGTAAGTGTAACTGTAACTAGTGACTACTAGTAAATCAATACAATGTGATGATTGTAAACGGACAGGATATGACATACAACATAGTAAGTGTAACTGTAACTAGTGACTACTAGTAAATCAATACAATCGGATGATTGCAAATGGACAGTATATGACATACACCATAGTAACTGTAACTGTAACTAGTGAATACTAGTAAATCAATACAAACTGATGATTGCAAATGAACAGGATATGACTGACATACAACATAGTAACTGTAACTGTAATTGTAACTAGTGACTACTAGTAAATCAATACAATCGGATGATTACAAATGGACAGGATATGACATACAACATAGTAAGTGTAAGTGTAACTAGTGACTACTAGTAAATCAATACAATCTGATGATTGCAAATGGACAGGATATGACATACAACATTGTAAGTGTAACTGTAACTAGTGACTACTAGTAAATCAATATAATCTGATGATTGCAAATGGACAGGATATGACATACAACATTTTAAGTGTAACTGTAACTAGTGACTACTAGTAAATCAATACAATCTGATGATTGCAAATGGACAGGATATGACATACAACATTGTAAGTGTAACAGTAAGTAGTGACTACTAGTAAATCAATACAATCTGATGATTGCAAATGGACAGGATATGACATACAACACAGTAACTGTAACTAGTGACTACTAGTAAATCAATACAATCTGATGATCGCAAATGGACAGAATATGACATACAACATAGTAACTGTAACTGTAACTAGTGACTACTAGTATATCAATACAATCTGATGATTGCAAATGGACAGGATATGACATACAACATAGTAAGTGTAAGTGTAACTAGTGACTACTAGTAAATCAATACAATCTGATGATTGCAAATGGACAGGATATGACATACAACATTGTAAGTGTAACTGCAAGTAGTGACTACTAGTAAATCAATACAATCTGATGATTGCAAATGGACAGGATATGACATACAACACAGTAACTGTAACTAGTGACTACTAGTAAATCAATACAATCTGATGATTGCAAATGGACAGAATATGACATACAACATAGTAACTGTAACTGTAACTAGTGACTACTAGTATATCAATACAATCTGATGATTGCAAATGGACAGGATATGACATACAACATAGTAAGTGTAAGTGTAACTAGTGACTACTAGTAAATCAATACAATCTGATGATTGCAAATGGACAGGATATGACATACAACATAGTAAGTGTAAGTGTAACTAGTGACTACTAGTAAATCAATACAATCGGATGATTGCAAATGGACAGGATATGACATACAACATAGTAAGTGTAACTGTAACTAGTGACTACTAGTAAATCAATGCAATGTGATGATTGTAAACGGACAGGATATGACATACAACATAGTAAGTGTAACTCTAACTAGTGACTACTAGTAAATCAATACAATCGGATGATTGCAAATGGACAGGATATGACATACAACATAGTAAGTGTAACTGTAACTAGTGACTACTAGTAAATCAATACAATGTGATGATTGTAAACGGACAGGATATGACATACAACATAGTAAGTGTAACTGTAACTAGTGACTACTAGTAAATCAATACAATCGGATGATTGCAAATGGACAGTATATGACATACACCATAGTAACTGTAACTGTAACTAGTGAATACTAGTAAATCAATACAAACTGATGATTGCAAATGAACAGGATATGACTGACATACAACATAGTAACTGTAACTGTAATTGTAACTAGTGACTACTAGTAAATCAATACAATCGGATGATTGCAAATGGACAGGATATGACATACACCATAGCAACTGTAACTGTAACTAGTGAATACTAGTAAATCAATACAAACTGATGATTGCAAATGGACAGGATATGACATACAACATTGTAAGTGTAAATGTAAGTAGTGACTACTAGTAAATCAATACAATCTGATGATTGCAAATGGACAGGATATGACATTCAACACAGTAACTGTAACTAGTGACTACTAGTAAATCAATACAATCTGATGATCGCAAATGGACAGAATATGACATACAACATAGTAACTGTAACTGTAACTAGTGACTACTAGTATATCAATACAATCTGATGATTGCAAATGGACAGGATATGACATACAACATAGTAAGTGTAAGTGTAACTAGTGACTACTAGTAAATCAATACAATCTGATGATTGCAAATGGACAAAATATGACATACAACATAGTAACTGTAATTATAACTAGTGACTACTAGTAAATCAATACAATCGGATGATTGCAAATGGACAGGATATGACATACAACATAGTAAGTGTAACTGTAACTAGTGACTACTAGTAAATCAATGCAATGTGATGATTGTAAACGGACAGGATATGACATACAACATAGTAAGTGTAACTGTAACTAGTGACTACTAGTAAATCAATACAATCGGATGATTGCAAATGGACAGGATATGACATACAACATAGTAAGTGTAACTGTAACTAGTGACTACTAGTAAATCAATACAATGTGATGATTGTAAACGGACAGGATATGACATACAACATAGTAAGTGTAACTGTAACTAGTGACTACTAGTAAATCAATACAATCGGATGATTGCAAATGGACAGTATATGACATACACCATAGTAACTGTAACTGTAACTAGTGAATACTAGTAAATCAATACAAACTGATGATTGCAAATGAACAGGATATGACTGACATACAACATAGTAACTGTAACTGTAATTGTAACTAGTGACTACTAGTAAATCAATACAATCGGATGATTGCAAATGGACAGGATATGACATACACCATAGTAACTGTAACTGTAACTAGTGAATACTAGTAAATCAATACAAACTGATGATTGCAAATGGACAGGATATGACATACAACATTGTAAGTGTAAATGTAAGTAGTGACTACTAGTAAATCAATACAATCTGATGATTGCAAATGGGCAGGATATGACATTCAACACAGTAACTGTAACTAGTGACTACTAGTAAATCAATACAATCTGATGATCGCAAATGGACAGAATATGACATACAACATAGTAACTGTAACTGTAACTAGTGACTACTAGTATATCAATACAATCTGATGATTGCAAATGGACAGGATATGACATACAACATAGTAAGTGTAAGTGTAACTAGTGACTACTAGTAAATCAATACAATCTGATGATTGCAAATGGACAGGATATGACATACAACATTGTAAGTGTAACTGTAAGAAGTGACTACTAGTAAATCAATACAATCTGATGATTGCAAATGGACAGGATATGACATACAACACAGTAACTGTAACTAGTGACTACTAGTAAATCAATACAATCTGATGATTGCAAATGGACAGAATATGACATACAACATAGTAACTGTAACTGTAACTAGTGACTACTAGTATATCAATACAATCTGATGATTGCAAATGGACAGGATATGACATACAACATAGTAAGTGTAAGTGTAACTAGTGACTACTAGTAAATCAATACAATCTGATGATTGCAAATGGACAGGATATGACATACAACATAGTAACTGTAACTGTAACTAGTGACTACTAGTAAATCTTTACAATCTGATGATTGCAAATGGACAGGATATGACATACAGCATAGTAACTGTAACTGTAACTAGTTACTACTAGTAAATCAATACAATCTGATGATTGCAAATGGACAGGATATGACATACAGCATTGTAAGTGTAACTGTAACTAGTGACTACTAGTAAATCAATACAATCTGATGATTGCAAATGGACAGAATATGACATACAACATAATAAGTGTAATTGTAACTAGTGACTACTAGTATATCAATACAATCTGATGATTACAAATGGACAGGATATGATATACAACATAGTAAGTGTAAGTGTAACTAGTGACTACTGGTAAATCAATACAATCTGATGATTGCAAATGGACAGGATATGACATACAACATTGTAAGTGTAACTGTAACTAGTGAATATTAGTAAATCAATACAATCTGATGATTGCAAATGAACAGGATATGACTGACATACAACATAGTATCTGTAACTGTAACTAGTGACTACTAGTAAATCAATACAATCTGATGATTGCAATTGGACAGGATATGACATACAACATAGTAACTGTAACTGTAACTAGTGACTACTAGTAAATCTTTACAATCTGATGATTGCAAATGGACAGGATATGACATACAGCATAGTAACTGTAACTGTAACTAGTTACTACTAGTAAATCAATTCAATCTGATGATTGCAAATGGACAGGATATGACATACAGCATTGTAAGTGTAACTGTAACTAGTGACTACTAGTAAATCAATACAATCTGATGATTGCAAATGGACAGAATATGACATACAACATAATATCTGTAACTGTAACTAGTGACTACTAGTATATCAATACAATCTGATGATTACAAATGGACAGGATATGACATACAACATAATAAGTGTAAGTGTAACTAGTGACTACTAGTAAATCAATACAATCTGATGATTGCAAATGGACAGGATATGACATACAACATTGTAAGTGTAACTGTAACTAGTGACTACTAGTAAATCAATACAATCGGATGATTGCAAATGGACAGGATATGACATACAACATTGTAAGTGTAACTGTAACTAGTGACTACTAGTAAATCAATACAATCTGATGATTGCAAATGGACAGGATATGACATACAACATTGTAAGTGTAACTGTAAGTAGTGACTACTAGTAAATCAATACAATCTGATGATTGCAAATGGACAGGATATGACATACAACATAGTAACTGTAACTAGTGACTACTAGTAAATCAATACAATCTGATGATTGCAAATGGACAGAATATGACATACAACATAGTAACTGTAACTGTAACTAGTGACTACTAGTATATCAATACAATCTGATGATTGCAAATGGACAGTATATGACATACAACATAGTAAGTGTAAGTGTAACTAGTGGCTACTAGTAAATCAATACAATCGGATGATTGCAAATGGACAGGATATGACATACAACATTGTAAGTGTAACTGTAACTAGTGAATATTAGTAAATCAATACAATCTGATGATTGCAAATGAACAGGATATGACTGACATACAACATAGTATCTGTAACTGTAACTAGTGACTACTAGTAAATCAATACAATCTGATGATTGCAATTGGACAGGATATGACATACAACATAGTAACTGTAACTGTAACTAGTGACTACTAGTAAATCTTTACAATCTGATGATTGCAAATGGACAGGATATGACATACAGCATAGTAACTGTAACTGTAACTAGTTACTACTAGTAAATCAATTCAATCTGATGATTGCAAATGGACAGGATATGACATACAGCATTGTAAGTGTAACTGTAACTAGTGACTACTAGTAAATCAATACAATCTGATGATTGCAAATGGACAGAATATGACATACAACATAATATCTGTAACTGTAACTAGTGACTACTAGTATATCAATACAATCTGATGATTACAAATGGACAGGATATGACATACAACATAATAAGTGTAAGTGTAACTAGTGACTACTAGTAAATCAATACAATCTGATGATTGCAAATGGACAGGATATGACATACAACATTGTAAGTGTAACTGTAACTAGTGACTACTAGTAAATCAATACAATCGGATGATTGCAAATGGACAGGATATGACATACAACATTGTAAGTGTAACTGTAACTAGTGACTACTAGTAAATCAATACAATCTGATGATTGCAAATGGACAGGATATGACATACAACATTGTAAGTGTAACTGTAAGTAGTGACTACTAGTAAATCAATACAATCTGATGATTGCAAATGGACAGGATATGACATACAACATAGTAACTGTAACTAGTGACTACTAGTAAATCAATACAATCTGATGATTGCAAATGGACAGAATATGACATACAACATAGTAACTGTAACTGTAACTAGTGACTACTAGTATATCAATACAATCTGATGATTGCAAATGGACAGTATATGACATACAACATAGTAAGTGTAAGTGTAACTAGTGGCTACTAGTAAATCAATACAATCGGATGATTGCAAATGGACAGGATATGACATACAACATAGTAAGTGTAACTGTAACTAGTGACTACTAGTAAATCAATACAATGTGATGATTGTAAACGGACAGGATATGACATATAACATACTAAGTGTAACTGTAACTAGTGACTACTAGTAAATCAATACAATCGGATGATTGCAAATGGACAGGATATGACATACAACATAGTAACTGTAACTGTAACTAGTGAATACTAGTAAATCAATACAATCTGATGATTGCAAATGAACAGGATATGACTGACAGACAAAATAGTAACTGTAACTGTAACTAGTGACTACTAGTAAATCAATACAATCTGATGATTGCAAATGGACAGGATATGAAATACAACATAGTAACTGTAACTAGTGACTACTAGTAAATCTTTACAATCTGATGATTGCAAATGGACAGGATATGACATACAGCATAAGTGTAACTGTAAGTAGTGACTACTAGTAAATCAATTCAATCTGATGATTGCAAATGGACAGGATATGACATACAACATTGTAAGTGTAACTGTAACCAGTGACTACTAGTAAATCAATACAATCTGATCATTGCAAATGGACAGGAAATGACATACAACACAGTAACTGTAACTGTAACTAGTGACTACTAGTAAATCAATACAATCTGATGATTGCAAATGGACAGAATATGACATACAACATAGTAACTGTAACTGTAACTAGTGACTACTAGTATATCAATACAATCTGATGATTACAAATGGGCAGGATATGACATACAACATAGTAAGTGTAAGTGTAACTAGTGACTACTAGTAAATCAATACAATCTGATGATTGCAAATGGACAGGATATGACATATAACAATGTAAGTGTAACTGTAACTAGTGACTACTAGTAAATCAATACAATCTGATAATTGCAAATGGACAGGATATGACATACAACATTGTAAGTGTAACTGTAACTAGTGACTACTAGTAAATCAATACAATCTGATGATTGCAAATGGACAGGATATGACATACAACACAGTAACTGTAACTAGTGACTACTAGTAAATCAATACAATCTGATGATTGCAAATAGACAGAATATGACATACAACATAGTAACTGTAACTGTAACTAGTGACTACTAGTATATCAATACAATCTGATGATTGCAAATGGACAGGATATGACATACAACATAGTAAGTGTAAGTGTAACTAGTGACTACTAGTACATCAATACAATCTGATGATTGCAAATGGACAGGATATGACATACAACATAGTAAGTGTAAGTGTAACTAGTGACTACTACTAAATCAATACAATCGGATGATTGCAAATGGACAGGATATGACATACAACATAGTAAGTGTAACTGTAACTAGTGACTACTAGTAAATCAATGCAATGTGATGATTGTAAACGGACAGGATATGACATACAACATAGTAAGTGTAACTGTAACTGGTGACTACTAGTAAATCAATACAATAGGATGATTGCAAATGGACAGGATATGACTTACACCATAGTAACTGTAACTGTAACTAGTGAATACTAGTAAATCAATACAAACTGATGATTGCAAATGAACAGGATATGACTGACATACAACATAGTAACTGTAACTGTATCTGTAACTAGTGACTACTAGTAAATCAATACAATCTGATGATTGCAAATGGACAGGATATGACATACAACATAGTAACTGTAACTGTAACTAGTGACTACTAGTAAATCTTTACAATCTGATGATTGCAAATGGACAGGATATGACATACAGCATAGTAACTGTAACTGTAACTAGTGGCTACTAGTAAATCAATACAATCTGATGATTGCAAATGGACAGGATATGACATACAACATTGTAAGTGTAACTGTAACTAGTGACTACTAGTATATCAATACAATCTGATGATTACAAATGGACAGGATATGACATACAACATAGTAAGTGTAAGTGTAACTAGTGACTACTAGTAAATCAATACAATCTGATGATTGCAAATGGACAGGATATGACATACAACACAGTAACTGTAACTGTAACTAGTGAATACTAGTAAATCAATACAAACTGATGATTGCAAATGAACAGGATATGACTGACATACAACATAGTAACTGTAACTGTAACTAGTGACTACTAGTAAATCAATACAATCGGATGATTGCAAATGGACAGGATATGACATACACCATAGTAACTGCAACTGTAACTAGTGAATACTAGTAAATCAATACAAACTGATGATTGCAAATGGACAGGATATGACATACAACATTGTAAGTGTAACTGTAAGTAGTGACTACTAGTAAATCAATACAATCTGATGATTGCAAATGGACAGGATATGACATTCAACACAGTAACTGTAACTAGTGACTACTAGTAAATCAATACAATCTGATGATCGCAAATGGACAGAATATGACATACAACATAGTAACTGTAACTAGTGACTACTAGTATATCAATACAATCTGATGATTGCAAATGGACAGGATATGACATACAACATAGTAAGTGTAAGTGTAACTAGTGACTACTAGTAAATCAATACAATCTGATGATTGCAAATGGACAGAATATGACATACAACATAGTAACTGTAACTGTAACTAGCGACTACTAGTACATCAATACAATCTGATGATTGCAAATGGACAGGATATGACATACAACATAGTAAGTGTAACTAGTGACTACTAGTAAATCAATACAATCGGATGATTGCAAATGGACAGGATATGACATACAACATAGTAAGTGTAACTGTAACTAGTGACTACTAGTAAATCAATACAATGTGATGATTGTAAACGGACAGGATATGACATACAACATAGTAAGTGTAACTGTAACTTGTGACTACTAGTAAATCAATACAATCGGATGATTGCAAATGGACAGGATATGACATACAACATAGTAACTGTAACTGTAACTAGTGAATACTAGTAAATCAATACAAACTGATGATTGCAAATGAACAGGATATGACTGACATACAACATAGTAACTGTAACTGTAACTGTAACTAGTGACTACTAGTAAATCAATACAATCTGATGATTGCAAATGGACAGGATATGGCATACAACATAGTAACTGTAACTGTAACTAGTGACTACTAGTAAATCAATACAATCGGATGATTGCAAATGGACAGGATATGAAATACACCATAGTAACTGTAACTGTAACTAGTGAATACTAGTAAATCAATACAAACTGATGATTGCAAATGGACAGGATATGACATACAACATTGTAAGTGTAACTGTAAGTAGTGACTACTAGTAAATCAATATAATCTGATGATTGCAAATGGACAGGATATGACATACAACATTGTAAGTGTAACTGTAACTAGTGACTACTAGTAAATCAATACAATCTGATGATTGCAAATGGACAGGATATGACATACAACATTGTAAGTGTAACTGTAAGTAGTGACTACTAGTAAATAAATACAATCTGATGATTGCAAATGGACAGAATATGACATACAACACAGTAACTGTAACTAGTGACTACTAGTAAATCAATACAATCTGATGATTGCAAATGGACAGAATATGACATACAACATAGTAACTGTAACTGTAACTAGTGACTACTAGTATATCAATACAATCTGATGATTGCAAATGGACAGGATATGACATACAACATAGTAAGTGTAAGTGTAACTAGTGACTACTAGTAAATCAATACAATCTGATGATTGCAAATGAACAGGATATGACATACAACATAGTAAGTGTAACTAGTGACTACTAGTAAATCAATACAATCTGATGATTGCAAATAGACAGAATATGACCTACAACATAGTAACTGTAACTGTAACTAGTGACTACTAGTATATCAATACAATCTGATGATTGCAAATGGACAGGATATGACATACAACATAGTAAGTGTAAGTGTAACTAGTGACTACTAGTAAATCAATACAATCTGATGATTGCAAATGGACAGAATATGACATACAACATAGTAACTGTAACTATAACTAGTGACTACTAGTTCATCAATACAATCTGATGATTGCAAATGGACAGGATATGACATACAACATAGTAAGTGTAAGTGTAACTAGTGACTACTAGTAAATCAATACAATCCGATGATTGCAAATGGACAGGATATGACATACAACATAGTAAGTGTAACTGTAACTAGTGACTACTAGTAAATCAATGCAATGCGATGATTGTAAACGGACAGGATATGACATACAACATAGTAAGTGTAACTGTAACTAGTGACTACTAGTAAATCAATACAATCGGATGATTGCAAATGGACAGGATATGACATACACCATAGTAACTGTAACTGTAACTAGTGAATACTAGTAAATCAATACAAACTGATGAATGCAAATGAACAGGATATGACTGACATACAACATAGTAACTGTAACTGTAAATCGTGACTACTAGTAAATCAATACAATCGGATGATTGCAAATGGACAGGATATGACATACACCATAGTAACTGTAACTGTAACTAGTGAATACTAGTAAATCAATACAAACTGATGATTGCAAATGGACAGGATATGACATACAACATTGTAAGTGTAACTGTAAGTAGTGACTACTAGTAAATCAATACAATCTGATGATTGCAAATGGACAGGATATGACATTCAACACAGTAACTGTAACTAGTGACTACTAGTAAATCAATACAATCTGATGATCGCAAATGGACAGAATATGACATACAACATAGTAACTGTAACTGTAACTAGTGACTACTAGTATATCAATACAATCTGATGATTGCAAATGGACAGGATATGACATACAACATAGTAAGTGTAAGTGTAACTAGTGACTACTAGTAAATCAATACAATCTGATGATTGCAAATGGACAGAATATGACATACAACATAGTAACTGTAACTATAACTAGTGACTACTAGTTCATCAATACAATCTGATGATTGCAAATGGACAGGATATGACATACAACATAGTAAGTGTAAGTGTAACTAGTGACTACTAGTAAATCAATACAATCGGATGATTGCAAATGGACAGGATATGACATACAACATAGTAAGTGTAACTGTAACTAGTGACTACTAGTAAATCAATGCAATGCGATGATTGTAAACGGACAGGATATGACATACAACATAGTAAGTGTAACTGTAACTAGTGACTACTAGTAAATCAATACAATCGGATGATTGCAAATGGACAGGATATGACATACACCATAGTAACTGTAACTGTAACTAGTGAATACTAGTAAATCAATACAAACTGATGAATGCAAATGAACAGGATATGACGGACATACAACATAGTAACTGTAACTGTAACTGTAACTCGTGACTACTAGTAAATCAATACAATCGGATGATTGCAAATGGACAGGATATGACATACACCATAGTAACTGTAACTGTAACTAGTGAATACTAGTAAATCAATACAAACTGATGATTGCAAATGGACAGGATATGACATACAACATTGTAAGTGTAACTGTAAGTAGTGACTACTAGTAAATCAATACAATCTGATGATTGCAAATGGACAGGATATGACATTCAACACAGTAACTGTAACTAGTGACTACTAGTAAATCAATACAATCTGATGATCGCAAATGGACAGAATATGACATACAACATAGTAACTGTAACTGTAACTAGTGACTACTAGTATATCAATACAATCTGATGATTGCAAATGGACAGGATATGACATACAACATAGTAAGTGTAAGTGTAACTAGTGACTACTAGTACATCAATACAATCTGATGATTGCAAATGGACAGGATATGACATACAACATAGTAAGTGTAAGTGTAACTAGTGACTACTAGTAAATCAATACAATCGGATGATTGCAAATGGACAGGATATGACATACAACATTGTAAGTGTAACTGTAACTAGTGACTACTAGTAAATCAATACAATCTGATGATTGCAAATGGACAGGATATGACATACAACACAGTAACTGTAACTAGTGACTACTAGTAAATCAATACAATCTGATGATTGCAAATAGACAGAATATGACATACAACATAGTAACTGTAACTGTAACTAGTGACTACTAGTATATCAATACAATCTGATGATTGCAAATGGACAGGATATGACATACAACATAGTAAGTGTAAGTGTAACTAGTGACTACTAGTACATCAATACAATCTGATGATTGCAAATGGACAGGATATGACATACAACATAGTAAGTGTAAGTGTAACTAGTGACTACTACTAAATCAATACAATCGGATGATTGCAAATGGACAGGATATGACATACAACATAGTAAGTGTAACTGTAACTAGTGACTACTAGTAAATCAATGCAATGTGATGATTGTAAACGGACAGGATATGACATACAACATAGTAAGTGTAACTGTAACTGGTGACTACTAGTAAATCAATACAATAGGATGATTGCAAATGGACAGGATATGACTTACACCATAGTAACTGTAACTGTAACTAGTGAATACTAGTAAATCAATACAAACTGATGATTGCAAATGAACAGGATATGACTGACATACAACATAGTAACTGTAACTGTATCTGTAACTAGTGACTACTAGTAAATCAATACAATCTGATGATTGCAAATGGACAGGATATGACATACAACATAGTAACTGTAACTGTAACTAGTGACTACTAGTAAATCTTTACAATCTGATGATTGCAAATGGACAGGATATGACATACAGCATAGTAACTGTAACTGTAACTAGTGGCTACTAGTAAATCAATACAATCTGATGATTGCAAATGGACAGGATATGACATACAACATTGTAAGTGTAACTGTAACTAGTGACTACTAGTATATCAATACAATCTGATGATTACAAATGGACAGGATATGACATACAACATAGTAAGTGTAAGTGTAACTAGTGACTACTAGTAAATCAATACAATCTGATGATTGCAAATGGACAGGATATGACATACACCATAGTAACTGTAACTGTAACTAGTGAATACTAGTAAATCAATACAAACTGATGATTGCAAATGGACAGGATATGACATACAACATTGTAAGTGTAACTGTAAGTAGTGACTACTAGTAAATCAATACAATCTGATGATTGCAAATGGACAGGATATGACATTCAACACAGTAACTGTAACTGTAACTAGTGACTACTAGTAAATCAATACAATCTGATGATTGCAAATGGACAGAATATGACATACAACATAGTAACTGTAACTGTAACTAGTGACTACTAGTAAATCAATACAATCTGATGATCGCAAATGGACAGAATATGACATACAACATAGTAACTGTAACTGTAACTAGTGACTACTAGTATATCAATACAATCTGATGATTGCAAATGGACAGGATATGACATACAACATAGTAAGTGTAAGTGTAACTAGTGACTACTAGTAAATCAATACAATCTGATGATTGCAAATGGACAGAATATGACATACAACATAGTAAGTGTAACTGTAACTAGTGACTACTAGTAAATCAATGCAATGCGATGATTGTAAACGGACAGGATATGACATACAACATAGTAAGTGTAACTGTAACTAGTGACTACTAGTAAATCAATACAATCGGATGATTGCAAATGGACAGGATATGACATACACCATAGTAACTGTAACTGTAACTAGTGAATACTAGTAAATCAATACAAACTGATGAATGCAAATGAACAGGATATGACTGACATACAACATAGTAACTGTAACTGTAACTGTAACTCGTGACTACTAGTAAATCAATACAATCGGATGATTGCAAATGGACAGGATATGACATACACCATAGTAACTGTAACTGTAACTAGTGAATACTAGTAAATCAATACAAACTGATGATTGCAAATGGACAGGATATGACATACAACATTGTAAGTGTAACTGTAAGTAGTGACTACTAGTAAATCAATACAATCTGATGATTGCAAATGGACAGGATATGACATTCAACACAGTAACTGTAACTAGTGACTACTAGTAAATCAATACAATCTGATGATCGCAAATGGACAGAATATGACATACAACATAGTAACTGTAACTGTAACTAGTGACTACTAGTATATCAATACAATCTGATGATTGCAAATGGACAGGATATGACATACAACATAGTAAGTGTAAGTGTAACTAGTGACTACTAGTACATCAATACAATCTGATGATTGCAAATGGATAGGATATGACATACAACATAGTAAGTGTAAGTGTAACTAGTGACTACTAGTAAATCAATACAATCGGATGATTGCAAATGGACAGGATATGACATACAACATAGTAAGTGTAACTGTAACTAGTGACTACTAGTAAATCAATGCAATGTGATGAGTGTAAACGGACAGGATATGACATACAACATAGTAAGTGTAACTGTAACTAGTGACTACTAGTAAATCAATACAATCGGATGATTGCAAATGGACAGGATATGACATACACCATAGTAACTGTAACTGTAACTAGTGAATACTAGTAAATCAATACAAACTGATGATTGCAAATGAACAGGATATGACTGACATACAACATAGTAACTGTAACTGTAACTGTAACTAGTGACTACTAGTAAATCAATACAATCGGATGATTGCAAATGGACAGGATATGACATACACCATAGTAACTGTAACTGTAACTAGTGAATACTAGTAAATCAATACAAACTGATGATTGCAAATGAACAGGATATGACATACAACATTGTAAGTGTAACTGTAAGTAGTGACTACTAGTAAATCAATACAATCTGATGATTGCAAATGGACAGGATATGACATTCAACACAGTAACTGTAACTAGTGACTACTAGTAAATCAATACAATCTGATGATCGCAAATGGACAGAATATGACATACAACATAGTAACAGTAACTGTAACTAGTGACTACTAGTATATCAATACAATCCGATGATTGCAAATGGACAGGATATGACATACAACATAGTAATTGTAAGTGTAACTAGTGACTACTAGTAAATCAATACAATCTGATGATTGCAAATGGACAGGATATGACATACAACATTGTAAGTGTAACTGTAAGTAGTGACTACTAGTAAATCAATACAATCTGATGATTGCAAATGGACAGGATATGACATACAACACAGTAACTGTAACTAGTGACTACTAGTAAATCAATACAATCTGATGATTGCAAATGGACAGAATATGACATACAACATAGTAACTGTAACTGTAACTAGTGACTACTAGTATATCAATACAATCTGATGATTGCAAATGGACAGGATATGACATACAACATAGTAAGTGTAAGTGTAACTAGTGACTACTAGTAAATCAATACATTCTGATGATTGCAAATGGACAGAATATGACATACAACATAGTAACTGTAACTGTAACTAGCGACTACTAGTACATCAATACAATCTGATGATTGCAAATGGACAGGATATGACATACAACATAGTAAGTGTAACTAGTGACTACTAGTAAATCAATACAATCGGATGATTGCAAATGGACAGGATATGACATACAACATTGTAAGTGTAACTGTAACTAGTGACTACTAGTAAATCAATACAATCGGATGATTGCAAATGGACAGGATATGACATACAACATAGTAACTGTAACTGTAACTAGTGAATACTAGTAAATCAATACAAACTGATGATTGGAAATGAACAGGATATGACTGACATACAACATAGTAACTGTAACTGTATCTGTAACTAGTGACTACTAGTAAATCAATACAATCTGATGATTGCAAATGGACAGGATATGACATACAACATAGTAACTGTAACTGTAACTAGTGACTACTAGTAAATCTTTACAATCTGATGATTGCAAATGGACAGGATATGACATACAGCATAGTAACTGTAACTGTAACTAGTGGCTACTAGTAAATCAATACAATCTGATGATTGCAAATGGACAGGATATGACATACAACATTGTAAGTGTAACTGTAACTAGTGACTACTAGTATATCAATACAATCTGATGATTACAAATGGACAGGATATGACATACAACATAGTAAGTGTAAGTGTAACTAGTGACTACTAGTAAATCAATACAATCTGATGATTGCAAATGGACAGGATATGACATACACCATAGTAACTGTAACTGTAACTAGTGAATACTAGTAAATCAATACAAACTGATGATTGCAAATGGACAGGATATGACATACAACATTGTAAGTGTAACTGTAAGTAGTGACTACTAGTAAATCAATACAATCTGATGATTGCAAATGGACAGGATATGACATTCAACACAGTAACTGTAACTAGTGACTACTAGTAAATCAATACAATCTGATGATCGCAAATGGACAGAATATGACATACAACATAGTAACTGTAACTGTAACTAGTGACTACTAGTATATCAATACAATCTGATGATTGCAAATGGACAGGATATGACATACAACATAGTAAGTGTAAGTGTAACTAGTGACTACTAGTAAATCAATACAATCTGATGATTGCAAATGGACAGAATATGACATACAACATAGTAAGTGTAACTGTAACTAGTGACTACTAGTAAATCAATGCAATGCGATGATTGTAAACGGACAGGATATGACATACAACATAGTAAGTGTAACTGTAACTAGTGACTACTAGTAAATCAATACAATCGGATGATTGCAAATGGACAGGATATGACATACACCATAGTAACTGTAACTGTAACTAGTGAATACTAGTAAATCAATACAAACTGATGAATGCAAATGAACAGGATATGACTGACATACAACATAGTAACTGTAACTGTAACTGTAACTCGTGACTACTAGTAAATCAATACAATCGGATGATTGCAAATGGACAGGATATGACATACACCATAGTAACTGTAACTGTAACTAGTGAATACTAGTAAATCAATACAAACTGATGATTGCAAATGGACAGGATATGACATACAACATTGTAAGTGTAACTGTAAGTAGTGACTACTAGTAAATCAATACAATCTGATGATTGCAAATGGACAGAATATGACATTCAACACAGTAACTGTAACTAGTGACTACTAGTAAATCAATACAATCTGATGATCGCAAATGGACAGAATATGACATACAACATAGTAACTGTAACTGTAACTAGTGACTACTAGTATATCAATACAATCTGATGATTGCAAATGGACAGGATATGACATACAACATAGTAAGTGTAAGTGTAACTAGTGACTACTAGTACATCAATACAATCTGATGATTGCAAATGGATAGGATATGACTTACAACATAGTAAGTGTAAGTGTAACTAGTGACTACTAGTAAATCAATACAATCGGATGATTGCAAATGGACAGGATATGACATACAACATAGTAAGTGTAACTGTAACTAGTGACTACTAGTAAATCAATGCAATGTGATGAGTGTAAACGGACAGGATATGACATACAACATAGTAAGTGTAACTGTAACTAGTGACTACTAGTAAATCAATACAATCGGATGATTGCAAATGGACAGGATATGACATACACCATAGTAACTGTAACTGTAACTAGTGACTACTAGTAAATCTTTACAATCTGATGATTGCAAATGGACAGGATATGACATACAGCATAGTAACTGTAACTGTAACTAGTGGCTACTAGTAAATCAATACAATCTGATGATTGCAAATGGACAGGATATGACATACAACATTGTAAGTGTAACTGTAACTAGTGACTACTAGTATATCAATACAATCTGATGATTGCAAATGGACAGGATATGACATACACCATAGTAACTGTAACTGTAACTAGTGACTACTAGTAAATCAATACAATCTGATGATTGCAAATGGACAGGATATGACATACACCATAGTAACTGTAACTGTAACTAGTGAATACTAGTAAATCAATACAAACTGATGATTGCAAATGGACAGGATATGACATACAACATTGTAAGTGTAACTGTAAGTAGTGACTACTAGTAAATCAATACAATCTGATGATTGCAAATGGACAGGATATGACATTCAACACAGTAACTGTAACTAGTGACTACTAGTAAATCAATACAATCTGATGATCGCAAATGGACAGAATATGACATACAACATAGTAACTGTAACTGTAACTAGTGACTACTAGTATATCAATACAATCTGATGATTGCAAATGGACAGGATATGACATACAACATAGTAAGTGTAAGTGTAACTAGTGACTACTAGTAAATCAATACAATCTGATGATTGCAAATGGACAGAATATGACATACAACATAGTAAGTGTAACTGTAACTAGTGACTACTAGTAAATCAATGCAATGCGATGATTGTAAACGGACAGGATATGACATACAACATAGTAAGTGTAACTGTAACTAGTGACTACTAGTAAATCAATACAATCGGATGATTGCAAATGGACAGGATATGACATACACCATAGTAACTGTAACTGTAACTAGTGAATACTAGTAAATCAATACAAACTGATGAATGCAAATGAACAGGATATGACTGACATACAACATAGTAACTGTAACTGTAACTGTAACTCGTGACTACTAGTAAATCAATACAATCGGATGATTGCAAATGGACAGGATATGACATACACCATAGTAACTGTAACTGTAACTAGTGAATACTAGTAAATCAATACAAACTGATGATTGCAAATGGACAGGATATGACATACAACATTGTAAGTGTAACTGTAAGTAGTGACTACTAGTAAATCAATACAATCTGATGATTGCAAATGGACAGGATATGACATTCAACACAGTAACTGTAACTAGTGACTACTAGTAAATCAATACAATCTGATGATCGCAAATGGACAAAATATGACATACAACATAGTAACTGTAACTGTAACTAGTGACTACTAGTATATCAATACAATCTGATGATTGCAAATGGACAGGATATGACATACAACATAGTAAGTGTAAGTGTAACTAGTGACTACTAGTACATCAATACAATCTGATGATTGCAAATGGATAGGATATGACATACAACATAGTAAGTGTAAGTGTAACTAGTGACTACTAGTAAATCAATACAATCGGATGATTGCAAATGGACAGGATATGACATACAACATAGTAAGTGTAACTGTAACTAGTGACTACTAGTAAATCAATGCAATGTGATGAGTGTAAACGGACAGGATATGACATACAACATAGTAAGTGTAACTGTAACTAGTGACTACTAGTAAATCAATACAATCGGATGATTGCAAATGGACAGGATATGACATACACCATAGTAACTGTAACTGTAACTAGTGAATACTAGTAAATCAATACAAACTGATGATTGCAAATGAACAGGATATGACTGACATACAACATAGTAACTGTAACTGTAACTGTAACTAGTGACTACTAGTAAATCAATACAATCGGATGATTGCAAATGGACAGGATATGACATACACCATAGTAACTGTAACTGTAACTAGTGAATACTAGTAAATCAATACAAACTGATGATTGCAAATGAACAGGATATGACATACAACATTGTAAGTGTAACTGTAAGTAGTGACTACTAGTAAATCAATACAATCTGATGATTGCAAATGGACAGGATATGACATTCAACACAGTAACTGTAACTAGTGACTACTAGTAAATCAATACAATCTGATGATCGCAAATGGACAGAATATGACATACAACATAGTAACAGTAACTGTAACTAGTGACTACTAGTATATCAATACAATCCGATGATTGCAAATGGACAGGATATGACATACAACATAGTAATTGTAAGTGTAACTAGTGACTACTAGTAAATCAATACAATCTGATGATTGCAAATGGACAGGATATGACATACAACATTGTAAGTGTAACTGTAAGTAGTGACTACTAGTAAATCAATACAATCTGATGATTGCAAATGGACAGGATATGACATACAACACAGTAACTGTAACTAGTGACTACTAGTAAATCAATACAATCTGATGATTGCAAATGGACAGAATATGACATACAACATAGTAACTGTAACTGTAACTAGTGACTACTAGTATATCAATACAATCTGATGATTGCAAATGGACAGGATATGACATACAACATAGTAAGTGTAAGTGTAACTAGTGACTACTAGTAAATCAATACATTCTGATGATTGCAAATGGACAGAATATGACATACAACATAGTAACTGTAACTGTAACTAGCGACTACTAGTACATCAATACAATCTGATGATTGCAAATGGACAGGATATGACATACAACATAGTAAGTGTAACTAGTGACTACTAGTAAATCAATACAATCGGATGATTGCAAATGGACAGGATATGACATACAACATTGTAAGTGTAACTGTAACTAGTGACTACTAGTAAATCAATACAATCGGATGATTGCAAATGGACAGGATATGACATACAACATAGTAACTGTAACTGTAACTAGTGAATACTAGTAAATCAATACAAACTGATGATTGGAAATGAACAGGATATGACTGACATACAACATAGTAACTGTAACTGTAACTGTAAGTAGTGACTACTAGTAAATCAATACAATCTGATGATTGCAAATGGACAGGATATGACTTACACCATAGTAACTGTAACTGTAACTAGTGACTACTAGTAAATCAATACAATCTGATGATTGCAAATGGACAGGACATGACATACAACATTGTAAGTGTAACTGTAACTAGTGACTACTAGTAAATCAATACAATCTGATCATTGCAAATGGACAGGATATGACATACAACACAGTAACTGTAACTGTAACTAGTGACTACTAGTATATCAATACAATCTGATGATTACAAATGGACAGGATATGACATACAACATAGTAAGTGTAAGTGTAATTAGTGACTACTAGTAAATCAATACAATCTGATGATTGCAAATGGACAGGATATGACATACAACATTGTAAGTGTAACTGTAACTAGTGACTACTAGTAAATCAATATAATCTGATGATTGCAAATGGACAGGATATGACATACAACATTGTAAGTGTAACTGTAACTAGTGACTACTAGTAAATCAATACAATCTGATGATTGCAAATGGACAGGATATGACATACAACATTGTAAGTGTAACTGTAAGTAGTGACTACTAGTAAATCAATACAATCTGATGATTGCAAATGGACAGGATATGACATACAACACAGTAACTGTAACTAGTGACTACTAGTAAATCAATACAATCTGATGATT
Source organism: Saccoglossus kowalevskii (assembly GCF_978046115.1). Taxonomy (NCBI): domain Eukaryota; kingdom Metazoa; phylum Hemichordata; class Enteropneusta; family Harrimaniidae; genus Saccoglossus; species Saccoglossus kowalevskii. The sequence goes on along the minus strand of NC_140647.1, from coordinate 2,117,701 downwards.
GCAAATGGACAGAATATGACATACAACATAGTAACTGTAACTGTAACTAGTGACTACTAGTATATCAATACAATCTGATGATTGCAAATGGACAGGATATGACATACAACATAGTAAGTGTAACTGTAAGTAGTGACTACTAGTAAATCAATACAATCGGATGATTGCAAATGGACAGGATATGACATACAACATAGTAAGTGTAAGTGTAACTAGTGACTACTAGTAAATCAATACAATCGAATGATTGCAAATGGACAGGATATGACATACAGCATTGTAAGTGTAACTGTAACTAGTGACTACTAGTAAATCAATACAATCTGATAATTGCAAATGGACAGGATATGACATACAACATTGTAAGTGTAACTGTAACTAGTGACTACTAGTAAATCAATACAATCTGATGATTGCAAATGGACAGGATATGACATACAACATTGTAAGTGTAACTGTAAGTAGTGACTACTAGTAAATCAATACAATCTGATGATTGCAAATGGACAGGATATGACATACAACACAGTAACTGTAACTAGTGACTACTAGTAAATCAATACAATCTGATGATTGCAAATAGACAGAATATGACCTACAACATAGTAACTGTAACTGTAACTAGTGACTACTAGTATATCAATACAATCTGATGATTGCAAATGGACAGGATATGACATACAACATAGTAAGTGTAAGTGTAACTAGTGACTACTAGTAAATCAATACAATCTGATGATTGCAAATGGACAGAATATGACATACAACATAGTAACTGTAACTATAACTAGTGACTACTAGTACATCAATACAATCTGATGATTGCAAATGGACAGGATATGACATACAACATAGTAAGTGTAAGTGTAACTAGTGACTACTAGTAAATCAATACAATCGGATGATTGCAAATGGACAGGATATGACATACAACATAGTAAGTGTAACTGTAACTAGTGACTACTAGTAAATCAATGCAATGTGATGATTGTAAACGGACAGGATATGACATACAACATAGTAAGTGTAACTGTAACTAGTGACTACTAGTAAATCAATACAATCGGATGATTGCAAATGGACAGGATATGACATACACCATAGTAACTGTAACTGTAACTAGTGAATACTAGTAAATCAATACAAACTGATGATTGCAAATGAACAGGATATGACTGACATACAACATAGTAACTGTAACTGTAACTAGTGACTACTAGTAAATCAATACAATCGGATGATTGCAAATGGACAGGATATGACATACACCATAGTAACTGTAACTGTAACTAGTGAATACTAGTAAATCAATACAAACTGATGATTGCAAATGGACAGGATATGACATACAACATTGTAAGTGTAACTTTAAGTAGTGACTACTAGTAAATCAATACAATCTGATGATTGCAAATGGACAGGATATGACATTCAACACAGTAACTGTAACTAGTGACTACTAGTAAATCAATACAATCTGATGATCGCAAATGGACAGAATATGACATACAACATAGTAACTGTAACTGTAACTAGCGACTACTAGTACATCAATACAATCTGATGATTGCAAATGGACAGGATATGACATACACCATAGTAAGTGTAACTAGTGACTACTAGTAAATCAATACAATCGGATGATTGCAAATGGACAGGATATGACATACAACATTGTAAGTGTAACTGTAACTAGTGACTACTAGTAAATCAATACAATCGGATGATTGCAAATGGACAGGATATGACATACAACATAGTAACTGTAACTGTAACTAGTGAATACTAGTAAATCAATACAAACTGATGATTGGAAATGAACAGGATATGACTGACATACAACATAGTAACTGTAACTGTAACTGTAACTAGTGACTACTAGTAAATCAATACAATCTGATGATTGCAAATGAACAGGATATGACTGACATACAACATAGTAACTGTAACTGTAACTGTAACTAGTGACTACTAGTAAATCAATACAATCTGATGATTGCAAATGGACAGGATATGACATACAGCATAAGTGTAACTGTAACTAGTGACTACTAGTAAATCAATTCAATCTGATGATTGCAAATGGACAGGATATGACATACAACATTGAAAGTGTAACTGTAACTAGTGACTACTAGTAAATCAATACAATCTGATCATTGCAAATGGACAGGATATGACATACAACACAGTAACTGTAACTGTAACTAGTGACTACTAGTATATCAATACAATCTGATGATTACAAATGGACAGGATATGACATACAACATAGTAAGTGTAAGTGTAACTAGTGACTACTAGTGAATCAATACAATCTGATGATTGCAAATGGACAGGATATGACATACAACATTGTAAGTGTAACTGTAACTAGTGACTACTAGTAAATCAATATAATCTGATGATTGCAAATGGACAGGATATGACATACAACATTGTAAGTGTAACTGTAACTAGTGACTACTAGTAAATCAATACAATCTGATGATTGCAAATGGACAGGATATGACATACAACATTGTAAGTGTAACTGTATGTAGTGACTACTAGTAAATCAATACAATCTGATGATTGCAAATGGACAGGATATGACATACAACACAGTAACTGTAACTAGTGACTACTAGTAAATCAATACAATCTGATGATTGCAAATGGACAGAATATGACATACAACATAGTAACTGTAACTGTAACTAGTGACTACTAGTATATCAATACAATCTGATGATTGCAAATGGACAGGATATGACATACAACATAGTAAGTGTAAGTGTAACTAGTGACTACTAGTAAATCAATAGAATCTGATGATTGCAAATGGACAGAATATGACATACAACATAGTAACTGTAACTGTAACTAGCGACTACTAGTACATCAATACAATCTGATGATTGCAAATGGACAGGATATGACATACAACATAGTAAGTGTAACTAGTGACTACTAGTAAATCAATACAATCGGATGATTGCAAATGGACAGGATATGACATACAACATAGTAAGTGTAACTGTAACTAGTGACTACTAGTAAATCAATACAATGTGATGATTGTAAACGGACAGGATATGACATACAACATAGTAAGTGTAACTGTAACTAGTGACTACTAGTAAATCAATACAATCGGATGATTGCAAATGGACAGGATATGACATACAACATAGTAACTGTAACTGTAACTAGTGAATACTAGTAAATCAATACAATCTGATCATTGCAAATGGACAGGATATGACATACAACACAGTAACTGTAACTGTAACTAGTGACTACTAGTATATCAATACAATCTGATGATTACAAATGGACAGGATATGACATACAACATAGTAAGTGTAAGTGTAACTAGTGACTACTAGTAAATCAATACAATCTGATGATTGCAAATGGACAGGATATGACATACAACATTGTAAGTGTAACTGTAACTAGTGACTACTAGTAAATCAATATAATCTGATGATTGCAAATGGACAGGATATGACATACAACATTGTAAGTGTAACTGTAACTAGTGACTACTAGTAAATCAATACAATCTGATGATTGCAAATGGACAGGATATGACATACAGCATAAGTGTAACTGTAACTAGTGACTACTAGTAAATCAATTCAATCTGATGATTGCAAATGGACAGGATATGACATACAACATTGTAAGTGTAACTGTAACTAGTGACTACTAGTAAATCAATACAATCTGATGATTGCAAATGGACAGGATATGACATACAGCATAAGTGTAACTTTAACTAGTGACTACTAGTAAATCAATACAATCAGATGATTGCAAATGGACAGAATATGACATACAACATAGTAACTGTAACTGTAACTAGCGACTACTAGTACATCAATACAATCTGATGATTGCAAATGGACAGGATATGACATACAACATAGTAAGTGTAACTAGTAACTACTAGTAAATCAATACAATCGGATGATTGCAAATGGACAGGATATGACATACAACATAGTAAGTGTAACTGTAACTAGTGACTACTAGTAAATCAATACAATGTGATGATTGTAAACGGACAGGATATGACATACAACATAGTAAGTGTAACTGTAACTAGTGACTACTAGTAAATCAATACAATCGGATGATTGCAAATGGACAGGATATGACATACAACATAGTAACTGTAACTGTAACTAGTGAATACTAGTAAATCAATACAAACTGATGATTGCAAATGAACAGGATATGACTGACATACAACATAGTAACTGTAACTGTTACTGTAACTAGTGACTACTAGTAAATCAATACAATCTGATGATTGCAAATGGACAGGATATGACATACAACATAGTAACTGTAACTGTAACTAGTGACTACTAGTAAATCTTTACAATCTGATGATTGCAAATGGACAGGATATGTCATACAGCATAGTAACTGTAACTGTAACTAGTGACTACTAGTAAATCAATACAATCTGATGATTGCAAATGGACAGGATATGACATACAGCATAAGTGTAACTGTAACTAGTGACTACTAGTAAATCAATTCAATCTGATTATTGCAAATGGACAGGATATGACATACAACATTGTAAGTGTAACTGTAACTAGTGACTACTAGTAAATCAATACAATCTGATCATTGCAAATGGACAGGATATGACATACAACACAGTAACTGTAACTGTAACTAGTGACTACTAGTATATCAATACAATCTGATGATTACAAATGGACAGGATATGACATACAACATAGTAAGTGTAAGTGTAACTAGTGACTACTAGTAAATCAATACAATCTGATGATTGAAAGTGGACAGGATATGACATACAACATTGTAAGTGTAACTGTAACTAGTGACTACTAGTAAATCAATATAATCTGATGAATGCAAATGGACAGGATAAGACATACAACATTGTAAGTGTAACTGTAACTAGTGACTACTAGTAAATCAATACAATCTGATGATTGCAAATGGACAGGATATGACATACAACATTGTAAGTGTAACTGTAAGTAGTGACTACTAGTAAATCAATACAATCTGATGATTGCAAATGGACAGGATATGACATACAACACAGTAACTGTAACTAGTGACTACTAGTAAATCAATACAATCTGATGATTGCAAATGGACAGAATATGACATACAACATAGTAACTGTAACTGTAACTAGTGACTACTAGTATATCAATACAATCTGATGATTGCAAATGGACAGGATATGACATACAACATAGTAAGTGTAAGTGTAACTAGTGACTACTAGTAAATCAATACAATCTGATGATTGCAAATGGACAGAATATGACATACAACATAGTAACTGTAACTGTAACTAGCGACTACTAGTACATCAATACAATCTGATGATTGCAAATGGACAGGATATGACATACAACATAGTAAGTGTAACTAGTGACTACTAGAAAATCAATACAATCGGATGATTGCAAATGGACAGGATATGACATACAACATAGTAAGTGTAACTGTAACTAGTGACTACTAGTAAATCAATACAATGTGATGATTGTAAACAGACAGGATATGACATACAGCATAGTAAGTGTAACTGTAACTAGTGACTACTAGTAAATCAATACAATCGGATGATTGCAAATGGACAGGATATGACATACAACATAGTAACTGTAACTGTAACTAGTGAATACTAGTAAATCAATACAATCTGATCATTGCAAATGGACAGGATATGACATACAACACAGTAACTGTAACTGTAACTAGTGACTACTAGTATATCAATACAATCTGATGATTACAAATGGACAGGATATGACATACAACATAGTAAGTGTAAGTGTAACTAGTGACTACTAGTAAATCAATACAATCTGATGATTGCAAATGGACAGGATATGACATACAACATTGTAAGTGTAACTGTAACTAGTGACTACTAGTAAATCAATATAATCTGATGATTGCAAATGGACAGGATATGACATACAACATTGTAAGTGTAACTGTAACTAGTGACTACTAGTAAATCAATACAATCTGATGATTGCAAATGGACAGGATATGACATACAGCATAAGTGTAACTGTAACTAGTGACTACTAGTAAATCAATTCAATCTGATGATTGCAAATGGACAGGATATGACATACAACATTGTAAGTGTAACTGTAACTAGTGACTACTAGTAAATCAATACAATCTGATGATTGCAAATGGACAGGATATGACATACAGCATAAGTGTAACTTTAACTAGTGACTACTAGTAAATCAATACAATCAGATGATTGCAAATGGACAGAATATGACATACAACATAGTAACTGTAACTGTAACTAGCGACTACTAGTACATCAATACAATCTGATGATTGCAAATGGACAGGATATGACATACAACATAGTAAGTGTAACTAGTAACTACTAGTAAATCAATACAATCGGATGATTGCAAATGGACAGGATATGACATACAACATAGTAAGTGTAACTGTAACTAGTGACTACTAGTAAATCAATACAATGTGATGATTGTAAACGGACAGGATATGACATACAACATAGTAAGTGTAACTGTAACTAGTGACTACTAGTAAATCAATACAATCGGATGATTGCAAATGGACAGGATATGACATACAACATAGTAACTGTAACTGTAACTAGTGAATACTAGTAAATCAATACAAACTGATGATTGCAAATGAACAGGATATGACTGACATACAACATAGTAACTGTAACTGTTACTGTAACTAGTGACTACTAGTAAATCAATACAATCTGATGATTGCAAATGGACAGGATATGACATACAACATAGTAACTGTAACTGTAACTAGTGACTACTAGTAAATCTTTACAATCTGATGATTGCAAATGGACAGGATATGTCATACAGCATAGTAACTGTAACTGTAACTAGTGACTACTAGTAAATCAATACAATCTGATGATTGCAAATGGACAGGATATGACATACAGCATAAGTGTAACTGTAACTAGTGACTACTAGTAAATCAATTCAATCTGATTATTGCAAATGGACAGGATATGACATACAACATTGTAAGTGTAACTGTAACTAGTGACTACTAGTAAATCAATACAATCTGATCATTGCAAATGGACAGGATATGACATACAACACAGTAACTGTAACTGTAACTAGTGACTACTAGTATATCAATACAATCTGATGATTACAAATGGACAGGATATGACATACAACATAGTAAGTGTAAGTGTAACTAGTGACTACTAGTAAATCAATACAATCTGATGATTGAAAGTGGACAGGATATGACATACAACATTGTAAGTGTAACTGTAACTAGTGACTACTAGTAAATCAATATAATCTGATGAATGCAAATGGACAGGATAAGACATACAACATTGTAAGTGTAACTGTAACTAGTGACTACTAGTAAATCAATACAATCTGATGATTGCAAATGGACAGGATATGACATACAACATTGTAAGTGTAACTGTAAGTAGTGACTACTAGTAAATCAATACAATCTGATGATTGCAAATGGACAGGATATGACATACAACACAGTAACTGTAACTAGTGACTACTAGTAAATCAATACAATCTGATGATTGCAAATGGACAGAATATGACATACAACATAGTAACTGTAACTGTAACTAGTGACTACTAGTATATCAATACAATCTGATGATTGCAAATGGACAGGATATGACATACAACATAGTAAGTGTAAGTGTAACTAGTGACTACTAGTAAATCAATACAATCTGATGATTGCAAATGGACAGAATATGACATACAACATAGTAACTGTAACTGTAACTAGCGACTACTAGTACATCAATACAATCTGATGATTGCAAATGGACAGGATATGACATACAACATAGTAAGTGTAACTAGTGACTACTAGAAAATCAATACAATCGGATGATTGCAAATGGACAGGATATGACATACAACATAGTAAGTGTAACTGTAACTAGTGACTACTAGTAAATCAATACAATGTGATGATTGTAAACAGACAGGATATGACATACAGCATAGTAAGTGTAACTGTAACTAGTGACTACTAGTAAATCAATACAATCGGATGATTGCAAATGGACAGGATATGACATACAACATAGTAACTGTAACTGTAACTAGTGAATACTAGTAAATCAATACAAACTGATGATTGCAAATGAACAGGATATGACTGACATACAACATAGTAACTGTAACTGTAACTGTAACTAGTGACTACTAGTAAATCAATACAATCTGATGATTGAAAATGGACAGGATATGACATACAACATAGTAACTGTAACTGTAACTAGTGACTACTAGTAATTCTTTACAATCTGATGATTGCAAATGGACAGGATTTGACATACAGCATAGTAACTGTAACTAGTGACTACTAGTAAATCAATACAATCTGATGATTGCAAATGGGCAGGATATGACATACAGGATAAGTGTAACTGTAACTAGTGACTACTAGTAAAGCAATTCAATCTGATGATTGCAAATGGACAGGATATGACATACAACATAGTAAGTGTAAGTGTAACTAGTGACTACTAGTAAATCAATACAATCTGATGATTGCAAATGGACAGGATATGACATACAACATTGTAAGTGTAACTGTAACTAGTGACTACTAGTAAATCAATACAATCTGATCATTGCAAATGGACAGGATATGACATACAACACAGTAACTGTAACTGTAACTAGTGACTACTAGTATATCAATACAATCTGATGATTACAAATGGACAGGATATGACATACAACATAGTAAGTGTAAGTGTAACTAGTGACTACTAGTAAATCAATACAATCTGATGATTGCAAATGGACAGGATATGACATACAACATTGTAAGTGTAACTGTAACTAGTGACTACTAGTAAATCAATATATTCTGATGTTTGCAAATGGACAGGATATGACATACAACATTGTAAGTGTAACTGTAAGTAGTGACTACTAGTAAATCAATACAATCTGATGATTGCAAATGGACAGGATATGACATACAACACAATAACTGTAAATAGTGACTACTAGTAAATCAATACAATCGGATGATTGCAAATGGACAGGATATGACATACAACATAGTAACTGTAAGTGTAACTAGTGACTACTAGTAAATCTTTACAATCTGATGATTGCAAATGGACAGGATATGACATACAGCATAGTAACTGTAAGTGTAACTAGTGACTACTAGTAAATCAATACAATCTGATGATTGCAAATGGACAGGATATGACATACAGCATAAGTGTAACTGTAAATAGTGACTACTAGTAAATCAATTCAATCTGATGATTGCAAATGGACAGGATATGACATACAACATTGTAAGTGTAACTGTAACTAGTGACTACTAGTAAATCAATACAATCTGATCATTGCAAATGGACAGGATATGACATACAACACAGTAACTGTAACTGTAACTAGTGACTACTAGTATATCAATACAATCTGATGATTGCAAATGGACAGGATATGACATACAACATATTAAGTGTAAGTGTAACTAGTGACTACTTGTAAATCAATACAATCTGATGATTGCAAATGAACAGGATATGACATACAACATCGTAAATGTAACTGTAACTAGTGTCTACTAGTAAATCATTATAATCTGATGATTGCAAATGGACAGGATATGACATACAACATTGTAAGTGTAACTGTAACTAGTGACTACTAGTAAATCAATACAATCTGATGATTGCAAATGGACAGAATATGACATACAACATAGTAACTGTAACTGTAACTAGTGACTACTAGTATATTAATACAATTTGATGATTGCAAATGGACAGGATATGACATACAACATAGTAAGTGTAAGTGTAACTAGTGACTACTAGTAAATCAATACAATCTGATGATTGCAAATGGACAGGATATGACATACAACATTGTAAGTGTAACTGTAAGTAGAGACTACTAGTAAATCAATACAATCTGATGATTGCAAATGGACAGGATATGACATACAACATAGTAAGTGTAAGTGTAACTAGTGACTACTAGTAAATCAATACAATCTGATGATTGCAAATGGACAGGATATGACATACAACATTGTAAGAGTAACTGTAAGTAGTGACTACTAGTAAATCAATACAATCTGATGATTGTAAATGGACAGGATATGACACACAACACAGTAACTGTAACTAGTGACTACTAGTAAATCAATACAATCGGATCATTGCAAATGGACAGGATATGACATACAACACAGTAACTGTAACTGTAACTAGTGACTACTAGTATATCAATACAATCTGATGATTACAAATGGACAGGATATGACATACAACATAGTAAGTGTAAGTGTAACTAGTGACTACTAGTAAATCAATACAATCTGATGATTGCAAATGGACAGGATATGACATACAACATCGTAAATGTAACTGTAACTAGTGTCTACTAATAAATCAATATAATCTGATGATTGCAAATGGACAGGATATGACATACAACATTGTAAGTGTAACTGTAACTAGTGACTACTAGTAAATCAATACAATCTGATGATTGCAAATGGACAGGATATGACATACAACATTGTAAGTGTAACTGTAAGTAGTGACTACTAGTAAATCAATACAATCTGATGATTGCAAATGGACAGAACATGACATACAACATAGTAACTGTAACTGTAACTAGTGACTACTAGTATATTAATACAATTTGATGATTGCAAATGGACAGGATATGACATACAACATAGTAAGTGTAAGTGTAACTAGTGACTACTAGTAAATCAATACAATCTGATGATTGCAAATGGACAGGATATGACATACAACCATTGTAAGTGTAACTGTAAGTAGTGACTACTAGTAAATCAATACAATCTGATGATTGCAAATGGACAGGATATGACATACAACATAGTAAGTGTAAGTGTAACTAGTGACTACTAGTAAATCAATACAATCTGATGATTGCAAATGGACAGGATATGACATACAACATTGTAAGTGTAACTGTAAGTAGTGACTACTAGTAAATCAATACAATCTGATGATTGCAGATGGACAGGATATGACACACAACACAGTAACTGTAACTAGTGACTACTAGTAAATCAATACAATCTGATGATTGCAAATGGACAGAATATGACATACAACATAGTAACTGTAACTGTAACTAGTGACTACTAGTATATCAATACAATCTGATGATTGCAAATGGACAGGATATGACATACAACATAGTAAGTGTAAGTGTAACTAGTGACTACTAGTATATCAATACAATCTGATCATTACAAATGGACAGGATATGACATACAACATTGTAAGTGTAACTGTAAGTAGTGACTACTAGTAAATCAATACAATCTGATGATTGCAAATGGACAGGATATGACATACAAACATAGTAACTGTAACTGTAACTAGAGAATACTAGTAAATCAATACAAACTGATGATTGGAAATGAACAGGATATGACTGACATACAACATAGTAACTGTAACTGTAACTGTAACTAGTGACTACTAGTAAATCAATACAATCTGATGATTGCAAATGAACAGGATATGACTGACATACAACATAGTAACTGTAACTGTAACTGTAACTGTAACTAGTGACTACTAGTAAATCAATACAATCTGATGATTGCAAATGGACAGGATATGACATACAACATAGTAACTGTAAGTGTAACTAGTGACTACTAGTAAATCATTACAATCTGATGATTGCAAATGGACAGGATATGACATACAGCATAGTAACTGTAACTGTAACTAGTGACTACTAGTAAATCAATACAATCTGATGATTGCAAATGGACAGGATATGACATACAGCATAAGTGTAACTGTAAATAGTGACTACTAGTAAATCAATTCAATCTGATGATTGCAAATGGACAGGATATGACATACAACATTGTAAGTGTAACTGTAACTAGTGACTACTAGTAAATCAATACAATCTGATCATTGCAAATGGACAGGATATGACATACAACACAGTAACTGTAACTGTAACTAGTGACTACTAGTATATCAATACAATCTGATGATTACAAATGGACAGGATATGACATACAACATAGTAAGTGTAAGTGTAACTAGTGACTACTAGTAAATCAATACAATCTGATGATTGCAAATGGACAGGATATGACATACAACATCGTAAATGTAACTGTAACTAGTGTCTACTAGTAAATCAATATAATCTGATGATTGCAAATGGACAGGATATGACATACAACATTGTAAGTGTAACTGTAACTAGTGACTACTAGTAAATCAATACAATCTGATGATTGCAAATGGACAGGATATGACATACAACATTGTAAGTGTAACTGTAAGTAGTGACTACTAGTAAATCAATACAATCTGATGATTGCAAATGGACAGAATATGACATACAAAATAGTAACTGTAACTGTAACTAGTGACTACTAGTATATTAATACAATTTGATGATTGCAAATGGACAGGATATGACATACAACATAGTAAGTGTAAGTGTAACTAGTGACTACTAGTAAATCAATACAATCTGATGATTGCAAATGGACAGGATATGACATACAACATTGTAAGTGTAACTGTAAGTAGAGACTACTAGTAAATCAATACAATCTGATGATTGCAAATGGACAGGATATGACATACAACATAGTAAGTGTAAGTGTAACTAGTGACTACTAGTAAATCAATACAATCTGATGATTGCAAATGGACAGGATATGACATACAACATTGTAAGTGTAACTGTAAGTAGTGACTACTAGTAAATCAATACAATCTGATGATTGCAAATGGACAGGATATGACACACAACATAGTAACTGTAACTGTTACTAGTGACTACTAGTATATCAATACAATCTGATGATTGCAAATGGACAGGATATGACATACAACATAGTAAGTGTAAGTGTAACTAGTGACTACTAGTAAATCAATACAATCTGATGATTGCAAATGGACAGGATATGACATACAGCATAAGTGTAACTGTAAATAGTGACTACTAGTAAATCAATTCAATCTGATGATTGCAAATGGACAGGATATGACACACAACACAGTAACTGTAACTAGTGACTACTAGTAAATCAATACAATCTGATCATTGTAAATGGACAGGATATGACATACAACACAGTAACTGTAACTGTAACTAGTGACTACTAGTATATCAATACAATCTGATGATTGCAAATGGACAGGATATGACACACAACACAGTAACTGTAACTAGTGACTACTAGTAAATCAATACAATCTGATGATTGCAAATGGACAGGATATGACATACAACATTGTAAGTGTAACTGTAACTAGTGACTACTAGTAAATCAATACAATCTGATGATTGCAAATGGACAGGATATGACATACAACATAGTAACTGTAACTGTTACTAGTGACTACTAGTATATCAATACAATCTGATGATTGCAAATGGACAGGATATGACATACAACATAGTAAGTGTAAGTGTAACTAGTGACTACTAGTAAATCAATACAATCTGATGATTGCAAATGGACAGAATATGACATACAACATAGTAACTGTAACTGTAACTAGTGACTACTAGTATATTAATACAATTTGATGATTGCAAATGGACAGGATATGACATACAACATAGTAAGTGTAAGTGTAACTAGTGACTACTAGTAAATCAATACAATCTGATGATTGCAAATGGACAGGACATGACATACAACATTGTAAGTGTAACTGTAAGTAGTGACTACTAGTAAATCAATACAATCTGATGATTGCAAATGGACAGAATATGACATACAACATAGTAAGTGTAAGTGTAACTATGACTACTAGTAAATCAATACAATCTGATGATTGCAAATGGACAGGATATGACACACAACACAGTAACTGTAACTAGTGACTACTAGTAAATCAATACAATCTGATGATTGCAAATGGACAGAATATGACATACAACATAGTAACTGTATCTGTAACTAGTGACTACTAGTATATCAATACAATCTGATGATTGCAAATGGACAGGATATGACATACAACATAGTAAGTGTAAGTGTAACTAGTGACTACTAGTAAATCAATACAATCTGATGATTGCAAATGGACAGGATATGACATACAACATAGTAACTGTAACTGTTACTAGTGACTACTAGTATATCAATACAATCTGATGATTGCAAATGGACAGGATATGACATACAACATAGTAAGTGTAAGTGTAACTAGTGACTACTAGTAAATCAATACAATCTGATGATTGCAAATGGACAGAATATGACATACAACATAGTAACTGTAAATGTAACTAATGACTACTAGTATATTAATACAATTTGATGATTGCAAATGGACAGGATATGACATACAACATAGTAAGTGTAAGTGTAACTAGTGACTACTAGTAAATCAATACAATCTGATGATTGCAAATGGACAGGATATGACATACAACATTGTAAGTGTAACTGTAAGTAGTGACTACTAGTAAATCAATACAATCTGATGATTGCAAATGGACAGTATATGACATACAACATAGTAAGTGTAAGTGTAACTAGTGACTACTAGTAAATCAATACAATCTGATGATTGCAAATGGACAGGATATGACATACAACATTGTAAGTGTAACTGTAAGTAGTGACTACTAGTAAATCAATACAATCTGATGATTGCAAATGGACAGGATATGACATACAACACAATAACTGTAAATAGTGACTACTAGTAAATCAATACAATCGGATGATTGCAAATGGACAGGATATGACATACAACATAGTAACTGTAAGTGTAACTAGTGACTACTAGTAAATCTTTACAATCTGATGATTGCAAATGGACAGGATATGACATACAGCATAGTAACTGTAACTGTAACTAGTGACTACTAGTAAATCAATACAATCTGATGATTGCAAATGGACAGGATATGACATACAGCATAAGTGTAACTGTAAATAGTGACTACTAGTAAATCAATTCAATCTGATGATTGCAAATGGACAGGATATGACACACAACACAGTAACTGTAACTAGTGACTACTAGTAAATCAATACAATCTGATCATTGCAAATGGACAGGATATGACATACAACACAGTAACTGTAACTGTAACTAGTGACTACTAGTATATCAATACAATCTGATGATTACAAATGGACAGGATGTGACATACAACATAGTAAGTGTAAGTGTAACTAGTGACTACTAGTAAATCAATACAATCTGATGATTGCAAATGGACAGGATATGACATACAACATCGAAAATGTAACTGTAACTAGTGTCTACTAGTAAATCAATATAATCTGATGATTGCAAATGGACAGGATATGACATACGACATTGTAAGTGTAACTGTAACTAGTGACTACTAGTAAATCAATACAATCTGATGATTGCAAATGGACAGGATATGACATACAACATTGTAAGTGTAACTGTAAGTAGTGACTACTAGTAAATCAATACAATCTGATGATTGCAAATGGACAGAATATGACATACAACATAGTAACTGTAACTGTAACTAGTGACTACTAGTATATTAATACAATTTGATGATTACAAATGGACAGGATATGACATACAACATAGTAAGTGTAAGTGTAACCAGTGACTACTAGTAAATCAATACAATCTGATGATTGCAAATGGACAGGATATGACATACAATATTGTAAGTGTAACTGTAAGTAGTGACTACTAGTAAATCAATACAATCTGATGATTGCAAATGGACAGGATATGACATACAACATAGTAAGTGTAAGTGTAACTTGTGACTACTAGTAAATCAATACAATCTGATGATTGCAAATGGACAGGATATGACATACAACATTGTAAGTGTAACTGTAAGTAGTGACTACTAGTAAATCAATACAATCTGATGATTGCAAATGGACAGGATATGACACACAACACAGTAACTGTAACTAGTGACTACTAGTAAATCAATACAATCTGATGATTGCAAATGGACAGAATATGACATACAACATAGTAACTGTAACTGTAACTAGTGACTATAAGTATATCAATACAATCTGATGATTTCAAATGGACAGGATATGACATATAACATAGTAAGTGTAAGTGTAACTAGTGACTACTAGTAAATCAATACAATCTGATGATTGCAAATGGACAGGATATGACATACAACATTGTAAGTGTAACTCTAAGTAGTGACTACTAGTGAATCAATACAATCTGATGATTGCAAATGGACAGGATATGACACACAACACAGTAACTGTAACTAGTGACTACTAGTAAATCAATACAATCTGATGATTGCAAATGGACAGAATATGACATACAACATAGTAACTGTAACTGTTACTAGTGACTACTAGTATATCAATACAATCTGATGATTGCAAATGGACAGGATATGACATACAACATAGTAAGTGTAAGTGTAACTAGTGACTACTAGTAAATCAATACAATCTGATGATTGCAAATGGACAGAATATGACATACAACATAGTAACTGTAACTGTAACTAGTGACTACTAGTACATCAATACAATCTGATGATTGCAAATGGACAGGATATGACATACAACATAGTAAGTGTAAGTGTAACTAGTGACTACTAGTAAATCAATACAATCGGATGATTGCAAATGGACAGGATGTGACATACAACATAGTAAGTGTAACTGTAACTAGTGACTACTAGTAAATCAATACAATGTGATGATTGTAAACGGACAGAATATGACATACAACATAGTAAGTGTAACTGTAACTAGTGACTACTAGTAAATCAATACAATCGGATTATTGCAAATGGACAGTATATGACATACAACATAGTAACTGTAACTGTAACTAGTGAATACTAGTAAATCAATACAAACTGATGATTGCAAATGAACAGGATATGACTGACATACAACATAGTAACTGTAAGTGTAACTGTAAGTAGTGACTACTAGTAAATCAATACAATCTGATGATTGCAAATGGACAGGATATGACACACAACACAGTAACTGTAACTAGTGACTACTAGTAAATCAATACAATCTGATGATTGCAAATGGACAGAATATGACATACAACATAGTAACTGTAACTGTAACTAGTGACTACAAGTATATCAATACAATCTGATGATTTCAAATGGACAGGATATGACATATAACATAGTAAGTGTAAGTGTAACTAGTGACTACTAGTAAATCAATACAATCTGATGATTGCAAATGGACAGGATATGACATACAACATTGTAAGTGTAACTGTAAGTAGTGACTACTAGTAAATCAATACAATCTGATGATTGCAAATGGACAGGATATGACACACAACACAGTAACTGTAACTAGTGACTACTAGTAAATCAATACAATCTGATGATTGCAAATGGACAGAATATGACATACAACATAGTAACTGTAACTGTTACTAGTGACTACTAGTATATCAATACAATCTGATGATTGCAAATGGACAGGATATGACATACAACATAGTAAGTGTAAGTGTAACTAGTGACTACTAGTAAATCAATACAATCTGATGATTGCAAATGGACAGAATATGACATACAACATAGTAACTGTAACTGTAACTAGTGACTACTAGTACATCAATACAATCTGATGATTGCAAATGGACAGGATATTACATACAACATAGTAAGTGTAAGTGTAACTAGTGACTACTAGTAAATCAATACACTCGGATGATTGCAAATGGACAGGATATGACATACAACATAGTAAGTGTAACTGTAACTAGTGACTACTAGTAAATCAATACAATGTGATGATTGTAAACGGACAGAATATGACATACAACATAGTAAGTGTAACTGTAACTAGTGACTACTAGTAAATCAATACAATCGGATTATTGCAAATGGACAGTATATGACATACAACATAGTAACTGTAACTGTAACTAGTGAATACTAGTAAATCAATACAAACTGATGATTGCAAATGAACAGGATATGACTGACATACAACATAGTAACTGTAACTGTAACTGTAACTAGTGACTACTAGTAAATCAATACAATCTGATGATTGCAAATGGACAGGATATGACATACAACATAGTAACTGTAACTGTAACTAGTGACTACTAGTAAATCTTTACAATCTGATGATTGCAAATGAACAGGACATGACATACAGTATAGTAACTGTAACTGTAACTAGTGACTACTAGTAAATCAATACAATCTGATGATTGAATTTGAACAGGATATGACATACAGCATAAGTGTAACTGTAACTAGTGACTACTAGTAAATCAATTCAATCTGATGATTGCAAATGGACAGGATATGACAAACAACATTGTAAGAGTAACTGTAACTAGTGACTACTAGTAAATCATTACAATCTGATCATTGCAAATGGACAGGATATGACATACAAAACAGTAACTGTAACTGTAACTAGTGACTACTAGTATATCAATACAATCTGATGATTACAAATGGACAGGATATGACATACAACATAGTACGTGTAAGTGTAACTAGTGACTACTAGTAAATCAATACAATCTGATGATTGCAAATGGACAGGATATGACATACAACATTGTAAGTGTAACTAGTGACTACTAGTAAATCAATACAATCTGATGATTGCAAATGGACAGGATATGACATACAACATTGTAAGTGTAACTGTAAGTAGTGACTACTAGTAAATCAATACAATCTGATGATTGCAAATAGACAGGATATGACATACAACATTGTAAGTGTAACTGTAAGTAGTGACTACTAGTAAATCAATACAATCTGATGATTGCAAATGGACAGGATATGACATACAACACAGTAACTCTAACTAGTGACTACTAGTAAATCAATACAATCTGATGATTGCCAATGGACAGAATATGACATACAACATAGTAACTGTAACTGTAACTAGTGACTACTAGTATATCAATACAATCTGATGATTGCAAATGGACAGGATATGACATACAACATAGTAAGTGTAAGTGTAACTAGTGACTACTAGTAAATCAATACAATCGGATGATTGCAAATGGACAGGATATGACATACAACATAGTAAGTGTAACTGTAACTAGTGACTACTAGTAAATCAATACAATGTGATGATTGTAAACGAACAGGATATGACATACAACATAATAAGTGTAACTGTAACTAGTGACTACTAGTAAATCAATACAGTCTGATGATTGCAAATGGACAGGATATGACATACAACATAGTAAGTGTAACTGTAACTAGTGACTACTAGTATATCAATACAATCTGATGATTGCAAATGGACAGGATATGACATACAACATAGTAAGTGTAAGTGTAACTAGTGACTACTAGTAAATCAATACAATCGGATGATTGCAAATGGACAGGATATGACATACAACATAGTAAGTGTAACTGTAACTAGTGACTACTAGTAAATCAATACAATGTGATGATTGTAAACGAACAGGATATGACATACAACATAATAAGTGTAACTGTAACTAGTGACTACTAGTAAATCAACACAGTCTGATGATTGCAAATGGACAGGATATGACATACAACATAGTAAGTGTAACTGTAACTAGTGACTACTAGTAAACCAATACAATCTGATGATTGCAAATGGACAGGATATGACATACAACATAGTAACTGTAACTAGTGAATACTAGTAAATCAATACAATCAGATGGTTGCAAATGGACAGGATATGACATACAACATAGTAAGTGTAACTGTAACTAACTAGTGACTAATAGTAAACCAATACAATCTGATGATTGCAAATGGACAGGATATTACATACAACATAGTAACTGTAACTAGTGAATACTAGTAAATCAATACAATCAGATGATTGCAAATGGACAGGATATGACATACAACATAATAACTGTAACTGTAACTAGCGACTACTAGTATATCAATACAATCTGATGATTGCAAATGGACAGGATATGACATACAACATAGTAAGTGTAAGTGTAACTAGTGACTACTAGTATATCAATACAATCTGATGATTGGAAATGGACAGGATATGACATACAACATAGTAAGTGTAAGTGTAACTAGTGACTACTAGTAAATCAATATAATCTGATGATTGCAAATGGACAGGATATGACATACAACATTGTAAGTGTAACTGTAAGTAGTGACTACTAGTAAATCAATACAATCTGATGATTGCAAATGGACAGGATATGACTACAACATAGTAAGTGTAAGTGTAACTAGTGACTACTAGTAAATCAATACAATCGGATGATTGCAAATGGACAAGATATGACATACAACATACTTAGTGTAACTGTAACTAGTGACTACTAGTAAATCATTACAATGTGATGATTGTAAACGGACAGGATATGACATACAACATAGTAAGTGTAACTGTAACTAGTGACTACTAGTAAATCAATACAATCTGATGATTGCAAATGGACAGGATATGACATACAACATAGTAAGTGTAATTGTAACTAGTGACGACTAGTAAACCAATACAATCTGATGATTGCAAATGGACATGATATGACATACAACATAGTAACTGAAACTAGTGAATACTAGTAAATCAATACAATCAGATGGTTGCAAATGGACAGGATATGACATACAACATAGTAAGTTGAACTGTAAGTAGTGACTTCTAGTAAACCAATACAATCTGATGATTGCAAATGGACAGGATATGACATACAACATAGTAACTGTAACTAGTGAATACTAGTAAATCCATACAATCAGATGATTGCAAATGGACAGGATATGACATACAACATCGTAAGTGTAACTGTAAGTAGTGACTACTAGTAAATCAATACAATCTGATCATTGCAAATGGACAGTATATGACATACAACATAGTAACTGTAACTGAAACTCGTGACTACTAGTAAATCAATACAATCTGATGATTGCAAATGGACAGGATATGACATACAACATAGTATCTGAAACTGTAACTAGTGACTACTAGTAAATCAATACAATCTGATGATTGCAAATGGACAGGATATGACATACAGCATAAGTGTAACTGTAACTAGTGTCTACTAGTAAATCAATTCAATCTGATGATTGCAAATGGACAGGATATGACATACAACATAGTAACTCTAACTGTAACTAGTGAATACTAGTAAATCAATACAATCTGATGATTGCAAATGAACAGGATATGACTGACATACAACATAGTAACTGTAACTGTAACTAGTGACTACTAGTAAATCAATACAATCTGATGATTGCAAATGGACAGGATATGGCATACAACATAGTAACAGTAACTAGTGACTACTAGTAAATCTTTACAATCTGATGATTGCAAATGGCCAGGATATGACATACAACACAGTAACTGTAACTGTAACTAGTGACTACTAGTAAATCAATACAATCTGATGATTGCAAATGGACAGAATATGACATACAACATTGTAAGTGTAACTGTAACTAGTGACTACTAGTAAATCAATACAATCTGATGATTGCAAATAGACAGGATATGACATACAACACAGTAACTGTAACTAGTGACTACTAGTAAATCAATACAATCTGATGATTGCAAATGGACAGAATATGACATACAACATAGTAACTGTAACTGTAACTAGTGACTACTAGTATATCAATACAATCTGATGATTGCAAATGGGCAGGATATGACATACAACATAGTAAGTGTAAGTGTAACTAGTGACTACTAGTAAATCAATACAATCTGATGATTGCAAATGGACAGAATATGACATACAACATAGTAACTGTAACTGTAACTAGTGACTACTAGTACATCAATACAATCTGATGATTGCAAATGGACAGGATATGACATACAACATAGTAATTGTAAGTGTAACTAGTAACTACTAGTAAATCAATACAATCAGATGGTTGCAAATGGGCAGGATATGACATACAACATAGTAAGTGTAACTGTAACTAGTGACTAATAGTAAACCAATACAATCTGATGATTGCAAATGGACAGGATATGACATACAACATAGTAACTGTAACTAGTGAATACTAGTAAATCAATACAATCAGATGATTGCAAATGGACAGGATATGACATACAACATCGTAAGTGTAACTGTAACTGGTGACTACTAGTAAATCAATACAATCTGATCATTACAAATGGACAGGATATGACATACAACATAATAACTGTAACTGTAACTAGTGACTACTAGTATATCAATACAATCTGATGATTGCAAATGGACAGCATATGACATACAACATAGTAAGTGTAAGTGTAACTAGTGACTACTAGTATATCAATACAATCTGATGATTTGAAATGGAGAGGATATGACATACAACATAGTAATTGTAAGTGTAACTAGTGACTACTAGTAAATCAATACAATGTGATGATTGTAAACGGACATGATATGACATACAACATAGTAAGTGTAACTGTAACTAGTGACTAATAGTAAATGAATACAATCTGATGATTGCAAATGGACAGGATATGACATACAACATAGTAACTGTAACTAGTGAATACTAGTAAATCAATACAATCAGATGATTGCAAATGGACAGGATATGACATACAACATCGTAAGTGTAACTGTAACTTGTGACTACTAGTAAATCAATACAATCTGATCATTACAAATGGACAGGATATGACATACAACATAATAACTGTAACTGTAACTAGTGACTACTAGTATATCAATACAATCTCATGATTGCAAATGGACAGGATATGACATACAACATAGCAAGTGTAACTGTAACTAGTGACTACTAGTATATCAATACAATCTGATGATTGCAAATGGACAGGATATGACATACAACATAGTAAGTGTAAGTGTAACTAGTGACTACTAGTAAATCAATACAATCTGATGATTGCAAATGGACAGAATATGGCATACAACATAGTAACTGGAACTGTAACTAGTGACTACTAGTACATCAATACAATCTGATGATTGCAAATGGACAGGATATGACATACAACATAGTAAGTGTAAGTGTAACTAGTGACTACTAGTAAATCAATACAATCTGATGATTGCAAATGGACAGGATATGACATACAACATAGTAAGTGTAACTGTAACTAGTGACTACTAGTAAATCAATACAATGTGATGATTGTAAACGGACGGGATATGACATACAACATAGTAAGTGTAACTGTAACTAGTGACTAATAGTAAACCAATACAATCTGATGATTGCAAATGGACAGGATATGTCATACAACATAGTAACTGTAACTAGTGAATACTAGTAAATCAATACAATCAGATGATTGCAAATGGACAGGATAT
Source organism: Saccoglossus kowalevskii (assembly GCF_978046115.1). Taxonomy (NCBI): domain Eukaryota; kingdom Metazoa; phylum Hemichordata; class Enteropneusta; family Harrimaniidae; genus Saccoglossus; species Saccoglossus kowalevskii. The sequence goes on along the minus strand of NC_140647.1, from coordinate 2,094,339 downwards.
GACATACAACATCGTAAGTGTAACTGTAACTGGTGACTACTAGTAAATCAATACAATCTGATCATTACAAATGGACAGGATATGACATACAGCATAAGTGTAACTGTAACTAGTGTCTACTAGTAAATCAATTCAATCTGATGATTGCAAATGGACAGGATATGACATACAACATAGTAACTCTAACTGTAACTAGTGAATACTAGTAAATCAATACAATCTGATGATTGCAAATGAACAGGATATGACTGACATACAACATAGTAACTGTAACTGTAACTAGTGACTACTAGTAAATCAATACAATCTGATGATTGCAAATGGACAGGATATGGCATACAACATAGTAACAGTAACTAGTGACTACTAGTAAATCTTTACAATCTGATGATTGCAAATGGCCAGGATATGACATACAACACAGTAACTGTAACTGTAACTAGTGACTACTAGTAAATCAATACAATCTGATGATTGCAAATGGACAGAATATGACATACAACATTGTAAGTGTAACTGTAACTAGTGACTACTAGTAAATCAATACAATCTGATGATTGCAAATAGACAGGATATGACATACAACACAGTAACTGTAACTAGTGACTACTAGTAAATCAATACAATCTGATGATTGCAAATGGACAGAATATGACATACAACATAGTAACTGTAACTGTAACTAGTGACTACTAGTATATCAATACAATCTGATGATTGCAAATGGGCAGGATATGACATACAACATAGTAAGTGTAAGTGTAACTAGTGACTACTAGTAAATCAATACAATCTGATGATTGCAAATGGACAGAATATGACATACAACATAGTAACTGTAACTGTAACTAGTGACTACTAGTACATCAATACAATCTGATGATTGCAAATGGACAGGATATGACATACAACATAGTAATTGTAAGTGTAACTAGTAACTACTAGTAAATCAATACAATCAGATGGTTGCAAATGGGCAGGATATGACATACAACATAGTAAGTGTAACTGTAACTAGTGACTAATAGTAAACCAATACAATCTGATGATTGCAAATGGACAGGATATGACATACAACATAGTAACTGTAACTAGTGAATACTAGTAAATCAATACAATCAGATGATTGCAAATGGACAGGATATGACATACAACATCGTAAGTGTAACTGTAACTGGTGACTACTAGTAAATCAATACAATCTGATCATTACAAATGGACAGGATATGACATACAACATAATAACTGTAACTGTAACTAGTGACTACTAGTATATCAATACAATCTGATGATTGCAAATGGACAGCATATGACATACAACATAGTAAGTGTAAGTGTAACTAGTGACTACTAGTATATCAATACAATCTGATGATTTGAAATGGAGAGGATATGACATACAACATAGTAAGTGTAAGTGTAACTAGTGACTACTAGTAAATCAATACAATGTGATGATTGTAAACGGACAGGATATGACATACAACATAGTAAGTGTAACTGTAACTAGTGACTAATAGTAAATGAATACAATCTGATGATTGCAAATGGACAGGATATGACATACAACATAGTAACTGTAACTAGTGAATACTAGTAAATCAATACAATCAGATGATTGCAAATGGACAGGATATGACATACAACATCGTAAGTGTAACTGTAACTTGTGACTACTAGTAAATCAATACAATCTGATCATTACAAATGGACAGGATATGACATACAACATAATAACTGTAACTGTAACTAGTGACTACTAGTATATCAATACAATCTCATGATTGCAAATGGACAGGATATGACATACAACATAGCAAGTGTAACTGTAACTAGTGACTACTAGTATATCAATACAATCTGATGATTGCAAATGGACAGGATATGACATACAACATAGTAAGTGTAAGTGTAACTAGTGACTACTAGTAAATCAATACAATCTGATGATTGCAAATGGACAGAATATGGCATACAACATAGTAACTGGAACTGTAACTAGTGACTACTAGTACATCAATACAATCTGATGATTGCAAATGGACAGGATATGACATACAACATAGTAAGTGTAAGTGTAACTAGTGACTACTAGTAAATCAATACAATCTGATGATTGCAAATGGACAGGATATGACATACAACATAGTAAGTGTAACTGTAACTAGTGACTACTAGTAAATCAATACAATGTGATGATTGTAAACGGACGGGATATGACATACAACATAGTAAGTGTAACTGTAACTAGTGACTAATAGTAAACCAATACAATCTGATGATTGCAAATGGACAGGATATGTCATACAACATAGTAACTGTAACTAGTGAATACTAGTAAATCAATACAATCAGATGATTGCAAATGGACAGGATATGACATACAACATCGTAAGTGTAACTGTAACTGGTGACTACTAGTAAATCAATACAATCTGATCATTACAAATGGACAGGATATGACATACAACATAATAACTGTAACTGTAACTAGTGACTACTAGTATATCAATACAATCTGATGATTGCAAATGGACAGGATATGACATACAACATAGTAAGTGTAAGTGTAACTAGTGACTACTAGTATATCAATACAATCTGATGATTGGAAATGGACAGGATATGACATACAACATAGTAAGTGTAAGTGTAACTAGTGACTACTAGTAAATCAATACAATCTGATGATTGCAAATGGACAGGATATGACATACAACATTGTAAGTGTAACTGTAAGTAGTGACTACTAGTAAATCAATACAATCTGAATATTGCAAATAGACAGGATATGACACACAAGACAGTAACTGTAACTAGTGACTACTAGTAAATCAATACAATGTGATGATTGTAAACAGACAGGATATGACATACAACATAGTAAGTGTAACTGTAACTAGTGACTACTAGTAAATCAATACCATCGGATGATTGCAAATAGACAGTATATGACATACAACATAGTAACTGTAACTGTAACTAGTGAATACTAGTAAATCAATACAATCTGATGATTGCAAGTGGACAGGATATGACCGACATACAACATAGTAACTGTAACTGTAACTGTAACTCGTGACTACTAGTAAATCAATACAATCTGATGATTGCAAATGGACAGGATATGACATACAACATAGTAACTGTAACTGTAACTAGTGACTACTAGTAAATCTATACAATCTGATGATTGCAAATGGACAGGATATGACATACAACATAGTAACTGTAACTGTAACTGTAACTAGTGACTACTAGTAAATCAATACAATCTGATGATTGCAAATGGACAGGATATGACATACAACATAGTAACTGTAACTGTAACTAGTGATTACTAGTAAATCAATTCAATCTGATCATTGCAAATGGACAGGATATGACATACAACATAGTAACTGTAACTGTAACTAGTGACTACTAGTAAATCAATTCAATCTGATTATTGCAAATGGACAGGATATGACATACAACATAGTAACTGTAACTGTAACTAGTGACTACTAGTAAATCTTTACAATCTGATGATTGCAAATGGACAGGATATGACATACAGCATATTAACTGTAAGTGTAACTAGTGACTACTAGTAAATCAATACAATCTGATGATTGCAAATAAACAGGATATGACATACAGCATAAGTGTAACTGTAACTAGGGACTATTAGTAAATCAATTCAATCTGATGATTGCAAATGGACAGGATATGACAAACAACATTGTAAGAGTAACTGTAACTAGTGACTACTAGTAAATCAATACAATCTGATCATTGCAAATGGACAGGATATGACATACAACACAGTAACTGTAACTGTAACTAGTGACTACTAGTATATCAATACAATCTGATGATTGCAAATGGACAGAATATGACATACAACATAGTAACTGCAACTGTAACTAGTGACTACTAGTACATCAATACAATCTGATGATTGCAAATGGACAGGATATGACATACAACATAGTAAGTGTAAGTGTAACTAGTGACTACTAGTAAATCAATACAATCGGATGATTGCAAATTGACAGGATATGACATACAACATAGTAAGTGTAACTGTAACTAGTGACTACTAGTAAATCTATACAATGTGATGATTGTAAACGGACGGGATATGACATACAACATAGTAAGTGTAACTGTAACTAGTGACTAATAGTAAACCAATACAATCTGATGATTGCAAATGGACAGGATATGACATACAACATAGTAACTGTAACTAGTGAATACTAGTAAATCAATACAATCAGATGATTGCAAATGGACAGGATATGACATACAACATCGTAAGTGTAACTGTAACTGGTGACTACTAGTAAATCAATACAATCTGATCATTACAAATGGACAGGATATGACATACAACATAATAACTGTAACTGTAACTAGTGACTACTAGTATATCAATACAATCTGATGATTGCAAATGGACAGGATATGACATACAACATAGTAAGCGTAAGTGTAACTAGTGACTACTAGTATATCAATACAATCTGATGATTGGAAATGGACAGGATATGACATACAACATAGTAAGTGTAAGTGTAACTAGTGACTACTAGTAAATCAATACAATCTGATGATTGCAAATGGACAGGATATGACATACAACATTGTAAGTGTAACTGTAAGTAGTGACTACTAGTAAATCAATACAATCTGAATATTGCAAATAGACAGGATATGACACACAAGACAGTAACTGTAACTAGTGACTACTAGTAAATCAATACAATCTGATGATTGCAAATGGACAGAATATGACATACAACATAGTAAGTGTAAGTGTAACTAGTGACTACTAGTAAATCAATACAATCTGATGATTGCAAATGGACAGAATATGACATACAGCATAGTAACTGCAACTGTAACTAGTGACTACTAGTACATCAATACAATCTGATGATTGCAAATGGACAGGATATGACATACAACATAGTAAGTGTAAGTGTAACTAGTGACTACTAGTAAATCAATACAATCGGATGATTGCAAATGGACAGGATATGACATACAACATAGTAACTGTAACTGTAACTAGTGACTACTAGTAAATCAATTCAATCTGATCATTGCAAATGGACAGGATATGACATACAGCATATTAACTGGAACTGTAACTAGTGACTACTAGTAAATCAATACAATCTGATGATTGCAAATGGACAGGATATGACATACAGCATAAGTGTAACTGTAACTAGTGACTACTAGTAAATCAATTCAATCTGATGATTGCAAATGGACAGGATATGACAAACAACATTGTAAGAGTAACTGTAACTAGTGACTACTAGTAAATCAATACAATCTGATCATTGCAAATGGACAGGATATGACATACAACACAGTAACTGTAACTTTAACTAGTGACTACTAGTAAATCAATACAATATGATGATTGCAAATTGGACAGGATATGACATACAACATTGTAAGTGTAACTGTAACTAGTGACTACTAGTAAATCAATACAATCTGATGATTGCAAATAGACAGGATATGACATACAACATTGTAAGTGTAACTGTAAGTAGTGACTACTAGTAAATCAATACAATCAGATGATTGCAAATGGACAGGATATGACATACAACACAGTAACTGTAACTAGTGACTACTAATAAATCAATACAATCTGATGATTGCAAATGGACAGAATATGACATACAACATTGTAAGTGTAACTAGTGACTACTAGTAAATCAATACAATCTGATGATTGCAAATGGACAGGATATGACATACAACATTGTAAGTGTAACTGTAACTAGTGACTACTAGTAAATCAATACAATCTGATGATTGCAAATAGACAGGATATGACATACAACATTGTAAGTGTAACTGTAAGTAGTGACTACTAGTAAATCAATACAATCTGATGATTGCAAATGGACAGGATATGACATACAACACAGTAACTGTAACTAGTGACTACTAATAAATCAATACAATCTGATGATTGCAAATGGACAGAATATGACATACAACATTGTAAGTGTAACTAGTGACTACTAGTAAATCAATACAATCTGATGATTGCAAATGGACAGGATATGACATACAACATTGTAAGTGTAACTGTAACTAGTGACTACTAGTAAATCAATACAATCTGATGATTGCAAATAGACAGGATATGACATACAACATAGTAAGTGTAACTGTAACTAGTGACTACTAGTAAATCAATACAATCTGATGATTGCAAATGGACAGGATATGACATACAACATAGTAAGTGTAACTGTAACTAGTGACGACTAGTAAACCAATACAATCTGATGATTGCAAATGGAAAGGATATGACATAAAACATAGTAACTTTAACTAGTGAATACTAGTAAATCAATACAATCAGATGGTTGCAAATGGACAGGATATGACTGACATACAACATAGTAACTGTAACTGTAACTGTAACTAGTGACTACTAGTAAATCAATACAATCTGATGATTGCAAATGGACAGGATATGACATACAACATAGTAACTGTAACTGTAACTAGTGACTACTAGTAAATCAATACAATCTGATGATTGTAAATGAACAGGATATGACTGACATACAACATAGTAACTGTAACTGTAACTAGTGACTACTAGTAAATCAATACAATCTGATGATTGCAAATGGACAGGATATGACATACAACATAGTAACTGTAACTGTAACTAGTGACTACTAGTAAATCAATTCAATCTGATCATTGCATATGGACAGGATATGACATACAACATAGTAACTGTAACTGTAACTAGTGACTACTAGTAAATCAATTCAATCTGATCATTGCAAATGGACAGGATATGACATACAACATAGTAACTGTAACTGTAACTAGTGACTACTAGTAAATCTTTACAATCTGATGATTGCAAATGGACAGGATATGACATACAGCATATTAACTGTAACTGTAACTAGTGACTACTAGTAAATCAATACAATCTGATGATTGCAAATGGACAGGATATGACATACAGCATAAGTGTAACTGTAACTAGTGACTACTAGTAAATCAATTCAATCTGATGATTGCAAATGGACAGGATATGACAAACAACATTGTAAGAGTAACTGTAACTAGTGACTACTAGTAAATCAATACAATCTGATCATTGCAAATGGACAGGATATGACATACAACACAGTAACTGTAACTGTAACTAGTGACTACTAGTATATCAATACAATCTGATGATTACAAATGGACAGGATATGACATACAACATAGTAAGTGTAAGTGTAACTAGTGACTACTAGTAAATCAATACAATCTGATGATTGCAAATGGACAGGATATGACATACAACATTGTAAGTGTAACTAGTGACTACTAGTAAATCAATACAATATGATGATTGCAAATTGGACAGGATACGACATACAACATTGTAAGTGTAACTGTAACTAGTGACTACTAGTAAATCAATACAATCTGATGATTGCAAATAGACAGGATATGACATACAACATTGTAAGTGTAACTGTAAGTAGTGACTACTAGTAAATCAATACAATCTGATGATTGCAAATGGACAGGATATGACATACAACACAGTAACTGTAACTAGTGACTACTAATAAATCAATACAATCTGATGATTGCAAATGGACAGAATATGACATACAACATTGTAAGTGTAACTAGTGACTACTAGTAAATCAATACAATCTGATGATTGCAAATGGACAGGATATGACATACAACATTGTAAGTGTAACTGTAACTAGTGACTACTAGTAAATCAATACAATCTGATGATTGCAAATAGACAGGATATGACATACAACATAGTAAGTGTAACTGTAACTAGTGACTACTAGTAAATCAATACAATCTGATGATTGCAAATGGACAGGATATGACATACAACATTGTAAGTGTAACTAGTGACTACTAGTAAATCAATAGAATCTGATGATTGCAAATGGCCAGGATATGACATACAACATTGTAAGTGTAACTGTAACTAGTGACTACTAGTAAATTAATACAATCTGATGATTGCAAATAGACAGGATATGACATACAACATAGTAACTGTAACTGTAACTAGTGACTACTAGTATATCAATACATTCTGATGATTGCAAATGGACAGGATATGACATACAACATAGTTAGTGTAAGTGTAACTAGTGACTACTAGTAAATCAATACAATCGGATGATTGCAAATGGACAGGATATGACATACAACATAGTAAGTGGAACTGTAACTAGTGACTACTAGTAAATCAATACAATGTGATGATTGTTAACGGACAGGATATGACATACAACACAGTAAGTGTAACTGTAACTAGTGACTACTAGTAAACCAATACAATCTGATGATTGCAAATGGACAGGATATGACATACAACATAGTAACTGTAACTAGTGAATACTAGTAAATCAATACAATCAGATGGTTGCAAATGGACAGGATATGACATACAACATAGTAAGTGTAACTGTAACTAGTGACTAATAGTAAACCAATACAATCTGATGATTGCAAATGGACAGGATATGACATACAACATAGTAACTGTAACTAGTGACTACTAGTAAATCAATACAATCTGATCATTGCAAATGGACAGGATATGACATACAACATAATAACTGTAACTGTAACTAGTGACTACTAGTATATCAATACAATCTGATGATTGCAAATGGACAGGATATGACATACAACATAGTAAGTTTAAGTGTAACTAGTGACTACTAGTAAATCAATACAATCAGATGATTGCAAATGGACAGGATATGACATACAACATAGTAAGTGTAAGTGTAACTAGTGACTACTAGTATATCAATACAATCTGATGATTGGAAATGGACAGGATATGACATACAACATAGTAAGTGTAAGTGTAACTAGTGACTACTAGTAAATCAATACAATCTGATGATTGCAAATGGACAGGATATGACATACAACATTGTAAGTGTAACTGTAAGTAGTGACTACTAGTAAATCAATACAATCTGATGATTGCAAATGGACAGGATATGACATACAACATAGTAAGTGTAAGTGTAACTAGTGACTACTAGTAAATCAATACAATCGGATGATTGCAAATGGACAGGATATGACATACAACATACTTAGTGTAACTGTAACTAGTGACTACTAGTAAATCATTACAATGTGATGATTGTAAACGGACAGGATATGACATACAACATAGTAAGTGTAACTGTAACTAGTGACTACTAGTAAATCAATACAATCTGATGATTGCAAATGGACAGGATATGACATACAACATAGTAAGTGTAACTGTAACTAGTGACGACTAGTAAACCAATACAATCTGATGATTGCAAATGGAAAGGATATGACATAAAACATAGTAAATTTAACTAGTGAATACTAGTAAATCAATACAATCAGATGGTTGCAAATGGACAGGATATGGCATACAACATAGTAAGTGTAACTGTAAGTAGTGACTACTAGTAAACCAATACAATCTGATGATTGCAAATGGACAGGATATGACATACAACATAGTAACTGTAACTAGTGAATACTAGTAAATCAATACAATCAGATGATTGGAAATGGAAAGGATATGACATACAACATCGTAAGTGTAACTGTAACTAGTGACTACTAGTAAATCAATACAATCTGATCATTGCAAATGGACAGGATATGACATACAACATAGTAACTGTAACTGTAACTCGTGACTACTAGTAAATCAATACAATCTGATGATTGCAAATGGACAGGATATGACATACAACATAGTAACTGTGACTGTAACTAGTGACTACTAGTACATCTTTACAATCTGATGATTGCAAATGGACAGGATATGACACACAGCATAGTAACTGAAACTGTAACTAGTGACTACTAGTAAATCAATACAATCTGATGATTGCAAATGGACAGGATATGCCATACAGCATAAGTGTAACTGTAACTAGTGACTACTAGTAAATCAATTCAATCTGATGATTGCAAAAGGACAGGATATGACATACAACATAGTAACTGTAACTGTAACTAGTGAATACTAGTAAATAAATACAATCTGATGATTGCAAATGAACAGGATATGACTGACATACAACAGGTAACTGTAACTGTAACTAGTGACTACTAGTAAATCAATACAATCTGATGATTGCAAATGGACAGGATATGGCATACAACATAGTAACTGTAACTAGTGACTAGTGACTACCAGTAAATCAATACAATCTGATGATTGCAAATGGACAGGATATGACATACAACATTGTAAGTGAAACTGTAACTAGTGACTACTAGTAAATCAATACAATCTGATGATTGCAAATGGACAGGATAAGACATACAACATAGTAACTGTAACTAGTGAATACTAGTAAATCAATACAATCAGATGATTGCAAATGGACAGGATATGACATAAAACATCGTAAGTGTAACTGTAACTAGTGACTACTAGTAAATCAATACAATCTGATCATTACAAATGGACAGGATATGACATACAACATAATAACTGTAACTGTAACTAGTGACTACTAGTATATCAATACAATCTGATGATTGCAAATGGACAGGATATGACATACAACATAGTTAGTGTAATTGTAACTAGTGACTACTAGTATATCAATACAATCTGATGATTGCAAATGGACAGGATATGACATACAACATAGTAAGTGTAAGTGTAACTAGTGACTACTAGTAAATCAATACAATCTGATGATTGCAAATGGACAGGATATGACATACAACATTGTAAGTGTAACTGTAAGTAGTGACTACAAGTAAATCAATACAATCTGATGATTGCAAATGGACAGGATATGACATACAACATAGTAAGTGTAAGTGTAACTAGTGACTACTAGTAAATCAATACAATCGGATGATTGCAAATGGACAGGATATGACATACAACATACTTAGTGTAACTGTAACTAGTGACTACTAGTAAATCATTACGATGTGATGATTGTAAACGGACAGGATATGACATACAACATAGTAAGTGTAACTGTAACTAGTGACTACTAGTAAATCAATACAATCTGATGATTGCAAATGGACAGGATATGACATACAACATAGTAACTGTAACTGTAACTAGTGAATACTAGTAAATCAATACAATCTGATGATTGCAAATGAACAGGATATGACTGACATACAACAGGTAACTGTAACTGTAACTAGTGACTACTAGTAAATCAATACAATCTGATGATTGCAAATGTACAGGATATGGCATACAACATAGTAACTGTAACTAGTGACTACTAGTAAATCTTTACAATCTGATGGTTGCAAATGGCCAGGATATGACATACAACACAGTAACTGTAACTGTAACTAGTGACTACTAGTAAATCAATACAATCTGATGATTGCAAATGGACAGAATATGACCGACATACAACATAGTAACTGTAACTGTAACTGTAACTCGTGACTACTAGTAAATCAATACAATCTGATGATTGCAAATGGACAGGATATGACATACAACATAGTAACTGTAACTGTAACTAGTGACTACTAGTAAATCAATACAATCTGATGATTGCAAATGGACAGGATATGACATACAACATAGTAAGTGTAATTGTAACTAGTGACTACTAGTATATCAATACAATCTGATGATTGCAAATGGACAGGATATGACATACAACATAGTAAGTGTAAGTGTAACTAGTGACTACTAGTAAATCAATACAATCTGATGATTGCAAATGGACAGGATATGACATACAACATTGTAAGTGTAACTGTAAGTAGTGACTACAAGTAAATCAATACAATCTGATGATTGCAAATGGACAGGATATGACATACAACATAGTAAGTGTAAGTGTAACTAGTGACTACTAGTAAATCAATACAATCTGATGATTGCAAATGGACAGGATATGACATACAATATAGTAACTGTAACTAGTGAATACTAGTAAATCAATACAATCAGATGATTGCAAATGGACAGGATATGACATACAACATCGTAAGTGTAACTGTAACTAGTGACTACTAGTAAATCAATACAATCTGATCATTACAAATGGACAGGATATGACATACAACATAATAACTGTAACTGTAACTAGTGACTACTAGTATATCAATACAATCTGATGATTACAAATGGACAGGATATGACATACAACATAGTAAGTGTAATTGTAACTAGTGACTACTAGTATATCAATACAATCTGATGATTGCAAATGGACAGGATATGACATACAACATAGTAAGTGTAAGTGTAACTAGTGACTACTAGTAAATCAATACAATCTGATGATTGCAAATGGACAGGATATGACATACAACATTGTAAGTGTAACTGTAAGTAGTGACTACAAGTAAATCAATACAATCTGATGATTGCAAATGGACAGGATATGACATACAACATAGTAAGTGTAAGTGTAACTAGGGACTACTAGTAAATCAATACAATCGGATGATTGCAAATGGACATGATATGACATACAACATACTTAGTGTAACTGTAACTAGTGACTACTAGTAAATCATTACGATGTGATGATTGTAAACGGACAGGATATGACATACAACATAGTAAGTGTAACTGTAACTAGTGACTACTAGTAAATCAATACAATCTGATGATTGCAAATGGACAGGATATGACATACAACATAGTAACTGTAACTGTAACTAGTGAATACTAGTAAATCAATACAATCTGATGATTGCAAATGAACAGGATATGACTGACATACAACAGGTAACTGTAACTGTAACTACTGACTACTAGTAAATCAATACAATCTGATGATTGCAAATGGACAGGATATGGCATACAACATAGTAACTGTAACTAGTGACTACTAGTAAATCAATACAATCTGATGATTGCAAATGGACAGAATATGACCGACATACAACATAGTAACTGTAACTGTAACTGTAACTGTAACTCGTGACTACTAGTAAATCAATACAATCTGATGATTGCAAATGGACAGGATATGACATACAACATAGTAACTGTAACTGTAACTAGTGACTACTAGTAAATCAATACAATCTGATGATTGCAAATGGACAGGATATGACATACAACATAGTAAGTGTAACTGTAACTAGTGACTACTTGTAAACCAATACAATCTGATGATTGCAAATGGACAGGATATGACATACAACATAGTAACTGTAACTGTAACTAGTGACTACTAGTAAATCTTTACAATCTGATGATTGCAAATGAACAGGATATGACATTCAGCATATTAACTGTAACTGTAACTAGTGACTACTAGTAAATCAATACAATCTGATGATTGCAAATGAACAGGATATGACTGACATACAACATAGTAACTGTAACTGTAACTGTAACTAGTGACTACTAGTAAATCAATACAATCTGATGATTGCAAATGGACAGGATATGACATACAACATAGTAAGTGTAAGTGTAACTAGTGACTACTAGTAAATCAATACAATCGGATGATGGCAAATGGACAGGATATGACATACAACATACTTAGTGTAACTGTAACTAGTGACTACTAGTAAATCATTACGATGTGATGATTGTAAACGGACAGGATATGACATACAACATAGTAAGTGTAACTGTAACTAGTGACGACTAGTAAACCAATACAATCTGATGATTGCAAATGGAAAGGATATGACATAAAACATAGTAAATTTAACTAGTGAATACTAGTAAATCAATACAATCAGATGGTTGCAAATGGACAGGATATGGCATACAACATAGTAAGTGTAACTGTAAGTAGTGACTACTAGTAAACCAATACAATCTGATGATTGCAAATGGACAGGATATGACATACAACATAGTAACTGTAACTAGTGAATACTAGTAAATCAATACAATCAGATGATTGGAAATGGAAAGGATATGACATACAACATCGTAAGTGTAACTGTAACTAGTGACTACTAGTAAATCAATACAATCTGATCATTGCAAATGGACAGGATATGACATACAACATAGTAACTGTAACTGTAACTCGTGACTACTAGTAAATCAATACAATCTGATGATTGCAAATGGACAGGATATGACATACAACATAGTAACTGTGACTGTAACTAGTGACTACTAGTACATCTTTACAATCTGATGATTGCAAATGGACAGGATATGACACACAGCATAGTAACTGAAACTGTAACTAGTGACTACTAGTAAATCAATACAATCTGATGATTGCAAATGGACAGGATATGCCATACAGCATAAGTGTAACTGTAACTAGTGACTACTAGTAAATCAATTCAATCTGATGATTGCAAAAGGACAGGATATGACATACAACATAGTAACTGTAACTGTAACTAGTGAATACTAGTAAATAAATACAATCTGATGATTGCAAATGAACAGGATATGACTGACATACAACAGGTAACTGTAACTGTAACTAGTGACTACTAGTAAATCAATACAATCTGATGATTGCAAATGGACAGGATATGGCATACAACATAGTAACTGTAACTAGTGACTAGTGACTACCAGTAAATCAATACAATCTGATGATTGCAAATGGACAGGATATGACATACAACATTGTAAGTGAAACTGTAACTAGTGACTACTAGTAAATCAATACAATCTGATGATTGCAAATGGACAGGATAAGACATACAACATAGTAACTGTAACTAGTGAATACTAGTAAATCAATACAATCAGATGATTGCAAATGGACAGGATATGACATAAAACATCGTAAGTGTAACTGTAACTAGTGACTACTAGTAAATCAATACAATCTGATCATTACAAATGGACAGGATATGACATACAACATAATAACTGTAACTGTAACTAGTGACTACTAGTATATCAATACAATCTGATGATTGCAAATGGACAGGATATGACATACAACATAGTTAGTGTAATTGTAACTAGTGACTACTAGTATATCAATACAATCTGATGATTGCAAATGGACAGGATATGACATACAACATAGTAAGTGTAAGTGTAACTAGTGACTACTAGTAAATCAATACAATCTGATGATTGCAAATGGACAGGATATGACATACAACATTGTAAGTGTAACTGTAAGTAGTGACTACAAGTAAATCAATACAATCTGATGATTGCAAATGGACAGGATATGACATACAACATAGTAAGTGTAAGTGTAACTAGTGACTACTAGTAAATCAATACAATCGGATGATTGCAAATGGACAGGATATGACATACAACATACTTAGTGTAACTGTAACTAGTGACTACTAGTAAATCATTACGATGTGATGATTGTAAACGGACAGGATATGACATACAACATAGTAAGTGTAACTGTAACTAGTGACTACTAGTAAATCAATACAATCTGATGATTGCAAATGGACAGGATATGACATACAACATAGTAACTGTAACTGTAACTAGTGAATACTAGTAAATCAATACAATCTGATGATTGCAAATGAACAGGATATGACTGACATACAACAGGTAACTGTAACTGTAACTAGTGACTACTAGTAAATCAATACAATCTGATGATTGCAAATGTACAGGATATGGCATACAACATAGTAACTGTAACTAGTGACTACTAGTAAATCTTTACAATCTGATGGTTGCAAATGGCCAGGATATGACATACAACACAGTAACTGTAACTGTAACTAGTGACTACTAGTAAATCAATACAATCTGATGATTGCAAATGGACAGAATATGACCGACATACAACATAGTAACTGTAACTGTAACTGTAACTCGTGACTACTAGTAAATCAATACAATCTGATGATTGCAAATGGACAGGATATGACATACAACATAGTAACTGTAACTGTAACTAGTGACTACTAGTAAATCAATACAATCTGATGATTGCAAATGGACAGGATATGACATACAACATAGTAAGTGTAATTGTAACTAGTGACTACTAGTATATCAATACAATCTGATGATTGCAAATGGACAGGATATGACATACAACATAGTAAGTGTAAGTGTAACTAGTGACTACTAGTAAATCAATACAATCTGATGATTGCAAATGGACAGGATATGACATACAACATTGTAAGTGTAACTGTAAGTAGTGACTACAAGTAAATCAATACAATCTGATGATTGCAAATGGACAGGATATGACATACAACATAGTAAGTGTAAGTGTAACTAGTGACTACTAGTAAATCAATACAATCTGATGATTGCAAATGGACAGGATATGACATACAATATAGTAACTGTAACTAGTGAATACTAGTAAATCAATACAATCAGATGATTGCAAATGGACAGGATATGACATACAACATCGTAAGTGTAACTGTAACTAGTGACTACTAGTAAATCAATACAATCTGATCATTACAAATGGACAGGATATGACATACAACATAATAACTGTAACTGTAACTAGTGACTACTAGTATATCAATACAATCTGATGATTACAAATGGACAGGATATGACATACAACATAGTAAGTGTAATTGTAACTAGTGACTACTAGTATATCAATACAATCTGATGATTGCAAATGGACAGGATATGACATACAACATAGTAAGTGTAAGTGTAACTAGTGACTACTAGTAAATCAATACAATCTGATGATTGCAAATGGACAGGATATGACATACAACATTGTAAGTGTAACTGTAAGTAGTGACTACAAGTAAATCAATACAATCTGATGATTGCAAATGGACAGGATATGACATACAACATAGTAAGTGTAAGTGTAACTAGGGACTACTAGTAAATCAATACAATCGGATGATTGCAAATGGACATGATATGACATACAACATACTTAGTGTAACTGTAACTAGTGACTACTAGTAAATCATTACGATGTGATGATTGTAAACGGACAGGATATGACATACAACATAGTAAGTGTAACTGTAACTAGTGACTACTAGTAAATCAATACAATCTGATGATTGCAAATGGACAGGATATGACATACAACATAGTAACTGTAACTGTAACTAGTGAATACTAGTAAATCAATACAATCTGATGATTGCAAATGAACAGGATATGACTGACATACAACAGGTAACTGTAACTGTAACTACTGACTACTAGTAAATCAATACAATCTGATGATTGCAAATGGACAGGATATGGCATACAACATAGTAACTGTAACTAGTGACTACTAGTAAATCAATACAATCTGATGATTGCAAATGGACAGAATATGACCGACATACAACATAGTAACTGTAACTGTAACTGTAACTGTAACTCGTGACTACTAGTAAATCAATACAATCTGATGATTGCAAATGGACAGGATATGACATACAACATAGTAACTGTAACTGTAACTAGTGACTACTAGTAAATCAATACAATCTGATGATTGCAAATGGACAGGATATGACATACAACATAGTAAGTGTAACTGTAACTAGTGACTACTTGTAAACCAATACAATCTGATGATTGCAAATGGACAGGATATGACATACAACATAGTAACTGTAACTGTAACTAGTGACTACTAGTAAATCTTTACAATCTGATGATTGCAAATGAACAGGATATGACATTCAGCATATTAACTGTAACTGTAACTAGTGACTACTAGTAAATCAATACAATCTGATGATTGCAAATGAACAGGATATGACTGACATACAACATAGTAACTGTAACTGTAACTGTAACTAGTGACTACTAGTAAATCAATACAATCTGATGATTGCAAATGGACAGGATATGACATACAACATAGTAAGTGTAAGTGTAACTAGTGACTACTAGTAAATCAATACAATCGGATGATGGCAAATGGACAGGATATGACATACAACATACTTAGTGTAACTGTAACTAGTGACTACTAGTAAATCATTACGATGTGATGATTGTAAACGGACAGGATATGACATACAACATAGTAAGTGTAACTGTAACTAGTGACTACTAGTAAATCAATACAATCTGATGATTGCAAATGGACAGGATATGACATACAACATAGTAACTGTAACTGTAACTAGTGAATACTAGTAAATCAATACAATCTGATGATTGCAAATGAACAGGATATGACTGACATACAACAGGTAACTGTAACTGTAACTAGTGACTACTAGTAAATCAATACAATCTGATGATTGCAAATGGACAGGATATGGCATACAACATAGTAACTGTAACTAGTGACTACTAGTAAATCTTTACAATCTGATGATTGCAAATGGCCAGGATATGACATACAACACAGTAACTGTAACTGTAACTAGTGACTACTAGTAAATCAATACAATCTGATGATTGCAAATGGACAGAATATGACCGACATACAACATAGTAACTGTAACTGTAACTGTAACTCGTGACTACTAGTAAATCAATACAATCTGATGATTGCAAATGGACAGGATATGACATACAACATAGTAACTGTAACTGTAACTAGTGACTACTAGTAAATCAATACAATCTGATGATTGCAAATGGACAGGATATGACATACAACATAGTAAGTGTAACTGTAACTAGTGACTACTTGTAAACCAATACAATCTGATGATTGCAAATGGACAGGATATGACATACAACATAGTAACTGTAACTGTAACTAGTGACTACTAGTAAATCAATACAATCTGATGATTGCAAATGGACAGGATATGACATACAGCATAAGTGTAACTGTAACTAGTGACTACTAGTAAATCAATTCAATCAGATGATTGCAAATGGACAGGATATGACATACAACATAGTAACTGTAACTGTAACTAGTGAATACTAGTAAATCAATACAATCTGATGATTGCAGATGAACATGATATGACTGACATACAACATAGTAACTGTAACTAGTGACTACTAGTAAATCAATACAATCTGATGATTGCAAATGGACAGTATATGACATACAACATAGTAACTGTAACTATAACTAGTGACTACTAGTAAATCTTTACAATCTGATGATTACAAATGGACAGGATATGACATACAACATAGTAAGTGTAAGTGTAACTAGTGACTACTAGTAAATCAATACAATCTGATGATTGCAAATGGACAGGATATGACATACAACACAGTAACTGTAACTAGTGACTACTGGTAAATCAATACAATCTGATGATTGCAAATGGACAGAATATGACATACAACATAGTAAGTGTAACTGTAACTAGTGACTACTAGTAAATCAATACAATCGGATGATTGCAAATGGACAGGATATAACATACAACATAGTAAGTGTAACTGTAACTAGTGACTACTAGTAAATCAATACAATCTGATGATTGCAAATGAACAGGATATGACTGACATACAACATAGTAACTGTAACTGTAACTGTAACTAGTGACTACTAGTAAATCAATACAATCTGATGATTGCAAATGTACAGGATATGACATACAACATAGTAACTGTAACTGTAACTAGTGATTATTAGTAAATCAATTCAATCTGATCATTGCAAATGGACAGGATATGACATACATCATAGTAACTGTAACTGTAACTAGTGACTACTAGTAAATCAATTCAATCTGATCATTGCAAATGGACAGGATATGACATACAACATAGTAACTGTAACTGTAACTAGTGACTACTAGTAAATCTTTACAATCTGATGATTGCAAATGGACAGGATATGACATACAGCATATTAACTGTAAGTGTAACTAGTGACTACTAGTAAATCAATACAATCTGATGATTGCAAATAAACAGGATATGACATACAGCATAAGTGTAACTGTAACTAGGGACTACTAGTAAATCAATTCAATCTGATGATTGCAAATGGACAGGATATGACAAACAACATTGTAAGAGTAACTGTAACTAGTGACTACTAGTAAATCAATACAATCTGATCATTGCAAATGGACAGGATATGACATACAACACAGTAACTGTAACTGTAACTAGTGACTACTAGTATATCAATACAATCTGATGATTACAAATGGACAGGATATGACATACAACATAGTAAGTGTAAGTGTAACTAGTGACTACTAGTAAATCAATACAAGCTGATGATTGCAAATGGACAGGATATGACTGACATACAACATAGTAACTGTAACTGTAACTGTAACTAGTGACTACTAGTAAATCAATACAATCTGATGATTGCAAATGGACAGGATATGACATACAACATAGTAACTGTAACTGTAACTAGTGACTACTAGTAAATCAATACAATCTGATGATTGCAAATGGACAGGATATGACAAACAACATAGTAAGTGTAACTGTAACTAGTGACTACTAGTAAACCAATACAATCTGATGATTGCAAATGGACAGGATATGACATACAACATAGTAACTGTAATTGTAACTGGTGACTACTAGTAAATCTTTACAATCTGATGATTGCAAATGGACAGGATATGACATACAGCATATTAACTGTAACTGTAACTAGTGACTACTAGTAAATCAATACAATCTGATGATTGCAAATGAACAGGATATGACTGACATACAACATAGTAACTGTAACTGTAACTGTAACTAGTGACTACTAGTAAATCAATACAATCTGATGATTGCAAATGGACAGGATATGACATACAACATAGTAGCTGTAACTGTAACTAGTGACTACTAGTAAATCAATTCAATCTGATCATTGCATATGGACAGGATATGACATACAACATAGTAACTGTAACTGTAACTAGTGACTACTAGTAAATCAATTCATTCTGATCATTGCAAATGGACAGGATATGACATACAACATAGTAACTGTAACTGTAACTAGTGACTACTAGTAAATCTTTACAATCTGATGATTGCAAATGGACAGGATATGACATACAGCATATTAACTGTAACTGTAACTAGTGACTACTAGTAAATCAATACAATCTGATGATTGCAAATGGACAGGATATGACATACAGCATAAGTGTAACTGTAACTAGTGACTACTAGTAAATCAATTCAATCTGATGATTGCAAATGGACAGGATATGACAAACAACATTGTAAGAGTAACTGTAACTAGTGACTACTAGTAAATCAATACAATCTGATCATTGCAAATGGACAGGATATGACATACAACACAGTAACTGTAACTGTAACTAGTGACTACTAGTATATCAATACAATCTGATGATTACAAATGGACAGGATATGACATACAACATAGTAAGTGTAAGTGTAACTAGTGACTACTAGTAAATCAATACAATCTGATGATTGCAAATGGACAGGATATGACATACAACATTGTAAGTGTAACTAGTGACTACTAGTAAATCAATACAATATGATGATTGCAAATTGGACAGGATATGACATACAACATTGTAAGTGTAACTGTAACTAGTGACTACTAGTAAATCAATACAATCTGATGATTGCAAATAGACAGGATATGACATACAACATTGTAAGTGTAACTGTAAGTAGTGACTACTAGTAAATCAATACAATCTGATGATTGCAAATGGACAGGATATGACATACAACACAGTAACTGTAACTAGTGACTACTAATAAATCAATACAATCTGATGATTGCAAATGGACAGAATATGACATACAACATTGTAAGTGCAACTAGTGACTACTAGTAAATCAATACAATCTGATGATTGCAAATGGACAGGATATGACATACAACATTGTAAGTGTAACTGTAACTAGTGACTACTAGTAAATCAATACAATCTGATGATTGCAAATAGACAGGATATGACATACAACATAGTAAGTGTAACTGTAACTACTGACTACTAGTAAATCAATACAATCTGATGATTACAAATGGACAGGATATGACATACAACATTGTAAGTGTAACTAGTGACTACTAGTAAATCAATACAATCTGATGATTGCAAATGGACAGGATATGACATACAACATTGTAAGTGTAACTGTAACTAGTGACTACTAGTAAATCAATACAATCTGATGATTGCAAATAGACAGGATATGACATACAACATAGTAACTGTAACTGTAACTAGTGACTACTAGTATATCAATACAATCTGATGATTGCAAATGGACAGGATATGACATACAACATAGTTAGTGTAAGTGTAACTAGTGACTACTAGTAAATCAATACAATCGGATGATTGCAAATGGACAGGATATGACATACAACATAGTAAGTGGAACTGTAACTAGTGACTACTAGTAAATCAATACAATGTGATGATTGTAAACGGACAGGATATGACATACAACACAGTAAGTGTAACTGTAACTAGTGACTACTAGTAAACCAATACAATCTGATGATTGCAAATGGGCAGGATATGACATACAACATAGTAACTGTAACTAGTGAATACTAGTAAATCAATACAATCAGATGGTTGCAAATGGACAGGATATGACATACAACATAGTAAGTGTAACTGTAACTAGTGACTAATAGTAAACCAATACAATCTGATGATTGCAAATGGACAGGATATGACATACAACATAGTAACTGTAACTAGTGACTACTAGTAAATCAATACAATCTGATCATTGCAAATGGACAGGATATGACATACAACATAATAACTGTAACTGTAACTAGTGACTACTAGTATATCAATACAATCTGATGATTGCAAATGGACAGGATATGACATACAACATAGTAAGTTTAAGTGTAACTAGTGACTACTAGTAAATCAATACAATCAGATGATTGCAAATGGACAGGATATGACATACAACATAGTAAGTGTAAGTGTAACTAGTGACTACTAGTATATCAATACAATCTGATCATTGGAAATGGACAGGATATGACATACAACATAGTAAGTGTAAGTGTAACTAGTGACTACTAGTAAATCAATACAATCTGATGATTGCAAATGGACAGGATATGACATACAACATTGTAAGTGTAACTGTAAGTAGTGACTACTAGTAAATCAATGCAATCTGATGATTGCAAATGGACAGGATATGACATACAACATAGTAAGTGTAAGTGTAACTAGTGACTACTAGTAAATCAATACAATCAGATGATTGCAAATGGACAGGATATGACATACAACATACTTAGTGTAACTGTAACTAGTGACTACTAGTAAATCATTACAATGTGATGATTGTAAACGGACAGGATATGACATACAACATAGTAAGTGTAACTGTAACTAGTGACTACTAGTAAATCAATACAATCTGATGATTGCAAATGGACAGGATATGACATACAACATAGTAAGTGTAACTGTAACTAGTGACGACTAGTAAACCAATACAATCTGATGATTGCAAATGGAAAGGATATGACATAAAACATAGTAACTTTAACTAGTGAATACTAGTAAATCAATACAATCAGATGGTTGCAAATGGACAGGATATGGCATACAACATAGTAAGTGTAACTGTAACTAACTAGTGACTAATAGTAAACCAATACAATCTGATGATTGCAAATGGACAGGATATGACATACAACATAGTAACTGTAACTAGTGAATACTAGTAAATCAATACAATCAGATGATTGGAAATGGAAAGGATATGACATACAACATCGTAAGTGTAACTGTAACTAGTGACTACTAGTAAATCAATACAATCTGATCATTGCAAATGGACAGGATATGACATACAACATAGTAACTGTAACTGTAACTCGTGACTACTAGTAAATCAATACAATCTGATGATTGCAAATGGACAGGATATGACATACAACATAGTAACTGTAACTGTAACTAGTGACTACTAGTAAATCTTTACAATCTGATGATTGCAAATGGACAGGATATGACACACAGCATAGTAACTGAAACTGTAACTAGTGACTACTAGTAAATCAATACAATCTGATGATTGCAAATGGACAGGATATGCCATACAGCATAAGTGTAACTGTAACTAGTGACTACTAGTAAATCAATTCAATCTGATGATTGCAAATGGACAGGATATGACATACAACATAGTAACTGTAACTGTAACTAGTGAATACAAGTAAATCAATACAATCTGATGATTGCAAATGAACAGGATATGACTGACATACAACAGGTAACTGTAACTGTAACTAGTGACTACTAGTAAATCAATACAATCTGATGATTGCAAATGGACAGGATATGGCATACAACATAGTAACTGTAACTAGTGACTACTAGTAAATCTTTACAATCTGATGATTGCAAATGGCCAGGATATGACATACAACACAGTAACTGTAACTGTAACTAGTGACTACTAGTAAATCAATACAATCTGATGATTGCAAATGGACAGAATATGACATACAACATAGTAACTGTAACTGTAACTAGTGACTACTAGTATATCAATACAATCTGATGATTACAAATGGACAGGATATGACATACAACATAGTAAGTGTAAGTGTAACTAGTGACTACCAGTAAATCAATACAATCTGATGATTGCAAATGGACAGGATATGACATACAACATTGTAAGTGTAACTGTAACTAGTGACTACTAGTAAATCAATACAATCTGATGATTGCAAATGGACAGGATATGACATACAACATAGTAACTGTAACTAGTGAATACTAGTAAATCAATACAATCAGATGATTGCAAATGGACAGGATATGACATACAACATCGTAAGTGTAACTGTAACTAGTGACTACTATTAAATCAATACAATCTGATCATTACAAATGGACAGGATATGACATACAACATAATAACTGTAACTGTAACTAGTGACTACTAGTAAATCAATACAATCTGATGATTGCAAATGGACAGGATATGACATACAACATAGTAAGTGTAATTGTATCTAGTGACTACTAGTATATCAATACAATCTGATGATTGCAAATGGACAGGATATGACATACAACATAGTAAGTGTAAGTGTAACTAGTGACTACTAGTAAATCAATACAATCTGATGATTGCAAATGGACAGGATATGACATACAACATTGTAAGTGTAACTGTAAGTAGTGACTACAAGTAAATCAATACAATCTGATGATTGCAAATGTACAGGATATGACATACAACATAGTAATTGTAAGTGTAACTAGTGACTACTAGTAAATCAATACAATCGGATGATTGCAAATGGACAGGATATGACATACAACATACTTAGTGTAACTGTAACTAGTGACTACTAGTAAATCATTACGATGTGATGATTGTAAACGGACAGGATATGACATACAACATAGTAAGTGTAACTGTAACTAGTGACTACTAGTAAATCAATACAATCTGATGATTGCAAATGGACAGGATATGACATACAACATAGTAACTGTAACTGTAACTAGTGAATACTAGTAAATCAATACAATCTGATGATTGCAAATGAACAGGATATGACTGACATACAACAGGTAACTGTAACTGTAACTAGTGACTACTAGTAAATCAATACAATCTGATGATTGCAAATGGACAGGATATGGCATACAACATAGTAACTGTAACTAGTGACTACTAGTAAATCTTTACAATCTGATGATTGCAAATGGCCAGGATATGACATACAACACAGTAACTGTAACTGTAACTAGTGACTACTAGTAAATCAATACAATCTGATGATTGCAAATGGACAGAATATGACATACAACATAGTAACTGTAACTGTAACTAGTGACTACTAGTATATCAATACAATCTGATGATTACAAATGGACAGGATATGACATACAACATAGTAAGTGTAAGTGTAACTAGTGACTACTAGTAAATCAATACAATCTGATGATTTCAAATGGACAGGATATGACATACACCATTGTAAGTGTAACTGTAACTAGTGACTACTAGTAAATCAATACAATCTGATGATTGCAAATGGACAGGATATGACATACAACATAGTAACTGTAACTAGTGAATACTAGTAAATCAATACAATCAGATGATTGCAAATGGACAGGATATGACATACAACATCGTAAGTGTAACTGTAACTAGTGACTACTAGTAAATCAATACAATCTGATCATTACAAATGGACAGGATATGACATACAACATAATAACTGTAACTGTAACTAGTGACTACTAGTATATCAATACAATCTGATGATTGCAAATGGACAGGATATGACATACAACATAGTAAGTGTAATTGAAACTAGTGACTACTAGTATATCAATATAATCTGATGATTGCAAATGGACAGGATATGACATACAACATAGTAAGTGTAAGTGTAACTAGTGACTACTAGTAAATCAATACAATCTGATGATTGCAAATGGACAGGATATGACATACAACATTGTAAGTGTAACTGTAAGTAGTGACTACAAGTAAATCAATACAATCTGATGATTGCAAATGGACAGGATATGACATACAACATAGTAAGTGTAAGTGTAACTAGTGACTACTAGTAAATCAATACAATCGGATGATTGCAAATGGACAGGATATGACATACAACATACTTAGTGTAACTGTAACTAGTGACTACTAGTAAATCATTACGATGTGATGATTGTAAACGGACAGGTTATGACATACAACATAGTAAGTGTAACTGTAACTAGTGACAACTAGTAAACCAATACAATCTGATGATTGCAAATGGACAGGATATGACATACAACATAGTAACTGTAACTAGTGAATACTAGTAAATCAATACAATTAGATGGTTGCAAATGGACAGGATATGACATACAACATAGTAAGTGTAACTGTAAGTAGTGACTACTAGTAAACCAATACAATCTGATGATTGCAAATGGACAGGATATGACATATAACATAGTAACTGTAACTAGTGACTACTAGTAAATCAATACAATCTGATCATTGCAAATAGACAGGATATGACATACAACATAATAACTGTAACTGTAACTAGTGACTACTAGTATATCAATACAATCTGATGATTGCAAATGGACAGGATATGACATACAACATAGTAAGTGTAAGTGTAACTCGTGACTCCTAGTAAATCAATACAATCAGATGATTGCAAATGGACAGGATATGACATACAACATAGTAAGTGTAAGTGTAACTAGTGACTATTAGTATATCAATACAATCTGATGATTGGAAATGGACATTATATGACATACAACATAGTAAGTGTAAGTGTAACTAGTGACTACTAGTAAATCAAAACAATCTGATGATTGCAAATGGACAGGATATGACATACAACATCGTAAGTGTAACTGTAAGTAGTGACTACTAGTAAATCAATACAATCTGATGATTGCAAATGGACAGGATATGACATACAACATAGTAAGTGTAAGTGTAACTAGTGACTACTAGTAAATCAATACAATCGGATGATTGCAAATGGACAGGATATGACATACAACATACTTAGTGTAACTGTAACTAGTGACTACTAGTAAATCAATACAATCTGATGATTGCAAATGGACAGGATATGACATACAACATAGTAAGTGTAACTGTAACTAATGACGACTAGTAAACCAATACAATCTGATGATTGCAAATGGACAGGATATGACATAAAACATAGTAACTGTAACTAGTGAATACTAGTAAATCAACACAATCAGATGGTTGCAAATGGACAGGATATGACATACAACATAGTAAGTGTAACTGTAAGTAGTGACTACTAGTAAACCAATGCAATCTGATGATTGCAAATGGACAGGATATGACATACAACATAGTAACTGTAACTAGTGAATACTAGTAAATCAATACAATCAGATGATTGGAAATGGACAGGATATGACATACAACATCGTAAGTGTAACTGTAACTAGTGACTACTAGTAAATCAATACAATCTGATCATTGCAAATGGACAGGATATGATATACAACATAGTAAGTGTAAGTGTAACTAGTGACTACTAGTAAATCAATACAATCTGATGATTGCAAATGGACAGGATATGACATACAACATTGTAAGTGTAACTGTAAGTAGTGACTACAAGTAAATCAATACAATCTGATGATTGCAAATGGACAGGATATGACATACAACATAGTAAGTGTAAGTGTAACTAGTGACTACTAGTAAATCAATACAATCGGATGATTGCAAATGGACAGGATATGACATACAACATACTTAGTGTAACTGTAACTAGTGACTACTAGTAAATCATTACGATGTGATGATTGTAAACGGACAGGATATGACATACAACATAGTAAGTGTAACTGTAACTAGTGACTACTAGTAAATCAATACAATCTGATGATTGCAAATGGACAGGATATGACATACAACATAGTAACTGTAACTGTAACTAGTGAATACTAGTAAATCAATACAATCTGATGATTGCAAATGAACAGGATATGACTGACATACAACAGGTAACTGTAACTGTAACTAGTGACTACTAGTAAATCAATACAATCTGATGATTGCAAATGGACAGGATATGGCATACAACATAGTAACTGTAACTAGTGACTACTAGTAAATCTTTACAATCTGATGATTGCAAATGGCCAGGATATGACATACAACACAGAAACTGTAACTGTAACTAGTGACTACTAGTAAATCAATACAATCTGATGATTGTAAATGGACAGAATATGACATACAACATAGTAACTGTAACTAGTGACTACTAGTATATCAATACAATCTGATGATTACAAATGGACAGGATATGACATACAACATAGTAAGTGTAAGTGTAACTAGTGACTACTAGTAAATCAATACAATCTGATGATTGCAAATGGACAGGATATGACATACAACATTGTAAGTGTAACTGTAACTAGTGACTACTAGTAAATCAATACAATCTGATGATTGCAAATGGACAGGATATGACATACAACATAGTAACTGTAACTAGTGAATACTAGTAAATCAATACAATCAGATGATTGCAAATGGACAGGATATGACATACAACATCGTAAGTGTAACTGTAACTAGTGACTACTAGTAAATCAATACAATCTGATCATTACAAATGGACAGGATATGACATACAACATAATAACTGTAACTGTAACTAGTGACTACTAGTATATCAATACAATCTGATGATTGCAAATGGACAGGATATGACATACAACATAGTAAGTGTAATTGAAACTAGTGACTACTAGTATATCAATACAATCTGATAATTGCAAATGGACAGGATATGACATACAACATAGTAAGTGTAAGTGTAACTAGTGACTACTAGTAAATCAATACAAACTGATGATTGCAAATGGACAGGATATGACATACAACATTGTAAGTGTAACTGTAAGTAGTGACTACAAGTAAATCAATACAATCTGATGATTGCAAATGGACAGGATATGACATACAACATAGTAAGTGTAAGTGTAACTAGTGACTACTAGTAAATCAATACAATCGGATGATTGCAAATGGACAGGATATGACATACAACATACTTAGTGTAACTGTAACTAGTGACTACTAGTAAATCATTACGATGTGATGATTGTAAACGGACAGGATATGACATACAACATAGTAAGTGTAACTGTAACTAGTGACTACTAGTAAACCAATACAATCTGATGATTGCAAATGGACAGGATATGACATACAACAAAGTAACTGTAACTAGTGAATACTAGTAAATCAATACAATCAGATGGTTGCAAATGGACAGGATATGACATACAACATAGTAAGTGTAACTGTAAGTAGTGACTACTAGTAAACCAATACAATCTGATGATTGCAAATGGACAGGATATGACATACAACATAGTAACTGTAACTAGTGACTACTAGTAAATCAATACAATCTGATCATTGCAAATAGACAGGATATGACATACAACATAATAACTGTAACTGTAACTAGTGACTACTAGTATATCAATACAATCTGATGATTGCAAATGGACAGGATATGACATACAACATAGTAAGTGTAAGTGTAACTCGTGACTCCTAGTAAATCAATACAATCAGATGATTGCAAATGGACAGGATATGACATACAACATAGTAAGTGTAAGTGTAACTAGTGACTATTAGTATATCAATACAATCTGATGATTGGAAATGGACAGGATATGACATACAACATAGTAAGTGTAAGTGTAACTAGTGACTACTAGTAAATCAAAACAATCTGATGATTGCAAATGGACAGGATATGACATACAACATCGTAAGTGTAACTGTAAGTAGTGACTACTAGTAAATCAATACAATCTGATGATTGCAAATGGACAGGATATGACATACAACATAGTAAGTGTAAGTGTAACTAGTGACTACTAGTAAATCAATACAATCGGATGATTGCAAATGGGCAGGATATGACATACAACATAGTAAGTGTAAGTGTAACTAGTGACTACTAGTAAATCAATACAATCTGATGATTGCAAATGGACAGGATATGACATACAACATTGTAAGTGTAACTGTAACTAGTGACTACTAGTAAATCAATACAATCTGATGATTGCAAATGGACAGGATATGACATACAACATAGTAACTGTAACTAGTGAATACTAGTAAATCAATACAATCAGATGATTGCAAATGGACAGGATATGACATACAACATCGTAAGTGTAACTGTAACTAGTGACTACTAGTAAATCAATACAATCTGATCATTACAAATGGACAGGATATGACATACAACATAATAACTGTAACTGTAACTAGTGACTACTAGTATATCAATACAATCTGATGTTTGCAAATGGACAGGATATGACATACAACATAGTAAGTGTAATTGAAACTAGTGACTACTAGTATATCAATACAATCTGATGATTGCAAATGGACAGGATATGACATACAACATAGTAAGTGTAAGTGTAACTAGTGACTACTAGTAAATCAATACAATCTGATGATTGCAAATGGACAGGATATGACATACAACATTGTAAGTGTAACTGTAAGTAGTGACTACAAGTAAATCAATACAATCTGATGATTGCAAATGGACAGGATATGACATACAACATAGTAAGTGTAAGTGTAACTAGTGACTACTAGTAAATCAATACAATCGGATGATTGCAAATGGACAGGATATGACATACAACATACTTAGTGTAACTGTAACTAGTGACTACTAGTAAATCATTACGATGTGATGATTGTAAACGGACAGGATATGACATACAACATAGTAAGTGTAACTGTAACTAGTGACTACTAGTAAACCAATACAATCTGATGATTGCAAATGGACAGGATATGACATACAACATAGTAACTGTAACTAGTGAATACTAGTAAATCAATACAATCAGATGGTTGCAAATGGACAGGATATGACATACAACATAGTAAGTGTAACTGTAAGTAGTGACTACTAGTAAACCAATACAATCTGATGATTGCAAATGGACAGGATATGACATACAACATAGTAACTGTAACTAGTGACTACTAGTAAATCAATACAATCTGATCATTGCAAATAGACAGGATATGACATACAACATAATAACTGTAACTGTAACTAGTGACTACTAGTATATCAATACAATCTGATGATTGCAAATGGACAGGATATGACATACAACATAGTAAGTGTAAGTGTAACTCGTGACTCCTAGTAAATCAATACAATCAGATGATTGCAAATGGACAGGATATGACATACAACATAGTAAGTGTAAGTGTAACTAGTGACTATTAGTATATCAATACAATCTGATGATTGGAAATGGACAGGATATGTCATACAACATAGTAAGTGTAAGTGTAACTAGTGACTACTAGTAAATCAAAACAATCGGATGATTGCAAATGGACAGGATATGACATACAACATACTTAGTGTAACTGTAACTAGTGACTACTAGTAAATCATTACAATGTGATGACTGTAAACGGACAGGATATGACATACAACATAGTAAGTGTAACTGTAACTAATGACGACTAGTAAACCAATACAATCTGATGATTGCAAATGGACAGGATATGACATAAAACATAGTAACTGTAACTAGTGAATACTAGTAAATCAACACAATCAGATGGTTGCAAATGGACAGGATATGACATACAACATAGTAAGTGTAACTGTAAGTAGTGACTACTAGTAAACCAATGCAATCTGATGATTGCAAATGGACAGGATATGACATACAACATAGTAACTGTAACTAGAATACTAGTAAATCAATACAATCAGATGATTGGAAATGGACAGGATATGACATACAACATCGTAAGTGTAACTGTAACTAGTGACTACTAGTAAATCAATACAATCTGATCATTGCAAATGGACAGGATATGACATACAACATAGTAACTGTAACTGTAACTCGTGACTACTAGTAAATCAATACAATCTGATGATTGCAAATGGACAGGATATGACATACAACATAGTAACTGTAACTGTAACTAGTGACTACTAGTAAATCTTTATAATCTGATGATTGCAAATGGACAGGATATGACATACAGCATAGTAACTGAAACTGTAACTAGTGACTACTAGTAAATCAATACAATCTGATGATTGCAAATGGACAGGATATGACATACAGCATAAGTGTAACTGTAAATAGTGACTACTAGTAAATCAATTCAATCTGATGATTGCAAATGGACAGGATATGACATACAACATAGTAACTGTAACTGTAACTAGTGAATACTAGTAAATCAATACAATCTGATGATTGCAAATGAACAGGATATGACTGACATACAACATAGTAACTGTAACTAGTGACTACTAGTAAATCAATACAATCTGATGATTGCAAATGGACAGGATATGGCATACAACATAGTAACTGTAACTAGTGACTACTAGTAAATCTTTACAATCTGATGATTGCAAATGGCCAGGATATGACATACAACACAGTAACTGTAACTGTAACTAGTGACTACTAGTAAATCAATACAATCTGATGATTGCAAATGGACAGAATATGACATACAACATAGTAACTGTAACTGTAACTGTAACTAGTGACTACTAGTATATCAATACAATCTGATGATTACAAATGGACAGGATATGACATATAACATAGTAAGTGTAAGTGTAACTAGTGACTACTAGTAAATCAATACAATCTGATGATTGCAAATGGACAGGATATGACATACAACATTGTAAGTGTAACTGTAACTAGTGACTACTAGTAAATCAATACAATCTGATGATTGCAAATGGACAGGATATGACATACAACATAGTAACTGTAACTAGTGAATACTAGTAAATCAATACAATCAGATGATTGCAAATGGACAGGATATGACATACAACATCGTAAGTGTAACTGTAACTAGTGACTACTAGTAAATCAATACAATCTGATCATTACAAATGGACAGGATATGACATACAACATAATAACTGTAACTGTAACTAGTGACTACTAGTATATCAATACAATCTGATGATTGCAAATGGACAGGATATGACATACAACATAGTAAGTGTAATTGTAACTAGTGACTACTAGTATATCAATACAATCTGATGATTGCAAATGGACAGGATATGACATACAACATAGTAAGTGTAAGTGTAACTAGTGACTGCTAGTAAATCAATACAATCTGATGATTGCAAATGGACAGGATATGACATACAACATTGTAAGTGTAACTGTAAGTAATGACTACAAGTAAATCAATACAATCTGATGATTGCAAATGGACAGGATATGACATACAACATAGTAAGTGTAACTGTAACTAGTGACTACTAGTAAATCAATACAATCTGATGATTGCAAATGGACAGGATATGACATACAACATAGTAAGTGTAACTGTAACTAGTGACTACTAGTAAACCAATACAATCTGATGATTGCAAATGGACAGAATATGACATACAACATAGTAACTGTAACTAGTGAATACTAGTAAATCAATACAATCAGATGGTTGCAAATGGACAGGATATGACATACAACATAGTAAGTGTAACTGTAAGTAGTGACTACTAGTAAACCAGTACAATCTGATGATTGCAAATGGACAGGATATGACATACAACATAGTAACTGTAACTAGTGAATGCTAGGAAATCAATACAATCAGATGATTGCAAATGGACAGGATATGACATACAACATCGTAAGTGTAACTGTAACTAGTGACTACTAGTAAATCAATTCAATCTGATGATTGCAAATGGACAGGATATGACATACAACATAGTAACTGTAACTGTAACAAGTGACTACTAGTAAATCTTTACAGTCTGATGATTGCAAATGGACAGGATATGACATACAGCATAGTAACTGTAACTGTAACTAGTGACTACTAGTAAATCAATACAATCTGATGATTGCAAATGGACAGGATATGACATACAGCATAAGTGTAACTGTAACTAGTGACTACTAGTAAATCAATTCAATCTGATGGTTGCAAATGGACAGGATATGACATACAACATAGTAACTGTAACTGTAACTAGTGAATACTAGTAAATCAATACAATCTGATAATTGCAAATGAACAGGATATGACTGACATACAACATAGTAACTGTAACTGTAACTAGTGACAACTAGTAAATCTTTACAGTCTGATGATTGCAAATGGACAGGATATGACATACAGCATAGTAACTGTAACTGTAACTAGTGACTACTAGTAAATCAATACAATCTGATGATTGCAAATGGAAAGGATATGACATACAGCATAAGTGTAACTGTAACTAGTGACTACTAGTAAATCAATTCAATCTGATGGTTGCAAATGGACAGGATATGACATACAACATAGTAACTGTAACTGTAACTAGTGACTACTAGTAAATCTTTACAGTCTGATGATTGCAAATGGACAGGATATGACATACAGCACAAGTGTAACTGTAACTAGTGACTACTAGTAAATCAATTCAATCTGATGGTTGCAAATGGACAGGATATGACATACAACATAGTAACTGTAACTGTAACTAGTGAATACTAGTAAATCAATACAATCTGATGATTGCAAATGAACAGGATATGACTGACATACAACATAGTAACTGTAACTGTAACTAGGGACAACTAGTAAATCAATACAATCTGATGATTGCAAATGGACAGGATATGACATACAACATAGTAACTGTAACTAGTGACTACTAGTAAATCTTTACAATATAATGATTGCAAATGGACAGAATATGACATACAACATAGTAACTGTACCTGTAACTAGTGACTACTAGTATATCAATACAATCTGATGATTACATATGGACAGGATATGACATACAACATAGTAACTGTAACTGTAACTAGTGAATAGTAGTAAATCAATACAATCTGATGATTGCAAATGAACAGGATATGACTGACATACAACATAGTAACTGTAACTGTAACTGTAACTAGTGACTACGAGTAAATCAATACAATCAAATGATTGCAAATGGACAGGATATGACATACAACATAGTAACTGTAACTGTAACTAGTGACTACTAGTAAATCAATACAATCGGATGATTGCAAATGGACAGGATATGACATACAACATAGTAACAGTAACTGTAACTAGTG
Organism: Saccoglossus kowalevskii; assembly: GCF_978046115.1. NCBI lineage: Eukaryota > Metazoa > Hemichordata > Enteropneusta > Harrimaniidae > Saccoglossus > Saccoglossus kowalevskii. The sequence continues at coordinate 2,058,837 of NC_140647.1, read as the reverse complement.
AATAGTAGTAAATCAATACAATCTGATGATTGCAAATGAACAGGATATGACTGACATACAACATAGTAACTGTAACTGTAACTAGTGACTACGAGTAAATCAATACAATCAATTGATTGCAAATGGACAGGATATGACATACAACATAGTAACTGTAACTGTAACTAGTGACTACTAGTAAATCTTTACAATCTGATGATTGCAAATGGACAGGATATGACATACAGCATATTAACTGTAACTGTAACTTGTGACTACTAGTAAATCAATACAATCTGATGTTTGGAAATGGACAGGATATGACATACAGCATAAGTGTAACTGTAACTTGTGACTACTAGTAAATCAATTCAATCTGATGATTGCAAATGGACAGGATATGACATACAACATAGTAACTGTAACTGTAACTAGTGACTACTAGTAAATCTTTACAATCTGATGATTGCAAATGGACAGGATATGACATACAACATTGTAAGTGTAACTGTAACTAGTGACTACTAGTAAATCAATACAATCTGATGATTGCAAATGGACAGGATATGACATACAACATAGTAACTGTAACTAGTGAATACTAGTAAATCAATACAATCAGATGATTGCAAATGGACAGGATATGACATACAACATCGTAAGTGTAACTGTAACTAGTGACTACTAGTAAATCAATACAATCTGATCATTACAAATGGACAGGATATGACATACAACATAATAACTGTAACTGTAACTAGTGACTACTAGTATATCAATACAATCTGATGATTGCAAATGGACAGGATATGACATACAACATAGTAAGTGTAATTGTAACTAGTGACTACTAGTATATCAATACAATCTGATGATTGCAAATGGACAGGATATGACATACAACATAGTAAGTGTAAGTGTAACTAGTGACTGCTAGTAAATCAATACAATCTGATGATTGCAAATGGACAGGATATGACATACAACATTGTAAGTGTAACTGTAAGTAATGACTACAAGTAAATCAATACAATCTGATGATTGCAAATGGACAGGATATGACATACAACATAGTAAGTGTAAGTGTAACTAGTGACTACTAGTAAATCAATACAATCGGATGATTGCAAATGGACAGGATATGACATACAACATACTTAGTGTATCTGTAACTAGTGACTACTAGTAAATCATTACAATGTGATGATTGTAAACGGACAGGATATGACATACAACATAGTAAGTGTAACTGTAACTAGTGACTACTAGTAAATCAATACAATCTGATGATTGCAAATGGACAGGATATGACATACAACATAGTAAGTGTAACTGTAACTAGTGACTACTAGTAAACCAATACAATCTGATGATTGCAAATGGACAGAATATGACATACAACATAGTAACTGTAACTAGTGAATACTAGTAAATCAATACAATCAGATGGTTGCAAATGGACAGGATATGACATACAACATAGTAAGTGTAACTGTAAGTAGTGACTACTAGTAAACCAGTACAATCTGATGATTGCAAATGGACAGGATATGACATACAACATAGTAACTGTAACTAGTGAATGCTAGGAAATCAATACAATCAGATGATTGCAAATGGACAGGATATGACATACAACATCGTAAGTGTAACTGTAACTAGTGACTACTAGTAAATCAATTCAATCTGATGATTGCAAATGGACAGGATATGACATACAACATAGTAACTGTAACTGTAACAAGTGACTACTAGTAAATCTTTACAGTCTGATGATTGCAAATGGACAGGATATGACATACAGCATAGTAACTGTAACTGTAACTAGTGACTACTAGTAAATCAATACAATCTGATGATTGCAAATGGACAGGATATGACATACAGCATAAGTGTAACTGTAACTAGTGACTACTAGTAAATCAATTCAATCTGATGGTTGCAAATGGACAGGATATGACATACAACATAGTAACTGTAACTGTAACTAGTGAATACTAGTAAATCAATACAATCTGATAATTGCAAATGAACAGGATATGACTGACATACAACATAGTAACTGTAACTGTAACTAGTGACAACTAGTAAATCTTTACAGTCTGATGATTGCAAATGGACAGGATATGACATACAGCATAGTAACTGTAACTGTAACTAGTGACTACTAGTAAATCAATACAATCTGATGATTGCAAATGGAAAGGATATGACATACAGCATAAGTGTAACTGTAACTAGTGACTACTAGTAAATCAATTCAATCTGATGGTTGCAAATGGACAGGATATGACATACAACATAGTAACTGTAACTGTAACTAGTGACTACTAGTAAATCTTTACAGTCTGATGATTGCAAATGGACAGGATATGACATACAGCACAAGTGTAACTGTAACTAGTGACTACTAGTAAATCAATTCAATCTGATGGTTGCAAATGGACAGGATATGACATACAACATAGTAACTGTAACTGTAACTAGTGAATACTAGTAAATCAATACAATCTGATGATTGCAAATGAACAGGATATGACTGACATACAACATAGTAACTGTAACTGTAACTAGGGACAACTAGTAAATCAATACAATCTGATGATTGCAAATGGACAGGATATGACATACAACATAGTAACTGTAACTAGTGACTACTAGTAAATCTTTACAATATAATGATTGCAAATGGACAGAATATGACATACAACATAGTAACTGTACCTGTAACTAGTGACTACTAGTATATCAATACAATCTGATGATTACATATGGACAGGATATGACATACAACATAGTAACTGTAACTGTAACTAGTGAATAGTAGTAAATCAATACAATCTGATGATTGCAAATGAACAGGATATGACTGACATACAACATAGTAACTGTAACTGTAACTGTAACTAGTGACTACGAGTAAATCAATACAATCAAATGATTGCAAATGGACAGGATATGACATACAACATAGTAACTGTAACTGTAACTAGTGACTACTAGTAAATCAATACAATCGGATGATTGCAAATGGACAGGATATGACATACAACATAGTAACAGTAACTGTAACTAGTGAATAGTAGTAAATCAATACAATCTGATGATTGCAAATGAACAGGATATGACTGACATACAACATAGTAACTGTAACTGTAACTGTAACTAGTGACTACGAGTAAATCAATACAATCAATTGATTGCAAATGGACAGGATATGACATACAACATAGTAACTGTAACTGTAACTAGTGACTACTAGTAAATCTTTACAATCTGATGATTGCAAATGGACAGGATATGACATACAGCATATTAACTGTAACTGTAACTTGTGACTACTAGTAAATCAATACAATCTGATGTTTGGAAATGGACAGGATATGACATACAGCATAAGTGTAACTGTAACTTGTGACTACTAGTAAATCAATTCAATCTGATGATTGCAAATGGACAGGATATGACATACAACATAGTAACTGTAACTGTAACTAGTGACTACTAGTAAATCTTTACAATCTGATGATTGAAAATGGACAGGATATGACATACAGCATAGTAACTATAACTGTAACTTGTGACTACTAGTAAATCAATACAATCTGATGATTACAAATGGACAGGATATGACATACAACACAGTAACTGTAACTGTAACTACTGACTACTAGTAAATCAATACAATCTGATGATTGCAAATGGACAGAATATGACATACAACATAGTAACTGTACCTGTAACTAGTGACTACTAGTATATCAATACAATCTGATGATTACAAATGGACAGGATATGACATACAACATAGTAAGTGTAAGTGTAACTAGTGACTACTAGTAAATCAATACAATCTGATGATTGCAAATGGACAGGATATGACATACAACATTGTAAGTGTAACTGTAACTAGTGACTACTAGTAAATCAATACAATCTGATGATTGCAAATGGACAGGATATGACATACAACATAGTAACTGTAACTAGTGAATAGTAAATCAATACAATCAGATGATTGCAAATGGACAGGATATGACATACAACATCGTAAGTGTAACTGTAACTAGTGACTACTAGTAAATCTATACAATCTGATCATTACAAATGGACAGGATATGACATACAACATAATAACTGTAACTGTAACTAGTGACTACTAGTATATCAATACAATCTGATGATTGCAAATGGACAGGATATGACATACAACATAGTAAGTGTAAGTGTAACTAGTGACTACTAGTAAATCAATACAATCTGATGATTGCAAATGGACAGAATATGACATACAACATAGTAACTGTACCTGTAACTAGTGACTACTAGTATATCAATACAATCTGATGATTACAAATGGACAGGATATGACATACAACATAGTAAGTGTAAGTGTAACTAGTGACTACTAGTAAATCAATACAATCTGATGATTGCAAATGGACAGGATATGACATACAACATTGTAAGTGTAACTGTAACTAGTGACTACTAGTAAATCAATACAATCTGATGATTGCAAATGGACAGGATATGACATACAACATAGTAACTGTAACTAGTGAATAGTAAATCAATACAATCAGATGATTGCAAATGGACAGGATATGACATACAACATCGTAAGTGTAACTGTAACTAGTGACTACTAGTAAATCTATACAATCTGATCATTACAAATGGACAGGATATGACATACAACATAATAACTGTAACTGTAACTAGTGACTACTAGTATATCAATACAATCTGATGATTGCAAATGGACAGGATATGACATACAACATAGTAAGTGTAAGTGTAACTAGTGACTACTAGTATATCAATACAATCTGATGATTGGAAATGGACAGGATATGACAAACAACATAGTAAGTGTAAGTGTAACTAGTGACTACTAGTAAATCAATACAATCTGATGATTGCAAATGGACAGGATATGACATACAACATTGTAAGTGTAACTGTAACTAGTGACTACTAGTATATCAATACAATCTGATGATTGCAAATGGACAGGATATGACATACAACATAGTAAGTGTAACTGTAACTAGTGACTACTAGTAAATCAATACAATCGGATGATTGCAAATGGACAGGATATGACATACAACATAGTAACTGTAACTGTAACTAGTGACTACTAGTAAATCTTTACAATCTGATGATTGCAAATGGACAGGATATGACATACAGCATAGTAACTGTAACTGTAACTTGTGACTACTAGTAAATCAATACAATCTGATGATTGCAAATGGACAGGATATGACATACAGCATAAGTGTAACTGTAACTTGTGACTACTAGTAAATCAATACAATCTGATAATTGCAAATGAACAGGATATGACTGACATACAACATAGTAACTGTAACTGTAACTAGTGACTACGAGTAAATCAATACAATCTGATGATTGCAAATGGACAGGATATGACATACAACATAGTAACTGTAACTGTAACTAGTGACTACTAGTAAATCTTTACAATCTGATGATTGCAAATGGACAGGATATGACATACAGCATAGTAACTGTAACTGTAACTTGTGACTACCAGTAAATCAATACAATCTGATGATTGCAAATGGACAGGATATGACATACAGCATAAGTGTAACTGTAACTTGTGACTACTAGTAAATCAATTCAATCTGATGATTGCAAATGGACAGGATATGACATACAACATAGTAACTGTAACTGTAACTAGTGAATACTAGTAAATCAATACAATCTGATGATTGCAAATGAACAGGATATGACTGACATACAACATAGTAACTGTAACTAGTGACTACTAGTAAATCTTTACAATCTGATGATTACAAATGGACAGGATATGACATACAACACAGTAACTGTAACTAGTGACTACTAGTAAATCAATACAATCTGATGATTGCAAATGGACAGAATATGACATACAACATAGTAACTGTACCTGTAACTAGTGACTACTAGTATATCAATACAATCTGATGATTACAAATGGACAGGATATGACATACAACATAGTAAGTGTAAGTGTAACTAGTGACTACTAGTAAATCAATACAATCTGATGATTGCAAATGGACAGGATATGACATACAACATAGTAAGTGTAAGTGTAACTAGTGACTACTAGTAAATCAATACAATCTGATGATTGCAAATGGTCAAGATATGACATACAACATTGTAAGTGTAACTGTAACTAGTGACTACTAGTAAATCAATACAATCTGATGATTGCAAATGGACAGGATATGACATACAACATAGTAACTGTAACTGTAACTAGTGACTACTAGTATATCAATACAATCTGATGATTACAAATGGACAGGATATGACATACAACATAGTAAGTGTAAGTGTAACTAGTGACTACTAGTAAATCAATACAATCTGATGATTGCAAATGGACAAGATATGACATACAACATTGTAAGTGTAACTGTAACTAGTGACTACTAGTATATCAATACAATCTGATGATTGCAAATGGACAGGATATGACATACAACATAGTAAGTGTAACTGTAACTAGTGACTACTAGTAAATCAATACAATCGGATGATTGCAAATGGACAGGATATAACATACAACATAGTAAGTGTAACTGTAACTAGTGACTACTAGTAAATCAATACAATGTGATGATTGTAAACGGACAAGATATGACATACAGCATAGTAAGTGTAACTGTAACTAGTGACTACTAGTAAATCTTTACAATCTGATGATTGCAAATGGACAGGATATGACATACAGCATAAGTGTAACTGTAACTTGTGACTACTAGTAAATCAATTCAATCTGATGATTGCAAATGGACAGGATATGACATACAACATAGTAACTGTAACTGTAACTAGTGAATACTAGTAAATCAATACAATCAGATGATTGCAAATGGACAGGATATGACATACAACATAGTAAGTGTAACTGTAACTAGTGACTACTAGTAAATCAATACAATCGGATGATTGCAAATGGACAGGATATAACATACAACATAGTAAGTGTAACTGTAACTAGTGACTACTAGTAAATCAATACAATGTGATGATTGTAAACGGACAAGATATGACATACAGCATAGTAAGTGTAACTGTAACTAGTGACTACTAGTAAATCTTTACAATCTGATGATTGCAAATGGACAGGATATGACATACAGCATAAGTGTAACTGTAACTTGTGACTACTAGTAAATCAATTCAATCTGATGATTGCAAATGGACAGGATATGACATACAACATAGTAACTGTAACTGTAACTAGTGAATACTAGTAAATCAATACAATCTGATGATTGCAAATGAACAGGATATGACTGACATACAACATAGTAACTGTAACTAGTGACTACTAGTAAATCTTTACAATCTGATGATTACAAATGGACAGGATATGACATACAACACAGTAACTGTAACTGTAACTAGTGACTACTAGTAAATCAATACAATCTGATGATTGCAAATGGACAGAATATGACATACAACATAGTAACTGTACCTGTAACTAGTGACTACTAGTATATCAATACAATCTGATGATTACAAATGGACAGGATATGACATACAACATAGTAAGTGTAAGTGTAACTAGTGACTACTAGTAAATCAATACAATGTGATGATTGTAAACGGACAAGATATGACATACAACATAGTAAGTGTAACTGTAACTAGTGACTACTAGTAAATCAATACAATCGGATGATTGCAAATGGACAGGATATGACATACAACATAGTAATTGTAACTGTAACTAGTGAATAGTAGTAAATCAATACAATCTGATGATTGCAAATGAACAGGATATGACTGACATACAACATAGTAACTGTAACTATATCTGTAACTAGTGACTACGAGTAAATCAATACAATCTGATGATTGCAAATGGACAGTATATGACATACAACATAGTAACTGTAACTGTAACTAGTGACTACTAGTAAATCTTTACAATCTGATGATTGCAAATGGACAGGATATGACATACAGCATAGTAACTGTAACTGTAACTTGTGACTACTTGTAAATCAATACAATCTGATGATTGCAAATGGACAGGATATGACATACAGCATAAGTGTAACTGTAACTTGTGACTACTAGTAAATCAATTCAATCTGATGATTGCAAATGGACAGGATATGACATACAACATAGTAACTGTAACTGTAACTAGTGAATACTAGTAAATCAATACAATCTGATGATTGCAAATGAACAGGATATGACTGACATACAACATAGTAACTGTAACTAGTGACTACTAGTAAATCTTCACAATCTGATGATTACAAATGGACAGGATATGACATACAACACAGTAACTGTAACTGTAACTAGTGACTACTAGTAAATCAATACAATCTGATGATTGCAAATGGACAGAATATGACATACAACATAGTAACTGTACCTGTAACTAGTGACTACTAGTATATCAATACAATCTGATGATTACAAATGGACAGGATATGACATACAACATAGTAAGTGTAAGTGTAACTAGTGACTACTAGTAAATCAATACAATCTGATGATTGCAAATGGACAGGATATGACATACAACATAGTAAGTGTAAGTGTAACTAGTGACTACTAGTAAATCAATACAATCTGATGATTGCAAATGGACAAGATATGACATACAACATTGTAAGTGTAACTGTAACTAGTGACTACTAGTAAATCAATACAATCTGATGATTGCAAATGGACAGGATATGACATACAACATAGTAACTGTAACTGTAACTAGTGACTACTAGTATATCAATACAATCTGATGATTACAAATGGACAGGATATGACATACAACATAGTAAGTGTAAGTGTAACTAGTGACTACTAGTAAATCAATACAATCTGATGATTGCAAATGGACAAGATATGACATACAACATTGTAAGTGTAACTGTAACTAGTGACTACTAGTATATCAATACAATCTGATGATTGCAAATGGACAGGATATGACATACAACATAGTAAGTGTAACTGTAACTAGTGACTACTAGTAAATCAATACAATCGGATGATTGCAAATGGACAGGATATAACATACAACATAGTAAGTGTAACTGTAACTAGTGACTACTAGTAAATCAATACAATGTGATGATTGTAAACGGACAAGATATGACATACAGCATAGTAAGTGTAACTGTAACTAGTGACTACTAGTAAATCAATACAATCGGATGATTGCAAATGGACAGGATATGACATACAACATAGTAACTGTAACTGTAACTAGTGACTACTAGTAAATCTTTACAATCTGATGATTGCAAATGGACAGGATATGACATACAGCATAGTAACTGTAACTGTAACTTGTGACTACTAGTAAATCAATACAATCTGATGATTGCAAATGGACAGGATATGACATACAGCATAAGTGTAACTGTAACTTGTGACTACTAGTAAATCAATACAATCTGATGATTGCAAATGAACAGGATATGACTGACATACAACATAGTAACTGTAACTGTAACTAGTGACTACGAGTAAATCAATACAATCTGATGATTGCAAATGGACAGGATATGACATACAACATAGTAACTGTAACTGTAACTAGTGACTACTAGTAAATCTTTACAATCTGATGATTGCAAATGGACAGGATATGACATACAGCATAGTAACTGTAAATGTAACTTGTGACTACTAGTAAATCAATACAATCTGATGATTGCAAATGGACAGGATATGACATACAGCATAAGTGTAACTGTAACTTGTGACTACTAGTAAATCAATTCAATCTGATGATTGCAAATGGACAGGATATGACATACAACATAGTAACTGTAACTGTAACTAGTGAATACTAGTAAATCAATACAATCTGATGATTGCAAATGAACAGGATATGACTGACATACAACATAGTAACTGTAACTAGTGACTACTAGTAAATCTTTACAATCTGATGATTACAAATGGACAGGATATGACATACAACACAGTAACTGTAACTGTAACTAGTGACTACTAGTAAATCAATACAATCTGATGATTGCAAATGGACAGAATATGACATACAACATAGTAACTGTACCTGTAACCAGTGACTACTAGTATATCAATACAATCTGATGATTACAAATGGACAGGATATGACATACAACATAGTAAGTGTAAGTGTAACTAGTGACTACTAGTAAATCAATACAATCTGATGATTGCAAATGCACAGGATATGACATACAACATAGTAAGTGTAAGTGTAACTAGTGACTACTAGTAAATCAATACAATCTGATGATTGCAAATGGACAAGATATAACATACAACATTGTAAGTGTAACTGTAACTAGTGACTACTAGTAAATCAATACAATCTGATGATTGCAAATGGACAGGATATGACATACAGCATAAGTGTAACTGTAACTTGTGACTACTAGTAAATCAATTCAATCTGATGATTGCAAATGGACAGGATATGACATACAACATAGTAACTGTAACTGTAACTAGTGAATACTAGTAAATCAATACAATCTGATGATTGCAAATGAACAGGATATGACTGACATACAACATAGTAACTGTAACTAGTGACTACTAGTAAATCTTTACAATCTGATGATTACAAATGGACAGGATATGACATACAACACAGTAACTGTAACTGTAACTAGTGGCTACTAGTAAATCAATACAATCTGATGATTGCAAATGGACAGAATATGACATACAACATAGTAACTGTACCTGTAACTAGTGACTACTAGTATATCAATACAATCTGATGATTACAAATGGACAGGATATGACATACAACATAGTAAGTGTAAGTGTAACTAGTGACTACTAGTAAATCAATACAATCTGATGATTGCAAATGGACAGGATATGACATACAACATAGTAAGTGTAAGTGTAACTAGTGACTACTAGTAAATCAATACAATCTGATGATTGCAAATGGACAAGATATAACATACAACATTGTAAGTGTAACTGTAACTAGTGACTACTAGTAAATCAATACAATCTGATGATTGCAAATGGACAGGATATGACATACAACATAGTAACTGTAACTAGTGACTACTAGTAAATCTTTACAATCTAATGATTGCAAATGGACAGAATATGACATACAACATAGTAACTGTAACTGTAACTAGTGACTACTAGTATATCAATACAATCTGATGATTACAAATGGACAGGATATGACATACAACATAGTAAGTGTAAGTGTAACTAGTGACTACTAGTAAATCAATACAATCTGATGATTGCAAATGGACAAGATATGACATACAACATTGTAAGTGTAACTGTAACTAGTGACTACTAGTAAATCAATACAATCTGATGATTGCAAATGGACAGGATATGACATACAACACAGTAACTGTAACTAGTGACTACTAGTAAATCAATACAATCTGATGATTGCAAATGGACAGAATATGACATACAACATAGTAACTGTAACTGTAACTAGTGACTACTAGTATATCAATACAATCTGATGATTGCAAATGGACAGGATATGACATACAACATAGTAAGTGTAACTGTAACTAGTGACTACTAGTAAATCAATACAATCGGATGATTGCAAATGGACAGGATATAACATACAACATAGTAAGTGTAACTGTAACTAGTGACTACTAGTAAATCAATACAATGTGATGATTGTAAACGGACAAGATATGACATACAACATAGTAAGTGTAACTGTAACTAGTGACTACTAGTAAATCAATACAATCGGATGATTGCAAATGGACAGGATATGACATACAACATAGTAATTGTAACTAGTGACTACTAGTAAATCTTTACAATCTAATGATTGCAAATGGACAGAATATGACATACAACATAGTAACTGTAACTGTAACTAGTGACTACTAGTATATCAATACAATCTGATGATTGCAAATGGACAGGATATGACATACAACATAGTAATTGTAACTGTAACTAGTGAATAGTAGTAAATCAATACAATCTGATGATTGCAAATGAACAGGATATGACTGACATACAACATAGTAACTGTAACTATATCTGTAACTAGTGACTACGAGTAAATCAATACAATCTGATGATTGCAAATGGACAGGATATGACATACAACATTGTAACTGTAACTGTAACTAGTGACTACTAGTAAATCTTTACAATCTGATGATTGCAAATGGACAGGATATAACATACAGCATACTAACTGTAACTGTAACTTGTGACTACTAGTAAATCAATACAATCTGATGATTGCAAATGGACAGGATATGACATACAGCATAAGTGTAACTGTAACTAGTGACTACTAGTAAATCAATACAATCGGATGATTGCAAATGGACAGGATATAACATACAACATAGTTAGTGTAACTGTAACTAGTGACTACTAGTAAATCAATACAATGTGATGATTGTAAACGGACAAGATATGACATACAACATAGTAAGTGTAACTGTAACTAGTGACTACTAGTAAATCAATACAATCGGATGATTGCAAATGGACAGGATATGACATACAACATAGTAATTGTAACTGTAACTAGTGAATAGTAGTAAATCAATACAATCTGATGATTGCAAATGAACAGGATATGACTGACATACAACATAGTAACTGTAACTATATCTGTAACTAGTGACTACGAGTAAATCAATACAATCGGATGATTGCAAATGGACAGGATATGACATACAACATAGTAATTGTAACTGTAACTAGTGAATACTAGTAAATCAATACCATCAGATGGTTGCAAATGGACAGGATATGACATACAACATAGTAAGTGTAACTGTAAGTAGTGACTACTAGTAAACCAATACAATCTGATGATTGCAAATGGACAGGATATGACATACAACATAGTAACTGTAACTAGTGAATGCTAGTAAATCAATACAATCAGATGATTGCAAATGGACAGGATATGACATACAACATAGTAACTGTAACTGTAACTAGTGACTACTAGTAAATCAATACAATCTGATGATTGCAAATGGACAGGATATGACATACAACATAGTAACTGTAACTGTAACTAGTGACTACTAGTAAATCAATACAATCTGATGATTGCAAATGGACAGGATATGACATACAACATAGTAACTGTAACTGTAACTAGTGACTACTAGTAAATCTTTACAGTCTGATGATTGCAAATGGACAGGATATGACATACAGCATAGTAACTGTAACTGTAACTAGTGACTACTAGTAAATCAATACAATCTGATGATTGCAAATGGACAGGATATGACATACAGCATAAGTGTAACTGTAACTAGTGACTACTAGTAAATCAATACAATCTGATGATTGCAAATAAACAGGATATGACTGACATACAACATAGTAACTGTAACTGTAACTAGTGACAACTAGTAAATCAATACAATCTGATGATTGCAAATGGACAGGATATGACATACAACATAGTAACTGTAACTAGTGACTACTAGTAAATCTTTACAATCTGATGATTGCAAATGGACAGGATATGACATACAACATAGTAACTGTAACTAGTGACTACTAGTAAATCTTTACAATCTAATGATTGCAAATGGACAGAATATGACATACAACATAGTAACTGTAACTGTAACTAGTGACTACTAGTATATCAATACAATCTGATGATTACAAATGGACAGGATATGACATACAACATAGTAAGTGTAAGTGTAACTAGTGACTACTAGTAAATCAATACAATCTGATGATTGCAAATGGACAGGATATGACATACAACATTGTAAGTGTAACTGTAAGTAGTGACTACTAGTAAATCAATACAATCTGATGATTGCAAATGGACAGGATATGACATACAACATAGTAAGTGTAAGTGTAACTAGTGACTACTAGTATATCAATACAATCGGATGATTGCAAATGGACAGGATATGACATACAACATACTTAGTGTAACTGTAACTAGTGACTACTAGTAAATCATTACAATGTGATGATTGTAAACGGACAGGATATGACATACAACATAGTAAGTGTAACTGTAACTAGTGACTACTAGTAAATCAATACAATCTGATGATTGCAAATGGACAGGATATGACATACAACATAGTAAGTGTAACTGTAACTAGTGACTACTAGTAAATCAATACAATCTGATGATTGCAAATGGACAGGATATGACATACAACATAGTAACTGTAACTAGTGAATACTAGTAAATCAATACCATCAGATGGTTGCAAATGGACAGGATATGACATACAACATAGTAAGTGTAACTGTAAGTAGTGACTACTAGTAAACCAATACAATCTGATGATTGCAAATGGACAGGATATGACATACAACATAGTAACTGTAACTAGTGAATGCTAGTAAATCAATACAATCAGATGATTGCAAATGGACAGGATATGACATACAACATCGTAAGTGTAACTGTAACTAGTGACTACTAGTAAATCAATACAATCTGAAGATTGCAAATGGACAGGATATGACATACAACAAAGTAACTGTAACTGTAACTAGTGACTACTAGTAAATCAATACAATCTGATGATTGCAAATGGACAGGATATGACATACAACATAGTAACTGTAACTGTAACTAGTGACTACTAGTAAATCAATACAATCTGATGATTGCAAATGGACAGGATATGACATACAACACAGTAACTGTAACTAGTGACTACTAGTAAATCTTTACAATCTAATGATTGCAAATGGACAGAATATGACATACAACATAGTAACTGTAACTGTAACTAGTGACTACTAGTATATCAATACAATCTGATGATTACAAATGGACAGGATATGACATACAACATAGTAAGTGTAAGTGTAACTAGTGACTACTAGTAAATCAATACAATCTGATGATTGCAAATGGACAGGATATGACATACAACATTGTAATTGTAACTGTAAGTAGTGACTACTAGTAAATCAATACAATCTGATGATTGCAAATGGACAGGATATGACATACAACATAGTAAGTGTAAGTGTAACTAGTGACTACTAGTATATCAATACAATCGGATGATTGCAAATGGACAGGATATGACATACAACATACTTAGTGTAACTGTAACTAGTGACTACTAGTAAATTATTACAATGTGATGATTGTAAACGGACAGGATATGACATACAACATAGTAAGTGTAACTGTAATTAGTGACTACTAGTAAATCAATACAATCTGAAGATTGCAAATGGACAGGATATGACATACAACATAGTAACTGTAACTAGTGAATACTAGTAAATCAATACCATCAGATGGTTGCAAATGGACAGGATATGACATACAACATAGTAAGTGTAACTGTAA
Organism: Saccoglossus kowalevskii; assembly: GCF_978046115.1. Classification (NCBI taxonomy): domain Eukaryota; kingdom Metazoa; phylum Hemichordata; class Enteropneusta; family Harrimaniidae; genus Saccoglossus; species Saccoglossus kowalevskii. The sequence continues at coordinate 2,043,494 of NC_140647.1, read as the reverse complement.
GTAGTGACTACTAGTAAACCAATACAATCTGATGATTGCAAATGGACAGGATATGACATACAACATAGTAACTGTAACTAGTGAATGCTAGTAAATCAATACAATCAGATGATTGCAAATGGACAGGATATGACATACAACATCGTAAGTGTAACTGTAACTAGTGACTACTAGTAAATCAATACAATCGGATGATTGCAAATGGACAGGATATGACATACAGCATAAGTGTAACTGTAACTAGTGACTACTAGTAAATCAATTCAATCTGATGATTGCAAATGGACAGGGTATGACATACAACATAGCAACTGTAATGTAACTAGTGAATACTAGTAAATCAATACAATCTGATGATTGCAAATAAACAGGATATGACTGACATACAACATAGTAACTGTAACTGTAACTAGTGACAACTAGTAAATCAATACAATCTGATGATTGCAAATGGACAGGATATGACATACAACATAGTAACTGTAACTAGTGACTACTAGTAAATCTTTACAATCTGATGATTGCAAATGGACAGGATATGACATACAACATAGTAACTGTAACTAGTGACTACTAGTAAATCTTTACAATCTAATGATTGCAAATGGACAGAATATGACATACAACATAGTAACTGTAACTGTAACTAGTGACTACTAGTATATCAATACAATCTGATGATTACAAATGGACAGGATATGACATACAACATAGTAAGTGTAAGTGTAACTAGTGACTACTAGTAAATCAATACAATCTGATGATTGCAAATGGACAGGATATGACATACAACATTGTAAGTGTAACTGTAAGTAGTGACTACTAGTAAATCAATACAATCTGATGATTGCAAATGGACAGGATATGACATACAACATAGTAAGTGTAAGTGTAACTAGTGACTACTAGTATATCAATACAATCGGATGATTGCAAATGGACAGGATATGACATACAACATACTTAGTGTAACTGTAACTAGTGACTACTAGTAAATCATTACAATGTGATGATTGTAAACGGACAGGATATGACATACAACATAGTAAGTGTAACTGTAACTAGTGACTACTAGTAAATCAATACAATCTGATGATTGCAAATGGACAGGATATGACATACAACATAGTAAGTGTAACTGTAACTAGTGACTACTAGTAAATCAATACAATCTGATGATTGCAAATGGACAGGATATGACATACAACATAGTAACTGTAACTAGTGAATACTAGTAAATCAATACCATCAGATGGTTGCAAATGGACAGGATATGACATACAACATAGTAAGTGTAACTGTAAGTAGTGACTACTAGTAAACCAATACAATCTGATGATTGCAAATGGACAGGATATGACATACAACATAGTAACTGTAACTAGTGAATGCTAGTAAATCAATACAATCAGATGATTGCAAATGGACAGGATATGACATACAACATCGTAAGTGTAACTGTAACTAGTGACTACTAGTAAATCAATACAATCTGAAGATTGCAAATGGACAGGATATGACATACAACAAAGTAACTGTAACTGTAACTAGTGACTACTAGTAAATCAATACAATCTGATGATTGCAAATGGACAGGATATGACATACAACATAGTAACTGTAACTGTAACTAGTGACTACTAGTAAATCAATACAATCTGATGATTGCAAATGGACAGGATATGACATACAACACAGTAACTGTAACTAGTGACTACTAATAAATCTTTACAATCTAATGATTGCAAATGGACAGAATATGACATACAACATAGTAACTGTAACTGTAACTAGTGACTACTAGTATATCAATACAATCTGATGATTACAAATGGACAGGATATGACATACAACATAGTAAGTGTAAGTGTAACTAGTGACTACTAGTAAATCAATACAATCTGATGATTGCAAATGGACAGGATATGACATACAACATTGTAAGTGTAACTGTAAGTAGTGACTACTAGTAAATCAATACAATCTGATGATTGCAAATGGACAGGATATGACATACAACATAGTAAGTGTAAGTGTAACTAGTGACTACTAGTATATCAATACAATCGGATGATTGCAAATGGACAGGATATGACATACAACATACTTAGTGTAACTGTAACTAGTGACTACTAGTAAATTATTACAATGTGATGATTGTAAACGGACAGGATATGACATACAACATAGTAAGTGTAACTGTAACTAGTGACTACTAGTAAATCAATACAATCTGAAGATTGCAAATGGACAGGATATGACATACAACATAGTAACTGTAACTAGTGAATACTAGTAAATCAATACCATCAGATGGTTGCAAATGGACAGGATATGACATACAACATTGTAAGTGTAAGTGTAACTAGTGACTACTAGTATATCAATACAATCGGATGATTGCAAATGGACAGGATATGACATACAACATACTTAGTGTAACTGTAACTAGTGACTACTAGTAAATCATTACAATGTGATGATTGTAAACGGACAGGATATGACATACAACATAGTAAGTGTAACTGTAACTAGTGACTACTAGTAAATCAATACAATCTGATGATTGCAAATGGACAGGATATGACATACAACATAGTAAGTGTAACTGTAACTAGTGACTACTAGTAAATCAATACAATCTGATGATTGCAAATGGACAGGATATGACATACAACATAGTAACTGTAACTAGTGAATACTAGTAAATCAATACCATCAGATGGTTGCAAATGGACAGGATATGACATACAACATAGTAAGTGTAACTGTAAGTAGTGACTACTAGTAAACCAATACAATCTGATGATTGCAAATGGACAGGATATGACATACAACATAGTAACTGTAACTAGTGAATGCTAGTAAATCAATACAATCAGATGATTGCAAATGGACAGGATATGACATACAACATCGTAAGTGTAACTGTAACTAGTGACTACTAGTAAATCAATACAATCTGAAGATTGCAAATGGACAGGATATGACATACAACAAAGTAACTGTAACTGTAACTAGTGACTACTAGTAAATCAATACAATCTGATGATTGCAAATGGACAGGATATGACATACAACATAGTAACTGTAACTGTAACTAGTGACTACTAGTAAATCAATACAATCTGATGATTGCAAATGGACAGGATATGACATACAACACAGTAACTGTAACTAGTGACTACTAATAAATCTTTACAATCTAATGATTGCAAATGGACAGAATATGACATACAACATAGTAACTGTAACTGTAACTAGTGACTACTAGTATATCAATACAATCTGATGATTACAAATGGACAGGATATGACATACAACATAGTAAGTGTAAGTGTAACTAGTGACTACTAGTAAATCAATACAATCTGATGATTGCAAATGGACAGGATATGACATACAACATTGTAAGTGTAACTGTAAGTAGTGACTACTAGTAAATCAATACAATCTGATGATTGCAAATGGACAGGATATGACATACAACATAGTAAGTGTAAGTGTAACTAGTGACTACTAGTATATCAATACAATCGGATGATTGCAAATGGACAGGATATGACATACAACATAGTAACTGTAACTGTAACTAGTGACTACTAGTAAATTATTACAATGTGATGATTGTAAACGGACAGGATATGACATACAACATAGTAAGTGTAACTGTAACTAGTGACTACTAGTAAATCAATACAATCTGAAGATTGCAAATGGACAGGATATGACATACAACATAGTAACTGTAACTAGTGAATACTAGTAAATCAATACCATCAGATGGTTGCAAATGGACAGGATATGACATACAACATAGTAAGTGTAACTGTAAGTAGTGACTACTAGTAAACCAATACAATCTGATGATTGCAAATGGACAGGGTATGACATACAACATAGTAACTGTAATGTAACTAGTGAATACTAGTAAATCAATACAATCTGATGATTGCAAATGAACAGGATATGACTGACATACAACATAGTAACTGTAACTGTAACTAGTGACAACTAGTAAATCAATACAATCTGATGATTGCAAATGGACAGGATATGACATACAACATAGTAACTGTAACTAGTGACTACTAGTAAATCTTTACAATCTGATGATTGCAAATGGACAGGATATGACATACAACATAGTAACTGTAACTAGTGACTACTAGTAAATCTTTACAATCTAATGATTGCAAATGGACAGAATATGACATACAACATAGTAACTGTAACTGTAACTAGTGACTACTAGTATATCAATACAATCTGATGATTACAAATGGACAGGATATGACATACAACATAGTAAGTGTAAGTGTAACTAGTGACTACTAGTAAATCAATACAATCTGATGATTGCAAATGGACAGGATATGACATACAACATTGTAAGTGTAACTGTAAGTAGTGACTACTAGTAAATCAATACAATCTGATGATTGCAAATGGACAGGATATGACATACAACATAGTAAGTGTAAGTGTAACTAGTGACTACTAGTATATCAATACAATCGGATGATTGCAAATGGACAGGATATGACATACAACATACTTAGTGTAACTGTAACTAGTGACTACTAGTAAATCATTACAATGTGATGATTGTAAACGGACAGGATATGACATACAACATAGTAAGTGTAACTGTAACTAGTGACTACTAGTAAATCAATACAATCTGATGATTGCAAATGGACAGGATATGACATACAACATAGTAAGTGTAACTGTAACTAGTGACTACTAGTAAATCAATACAATCTGATGATTGCAAATGGACAGGATATGACATACAACATAGTAACTGTAACTAGTGAATACTAGTAAATCAATACCATCAGATGGTTGCAAATGGACAGGATATGACATACAACATAGTAAGTGTAACTGTAAGTAGTGACTACTAGTAAACCAATACAATCTGATGATTGCAAATGGACAGGATATGACATACAACATAGTAACTGTAACTAGTGAATGCTAGTAAATCAATACAATCAGATGATTGCAAATGGACAGGATATGACATACAACATCGTAAGTGTAACTGTAACTAGTGACTACTAGTAAATCAATACAATCTGAAGATTGCAAATGGACAGGATATGACATACAACAAAGTAACTGTAACTGTAACTAGTGACTACTAGTAAATCAATACAATCTGATGATTGCAAATGGACAGGATATGACATACAACATAGTAACTGTAACTGTAACTAGTGATACTAGTAAATCAATACAATCTGATGATTGCAAATGGACAGGATATGACATACAACACAGTAACTGTAACTAGTGACTACTAGTAAATCTTTACAATCTAATGATTGCAAATGGACAGAATATGACATACAACATAGTAACTGTAACTGTAACTAGTGACTACTAGTATATCAATACAATCTGATGATTACAAATGGACAGGATATGACATACAACATAGTAAGTGTAAGTGTAACTAGTGACTACTAGTAAATCAATACAATCTGATGATTGCAAATGGACAGGATATGACATACAACATTGTAAGTGTAACTGTAAGTAGTGACTACTAGTAAATCAATACAATCTGATGATTGCAAATGGACAGGATATGACATACAACATAGTAAGTGTAAGTGTAACTAGTGACTACTAGTATATCAATACAATCGGATGATTGCAAATGGACAGGATATGACATACAACATACTTAGTGTAACTGTAACTAGTGACTACTAGTAAATTATTACAATGTGATGATTGTAAACGGACAGGATATGACATACAACATAGTAAGTGTAACTGTAACTAGTGACTACTAGTAAATCAATACAATCTGAAGATTGCAAATGGACAGGATATGACATACAACATAGTAACTGTAACTAGTGAATACTAGTAAATCAATACCATCAGATGGTTGCAAATGGACAGGATATGACATACAACATAGTAAGTGTAACTGTAAGTAGTGACTACTAGTAAACCAATACAATCTGATGATTGCAAATGGACAGGATATGACATACAACATAGTAACTGTAACTAGTGAATGCTAGTAAATCAATACAATCAGATGATTGCAAATGGACAGGATATGACATACAACATCGTAAGTGTAACTGTAACTAGTGACTACTAGTAAATCAATACAATCGGATGATTGCAAATGGACAGGATATAACATACAACATAGTTAGTGTAACTGTAACTAGTGACTACTAGTAAATCAATACAATGTGATGATTGTAAACGGACAAGATATGACATACAACATAGTAAGTGTAACTGTAACTAGTGACTACTAGTAAATCAATTCAATCTGATGATTGCAAATGGACAGGGTATGACATACAACATAGTAACTGTAATGTAACTAGTGAATACTAGTAAATCAATACAATCTGATGATTGCAAATGAACAGGATATGACTGACATACAACATAGTAACTGTAACTGTAACTAGTGACAACTAGTAAATCAATACAATCTGATGATTGCAAATGGACAGGATATGACATACAACATAGTAACTGTAACTAGTGACTACTAGTAAATCTTTACAATCTGATGATTGCAAATGGACAGGATATGACATACAACATAGTAACTGTAACTAGTGACTACTAGTAAATCTTTACAATCTAATGATTGCAAATGGACAGAATATGACATACAACATAGTAACTGTAACTGTAACTAGTGACTACTAGTATATCAATACAATCTGATGATTACAAATGGACAGGATATGACATACAACATAGTAAGTGTAAGTGTAACTAGTGACTACTAGTAAATCAATACAATCTGATGATTGCAAATGGACAGGATATGACATACAACATTGTAAGTGTAACTGTAAGTAGTGACTACTAGTAAATCAATACAATCTGATGATTGCAAATGGACAGGATATGACATACAACATAGTAAGTGTAAGTGTAACTAGTGACTACTAGTATATCAATATAATCGGATGATTGCAAATGGACAGGATATGACATACAACATACTTAGTGTAACTGTAACTAGTGACTACTAGTAAATCATTACAATGTGATGATTGCAAATGGACAGGATATGACATACAACATAGTAAGTGTAACTGTAACTAGTGACTACTAGTAAATCAATACAATCTGATGATTGCAAATGTACAGGATATGACATACAACATAGTAACTGTAACTAGTGAATACTAGTAAATCAATACCATCAGATGGTTGCAAATGGACAGGATATGACATACAACATAGTAAGTGTAACTGTAAGTAGTGACTACTAGTAAACCAATACAATCTGATGATTGCAAATGGACAGGATATGACATACAACATAGTAACTGTAACTAGTGAATGCTAGTAAATCAATACAATCAGATGATTGCAAATGGACAGGATATGACATACAACATCGTAAGTGTAACTGTAACTAGTGACTACTAGTAAATCAATACAATCTGATGATTGCAAATGGACAGGATATGACATACAACAAAGTAACTGTAACTAGTGACTACTAGTAAATCAATACAATCTGATGATTGCAAATGGACAGGATATGACATACAACATAGTAACTGTAACTGTAACTAGTGACTACTAGTAAATCTTTACAGTCTGATGATTGCAAATGGACAGGATATGACATACAGCATAGTAACTGTAACTGTAACTAGTGACAACTAGTAAATCAATACAATCTGATGATTGCAAATGGACAGTATATGACATACAACATAGTAAGTGTAAGTGTAACTAGTGGCTACTAGTAAATCAATACAATCTGATGATTGCAAATGGACAGGATATGACATACAACCTTGTAAGTGTAATTGTAACTAGTGACTACTAGTAAATCAATACAATCTGATGATTGCAAATGGACAGGATATGACATACAACATAGTAACTGTAACTAGTGAATACTAGTAAATCAATACAATCAGATGATTGCAAATGGACAGGATATGACATACAACATCGTAAGTGTAACTGTAACTAGTGACTACTAGTAAATCAATACAATCTGATCATTACAAATGGACAGGATATGACATACAACACAGTAACTGTAACTAGTGACTACTAGTAAATCAATACAATCTGATGATTGCAAATGGACAGAATATGACATACAACATAGTAACTGTAACTGTAACTAGTGACTACTAGTATACCAATACAATCTGATGATTGCAAATGGACAGGATATGACATACAACATAGTAAGTGTAACTGTAACTAGTGACTACTAGTAAATCAATACAATCTGATGATTGCAAATGGACAGAATATGACATACAACATAGTAACTGTAACTGTAACTAGTGACTACTAGTATATCAATACAATCTGATGATTGCAAATGGACAGGATATGACATACAACATAGTAAGTGTAACTGTAACTAGTGACTACTAGTAAATCAATACAATCGGATGATTGCAAATGGGCAGGATATAACATACAACATAGTAAGTGTAACTTTAACTAGCGACTACTAGTAAATCAATACAATGTGATGATTGTAAACAGACAAGATATGACATACAACATAGTAAGTGTAACTGTAACTGTAACTAGTGACTACTAGTAAATCAATACAATCGGATGATTGCAAATGGACAGGATATGACATACAACATAGTAATTGTAACTGTAACTAGTGAATAGTAGTAAATCAATACAATCTGATGATTGCAAATGAACAGGATATGACTGACATACAACATAGTAACTGTAACTATATCTGTAACTAGTGACTACGAGTAAATCAATACAATCTGATGATTGCAAATGGACAGGATATGACATACAACATTGTAACTGTAACTGTAACTAGTGACTACTAGTAAATCTTTACAATCTGATGATTGCAAATGGACAGGATATGACATACAGCATAGTAACTGTAACTGTAACTTGTGACTACTAGTAAATCAATACAATCTGATGATTGCAAATGGACAGGATATGACATACAGCATAAGTGTAACTGTAACTAGTGACTACTAGTAAATCAATACAATGTGATGATTGTAAACGGACAAGATATGACATACAACATAGTAAGTGTAACTGTAACTAGTGACTACTAGTAAATCAATACAATCGGATGATTGCAAATGGACAGGATATGACATACAACATAGTAATTGTAACTGTAACTAGTGAATAGTAGTAAATCAATACAATCTGATGATTGCAAATGAACAGGATATGACTGACATACAACATAGTAACTGTAACTATATCTGTAACTAGTGACTACGAGTAAATCAATACAATCTGATGATTGCAAATGGACAGGATATGACATACAACATAGTAACTGTAACTGTAACTAGTGACTACTGGTAAATCTTTACAATCTGATGATTGCAAATGGACAGGATATGACATACAGCATAGTAACTGTAACTGTAACTTGTGACTACTAGTAAATCAATACAATCTGATGATTGCAAATGGACAGGATATGACATACAGCATAAGTGTAACTGTAACTTGTGACTACTAGTAAATCAATTCAATCTGATGATTGCAAATGGACAGGATATGACATACAACATAGTAAATGTAACTGTAACTAGTGAATACTAGTAAATCAATACAATCTGATGATTGCAAATGAACAGAATATGACTGACATACAACATAGTAACTGTAACTAGTGACTACTAGTAAATCTTTACAATCTGATGATTACAAATGGACAGGATATGACATACAACACAGTAACTGTAACTGTAACTAGTGACTACTAGTAAATCAATACAATCTGATGATTGCAAATGGACAGAATATGACATACAACATAGTAACTGTACCTGTAACTAGTGACTACTAGTATATCAATACAATCTGATGATTACAAATGGACAGTATATGACATACAACATAGTAAGAGTAAGTGTAACTAGTGACTACTAGTAAATCAATACAATCTGATGATTGCAAATGGACAGGATATGACATACAACATTGTAAGTGTAATTGTAACTAGTGACTACTAGTAAATCAATACAATCTGATGATTGCAAATGGACAGGATATGACATACAACATAGTAACTGTAACTAGTGAATACTAGTAAATCAATACAATCAGATGATTGCAAATGGACAGGATATGACATACAACATCGTAAGTGTAACTGTAACTAGTGACTACTAGTAAATCAATACAATCTGATCATTACAAATGGACAGGATATGACATACAACATAATAACTGTAACTGTAACTAGTGACTACTAGTATATCAATACAATCTGATCATTACAAATGGACAGGATATGACATACAACATTGTAAGTGTAACTGTAAGTAGTGACTACTAGTAAATCAATACAATCTGATGATTGCAAATGGACAGGATATGACATACAACATAGTAAGTGTAAGTGTAACTAGTGACTACTAGTATATCAATACAATCGGATGATTGCAAATGGACAGGATATGACATACAACATACTTAGTGTAACTGTAACTAGTGACTACTAGTAAATCATTACAATGTGATGATTGTAAACGGACAGGATATGACATACAACATAGTAAGTGTAACTGTAACTAGTGACTACTAGTAAATCAATACAATCTGATGATTGCAAATGGACAGGATATGACATACAACATAGTAAGTGTAACTGTAACTAGTGACTACTAGTAAATCAATACAATCTGATGATTGCAAATGGACAGGATATGACATACAACATAGTAACTGTAACTAGTGAATACTAGTAAATCAATACCATCAGATGGTTGCAAATGGACAGGATATGACATACAACATAGTAAGTGTAACTGTAAGTAGTGACTACTAGTAAACCAATACAATCTGATGATTGCAAATGGACAGGATATGACATACAACATAGTAACTGTAACTAGTGAATGCTAGTAAATCAATACAATCAGATGATTGCAAATGGACAGGATATGACATACAACATCGTAAGTGTAACTGTAACTAGTGACTACTAGTAAATCAATACAATCCGATGATTGCAAATGGACAGGATATAACATACAACATAGTTAGTGTAACTGTAACTAGTGACTACTAGTAAATCAATACAATGTGATGATTGTAAACGGACAAGATATGACATACAACATAGTAAGTGTAACTGTAACTAGTGACTACTAGTAAATCAATACAATCTGATGATTGCAAATGAACAGAATATGACTGACATACAACATAGTAACTGTAACTAGTGACTACTAGTAAATCTTTACAATCTGATGATTACAAATGGACAGGATATGACATACAACACAGTAACTGTAACTGTAACTAGTGAATACTAGTAAATCAATACAATCTGATGATTGCAAATGGACAGAATATGACATACAACATAGTAACTGTACCTGTAACTAGTGACTACTAGTATATCAATACAATCTGATGATTACAAATGAACAGTATATGACATACAACATAGTAAGTGTAAGTGTAACTAGTGACTACTAGTAAATTAATACAATCTGATGATTGCAAATGGACAGGATATGACATACAACATTGTAAGTGTAATTGTAACTAGTGACTACTAGTAAATCAATACAATCTGATGATTGCAAATGGACAGGATATGACATACAACATAGTAACTGTAACTAGTGAATACTAGTAAATCAATACAATCAGATGATTGCAAATGGACAGGATATGACATACAACATCGTAAGTGTAACTGTAACTAGTGACTACTAGTAAATCAATACAATCTGATCATTACAAATGGACAGGATATGACATACAACATAATAACTGTAACTGTAACTAGTGACTACTAGTATATCAATACAATCTGATCATTACACATGGACAGGATATGACATACAACATTGTAAGTGTAACTGTAAGTAGTGACTACTAGTAAATCAATACAATCTGATGATTGCAAATGGACAGGATATGACATACAGCATAAGTGTAACTGTAACTAGTGACTACTAGTAAATCAATACAATGTGATGATTGTAAACGGACAAGATATGACATACAACATAGTAAGTGTAACTGTAACTAGTGACTACTAGTAAATCAATACAATCGGATGATTGCAAATGGACAGGATATGACATACAACATAGTAATTGTAACTGTAACTAGTGAATAGTAGTAAATCAATACAATCTGATGATTGCAAATGAACAGGATATGACTGACATACAACATAGTAACTGTAACTATATCTGTAACTAGTGACTACGAGTAAATCAATACAATCTGATGATTGCAAATGGACAGGATATGACATACAACATAGTAACTGTAACTGTAACTAGTGACTACTGGTAAATCTTTACAATCTGATGATTGCAAATGGACAGGATATGACATACAGCATAGTAACTGTAACTGTAACTTGTGACTACTAGTAAATCAATACAATCTGATGATTGCAAATGGACAGGATATGACATACAGCATAAGTGTAACTGTAACTTGTGACTACTAGTAAATCAATTCAATCTGATGATTGCAAATGGACAGGATATGACATACAACATAGTAAATGTAACTGTAACTAGTGAATACTAGTAAATCAATACAATCTGATGATTGCAAATGAACAGAATATGACTGACATACAACATAGTAACTGTAACTAGTGACTACTAGTAAATCTTTACAATCTGATGATTACAAATGGACAGGATATGACATACAACACAGTAACTGTAACTGTAACTAGTGACTACTAGTAAATCAATACAATCTGATGATTGCAAATGGACAGAATATGACATACAACATAGTAACTGTACCTGTAACTAGTGACTACTAGTATATCAATACAATCTGATGATTACAAATGGACAGTATATGACATACAACATAGTAAGAGTAAGTGTAACTAGTGACTACTAGTAAATCAATACAATCTGATGATTGCAAATGGACAGGATATGACATACAACATTGTAAGTGTAATTGTAACTAGTGACTACTAGTAAATCAATACAATCTGATGATTGCAAATGGACAGGATATGACATACAACATAGTAACTGTAACTAGTGAATACTAGTAAATCAATACAATCAGATGATTGCAAATGGACAGGATATGACATACAACATCGTAAGTGTAACTGTAACTAGTGACTACTAGTAAATCAATACAATCTGATCATTACAAATGGACAGGATATGACATACAACATAATAACTGTAACTGTAACTAGTGACTACTAGTATATCAATACAATCTGATCATTACAAATGGACAGGATATGACATACAACATTGTAAGTGTAACTGTAAGTAGTGACTACTAGTAAATCAATACAATCTGATGATTGCAAATGGACAGGATATGACATACAACATAGTAAGTGTAAGTGTAACTAGTGACTACTAGTATATCAATACAATCGGATGATTGCAAATGGACAGGATATGACATACAACATACTTAGTGTAACTGTAACTAGTGACTACTAGTAAATCATTACAATGTGATGATTGTAAACGGACAGGATATGACATACAACATAGTAAGTGTAACTGTAACTAGTGACTACTAGTAAATCAATACAATCTGATGATTGCAAATGGACAGGATATGACATACAACATAGTAAGTGTAACTGTAACTAGTGACTACTAGTAAATCAATACAATCTGATGATTGCAAATGGACAGGATATGACATACAACATAGTAACTGTAACTAGTGAATACTAGTAAATCAATACCATCAGATGGTTGCAAATGGACAGGATATGACATACAACATAGTAAGTGTAACTATAAGTAGTGACTACTAGTAAACCAATACAATCTGATGATTGCAAATAGACAGGATATGACATACAACATAGTAACTGTAACTAGTGAATGCTAGTAAATCAATACAATCAGATGATTGCAAATGGACAGGATATGACATACAACATCGTAAGTGTAACTGTAACTAGTGACTACTAGTAAATCAATACAATCCGATGATTGCAAATGGACAGGATATAACATACAACATAGTTAGTGTAACTGTAACTAGTGACTACTAGTAAATCAATACAATGTGATGATTGTAAACGGACAAGATATGACATACAACATAGTAAGTGTAACTGTAACTAGTGACTACTAGTAAATCAATACAATCTGATGATTGCAAATGAACAGAATATGACTGACATACAACATAGTAACTGTAACTAGTGACTACTAGTAAATCTTTACAATCTGATGATTACAAATGGACAGGATATGACATACAACACAGTAACTGTAACTGTAACTAGTGAATACTAGTAAATCAATACAATCTGATGATTGCAAATGGACAGAATATGACATACAACATAGTAACTGTACCTGTAACTAGTGACTACTAGTATATCAATACAATCTGATGATTACAAATGAACAGTATATGACATACAACATAGTAAGTGTAAGTGTAACTAGTGACTACTAGTAAATTAATACAATCTGATGATTGCAAATGGACAGGATATGACATACAACATTGTAAGTGTAATTGTAACTAGTGACTACTAGTAAATCAATACAATCTGATGATTGCAAATGGACAGGATATGACATACAACATAGTAACTGTAACTAGTGAATACTAGTAAATCAATACAATCAGATGATTGCAAATGGACAGGATATGACATACAACATCGTAAGTGTAACTGTAACTAGTGACTACTAGTAAATCAATACAATCTGATCATTACAAATGGACAGGATATGACATACAACATAATAACTGTAACTGTAACTAGTGACTACTAGTATATCAATACAATCTGATCATTACACATGGACAGGATATGACATACAACATTGTAAGTGTAACTGTAAGTAGTGACTACTAGTAAATCAATACAATCTGATGATTGCAAATGGACAGGATATGACATACAACATAGTAAGTGTAAGTGTAACTAGTGACTACTAGTATATCAATACAATCGAATGATTGCAAATGGACAGTATATGACATACAACATACTTAGTGTAACTGTAACTAGTGACTACTAGTAAATCATTACAATGTGATGATTGTAAACGGACAGGATATGACATACAACATAGTAAGTGTAACTGTAACTAGTGACTACTAGTAAATCAATACAATCTGATGATTGCAAATGGACAGGATATGACATACAACATAGTAAGTGTAACTGTAACTAGTGACTACTAGTAAATCAATACAATCTGATGATTGCAAATGGACAGGATATGACATACAACATAGTAACTGTAACTAGTGAATACTAGTAAATCAATACCATCAGATGGTTGCAAATGGACAGGATATGACATACAACATAGTAAGTGTAACTGTAAGTAGTGACTACTAGTAAACCAATACAATCTGATGATTGCAAATGGACAGGATATGACATACAACATAGTAACTGTAACTAGTGAATGCTAGTAAATCAATACAATCAGATGATTGCAAATGGACAGGATATGACATACAACATCGTAAGTGTAACTGTAACTAGTGACTACTAGTAAATCAATACAATCCGATGATTGCAAATGGACAGGATATAACATACAACATAGTTAGTGTAACTGTAACTAGTGACTACTAGTAAATCAATACAATGTGATGATTGTAAACGGACAAGATATGACATACAACATAGTAAGTGTAACTGTAACTAGTGACTACTAGTAAATCAATACAATCGGATGATTGCAAATGGACAGGATATGACATACAACATAGTAATTGTAACTGTAACTAGTGAATAGTAGTAAATCAATACAATCTGATGATTGCAAATGAACAGGATATGACTGACATACAACATAGTAACTGTAACTATATCTGTAACTAGTGACTACGAGTAAATCAATACAATCTGATGATTGCAAATGGACAGGATATGACATACAACATAGTAACTGTAACTGTAACTAGTGACTACTAGTAAATCTTTACAATCTGATGATTGCAAATGGACAGGATATGACATACAGCATAGTAACTGTAACTGTAACTTGTGACTACTAGTAAATCAATACAATCTGATGATTGCAAATGGACAGGATATGACATACAGCATAAGTGTAACTGTAACTTGTGACTACTAGTAAATCAATTCAATCTGATGATTGCAAATGGACAGGATATGACATACAACATAGTAAATGTAACTGTAACTAGTGAATACTAGTAAATCAATACAATCTGATGATTGCAAATGAACAGAATATGACTGACATACAACATAGTAACTGTAACTAGTGACTACTAGTAAATCTTTACAATCTGATGATTGCAAATGGACAGGATATGACATACAACACAGTAACTGTAACTGTAACTAGTGACTACTAGTAAATCAATACAATCTGATGATTGCAAATGGACAGAATATGACATACAACATAGTAACTGTACCTGTAACTAGTTACTACTAGTATATCAATACAATCTGATGATTACAAATGGACAGTATATGACATACAACATAGTAAGTGTAAGTGTAACTAGTGACTACTAGTAAATCAATACAATCTGATGATTGCAAATGGACAGGATATGACATACAACCTTGTAAGTGTAATTGTAACTAGTGACTACTAGTAAATCAATACAATCTGATGATTGCAAATGGACAGGATATGACATACAACATAGTAACTGTAACTAGTGAATACTAGTAAATCAATACAATCAGATGATTGCAAATGGACAGGATATGACATACAACATCGTAAGTGTAACTGTAACTAGTGACTACTAGTAAATCAATACAATCTGATGATTGCAAATGGACAGGATATGACATACAACATAGTAAGTGTAAGTGTAACTAGTGACTACTAGTATATCAATACAATCGGATGATTGCAAATGGACAGGATATGACATACAACATACTTAGTGTAACTGTAACTAGTGACTACTAGTAAATCATTACAATGTGATGATTGTAAACGGACAGGATATGACATACAACATAGTAAGTGTAACTGTAACTAGTGACTACTAGTAAATCAATACAATCTGATGATTGCAAATGGACAGGATATGACATACAACATAGTAAGTGTAACTGTAACTAGTGACTACTAGTAAATCAATACAATCTGATGATTGCAAATGGACAGGATATGACATACAACATAGTAACTGTAACTAGTGAATACTAGTAAATCAATACCATCAGATGGTTGCAAATGGACAGGATATGACATACAACATAGTAAGTGTTACTGTAAGTAGTGACTACTAGTAAACCAATACAATCTGATGATTGCAAATGGACAGGATATGACATACAACATAGTAACTGTAACTAGTGAATGCTAGTAAATCAATACAATCAGATGATTGCAAATGGACAGGATATGACATACAACATCGTAAGTGTAACTGTAACTAGTGACTACTAGTAAATCAATACAATCCGATGATTGCAAATGGACAGGATATAACATACAACATAGTTAGTGTAACTGTAACTAGTGACTACTAGTAAATCAATACAATGTGATGATTGTAAACGGACAAGATATGACATACAACATAGTAAGTGTAACTGTAACTAGTGACTACTAGTAAATCAATACAATCTGATGATTGCAAATGAACAGAATATGACTGACATACAACATAGTAACTGTAACTAGTGACTACTAGTAAATCTTTACAATCTGATGATTACAAATGGACAGGATATGACATACAACACAGTAACTGTAACTGTAACTAGTGAATACTAGTAAATCAATACAATCTGATGATTGCAAATGGACAGAATATGACATACAACATAGTAACTGTACCTGTAACTAGTGACTACTAGTATATCAATACAATCTGATGATTACAAATGAACAGTATATGACATACAACATAGTAAGTGTAAGTGTAACTAGTGACTACTAGTAAATCAATACAATCTGATGATTGCAAATGGACAGGATATGACATACAACATTGTAAGTGTAATTGTAACTAGTGACTACTAGTAAATCAATACAATCTGATGATTGCAAATGGACAGGATATGACATACAACATAGTAACTGTAACTAGTGAATACTAGTAAATCAATACAATCAGATGATTGCAAATGGACAGGATATGACATACAACATCGTAAGTGTAACTGTAACTAGTGACTACTAGTAAATCAATACAATCTGATCATTACAAATGGACAGGATATGACATACAACATAATAACTGTAACTGTAACTAGTGACTACTAGTATATCAATACAATCTGATCATTACACATGGACAGGATATGACATACAACATTGTAAGTGTAACTGTAAGTAGTGACTACTAGTAAATCAATACAATCTGATGATTGCAAATGGACAGGATATGACATACAACATAGTAAGTGTAAGTGTAACTAGTGACTACTAGTATATCAATACAATCGAATGATTGCAAATGGACAGTATATGACATACAACATACTTAGTGTAACTGTAACTAGTGACTACTAGTAAATCATTACAATGTGATGATTGTAAACGGACAGGATATGACATACAACATAGTAAGTGTAACTGTAACTAGTGACTACTAGTAAATCAATACAATCTGATGATTGCAAATGGACAGGATATGACATACAACATAGTAAGTGTACCTGTAACTAGTGACTACTAGTAAATCAATACAATCTGATGATTGCAAATGGACAGGATATGACATACAACATAGTAACTGTAACTAGTGAATACTAGTAAATCAATACCATCAGATGGTTGCAAATGGACAGGATATGACATACAACATAGTAAGTGTAACTGTAAGTAGTGACTACTAGTAAACCAATACAATCTGATGATTGCAAATGGACAGGATATGACATACAACATAGTAACTGTAACTAGTGAATGCTAGTAAATCAATACAATCAGATGATTGCAAATGGACAGGATATGACATACAACATCGTAAGTGTAACTGTAACTAGTGACTACTAGTAAATCAATACAATCCGATGATTGCAAATGGACAGGATATAACATACAACATAGTTAGTGTAACTGTAACTAGTGACTACTAGTAAATCAATACAATGTGATGATTGTAAACGGACAAGATATGACATACAACATAGTAAGTGTAACTGTAACTAGTGACTACTAGTAAATCAATACAATCGGATGATTGCAAATGGACAGGATATGACATACAACATAGTAATTGTAACTGTAACTAGTGAATAGTAGTAAATCAATACAATCTGATGATTGCAAATGAACAGGATATGACTGACATACAACATAGTAACTGTAACTATATCTGTAACTAGTGACTACGAGTAAATCAATACAATCTGATGATTGCAAATGGACAGGATATGACATACAACATAGTAACTGTAACTGTAACTAGTGACTACTAGTAAATCTTTACAATCTGATGATTGCAAATGGACAGGATATGACATACAGCATAGTAACTGTAACTGTAACTTGTGACTACTAGTAAATCAATACAATCTGATGATTGCAAATGGACAGGATATGACATACAGCATAAGTGTAACTGTAACTTGTGACTACTAGTAAATCAATTCAATCTGATGATTGCAAATGGACAGGATATGACATACAACATAGTAAATGTAACTGTAACTAGTGAATACTAGTAAATCAATACAATCTGATGATTGCAAATGAACAGAATATGACTGACATACAACATAGTAACTGTAACTAGTGACTACTAGTAAATCTTTACAATCTGATGATTGCAAATGGACAGGATATGACATACAACACAGTAACTGTAACTGTAACTAGTGACTACTAGTAAATCAATACAATCTGATGATTGCAAATGGACAGAATATGACATACAACATAGTAACTGTACCTGTAACTAGTTACTACTAGTATATCAATACAATCTGATGATTACAAATGGACAGTATATGACATACAACATAGTAAGTGTAAGTGTAACTAGTGACTACTAGTAAATCAATACAATCTGATGATTGCAAATGGACAGGATATGACATACAACCTTGTAAGTGTAATTGTAACTAGTGACTACTAGTAAATCAATACAATCTGATGATTGCAAATGGACAGGATATGACATACAACATAGTAACTGTAACTAGTGAATACTAGTAAATCAATACAATCAGATGATTGCAAATGGACAGGATATGACATACAACATCGTAAGTGTAACTGTAACTAGTGACTACTAGTAAATCAATACAATCTGATCATTACAAATGGACAGGATATGACATACAACACAGTAACTGTAACTAGTGACTACTAGTAAATCAATACAATCTGATGATTGCAAATGGACAGAATATGACATACAACATAGTAACTGTAACTGTAACTAGTGACTACTAGTATATCAATACAATCTGATGATTGCAAATGGACAGGATATGACATACAACATAGTAAGTGTAACTGTAACTAGTGACTACTAGTAAATCAATACAATCGGATGATTGCAAATGGACAGGATATAACATACAACATAGTAAGTGTAACTGTAACTAGTGACTACTAGTAAATCAATACAATGTGATGATTGTAAACGGACAAGATATGACATACAACATAGTAAGTGTAACTGTAACTAGTGACTACTAGTAAATCAATACAATCGGATGATTGCAAATGGACAGGATATGACATACAACATAGTAATTGTAACTGTAACTAGTGAATAGTAGTAAATCAATACAATCTGATGATTGCAAATGAACAGGATATGACTGACATACAACATAGTAACTGTAACTATATCTGTAACTAGTGACTACGAGTAAATCAATACAATCTGATGATTGCAAATGGACAGGATATGACATACAACATTGTAACTGTAACTGTAACTAGTGACTACTAGTAAATCTTTACAATCTGATGATTGCAAATGGACAGGATATGACATACAGCATAGTAACTGTAACTGTAACTTGTGACTACTAGTAAATCAATACAATCTGATGATTGCAAATGGACAGGATATGACATACAGCATAAGTGTAACTGTAACTAGTGACTACTAATAAATCAATACAATCGGATGATTGCAAATGGACAGGATATAACATACAACATAGTAAGTGTAACTGTAACTAGTGACTACTAGTAAATCAATACAATGTGTATGATTGTAAACGGACAAGATATGACATTCAACATAGTAAGTGTAACTGTAACTAGTGACTACTAGTAAATCAATACAATCGGATGATTGCAAATGGACAGGATATGACATACAACATAGTAATTGTAACTGTAACTAGTGAATAGTAGTAAATCAATACAATCTGATGATTGCAAATGAACAGGATATGACTGACATACAACATAGTAACTGTAACTATATCTGTAACTAGTGACTACGAGTAAATCAATACAATCTGATGATTGCAAATGGACAGGATATGACATACAACATAGTAACTGTAACTGTAACTAGTGACTACTAGTAAATCTTTACAATCTGATGATTGCAAATGGACAGGATATGACATACAGCATAGTAACTGTAACTGTAACTTGTGACTACTAGTAAATCAATACAATCTGATGATTGCAAATGGACAGGATATGACATACAGCATAAGTGTAACTGTAACTTGTGACTACTAGTAAATCAATTCAATCTGATGATTGCAAATGGACAGGATATGACATACAACATAGTAAATGTAACTGTAACAAGTGAATACTAGTAAATCAATACAATCTGATGATTGCAAATGAACAGAATATGACTGACATACAACATAGTAACTGTAACTAGTGACTACTAGTAAATCTTTACAATCTGATGATTACAAATGGACAGGATATGACATACAACACAGTAACTGTAACTGTAACTAGTGACTACTAGTAAATCAATACAATCTGATGATTGCAAATGGACAGATTATGACATACAACATAGTAACTGTACCTGTAACTAGTGACTACTAGTATATCAATACAATCTGATGATTACAAATGGACAGTATATGACATACAACATAGTAAGTGTAAGTGTAACTAGTGACTACTAGTAAATCAATACAATCTGATGATTGCAAATGGACAGGATATGACATACAACATTGTAAGTGTAATTGTAACTAGTGACTACTAGTAAATCAATGCAATCCGATGATTGCAAATGGACAGGATATAACATACAACATAGTTAGTGTAACTGTAACTAGTGACTACTAGTAAATCTTTACAATCTGATGATTGCAAATGGACAGGATATGACATACAGCATAGTAACTGTAACTGTAACTAGTGACTACTAGTAAATCAATACAATCTGATGATTGCAAATGAACAGAATATGACTGACATACAACATAGTAACTGTAACTAGTGACTACTAGTAAATCTTTACAATCTGATGATTACAAATGGACAGGATATGACATACAACACAGTAACTGTAACTGTAACTAGTGACTACTAGTAAATCAATACAATCTGATGATTGCAAATGGACAGAATATGACATACAACATAGTAACTGTACCTGTAACTAGTGACTACTAGTATATCAATACAATCTGATGATTACAAATGGACAGTATATGACATACAACATAGTAAGTGTAAGTGTAACTAGTGACTACTAGTAAATCAATACAATCTGATGATTGCAAATGGACAGGATATGACATACAACATTGTAAGTGTAATTGTAACTAGTGACTACTAGTAAATCAATACAATCTGATGATTGCAAATGGACAGGATATGACATACAACATAGTAACTGTAACTAGTGAATACTAGTAAATCAATACAATCAGATGATTGCAAATGGACAGGATATGACATACAACATCGTAAGTGTAACTGTAACTAGTGACTACTAGTAAATCAATACAATCTGATCATTACAAATGGACAGGATATGACATACAACATAATAACTGTAACTGTAACTAGTGACTACTAGTATATCAATACAATCTGATCATTACAAATGGACGGGATATGACATACAACATTGTAAGTGTAACTGTAAGTAGTGACTACTAGTAAATCAATACAATCTGATGATTGCAAATGGACAGGATATGACATACAACATAGTAACTGTAACTGTAACTAGTGACTACTAGTAAATCAATACAATCTGATGATTGCAAATGGACAGGATATGACATACAACATAGTAACTGTAACTAGTGAATACTAGTAAATCAATACCATCAGATGGTTGCAAATGGACAGGATATGACATACAACATAGTAAGTGTAACTGTAAGTAGTGACTACTAGTAAACCAATACAATCTGATGATTGCAAATGGACAGGATATGACATACAACATAGTAACTGTAACTAGTCAATGCTAGTAAATCAATACAATCAGATGATTGCAAATGGACAGGATATGACATACAACATCGTAAGTGTAACTGTAACTAGTGACTACTAGTAAATCAATACAATCCGATGATTGCAAATGGACAGGATATAACATACAACATAGTTAGTGTAACTGTAACTAGTGACTACTAGTAAATCAATACAATGTGATGATTGTAAAACGGACAAGATATGACATACAACATAGTAAGTGTAACTGTAACTAGTGACTACTAGTAAATCAATACAATCTGATGATTGCAAATGAACAGGATATGACTGACATACAACATAGTAACTGTAACTATATCTGTAACTAGTGACTACGAGTAAATCAATACAATCTGATGATTGCAAATGGACAGGATATGACATACAACATAGTAACTGTAACTGTAACTAGTGACTACTAGTAAATCTTTACAATCTGATGATTGCAAATGGACAGGATATGACATACAGCATAGTAACTGTAACTGTAACTTGTGACTACTAGTAAATCAATACAATCTGATGATTGCAAATGGACAGGATATGACATACAGCATAAGTGTAACTGTAACTTGTGACTACTAGTAAATCAATTCAATCTGATGATTGCAAATGGACAGGATATGACATACAACATAGTAAATGTAACTGTAACTAGTGAATACTAGTAAATCAATACAATCTGATGATTGCAAATGAACAGAATATGACTGACATACAACATAGTAACTGTAACTAGTGACTACTAGTAAATCTTTACAATCTGATGATTACAAATGGACAGGATATGACATACAACACAGTAACTGTAACTGTAACTAGTGACTACTAGTAAATCAATACAATCTGATGATTGCAAATGGACAGAATATGACATACAACATAGTAACTGTACCTGTAACTAGTGACTACTAGTATATCAATACAATCTGATGATTACAAATGGACAGTATATGACATACAACATAGTAAGTGTAAGTGTAACTAGTGACTACTAGTAAATCAATACAATCTGATGATTGCAAATGGACAGGATATGACATACAACCTTGTAAGTGTAATTGTAACTAGTGACTACTAGTAAATCAATACAATCTGATGATTGCAAATGGACAGGATATGACATACAACATAGTAACTTTAACTAGTGAATACTAGTAAATCAATACAATCAGATGATTGCAAATGGACAGGATATGACATACAACATCGCAAGTGTAACTGTAACTAGTGACTACTAGTAAATCAATACAATCTGATCATTACAAATGGACAGGATATGACATACAACACAGTAACTGTAACTAGTGACTACTAGTAAATCAATACAATCTGATGATTGCAAATGGACAGAATATGACATACAACATAGTAACTGTAACTGTAACTAGTGACTACTAGTATATCAATACAATCTGATGATTGCAAATGGACAGGATATGACATACAACATAGTAAGTGTAACTGTAACTAGTGACTACTAGTAAATCAATACAATCGGATGATTGCAAATGGACAGGATATAACATACAACATAGTAAGTGTAACTGTAACTAGTGACTACTAGTAAATCAATACAATGTGATGATTGTAAACGGACAAGATATGACATACAACATAGTAAGTGTAACTGTAACTAGTGACTACTAGTAAATCAATACAATCGGATGATTGCAAATGGACAGGATATGACATACAACATAGTAATTGTAACTGTAACTAGTGAATAGTAGTAAATCAATACAATCTGATGATTGCAAATGAACAGGATATGACTGACATACAACATAGTAACTGTAACTATATCTGTAACTAGTGACTACGAGTAAATCAATACAATCTGATGATTGCAAATGGACAGGATATGACATACAACATTGTAACTGTAACTGTAACTAGTGACTACTAGTAAATCTTTACAATCTGATGATTGCAAATGGACAGGATATGACATACAGCATAGTAACTGTAACTGTAACGTGTGACTACTAGTAAATCAATACAATCTGATGATTGCAAATGGACAGGATATGACATACAGCATAAGTGTAACTGTAACTAGTGACTACTAGTAAATCAATACAATCGGATGATTGCAAATGGACAGGATATAACATACAACATAGTAAGTGTAACTGTAACTAGTGACTACTAGTAAATCAATACAATGTGATGATTGTAAACGGACAAGATATGACATACAACATTGTAAGTGTAATTGTAACTAGTGACTACTAGTAAATCAATACAATCCGATGATTGCAAATGGACAGGATATAACATACAACATAGTTAGTGTAACTATAACTAGTGACTACTAGTAAATCTTTACAATCTGATGATTGCAAATGGACAGGATATGACATACAGCATAGTAACTGTAACTGTAACTAGTGACTACTAGTAAATCAATACAATCTGATGATTGCAAATGAACAGAATATGACTGACATACAACATAGTAACTGTAACTAGTGACTACTAGTACATCTTTACAATCTGATGATTACAAATGGACAGGATATGACATACAACACAGTAACTGTAACTGTAACTAGTGACTACTAGTAAATCAATACAATCTGATGATTGCAAATGGACAGAATATGACATACAACATTGTAAGTGTAATTGTAACTAGTGACTACTAGTAAATCAATACAATCTGATGATTGCAAATGGACAGGATATGACATACAACATAGTAACTGTAACTAGTGAATACTAGTAAATCAATACAATCAGATGATTGCAAATGGACAGGATATGACATACAACATCGTAAGTGTAACTGTAACTAGTGACTACTAGTAAATCAATAAAATCTGATCATTACAAATGGACAGGATATGACATACAACATAATAACTGTAACTGTAACTAGTGACTACTAGTATATCAATACAATCTGATCATTACAAATGGACAGGATATGACATACAACATTGTAAGTGTAACTGTAAGTAGTGACTACTAGTAAATCAATACAATCTGATGATTGCAAATGGACAGGATATGACATACAACATAGTAAGTGTAAGTGTAACTAGTGACTACTAGTATATCAATACAATCGGATGATGGCAAATGGACAGGATATGACATACAACATACTTAGTGTAACTGTAACTAGTGACTACTAGTAAATCATTACAATGTGATGATTGTAAACGGACAGGATATGACATACAACATAGTAAGTGTAACTGTAACTAGTGACTACTAGTAATTCAATACAATCTGATGATTGCAAATGGACAGGATATGACATACAACATAGTAAGTGTAACTGTAACTAGTGACTACTAGTAAATCAATACAATCTGATGATTGCAAATGGACAGGATATGACATACAACATAGTAACTGCAACTAGTGAATACTAGTAAATCAATACCATCAGATGGTTGCAAATGGACAGGATATGACATACAACATAGTAAGTGTAACTGTAAGTAATGACTACTAGTAAACCAATACAATCTGATGATTGCAAATGGACAGGATATGACATACAACATAGTTACTGTAACTAGTCAATGCTAGTAAATCAATACAATCAGATGATTGCAAATGGACAGGATATGACATACAACATCGTAAGTGTAACTGTAACTAGTGACTACTAGTAAATCAATACAATCCGATGATTGCAAATGGACAGGATATAACATACAACATAGTTAGTGTAACTGTAACTAGTGACTACTAGTAAATCAATACAATGTGATGATTGTAAACGGACAAGATATGACATACAACATAGTAAGTGTAACTGTAACTAGTGACTACTAGTAAATCAATACAATCGGATGATTGCAAATGGACAGGATATGACATACAACATAGTAATTGTAACTGTAACTAGTGAATAGTAGTAAATCAATACAATCTGATGATTGCAAATGAACAGGATATGACTGACATACAACATAGTAACTGTAACTATATCTGTAACTAGAGACTACGAGTAAATCAATACAATCTGATGATTGCAAATGGACAGGATATGACATACAACATAGTAACTGTAACTGTAACTAGTGACTACTAGTAAATCTTTACAATCTGATGATTGCAAATGGACAGGATATGACATACAGCATAGTAACTGTAACTGTAACTTGTGACTACTAGTAAATCAATACAATCTGGTGATTGCAAATGGACAGGATATGACATACAGCATAAGTGTAACTGTAACTAGTGAATACTAGTAAATCAATACAATCTGATGATTGCAAATGAACAGAATATGACTGACATACAACATAGTAACTGTAACTAGTGACTACTAGTAAATCTTTACAATCTGATGATTACAAATGGACAGGATATGACATACAACACAGTAACTGTAACTGTAACTAGTGACTACTAGTAAATCAATACAATCTGATGATTGCAAATGGACAGAATATGACATACAACATAGTAACTGTACCTGTAACTAGTGACTACTAGTATATCAATACAATCTGATGATTACAAATGGACAGTATATGACATACAACATAGTAAGTGTAAGTGTAACTAGTGACTACTAGTAAATCAATACAATCTGATGATTGCAAATGGACAGGATATGACATACAACCTTGTAAGTGTAATTGTAACTAGTGACTACTAGTAAATCAATACAATCTGATGATTGCAAATGGACAGGATATGACATACAACATAGTAACTTTAACTAGTGAATACTAGTAAATCAATACAATCAGATGATTGCAAATGGACAGGATATGACATACAACATCGTAAGTGTAACTGTAACTAGTGACTACTAGTAAATCAATACAATCTGATGATTGCAAATGGACAGAATATGACATACAACATAGTAACTGTACCTGTAACTAGTGACTACTAGTATATCAATACAATCTGATGATTACAAATGGACAGTATATGACATACAACATAGTAAGTGTAAGTGTAACTAGTGACTACTAGTAAATCAATACAATCTGATGATTGCAAATGGACAGGATA
The DNA here is from genome assembly GCF_978046115.1 of Saccoglossus kowalevskii. Lineage (NCBI taxonomy): Eukaryota > Metazoa > Hemichordata > Enteropneusta > Harrimaniidae > Saccoglossus > Saccoglossus kowalevskii. The sequence goes on along the minus strand of NC_140647.1, from coordinate 2,015,145 downwards.
TGACATACAACCTTGTAAGTGTAATTGTAACTAGTGACTACTAGTAAATCAATACAATCTGATGATTGCAAATGGACAGGATATGACATACAACATAGTAACTGTAACTAGTGAATACTAGTAAATCAATACAATCTGATGATTGCAAATGGACAGGATATGACATACAACATAGTAACTGTAACTGTAACTAGTGACTACTAGTAAATCTTTACAATCTGATGATTGCAAATGGACAGGATATGACATACAGCATAGTAACTGTAACTGTAACTTGTGACTACTAGTAAATCAATACAATCTGATGATTGCAAATGGACAGGATATGACATACAGCATAAGTGTAACTGTAACTTGTGACTACTAGTAAATCAATTCAATCTGATGATTGCAAATGGACAGGATATGACATACAACATAGTAAATGTAACTGTAACTAGTGAATACTAGTAAATCAATGCAATCTGATGATTGCAAATGAACAGAATATGACTGACATACAACATAGTAACTGTAACTAGTGACTACTAGTAAATCTTTACAATCTGATGATTACAAATGGACAGGATATGACATACAACACAGTAACTGTAACTGTAACTAGTGACTACTAGTAAATCAATACAATCTGATGATTGCAAATGGACAGAATATGACATACAACATAGTAACTGTACCTGTAACTAGTGAATACTAGTAAATCAATACAATCTGATGATTGCAAATGGACAGGATATGACATACAACATAGTAACTGTAACTGTAACTAGTGACTACTAGTAAATCTTTACAATCTGATGATTGCAAATGGACAGGATATGACATACAGCATAGTAAGTGTAACTGTAACTAGTGACTACTAGTAAATCAATACAATCTGATGATTGCAAATGGACAGGATATGACATACAACATAGTAACTGTAACTGTAACTAGTGACTACTAGTAAATCTTTACAATCTGATGATTGCAAATGGACAGGATATGACATACAGCATAGTAACTGTAACTGTAACTTGTGACTACTAGTAAATCAATACAATCTGATGATTGCAAATGGACAGGATATGACATACAGCATAAGTGTAACTGTAACTTGTGACTGCTAGTAAATCAATTCAATCTGATGATTGCAAATGGACAGGATATGACATACAACATAGTAAATGTAACTGTAACTAGTGAATACTAGTAAATCAATACAATCTGATGATTGCAAATGAACAGAATATGACTGACATACAACATAGTAACTGTAACTAGTGACTACTAGTAAATCTTTACAATCTGATGATTACAAATGGACAGGATATGACATACAACACAGTAACTGTAACTGTAACTAGTGACTACTAGTAAATCAATACAATCTGATGATTGCAAATGGACAGAATATGACATACAACATAGTAACTGTACCTGTAACTAGTGACTACTAGTATATCAATACAATCTGATGATTACAAATGGACAGTATATGACATACAACATAGTAAGTGTAAGTGTAACTAGTGACTACTAGTAAATCAATACAATCTGATGATTGCAAATGGACAGGATATGACATACAACCTTGTAAGTGTAATTGTAACTAGTGACTACTAGTAAATCAATACAATCTGATGATTGCAAATGGACAGGATATGACATACAACATAGTAACTTTAACTAGTGAATACTAGTAAATCAATACAATCAGATGATTGCAAATGGACAGGATATGACATACAACATCGTAAGTGTAACTGTAACTAGTGACTACTAGTAAATCAATACAATCTGATCATTACAAATGGACAGGATATGACATACAACACAGTAACTGTAACTAGTGACTACTAGTAAATCAATACAATCTGATGATTGCAAATGGACAGAATATGACATACAACATAGTAACTGTAACTGTAACTTGTGACTACTAGTATATCAATACAATCTGATGATTGCAAATGGACAGGATATGACATACAACATAGTAAGTGTAACTGTAACTAGTGACTACTAGTAAATCAATACAATCGGATGATTGCAAATGGACAGGATATAACATACAACATAGTAAGTGTAACTGTAACTAGTGACTACTAGTAAATCAATACAATGTGATGATTGTAAACGGACAAGATATGACATACAACATAGTAAGTGTAACTGTAACTAGTGACTACTAGTAAATCAATACAATCTGATGATTGCAAATGGACAGAATATGACATACAACATAGTAACTGTACCTGTAACTAGTGACTACTAGTATATCAATACAATCTGATGATTACAAATGGACAGTATATGACATACAACATAGTAAGTGTAAGTGTAACTAGTGACTACTAGTAAATCAATACAATCTGATGATTGCAAATGGACAGGATATGACATACAACCTTGTAAGTGTAATTGTAACTAGTGACTACTAGTAAATCAATACAATCTGATGATTGCAAATGGACAGGATATGACATACAACATAGTAACTTTAACTAGTGAATACTAGTAAATCAATACAATCAGATGATTGCAAATGGACAGGATATGACATACAACATCGTAAGTGTAACTGTAACTAGTGACTACTAGTAAATCAATACAATCTGATCATTACAAATGGACAGGATATGACATACAACACAGTAACTGTAACTAGTGACTACTAGTAAATCAATACAATCTGATGATTGCAAATGGACAGAATATGACATACAACATAGTAACTGTAACTGTAACTAGTGACTACTAGTATATAAATACAATCTGATGATTGCAAATGGACAGGATATGACATACAACATAGTAAGTGTAACTGTAACTAGTGACTACTAGTAAATCAATACAATGTGATGATTGTAAACGGACAAGATATGACATACAACATAGTAAGTGTAACTGTAACTAGTGACTACTAGTAAATCAATACAATCGGATGATTGCAAATGGACAGGATATGACATACAACATAGTAATTGTAACTGTAACTAGTGAATAGTAGTAAATCAATACAATCTGATGATTGCAAATGAACAGGATATGACTGACATACAACATAGTAACTGTAACTATATCTGTAACTAGTGACTACGAGTAAATCAATACAATCTGATGATTGCAAATGGACAGGATATGACATACAACATTGTAACTGTAACTGTAACTAGTGACTACTAGTAAATCTTTACAATCTGATGATTGCAAATGGACAGGATATGACATACAGCATAGTAACTGTAACTGTAACTTGTGACTACTAGTAAATCAATACAATCTGATGATTGCAAATGGACAGGATATGACATACAGCATAAGTGTAACTGTAACTAGTGACTACTAGTAAATCAATACAATCGGATGATTGCAAATGGACAGGATATAACATACAACATAGTAAGTGTAACTGTAACTAGTGACTACTAGTAAATAAATACAATGTGATGATTGTAAACGGACAAGATATGACATTCAACATAGTAAGTGTAACTGTAACTAGTGACTACTAGTAAATCAATACAATCGGATGATTGCAAATGGACAGGATATGACATACAACATAGTAATTGTAACTGTAACTAGTGAATAGTAGTAAATCAATACAATCTGATGATTGCAAATGAACAGGATATGACTGACATACAACATAGTAACTGTAACTATATCTGTAACTAGTGACTACGAGTAAATCAATACAATCTGATGATTGCAAATGGACAGGATATGACATACAACATAGTAACTGTAACTGTAACTAGTGACTACTAGTAAATCTTTACAATCTGATGATTGCAAATGGACAGGATATGACATACAGCATAGTAACTGTAACTGTAACTTGTGACTACTAGTAAATCAATACAATCTGATGATTGCAAATGGACAGGATATGACATACAGCATAAGTGTAACTGTAACTTGTGACTACTAGTAAATCAATTCAATCTGATGATTGCAAATGGACAGGATATGACATACAACATAGTAAATGTAACTGTAACTAGTGAATACTAGTAAATCAATACAATCTGATGATTGCAAATGAACAGAATATGACTGACATACAACATAGTAACTGTAACTAGTGACTACTAGTAAATCTTTACAATCTGATGATTACAAATGGACAGGATATGACATACAACACAGTAACTGTAACTGTAACTAGTGACTACTAGTAAATCAATACAATCTGATGATTGCAAATGGACAGAATATGACATACAACATAGTAACTGTACCTGTAACTAGTGACTACTAGTATATCAATACAATCTGATGATTACAAATGGACAGTATATGACATACAACATAGTAAGTGTAAGTGTAACTAGTGACTACTAGTAAATCAATACAATCTGATGATTGCAAATGGACAGGATATGACATACAACATTGTAAGTGTAATTGTAACTAGTGACTACTAGTAAATCAATACAATCTGATGATTGCAAATGGACAGGATATGACATACAACATAGTAACTGTAACTAGTGAATACTAGTAAATCAATACAATCAGATGATTGCAAATGGACAGGATATGACATACAACATCGTAAGTGTAACTGTAACTAGTGACTACTAGTAAATCAATACAATCTGATCATTACAAATGGACAGGATGTGACATACAACATAATAACTGTAACTGTAACTAGTGACTACTAGTATATCAATACAATCTGATCATTACAAATGGACAGGATATGACATACAACATTGTAAGTGTAACTGTAAGTAGTGACTACTAGTAAATCAATACAATCTGATGATTGCAAATGGACAGGATATGACATACAACATAGTAAGTGTAAGTGTAACTAGTGACTACTAGTATATCAATACAATCGGATGATTGCAAATGGACAGGATATGACATACAACATACTTAGTGTAACTGTAACTAGTGACTACTAGTAAATCATTACAATGTGATGATTGTAAACGGACAGGATATGACATACAACATAGTAAGTGTAACTGTAACTAGTGACTACTAGTAAATCAATACAATCTGATGATTGCAAATGGACAGGATATGACATACAACATAGTAAGTGTAACTGTAACTAGTGACTACTAGTAAATCAATACAATCTGATGATTGCAAATGGACAGGATATGACATACAACATAGTAACTGTAACTAGTGAATACTAGTAAATCAATACCATCAGATGGTTGCAAATGGACAGGATATGACATACAACATAGTAAGTGTAACTGTAACTAGTGACTACTAGTAAATCAATACAATCTGATGATTGCAAATGGACAGAATATGACATACAACATAGTAACTGTAACTAGTGACTACTAGTATATCAATACAATCTGATGATTGCAAATGGACAGGATATGACATACAACATAGTAAGTGTAACTGTAACTAGTGACTACTAGTAAATCAATACAATCGGATGATTGCAAATGGACAGGATATAACATACAACATAGTAAGTGTAACTGTAACTAGTGACTACTAGTAAATCAATACAATGTGATGATTGTAAACAGACAAGATATGACATACAACATAGTAAGTGTAACTGTAACTAGTGACTACTAGTAAATCAATACAATCTGATGATTGCAAATGAACAGGATATGACTGACATACAACATAGTAACTGTAACTGTAACTGTAACTAGTGACTACGAGTAAATCAATACAATCTGATGATTGCAAATGGACAGGATATGACAAACAACATAGTAACTGTAACTGTAACTAGTGACTACTAGTAAATCTTTACAATCTTATTATTGCAAATGGACAGGATATGACATACAGCATAGTAACTGTAACTGTAACTAGTGACTACTAGTAAATCAATACAATCTGATGATTGCAAATGGACAGGATATGACATACAGCATAAGTGTAACTGTAACTAGTGACTACTAGTAAATCAATTCAATCTGATGATTGCAAATGGACAGGGTATGACATACAACATATTAACTGTAACTGTAACTAGTGAATACTAGTAAATCAATACAATCTGATGATTGCAAATGAACAGGATATGACTGACATACAACATAGTAACTGTAACTGTAACTAGTGACAACTAGTAAATCAATACAATCTGATGATTGCAAATGGACAGGATATGACATACAACATAGTAACTGTAACTAGTGACTACTAGTAAATCTTTACAATCTAATGATTGCAAATGGACAGAATATGACATACAACATAGTAACTGTAACTGTAACTAGTGACTACTAGTATATCAATACAATCTGATGATTACAAATGGACAGGATATGACATACAACATAGTAAGTGTAAGTGTAACTAGTGACTACTAGTAAATCAATACAATCTGATGATTGCAAATGGACAAGATATGACATACAACATTGTAAGTGTAACTGTAACTAGTGACTACTAGTAAATCAATACAATCTGATGATTGCAAATGGACAGGATATGACATACAACACAGTAACTGTAACTAGTGATTACTAGTAAATCAATACAATCTGATGATTGCAAATGGACAGAATATGACATACAACATAGTAACTGTAACTGTAACTAGTGACTACTAGTATATCAATACAATCTGATGATTGCAAATGGACAGGATATGACATACAACATAGTAAGTGTAACTGTAACTAGTGACTACTAGTAAATCAATACAATCGGATGATTGCAAATGGACAGGATATAACATACAACATAGTAAGTGTAACTGTAACTAGTGACTACTAGTAAATCAATACAATGTGATGATTGTAAACGGACAAGATATGACATACAACATAGTAAGTGTAACTGTAACTAGTGACTACTAGTAAATCAATACAATTGGATGATTGCAAATGGACAGGATATGACATACAACATAGTAATTGTAACTGTAACTAGTGAATAGTAGTAAATCAATACAATCTGATGATTGCAAATGAACAGGATATGACTGACATACAACATAGTAACTGTAACTATATCTGTAACTAGTGACTACGAGTAAATCAATACAATCTGATGATTGCAAATGGACAGGATATGACATACAACATAGTAACTGTAACTGTAACTAGTGACTACTAGTAAATCTTTACAATCTGATGATTGCAAATGGACAGGATATGACATACAGCATAGTAACTGTAACTGTAACTTGTGACTACTAGTAAATCAATACAATCTGATGATTGCAAATGGACAGGATATGACATACAGCATAAGTGTAACTGTAACTAGTGACTACTAGTAAATCAATACAATCGGATGATTGCAAATGGACAGGATATAACATACAACATAGTAAGTGTAACTGTAACTAGTGACTACTAGTAAATCAATACAATGTGATGATTGTAAACAGACAAGATATGACATATAACATAGTAAGTGTAACTGTAACTAGTGACTACTAGTAAATCAATGCAATCGGATGATTGCAAATGGACAGGATATGACATACAACATAGTAATTGTAACTGTAACTAGTGAATAGTAGTAAATCAATAAATCTGATGATTGCAAATGAACAGGATATGACTGACATACAACATAGTAACTGTAACTATATCTGTAACTAGTGACTACGAGTAAATCAATACAATCTGATGATTGCAAATGGACAGGATATGACATACAACATAGTAACTGTAACTGTAACTAGTGACTACTAGTAAATCTTTACAATCTGATGATTGCAAATGGACAGGATATGACATACAGCATAGTAACTGGAACTGTAACTTGTGACTACTAGTAAATCAATACAATCTGATGATTGCAAATGGACAGGATATGACATACAGCATAAGTGTAACTGTAACTTGTGACTACTAGTAAATCAATTCAATCTGATGATTGCAAATGGACAGGATATGACATACAACATAGTAACTGTAACTGTAACTAGTGACTACTAGTAAATCAATACAATCTGATGATTGCAAATGGACAGGATATGACATACAACATAGTAACTGTAACTGTAACTAGTGACTACTAGTAAATCTTTACAGTCTGATGATTGCAAATGGACAGGATATGACATACAACATAGTAACTGTAACTGTAACTAGTGACAACTAGTAAATCAATACAATCTGATGATTGCAAATGGACAGGATATGACATACAACATAGTAACTGTAACTAGTGACTACTAGTATATCAATACAATCTGATGATTACAAATGGACAGGATATGACATACAACATAGTAAGTGTAAGTGTAACTAGTGACTACTAGTAAATCAATACAATCTGATGATTGCAAATGGACAGGATATGACATACAACTTTGTAAGTGTAACTGTAACTAGTGACTACTAGTAAATCAATACAATCTGATGATTGCAAATGGACAGGATATGGCATACAACACAGTAACTGTAACTAGTGACTACTAGTAAATCAATACAATCTGATGATTGCAAATGGACAGAATATGACATACAACATAGTAACTGTAACTAGTGACTACTAGTATATCAATACAATCTGATGATTGCAAATGGACAGGATATGACATACAACATAGTAAGTGTAACTGTAACTAGTGACTACTAGTAAATCAATACAATCGGATGATTGCAAATGGACAGGATATAACATACAACATTGTAAGTGTAACTGTAACTAGTGACTACTAGTAAATCAATACAATGTGATGATTGTAAACAGACAAGATATGACATACAACATAGTAAGTGTAAATGTAACTAGTGACTACTAGTAAATCAATACAATCGGATGATTGCAAATGGACAGGATATGACATACAACATAGTAACTGTAACTGTAACTAGTGAATAGTAGTAAATCAATACAATCTGATGATTGCAAATGAACAGGATATGACTGACATACAACATAGTAACTGTAACTGTAACTGTAACTAGTGACTACGAGTAAATCAATACAATCTGATGATTGCAAATGGACAGGATATGACAAACAACATAGTAACTGTAACTGTAACTAGTGACTACTAGTAAATCTTTACAATCTTATTATTGCAAATGGACAGGATATGACATACAGCATAGTAACTGTAACTGTAACTTGTGACTACTAGTAAATCAATACAATCTGATGATTGCAAATGGACAGGATATGACATACAGCATAAGAGTAACTGTAACTTGTGACTACTAGTAAATCAATTCAATCTGATGATTGCAAATGGACAGAATATGACATACAACATAGTAACTGTACCTGTAACTAGTGACTACTAGTATATCAATACAATCTGATGATTACAAATGGACTGGATATGACATACAACATAGTAAGTGTAAGTGTAACTAGTGACTACTAGTAAATCAATACAATCTGATGATTGCAAATGAACAGGATATGACATACAACATAGTAAGTGTAACTGTAACTAGTGACTACTAGTAAATCAATACAATCGGATGATTGCAAATGGACAGGATATAACATACAACATAGTAAGTGTAACTGTAACTAGTGACTACTAGTAAATCAATACAATGTGATGATTGTAAACAGACAAGATATGACATACAACATAGTAAGTGTAACTGTAACTAGTGACTACTAGTAAATCAATACAATCTGATGATTGCAAATGAACAGGATATGACTGACATACAACATAGTAACTGTAACTGTAACTGTAACTAGTGACTACGAGTAAATCAATACAATCTGATGATTGCAAATGGACAGGATATGACAAACAACATAGTAACTGTAACTGTAACTAGTGACTACTAGTAAATCTTTACAATCTTATTATTGCAAATGGACAGGATATGACATACAGCATAGTAACTGTAACTGTAACTAGTGACTACTAGTAAATCAATACAATCTGATGATTGCAAATGGACAGGATATGACATACAGCATAAGTGTAACTGTAACTAGTGACTACTAGTAAATCAATACAATGTGATGATTGTAAACGGACAAGATATGACATACAACATAGTAAGTGTAACTGTAACTAGTGACTACTAGTAAATCAATACAATTGGATGATTGCAAATGGACAGGATATGACATACAACATAGTAATTGTAACTGTAACTAGTGAATAGTAGTAAATCAATACAATCTGATGATTGCAAATGAACAGGATATGACTGACATACAACATAGTAACTGTAACTATATCTGTAACTAGTGACTACGAGTAAATCAATACAATCTGATGATTGCAAATGGACAGGATATGACATACAACATAGTAACTGTAACTGTAACTAGTGACTACTAGTAAATCTTTACAATCTGATGATTGCAAATGGACAGGATATGACATACAGCATAGTAACTGTAACTGTAACTTGTGACTACTAGTAAATCAATACAATCTGATGATTGCAAATGGACAGGATATGACATACAGCATAAGTGTAACTGTAACTAGTGACTACTAGTAAATCAATACAATCGGATGATTGCAAATGGACAGGATATAACATACAACATAGTAAGTGTAACTGTAACTAGTGACTACTAGTAAATCAATACAATGTGATGATTGTAAACAGACAAGATATGACATATAACATAGTAAGTGTAACTGTAACTAGTGACTACTAGTAAATCAATGCAATCGGATGATTGCAAATGGACAGGATATGACATACAACATAGTAATTGTAACTGTAACTAGTGAATAGTAGTAAATCAATAAATCTGATGATTGCAAATGAACAGGATATGACTGACATACAACATAGTAACTGTAACTATATCTGTAACTAGTGACTACGAGTAAATCAATACAATCTGATGATTGCAAATGGACAGGATATGACATACAACATAGTAACTGTAACTGTAACTAGTGACTACTAGTAAATCTTTACAATCTGATGATTGCAAATGGACAGGATATGACATACAGCATAGTAACTGGAACTGTAACTTGTGACTACTAGTAAATCAATACAATCTGATGATTGCAAATGGACAGGATATGACATACAGCATAAGTGTAACTGTAACTTGTGACTACTAGTAAATCAATTCAATCTGATGATTGCAAATGGACAGGATATGACATACAACATAGTAACTGTAACTGTAACTAGTGACTACTAGTAAATCAATACAATCTGATGATTGCAAATGGACAGGATATGACATACAACATAGTAACTGTAACTGTAACTAGTGACTACTAGTAAATCTTTACAGTCTGATGATTGCAAATGGACAGGATATGACATACAACATAGTAACTGTAACTGTAACTAGTGACAACTAGTAAATCAATACAATCTGATGATTGCAAATGGACAGGATATGACATACAACATAGTAACTGTAACTAGTGACTACTAGTATATCAATACAATCTGATGATTACAAATGGACAGGATATGACATACAACATAGTAAGTGTAAGTGTAACTAGTGACTACTAGTAAATCAATACAATCTGATGATTGCAAATGGACAGGATATGACATACAACTTTGTAAGTGTAACTGTAACTAGTGACTACTAGTAAATCAATACAATCTGATGATTGCAAATGGACAGGATATGGCATACAACACAGTAACTGTAACTAGTGACTACTAGTAAATCAATACAATCTGATGATTGCAAATGGACAGAATATGACATACAACATAGTAACTGTAACTAGTGACTACTAGTATATCAATACAATCTGATGATTGCAAATGGACAGGATATGACATACAACATAGTAAGTGTAACTGTAACTAGTGACTACTAGTAAATCAATACAATCGGATGATTGCAAATGGACAGGATATAACATACAACATTGTAAGTGTAACTGTAACTAGTGACTACTAGTAAATCAATACAATGTGATGATTGTAAACAGACAAGATATGACATACAACATAGTAAGTGTAAATGTAACTAGTGACTACTAGTAAATCAATACAATCGGATGATTGCAAATGGACAGGATATGACATACAACATAGTAACTGTAACTGTAACTAGTGAATAGTAGTAAATCAATACAATCTGATGATTGCAAATGAACAGGATATGACTGACATACAACATAGTAACTGTAACTGTAACTGTAACTAGTGACTACGAGTAAATCAATACAATCTGATGATTGCAAATGGACAGGATATGACAAACAACATAGTAACTGTAACTGTAACTAGTGACTACTAGTAAATCTTTACAATCTTATTATTGCAAATGGACAGGATATGACATACAGCATAGTAACTGTAACTGTAACTTGTGACTACTAGTAAATCAATACAATCTGATGATTGCAAATGGACAGGATATGACATACAGCATAAGAGTAACTGTAACTTGTGACTACTAGTAAATCAATTCAATCTGATGATTGCAAATGGACAGAATATGACATACAACATAGTAACTGTACCTGTAACTAGTGACTACTAGTATATCAATACAATCTGATGATTACAAATGGACTGGATATGACATACAACATAGTAAGTGTAAGTGTAACTAGTGACTACTAGTAAATCAATACAATCTGATGATTGCAAATGAACAGGATATGACATACAACATAGTAAGTGTAACTGTAACTAGTGACTACTAGTAAATCAATACAATCGGATGATTGCAAATGGACAGGATATAACATACAACATAGTAAGTGTAACTGTAACTAGTGACTACTAGTAAATCAATACAATGTGATGATTGTAAACAGACAAGATATGACATACAACATAGTAAGTGTAACTGTAACTAGTGACTACTAGTAAATCAATACAATCTGATGATTGCAAATGAACAGGATATGACTGACATACAACATAGTAACTGTAACTGTAACTGTAACTAGTGACTACGAGTAAATCAATACAATCTGATGATTGCAAATGGACAGGATATGACAAACAACATAGTAACTGTAACTGTAACTAGTGACTACTAGTAAATCTTTACAATCTTATTATTGCAAATGGACAGGATATGACATACAGCATAGTAACTGTAACTGTAACTAGTGACTACTAGTAAATCAATACAATCTGATGATTGCAAATGGACAGGATATGACATACAGCATAAGTGTAACTGTAACTAGTGACTACTAGTAAATCAATTCAATCTGATGATTGCAAATGGACAGGGTATGACATACAACATATTAACTGTAACTGTAACTAGTGAATACTAGTAAATCAATACAATCTGATGATTGCAAATGAACAGGATATGACTGACATACAACATAGTAACTGTAACTGTAACTAGTGACAACTAGTAAATCAATACAATCTGATGATTGCAAATGGACAGGATATGACATACAACATAGAAACTGTAACTAGTGACTACTAGTAAATCTTTACAATCTAATGATTGCAAATGGACAGAATATGACATACAACATAGTAACTGTAACTGTAACTAGTGACTACTAGTATATCAATACAATCTGATGATTACAAATGGACAGGATATGACATACAACATAGTAAGTGTAAGTGTAACTAGTGACTACTAGTAAATCAATACAATCTGATGATTGCAAATGGACAAGATATGACATACAACATTGTAAGTGTAACTGTAACTAGTGACTACTAGTAAATCAATACAATCGGATGATTGCAAATGGACAGGATATAACATACAACACAGTAACTGTAACTAGTGATTACTAGTAAATCAATACAATCTGATGATTGCAAATGGACAGAATATGACATACAACATAGTAACTGTAACTGTAACTAGTGACTACTAGTATATCAATACAATCTGATGATTGCAAATGGACAGGATATGACATACAACATAGTAAGTGTAACTGTAACTAGTGACTACTAGTAAATCAATACAATCGGATGATTGCAAATGGACAGGATATAACATACAACATAGTAAGTGTAACTGTAACTAGTGACTACTAGTAAATCAATACAATGTGATGATTGTAAACGGACAAGATATGACATACAACATAGTAAGTGTAACTGTAACTAGTGACTACTAGTAAATCAATACAATTGGATGATTGCAAATGGACAGGATATGACATACAACATAGTAATTGTAACTGTAACTAGTGAATAGTAGTAAATCAATACAATCTGATGATTGCAAATGAACAGGATATGACTGACATACAACATAGTAACTGTAACTATATCTGTAACTAGTGACTACGAGTAAATCAATACAATCTGATGATTGCAAATGGACAGGATATGACATACAACATAGTAACTGTAACTGTAACTAGTGACTACTAGTAAATCTTTACAATCTGATGATTGCAAATGGACAGGATATGACATACAGCATAGTAACTGTAACTGTAACTTGTGACTACTAGTAAATCAATACAATCTGATGATTGCAAATGGACAGGATATGACATACAGCATAAGTGTAACTGTAACTAGTGACTATTAGTAAATCAATACAATCGGATGATTGCAAATGGACAGGATATAACATACAACATAGTAAGTGTAACTGTAACTAGTGACTACTAGTAAATCAATACAATGTGATGATTGTAAACAGACAAGATATGACATATAACATAGTAAGTGTAACTGTAACTAGTGACTACTAGTAAATCAATGCAATCGGATGATTGCAAATGGACAGGATATGACATACAACATAGTAATTGTAACTGTAACTAGTGAATAGTAGTAAATCAATAAATCTGATGATTGCAAATGAACAGGATATGACTGACATACAACATAGTAACTGTAACTATATCTGTAACTAGTGACTACGAGTAAATCAATACAATCTGATGATTGCAAATGGACAGGATATGACATACAACATAGTAACTGTAACTGTAACTAGTGACTACTAGTAAATCTTTACAATCTGATGATTGCAAATGGACAGGATATGACATACAGCATAGTAACTGGAACTGTAACTTGTGACTACTAGTAAATCAATACAATCTGATGATTGCAAATGGACAGGATATGACATACAGCATAAGTGTAACTGTAACTTGTGACTACTAGTAAATCAATTCAATCTGATGATTGCAAATGGACAGGATATGACATACAACATAGTAACTGTAACTGTAACTAGTGACTACTAGTAAATCAATACAATCTGATGATTGCAAATGGACAGGATATGACATACAACATAGTAACTGTAACTGTAACTAGTGACTACTAGTAAATCTTTACAGTCTGATGATTGCAAATGGACAGGATATGACATACAACATAGTAACTGTAACTGTAACTAGTGACAACTAGTAAATCAATACAATCTGATGATTGCAAATGGACAGGATATGACATACAACATAGTAACTGTAACTAGTGACTACTAGTATATCAATACAATCTGATGATTACAAATGGACAGGATATGACATACAACATAGTAAGTGTAAGTGTAACTAGTGACTACTAGTAAATCAATACAATCTGATGATTGCAAATGGACAGGATATGACATACAACTTTGTAAGTGTAACTGTAACTAGTGACTACTAGTAAATCAATACAATCTGATGATTGCAAATGGACAGGATATGGCATACAACACAGTAACTGTAACTAGTGACTACTAGTAAATCAATACAATCTGATGATTGCAAATGGACAGAATATGACATACAACATAGTAACTGTAACTAGTGACTACTAGTATATCAATACAATCTGATGATTGCAAATGGACAGGATATGACATACAACATAGTAAGTGTAACTGTAACTAGTGACTACTAGTAAATCAATACAATCGGATGATTGCAAATGGACAGGATATAACATACAACATTGTAAGTGTAACTGTAACTAGTGACTACTAGTAAATCAATACAATGTGATGATTGTAAACAGACAAGATATGACATACAACATAGTAAGTGTAAATGTAACTAGTGACTACTAGTAAATCAATACAATCGGATGATTGCAAATGGACAGGATATGACATACAACATAGTAACTGTAACTGTAACTAGTGAATAGTAGTAAATCAATACAATCTGATGATTGCAAATGAACAGGATATGACTGACATACAACATAGTAACTGTAACTGTAACTGTAACTAGTGACTACGAGTAAATCAATACAATCTGATGATTGCAAATGGACAGGATATGACATACAGCATAAGAGTAACTGTAACTTGTGACTACTAGTAAATCAATTCAATCTGATGATTGCAAATGGACAGAATATGACATACAACATAGTAACTGTACCTGTAACTAGTGACTACTAGTATATCAATACAATCTGATGATTACAAATGGACTGGATATGACATACAACATAGTAAGTGTAACTGTAACTAGTGACTACTAGTAAATCAATACAATCGGATGATTGCAAATGGACAGGATATAACATACAACATTGTAAGTGTAACTGTAACTAGTGACTACTAGTAAATCAATACAATGTGATGATTGTAAACAGACAAGATATGACATACAACATAGTAAGTGTAAATGTAACTAGTGACTACTAGTAAATCTTTACAATCTTATTATTGCAAATGGACAGGATATGACATACAGCATAGTAACTGTAACTGTAACTTGTGACTACTAGTAAATCAATACAATCTGATGATTGCAAATGGACAGGATATGACATACAGCATAAGAGTAACTGTAACTTGTGACTACTAGTAAATCAATTCAATCTGATGATTGCAAATGGACAGAATATGACATACAACATAGTAACTGTACCTGTAACTAGTGACTACTAGTATATCAATACAATCTGATGATTACAAATGGACTGGATATGACATACAACATAGTAAGTGTAAGTGTAACTAGTGACTACTAGTAAATCAATACAATCTGATGATTGCAAATGAACAGGATATGACATACAACATTGTAAGTGTTACTGTAACTAGTGACTACTAGTAAATCAATACAATCTGATGATTGCAAATGGACAGGATATGACATACAACATTGTAAGTGTAACTGTAACTAGTGACTACTGTTAAATCAATACAATCTGATGATTGCAAATGGACAGGATATGACATACAACATTGCAAGTGTAACTGTAAGTAGTGACTACTAGTAAATCAATACAATCTGATGATTGCAAATGGACAGGATATGACATACAACACAGTAACTGTAACTAGTAACTACTAGTAAATCAATACAATCTGATGATGGCAAATGGACAGAATATGACATACAACATAGTAACTGTTACTGTAACTAGTGACTACTAGTATATCAATACAATCTGATGATTGCAAATGGACAGGATATGACATACAACATAGTAAGTGTAAGTGTAACTAGTGACTACTAGTAAATCAATACAATCGGATGATTGCAAATGGACAGGATATGACATACAACATAGTAAGTGTAACTGTAACTAGTGACTACTAGTAAATCAATACAATCGGATGATTGCAAAAGGACAGGATATGACATACAACATAGTAACTGTAACTGTAACTAGTGACTACTAGTATATCAATACAATCTGATGATTTCAAATGAACAGGATATGACTGACATACAACATAGTAACTGTAACTGGAACTGTAACTAGTGACTACTAGTAAATCAATACAATCTGATGATTGCAAATGGACAGGATATGACATACAATATAGTAACTGTAACTGTAACTAGTGACTACTAGTAAATCTTTACAATCTGATGATTGCAAATGGACAGGATATGACATACAGCATACTAACTGTAACTGTAACTAGTGACTACTAGTAAATCAATACAATCTGATGATTGCAAATGGACAGGATATGACATACAGCATAAGTGTAACTGTAACTAGTGACTACTAGTAAATCAATTCAATCTGATGATTGCAAATGGACAGGATATGACATACAGCATAGTAACTGTAACTGTAACTAGTGACTACTAGTAAATCAATACAATCGGATGATTGCAAATGGACAGGATATGACATACAACATACTTAGTGTAACTGTAACTAGTGACTACTAGTAAATCATTACAATGTGATGATTGTAAACGTACAGGATATGACATACAACATAGTAAGTGTAACTGTAACTAGTGACTACTAGTAAATCAATACAATCTGATGATTGAAAATGGACAGGATATGACATACAACATAGTAAGTGTAACTGAAACTAGTGACTACTAGTAAACCAATACAATCTGATAATTGCAAATGGACAGGATATGACATACAACATAGTAAGTGTAACTAGTGAAAACTAGTAAATCAATACAATCAGATGATTGCAAATGGACAGGATATGACATACAACATCGTAAGTCTAACTGTAACTAGTGACTACTAGTAAATCAATACAATCTGATGATTGCAAATGGACAGGATATGACATACAACATAGTATCTGTAACTGTAACTAGTGACTACTAGTAAATCAATACAATCTGATGATTGCAAACGGACCGGATATGACATACAACATAGTAACTGTAACTGTAACTAGTGAATACTAGTAAATCAATACAATCTGATGATTGCAAATGAACAGGATATGACTGACATACAACATAGTAACTGTAACTGTAACTAGTGACTACGAGTAAATCAATACAATCTGATGATTGCAAATGGACAGGATATGACATACAACATAGTAACTGTAACTGTAACTAGTGACTACTAATAAATCTTTACAATCTGATTATTGCAAATGGACAGGATATGACATACAGCATAGTAACTGTAACTGTAACTTGTGACTACTAGTAAATCAATACAATCTGATGATTGCAAATGGACAGGATATGACATACAGCATAAGAGTAACTGTAACTTGTGACTACTAGTAAATCAATTCAATCTGATGATTGCAAATGGACAGAATTTGACATACAACATAGTAACTGTACCTGTAACTAGTGACTACTAGTATATCAATACAATCTGATGATTACAAATGGACAGGATATGACATACAACATAGTAAGTGTAAGTGTAACTAGTGACTACTAGTAAATCAATACAATCTGATGATTGCAAATGGACAGGATATGACATACAACATTGTAAGTGTAACTGTAACTAGTGACTACTAGTAAATCAATACAATCTGATGATTGCAAATGGACAGGATATGACATACAACATTGTAAGTGTAACTGTAACTAGTGACTACTGTTAAATCAATACAATCTGATGATTGCAAATGGACAGGATATGACATACAACATTGCAAGTGTAACTGTAAGTAGTGACTACTAGTAAATCAATACAATCTGATGATTGCAAATGGACAGGATATGACATACAACACAGTAACTGTAACTAGTAACTACTAGTAAATCAATACAATCAGATGATGGCAAATGGACAGAATATGACATACAAAATAGTAACTGTAACTGTAACTAGTGACTACTAGTATATCAATACAATCTGATGCTTGCAAATGGACAGGATATGACATACAACATAGTAAGTGTAAGTGTAACTAGTGACTACTAGTAAATCAATACAATCGGATGATTGCAAATGGACAGGATATGACATACAACATAGTAAGTGTAACTGTAACTAGTGACTACTAGTAAATCAATACAATCGGATGATTGCAAAAGGACAGGATATGACATACAACATAGTAACTGTAACTGTAACTAGTGACTACTAGTATATCAATACAATCTGATGATTGCAAATGAACAGGATATGACTGACATACAACATAGTAACTGTAACTGTAACTGTAACTAGTGACTACTTGTAAATCAATACAATCTGATGATTGCAAATGGACAGGATATGACATACAATATAGTAACTGTAACTGTAACTAGTGACTACTAGTAAATCTTTACAATCTGATGATTGCAAATGGACAGGATATGACATACAGCATGCTAACTGTAACTGTAACTCGTGACTACTAGTAAATCAATACAATCTGATGATTGCAAATGGACAGGATATGACATACAGCATAAGTGTAACTGTAACTAGTGACTACTAGTAAATCAATTCAATCTGATGATTGCAAATGGACAGGATATGACATACAACATAGTAACTGTAACTGTAACTAGTGACTACTAGTATATCAATACAATCAGATGATTACAAATGGACAGGATATGACATACAACATAGTAAGTGTAAGTGTAACTAGTGACTACTAGTAAATCAATACAATCTGATGATTGCAAATGGACAGGATATGACATACAACATTGTAAGTGTAACTGTAACTAGTGACTACTAGTAAATCAATACAATCTGATGATTGCAAATGGACAGGATATGACATACAACATTGTAAGTGTAACTGTAACTAGTGACTACTGTTAAATCAATACAATCTGATGATTGCAAATGGACAGGATATGACATACAACATTGCAAGTGTAACTGTAAGTAGTGACTACTAGTAAATCAATACAATCTGATGATTGCAAATGGACAGGATATGACATACAACACAGTAACTGTAACTAGTAACTACTAGTAAATCAATACAATCAGATGATGGCAAATGGACAGAATATGACATACAACATAGTAACTGTAACTGTAACTAGTGACTACTAGTATATCAATACAATCTGATGCTTGCAAATGGACAGGATATGACATACAACATAGTAAGTGTAAGTGTAACTAGTGACTACTAGTAAATCAATACAATCGGATGATTGCAAATGGACAGGATATGACATACAACATAGTAAGTGTAACTGTAACTAGTGACTACTAGTAAATCAATACAATCGGATGATTGCAAAAGGACAGGATATGACATACAACATAGTAACTGTAACTGTAACTAGTGACTACTAGTATATCAATACAATCTGATGATTGCAAATGAACAGGATATGACTGACATACAACATAGTAACTGTAACTGGAACTGTAACTAGTGACTACTTGTAAATCAATACAATCTGATGATTGCAAATGGACAGGATATGACATACAATATAGTAACTGTAACTGTAACTAGTGACTACTAGTAAATCTTTACAATCTGATGATTGCAAATGGACAGGATATGACATACAGCATGCTAACTGTAACTGTAACTCGTGACTACTAGTAAATCAATACAATCTGATGATTGCAAATGGACAGGATATGACATACAGCATAAGTGTAACTGTAACTAGTGACTACTAGTAAATCAATTCAATCTGATGATTGCAAATGGACAGGATATGACATACAACATAGTAACTGTAACTGTAACTAGTGACTACTAGTATATCAATACAATCTGATGATTACAAATGGACAGGATATGACATACAACATAGTAACTGTAACTGTAACTAGTGACTACTAGAAAATCAATACAATCTGATGATTGAAAATGGACAGGATATGACATACAACATAGTAACTGTAACTAGTGAATACTAGTAAATCAATACAATCAGATGATTGCAAATGGACAGGATATGACATACAACATCGCAAGTGTAACTGTAACTAGTGACTACTAGTAAATCAATACAATCTGATGATTGCAAATGGACAGGATATGACATACAACATAGTATCTGTAACTGTAACTAGTGACTACTAGTAAATCAATACAATCTGATGATTGCAAATGGACAGGATATGACATACAACATAGTAACTGTAACTGTAACTAGTGAATACTAGTAAATCAATACAATCTGATGATTGCAAATGAACAGGATATGACTGACATACAACATAGTAACTGTAACTGTAACTAGTGACTACTAGTAAATCAATACAATCTGATGATTGCAAATGGACAGGATATGACATACAACATAGTAACTGTAACTAGTGACTACTAGTAAATCTTTACAATCTAATGATTGCAAATGGACAGGATATGACATACAACATTGTAAGTGTAACTGTAAGTAGTGACTACTAGTAAATCAATACAATCTGATGATTGCAAATGGACAGGATATGACATACAACACAGTAACTGTAACTAGTGACTACTGGTAAATCAATACAATCTGATGATTGCAAATGGACAGAATATGACATACAACATAGTAACTGTAACTGTAACTAGTGACTACTAGTATATCAATACAATCTGATGATTGCAAATGAACAGGATATGACTGACATACAACATAGTAACTGTAACTGGAACTGTAACTAGTGACTACTTGTAAATCAATACAATCTGATGATTGCAAATGGACAGGATATGACATACAATATAGTAACTGTAACTGTAACTAGTGAATACTAGTAAATCAATACAATCAGATGATTGCAAATGGACAGGATATGACATACAACATAGTAACTGTAACTAGTGAATACTAGTAAATCAATACAATCAGATGATTGCAAATGGACAGGATATGACATACAACATAGTAACTGTAACTAGTGAATACTAGTAAATCAATACAATCTGATGATTGCAAATGGACAGGATATGACATACAACATCGTAAGTGAAACTGTAACTAGTGACTACTAGTAAATCAATACAATCAGATGATGGCAAATGGACAGAATATGACATACAACATAGTAACTGTAACTGTAACTAGTGACTACTAGTAAATCAATACAATCGGATGATTGCAAAAGGACAGGATATGACATACAACATAGTAACTGTAACTGTAACTAGTGACTACTAGTATATCAATACAATCTGATGATTGCAAATGAACAGGATATGACTGACATACAACATAGTAACTGTAACTGGAACTGTAACTAGTGACTACTTGTAAATCAATACAATCTGATGATTGCAAATGGACAGGATATGACATACAATATAGTAACTGTAACTGTAACTAGTGAATACTAGTAAATCAATACAATCAGATGATTGCAAATGGACAGGATATGACATACAACATAGTAACTGTAACTAGTGAATACTAGTAAATCAATACAATCTGATGATTGCAAATGGACAGGATATGACATACAACACAGTAACTGTAACTAGTAACTACTAGTAAATCAATACAATCAGATGATGGCAAATGGACAGAATATGACATACAACATAGTAACTGTAACTGTAACTAGTGACTACTAGTATATCAATACAATCTGATGCTTGCAAATGGACAGGATATGACATACAACATAGTAAGTGTAAGTGTAACTAGTGACTACTAGTAAATCAATACAATCGGATGATTGCAAATGGACAGGATATGACATACAACATAGTAAGTGTAACTGTAACTAGTGACTACTAGTAAATCAATACAATCGGATGATTGCAAAAGGACAGGATATGACATACAACATAGTAACTGTAACTGTAACTAGTGACTACTAGTATATCAATACAATCTGATGATTGCAAATGAACAGGATATGACTGACATACAACATAGTAACTGTAACTGGAACTGTAACTAGTGACTACTTGTAAATCAATACAATCTGATGATTGCAAATGGACAGGATATGACATACAATATAGTAATTGTAACTGTAACTAGTGACTACTAGTAAATCTTTACAATCTGATGATTGCAAATGGACAGGATATGACATACAGCATGCTAACTGTAACTGTAACTCGTGACTACTAGTAAATCAATACAATCTGATGATTGCAAATGGACAGGATATGACATACAGCATAAGTGTAACTGTAACTAGTGACTACTAGTAAATCAATTCAATCTGATGATTGCAAATGGACAGGATATGACATACAACATAGTAACTGTAACTGTAACTAGTGACTACTAGTATATCAATACAATCTGATGATTACAAATGGACAGGATATGACATACAACATAGTAACTGTAACTGTAACTAGTGACTACTAGAAAATCAATACAATCTGATGATTGAAAATGGACAGGATATGACATACAACATAGTAACTGTAACTAGTGAATACTAGTAAATCAATACAATCAGATGATTGCAAATGGACAGGATATGACATACAACATCGCAAGTGTAACTGTAACTAGTGACTACTAGTAAATCAATACAATCTGATGATTGCAAATGGACAGGATATGACATACAACATAGTATCTGTAACTGTAACTAGTGACTACTAGTAAATCAATACAATCTGATGATTGCAAATGGACAGGATATGACATACAACATAGTAACTGTAACTGTAACTAGTGAATACTAGTAAATCAATACAATCTGATGATTGCAAATGAACAGGATATGACTGACATACAACATAGTAACTGTAACTGTAACTAGTGACTACTAGTAAATCAATACAATCTGATGATTGCAAATGGACAGGATATGACATACAACATAGTAACTGTAACTAGTGACTACTAGTAAATCTTTACAATCTAATGATTGCAAATGGACAGGATATGACATACAACATTGTAAGTGTAACTGTAAGTAGTGACTACTAGTAAATCAATACAATCTGATGATTGCAAATGGACAGGATATGACATACAACACAGTAACTGTAACTTGTGACTACTGGTAAATCAATACAATCTGATGATTGCAAATGGACAGAATATGACATACAACATAGTAACTGTAACTGTAACTAGTGACTACTAGTATATCAATACAATCTGATGATTGCAAATGAACAGGATATGACTGACATACAACATAGTAACTGTAACTGGAACTGTAACTAGTGACTACTTGTAAATCAATACAATCTGATGATTGCAAATGGACAGGATATGACATACAATATAGTAACTGTAACTGTAACTAGTGAATACTAGTAAATCAATACAATCAGATGATTGCAAATGGACAGGATATGACATACAACATAGTAACTGTAACTAGTGAATACTAGTAAATCAATACAATCAGATGATTGCAAATGGACAGGATATGACATACAACATAGTAACTGTAACTAGTGAATACTAGTAAATCAATACAATCTGATGATTGCAAATGGACAGGATATGACATACAACATCGTAAGTGAAACTGTAACTAGTGACTACTAGTAAATCAATACAATCAGATGATGGCAAATGGACAGAATATGACATACAACATAGTAACTGTAACTGTAACTAGTGACTACTAGTAAATCAATACAATCGGATGATTGCAAAAGGACAGGATATGACATACAACATAGTAACTGTAACTGTAACTAGTGACTACTAGTATATCAATACAATCTGATGATTGCAAATGAACAGGATATGACTGACATACAACATAGTAACTGTAACTGGAACTGTAACTAGTGACTACTTGTAAATCAATACAATCTGATGATTGCAAATGGACAGGATATGACATACAATATAGTAACTGTAACTGTAACTAGTGAATACTAGTAAATCAATACAATCAGATGATTGCAAATGGACAGGATATGACATACAACATAGTAACTGTAACTAGTGAATACTAGTAAATCAATACAATCAGATGATTGCAAATGGACAGGATATGACATACAACATAGTAACTGTAACTAGTGAATACTAGTAAATCAATACAATCTGATGATTGCAAATGGACAGGATATGACATACAACATCGTAAGTGAAACTGTAACTAGTGACTACTAGTAAATCAATACAATCTGATGATTGAAAATGGACAGGATATGACATACAACATAGTAAGTGTAACTGTAAGTAGTGACTACTAGTAAACCAATACAATCTGATGATTGCAAATGGACAGGATATGACATACAACATAGTAACTGTAACTAGTGAATACTAGTAAATCAATACAATCAGATGATTGCAAATGGACAGGATATGACATACAACATCGCAAGTGTAACTGTAACTAGTGACTACTAGTAAATCAATACAATCTGATGATTGCAAATGGACAGGATATGACATACAACATAGTATCTGTAACTGTAACTAGTGACTACTAGTAAATCAATACAATCTGATGATTGCAAATGGACAGGATATGACATACAACATAGTAACTGTAACTGTAACTAGTGAATACTAGTAAATCAATACAATCTGATGATTGCAAATGAACAGGATATGACTGACATACAACATAGTAACTGTAACTGTAACTAGTGACTACTAGTAAATCAATACAATCTGATGATTGCAAATGGACAGGATATGACATACAACATAGTAACTGTAACTAGTGACTACTAGTAAATCTTTACAATCTAATGATTGCAAATGGACAGGATATGACATACAACATTGTAAGTGTAACTGTAAGTAGTGACTACTAGTAAATCAATACAATCTGATGATTGCAAATGAACAGGATATGACATACAACACAGTAACTGTAACTAGTGACTACTGGTAAATCAATACAATCTGATGATTGCAAATGGACAGAATATGACATACAACATAGTAAGTGTAACTGTAACTAGTGACTACTAGTAAATCAATACAATCAGATGGTTGAAAATGGACAGGATATGACATACAACATAGTAAGTGTAACTGTAAGTAGTGACTACTAGTAAACCAATACAATCTGATGATTGCAAATGGACAGGATATGACATACAACATAGTAATTGTAACTAGTGAATACTAGTAAATCAATACAATCAGATGATTGCAAATGGACAGGATATGACATACAACATAGTAACTGTAACTAGTGAATACTAGTAAATCAATACAATCTGATGATTGCAAATGGACAGGATATGACATACAACATCGTAAGTGAAACTGTAACTAGTGACTACTAGTAAATCAATACAATCTGATGATTGAAAATGGACAGGATATGACATACAACATAGTAAGTGTAACTGTAAGTAGTGACTACTAGTAAACCAATACAATCTGATGATTGCAATTGGACAGGATATGACATACAACATAGTAACTGTAACTAGTGAATACTAGTAAATCAATACAATCAGATGATTGCAAATGGACAGGATATGACATAAAACATCGCAAGTGTAACTGTAACTAGTGACTACTAGTAAATCAATACAATCAGATGATTGCAAATGGACAGGATATGACATAAAACATCGCAAGTGTAACTGTAACTAGTGACTACTAGTAAATCAATACAATCAGATGATTGCAAATGGACAGGATATGACATACAACATAGTAACTGTAACTAGTGAATACTAGTAAATCAATACAATCTGATGATTGCAAATGGACAGGATATGACATACAACACAGTAACTGTAACTAGTAACTACTAGTAAATCAATACAATCAGATGATGGCAAATGGACAGAATATGACATACAACATAGTAACTGTAACTGTAACTAGTGACTACTAGTATATCAATACAATCTGATGCTTGCAAATGGACAGGATATGACATACAACATAGTAAGTGTAAGTGTAACTAGTGACTACTAGTAAATCAATACAATCGGATGATTGCAAATGGACAGGATATGACATACAACATAGTAAGTGTAACTGTAACTAGTGACTACTAGTAAATCAATACAATCGGATGATTGCAAAAGGACAGGATATGACATACAACATAGTAACTGTAACTGTAACTAGTGACTACTAGTATATCAATACAATCTGATGATTGCAAATGAACAGGATATGACTGACATACAACATAGTAACTGTAACTGGAACTGTAACTAGTGACTACTTGTAAATCAATACAATCTGATGATTGCAAATGGACAGGATATGACATACAATATAGTAACTGTAACTGTAACTAGTGACTACTAGTAAATCTTTACAATCTGATGATTGCAAATGGACAGGATATGACATACAGCATGCTAACTGTAACTGTAACTCGTGACTACTAGTAAATCAATACAATCTGATGATTGCAAATGGACAGGATATGACATACAGCATAAGTGTAACTGTAACTAGTGACTACTAGTAAATCAATTCAATCTGATGATTTCAAATGGACAGGATATGACATACAACATAGTAACTGTAACTGTAACTAGTGACTACTAGTATATCAATACAATCTGATGATTACAAATGGACAGGATATGACATACAACATAGTAACTGTAACTGTAACTAGTGACTACTAGAAAATCAATACAATCTGATGATTGAAAATGGACAGGATATGACATACAACATAGTAACTGTAACTAGTGAATACTAGTAAATCAATACAATCAGATGATTGCAAATGGACAGGATATGACATACAACATCGCAAGTGTAACTGTAACTAGTGACTACTAGTAAATCAATACAATCTGATGATTGCAAATGGACAGGATATGACATACAACATAGTATCTGTAACTGTAACTAGTGACTACTAGTAAATCAATACAATCTGATGATTGCAAATGGACAGGATATGACATACAACATAGTAACTGTAACTGTAACTAGTGAATACTAGTAAATCAATACAATCTGATGATTGCAAATGAACAGGATATGACTGACATACAACATAGTAACTGTAACTGTAACTAGTGACTACTAGTAAATCAATACAATCTGATGATTGCAAATGGACAGGATATGACATACAACATAGTAACTGTAACTAGTGACTACTAGTAAATCTTTACAATCTAATGATTGCAAATGGACAGGATATGACATACAACATTGTAAGTGTAACTGTAAGTAGTGACTACTAGTAAATCAATACAATCTGATGATTGCAAATGGACAGGATATGACATACAACACAGTAACTGTAACTTGTGACTACTGGTAAATCAATACAATCTGATGATTGCAAATGGACAGAATATGACATACAACATAGTAACTGTAACTGTAACTAGTGACTACTAGTATATCAATACAATCTGATGATTGCAAATGAACAGGATATGACTGACATACAACATAGTAACTGTAACTGGAACTGTAACTAGTGACTACTTGTAAATCAATACAATCTGATGATTGCAAATGGACAGGATATGACATACAATATAGTAACTGTAACTGTAACTAGTGAATACTAGTAAATCAATACAATCAGATGATTGCAAATGGACAGGATATGACATACAACATAGTAACTGTAACTAGTGAATACTAGTAAATCAATACAATCAGATGATTGCAAATGGACAGGATATGACATACAACATAGTAACTGTAACTAGTGAATACTAGTAAATCAATACAATCTGATGATTGCAAATGGACAGGATATGACATACAACATCGTAAGTGAAACTGTAACTAGTGACTACTAGTAAATCAATACAATCAGATGATGGCAAATGGACAGAATATGACATACAACATAGTAACTGTAACTGTAACTAGTGACTACTAGTAAATCAATACAATCGGATGATTGCAAAAGGACAGGATATGACATACAACATAGTAACTGTAACTGTAACTAGTGACTACTAGTATATCAATACAATCTGATGATTGCAAATGAACAGGATATGACTGACATACAACATAGTAACTGTAACTGGAACTGTAACTAGTGACTACTTGTAAATCAATACAATCTGATGATTGCAAATGGACAGGATATGACATACAATATAGTAACTGTAACTGTAACTAGTGAATACTAGTAAATCAATACAATCAGATGATTGCAAATGGACAGGATATGACATACAACATAGTAACTGTAACTAGTGAATACTAGTAAATCAATACAATCAGATGATTGCAAATGGACAGGATATGACATACAACATAGTAACTGTAACTAGTGAATACTAGTAAATCAATACAATCTGATGATTGCAAATGGACAGGATATGACATACAACATCGTAAGTGAAACTGTAACTAGTGACTACTAGTAAATCAATACAATCTGATGATTGAAAATGGACAGGATATGACATACAACATAGTAAGTGTAACTGTAAGTAGTGACTACTAGTAAACCAATACAATCTGATGATTGCAAATGGACAGGATATGACATACAACATAGTAACTGTAACTAGTGAATACTAGTAAATCAATACAATCAGATGATTGCAAATGGACAGGATATGACATACAACATCGCAAGTGTAACTGTAACTAGTGACTACTAGTAAATCAATACAATCTGATGATTGCAAATGGACAGGATATGACATACAACATAGTATCTGTAACTGTAACTAGTGACTACTAGTAAATCAATACAATCTGATGATTGCAAATGGACAGGATATGACATACAACATAGTAACTGTAACTGTAACTAGTGAATACTAGTAAATCAATACAATCTGATGATTGCAAATGAACAGGATATGACTGACATACAACATAGTAACTGTAACTGTAACTAGTGACTACTAGTAAATCAATACAATCTGATGATTGCAAATGGACAGGATATGACATACAACATAGTAACTGTAACTAGTGACTACTAGTAAATCTTTACAATCTAATGATTGCAAATGGACAGGATATGACATACAACATTGTAAGTGTAACTGTAAGTAGTGACTACTAGTAAATCAATACAATCTGATGATTGCAAATGAACAGGATATGACATACAACACAGTAACTGTAACTAGTGACTACTGGTAAATCAATACAATCTGATGATTGCAAATGGACAGAATATGACATACAACATAGTAAGTGTAACTGTAACTAGTGACTACTAGTAAATCAATACAATCAGATGGTTGAAAATGGACAGGATATGACATACAACATAGTAAGTGTAACTGTAAGTAGTGACTACTAGTAAACCAATACAATCTGATGATTGCAAATGGACAGGATATGACATACAACATAGTAATTGTAACTAGTGAATACTAGTAAATCAATACAATCAGATGATTGCAAATGGACAGGATATGACATACAACATAGTAACTGTAACTAGTGAATACTAGTAAATCAATACAATCTGATGATTGCAAATGGACAGGATATGACATACAACATCGTAAGTGAAACTGTAACTAGTGACTACTAGTAAATCAATACAATCTGATGATTGAAAATGGACAGGATATGACATACAACATAGTAAGTGTAACTGTAAGTAGTGACTACTAGTAAACCAATACAATCTGATGATTGCAAATGGACAGGATATGACATACAACATAGTAACTGTAACTAGTGACTACTAGTAAATCAATACAATCAGATGATTGCAAATGGACAGGATATGACATAAAACATCGCAAGTGTAACTGTAACTAGTGACTACTAGTAAATCAATACAATCTGATGATTGCAAATGGACAGGATATGACATACAACATAGTATCTGTAACTGTAACTAGTGACTACTAGTAAATCAATACAATCTGATGATTGCAAATGGACAGGATATGACATACAACATAGTAACTGTAACTGTAACTAGTAAATACTAGTAAATCAATACAATCTGATGATTGCAAATGAACAGGATATGACTGACATACAACATAGTAACTGTAACTGTAACTAGTGACTACTAGTAAATCAATACAATCTGATGATTGCAAATGGACAGGATATGACATACAACATAGTAACTGTAACTAGTGACTACTAGTAAATCTTTACAATCTAATGATTGCAAATGGACAGGATATGACATACAACATTGTAAGTGTAACTGTAAGTAGTGACTACTAGTAAATCAATACAATCTGATGATTGCAAATGGACAGGATATGACATACAACACAGTAACTGTAACTAGTGACTACTGGTAAATCAATACAATCTGATGATTGCAAATGGACAGAATATGACATACAACATAGTAAGTGTAACTGTAACTAGTGACTACTAGTAAATCAATACAATCGGATGATTGCAAATGGACAGGATATAACATACAACATAGTAAGTGTAACTGTAACTAGTGACTACTAGTAAATCAATACAATATGATGATTGTAAACGGACAGGATATGACATACAACATAGTAAGTGTAACTGTATCTAGTGACTACTAGTAAATCAATACAATCGGATGATTGCAAATGGACAGGATATGACATACAACATAGTAACTGTAACTGTAACTAGTGAATAGTAGTAAATCAATACAATCTGATGATTGCAAATGAACAGGATATGACTGACATACAACATAGTAACTGTAACTGTAACTAGTGACTACGAGTAAATCAATATAATCTGATGATTGCAAATGGACAGTATATTACATACAACATAGTAACTGTAACTGTAACTAGTGACTACTAGTAAATCTTTACAATCTGATGATTGCAAATGGACATGATATGACATACAGCATTGTAAGTGTAACAGTAACTAGTGACTACTAGTAAATCAATACAATCTGATGATTGCAAATGGACAGGATATGACATACAGCATAAGTGTAACTGTAACTAGTGACTACTAGTAAATCAATTCAATCAGATGATTGCAAATGGACAGGATATGACATACAACATAGTAACTGTAACTGTAACTAGTGAATACTAGTAAATCAATACAATCTGATGATTGCAGATGAACATGATATGACTGACATACAACATAGTAACTGTAACTAGTGACTACTAGTAAATCAATACAATCTGATGATTGCAAATGGACAGGATATGACATACAGCATAAGTGTAACTGTAACTAGTGACTACTAGTAAATCAATTCAATCAGATGATTGCAAATGGACAGGATATGACATACAACATAGTAACTGTAACTGTAACTAGTGAATACTAGTAAATCAATACAATCTGATGATTGCAGATGAACATGATATGACTGACATACAACATAGTAACTGTAACTAGTGACTACTAGTAAATCAATACAATCTGATGATTGCAAATGGACAGGATATGACATACAACATAGTAACTGTAACTATAACTAGTGACTACTAGTAAATCTTTACAATCTGATGATTACAAATGGACAGGATATGACATACAACATAGTAAGTGTAAGTGTAACTAGTGACTACTAGTAAATCAATACAATCTGATGATTGCAAATGGACAGGATATGACATACAACACAGTAACTGTAACTAGTGACTACTGGTAAATCAATACAATCTGATGATTGCAAATGGACAGAATATGACATACAACATAGTAAGTGTAACTGTAACTAGTGACTACTAGTAAATCAATACAATCGGATGATTGCAAATGGACAGGATATAACATACAACATAGTAAGTGTAACTGTAACTAGTGACTACTAGTAAATCAATACAATATGATGATTGTAAACGGACAGGATATGACATACAACATAGTAAGTGTAACTGTATCTAGTGACTACTAGTAAATCAATACAATCGGATGATTGCAAATGGACAGGATATGACATACAACATAGTAACTGTAACTGTAACTAGTGAATAGTAGTAAATCAATACAATCTGATGATTGCAAATGAACAGGATATGACTGACATACAACATAGTAACTGTAACTGTAACTAGTGACTACGAGTAAATCAATATAATCTGATGATTGCAAATGGACAGTATATGACATACAACATAGTAACTGTAACTGTAACTAGTGACTACTAGTAAATCTTTACAATCTGATGATTGCAAATGGACAGGATATGACATACAGCATAGTAACTGTAACTGTAACTAGTGACTACTAGTAAATCAATACAATCTGATGATTGCAAATGGACAGGATATGACATACAGCATAAGTGTAACTGTAACTAGTGACTACTAGTAAATCAATTCAATCAGATGATTGCAAATGGACAGGATATGACATACAACATAGTAACTGTAACTGTAACTAGTGAATACTAGTAAATCAATACAATCTGATGATTGCAGATGAACATGATATGACTGACATACAACATAGTAACTGTAACTAGTGACTACTAGTAAATCAATACAATCTGATGATTGCAAATGGACAGGATATGACATACAACATAGTAACTGTAACTATAACTAGTGACTACTAGTAAATCTTTACAATCTGATGATTACAAATGGACAGGATATGACATACAACATAGTAAGTGTAAGTGTAACTAGTGACTACTAGTAAATCAATACAATCTGATGATTGCAAATGGACAGGATATGACATACAACATTGTAAGTGTAACTGTAACTAGTGACTACTAGTAAATCAATACAATCTGATGATTGCAAATGGACAGGATATGACATACTACATTGTAAGTGTAACTGTAACTAGTGACTACTAGTAAATCAATACAATCTGATGATTGCAAATGGACAGGATATGACATACAACATAGTAACTGTAACTGTAACTAGAGACTACTAGTAAATCTTTACAATCTGATGATTGCAAATGGACAGGATATGACATACAGCATAGTAACTGTAACTGTAACTAGTGACTACTAGTAAATCAATTCAATCAGATGATTGCAAATGGACAGGATATGACATACAACTTAGTAACAGTAACTGTAACTAGTGAATACTAGTAAATCAATACAATCTGATGATTGCAGATGAACATGATATGACTGACATACAACATAGTAACTGTAACTAGTGACTACTAGTAAATCAATACAATCTGATGATTGCAAATGGACAGGATATGACATACAACATAGTAACTGTAACTATAACTAGTGACTACTAGTAAATCTTTACAATCTGATGATTACAAATGGACAGGATATGACATACAACATAGTAAGTGTAAGTGTAACTAGTGACTACTAGTAAATCAATACAATCTGATGATTGCAAATGGACAGGATATGACATACAACATTGTAAGTGTAACTGTAACTAGTGACTACTAGTAAATCAATACAATCTGATGATTGCAAATGGACAGGATATGACATACAACATTGTAAGTGTAACTGTAACTAGTGACTACTAGTACATCAATACAATCTGATGATTGCAAATGGACAGGATATGACATACAACATAGTAACTGTAACTGTAACTAGAGACTACTAGTAAATCTTTACAATCTGATGATTGCAAATGGACAGGATATGACATGCAGCTTAGTAACTGTAACTCTAACTAGTGACTACTAGTAAATCAATACAATCAGATGATTGCAAATGGACAGGATATGACATACAACATCGCAAGTGTAACTGTAACTAGTGACTACTAGTAAATCAATACAATCTGATGATTGCAAATGGACAGGATATGACATACAACATAGTATCTGTAACTGTAACTAGTGACTACTAGTAAATCAATACAATCTGATGATTGCAAATGGACAGGATATGACATACAACATAGTAACTGTAACTGTAACTAGTGAATACTAGTAAATCAATACAATCTGATGATTGCAAATGAACAGGATATGACTGACATACAACATAGTAACTGTAACTGTAACTAGTGACTACTAGTAAATCAATACAATCTGATGATTGCAAATGGACAGGATATGACATACAACATAGTAACTGTAACTAGTGACTACTAGTAAATCTTTACAATCTAATGATTGCAAATGGACAGGATATGACATACAACATTGTAAGTGTAACTGTAAGTAGTGACTACTAGTAAATCAATACAATCTGATGATTGCAAATGGACAGGATATGACATACAACACAGTAACTGTAACTAGTGACTACTGGTAAATCAATACAATCTGATGATTGCAAATGGACAGAATATGACATACAACATAGTAAGTGTAACTGTAACTAGTGACTACTAGTAAATCAATACAATCGGATGATTGCAAATGGACAGGATATAACATACAACATAGTAAGTGTAACAGTAACTAGTGACTACTAGTAAATCAATACAATATGATGATTGTAAACGGACAGGATATGACATACAACATAGTAAGTGTAACTGTATCTAGTGACTACTAGTAAATCAATACAATCGGATGATTGCAAATGGACAGGATATGACATACAACATAGTAACTGTAACTGTAACTAGTAAATAGTAGTAAATCAATACAATCTGATGATTGCAAATGAACAGGATATGACTGACATACAACATAGTAACTGTAACTGTAACTAGTGACTACGAGTAAATCAATATAATCTGATGATTGCAAATGGACAGTATATGACATACAACATAGTAACTGTAACTGTAACTAGTGACTACTAGTAAATCTTTACAATCTGATGATTGCAAATGGACAGGATATGACATACAGCATAGTAAATGTAACTGTAACTAGTGACTACTAGTAAATCAATACAATCTGATGATTGCAAATGGACAGGATATGACATACAGCATAAGTGTAACTGTAACTAGTGACTACTAGTAAATCAATTCAATCAGATGATTGCAAATGGACAGGATATGACATACAACATAGTAACTGTAACTGTAACTAGTGAATACTAGTAAATCAATACAATCTGATGATTGCAGATGAACATGATATGACTGACATACAACATAGTAACTGTAACTAGTGACTACTAGTAAATCAATACAATCTGATGATTGCAAATGGACAGGATATGACATACAACATAGTAACTGTAACTATAACTAGTGACTACTAGTAAATCTTTACAATCTGATGATTACAAATGGACAGGATATGACATACAACATAGTAAGTGTAAGTGTAACTTGTGACTACTAGTAAATCAATACAATCTGATGATTGCAAATGGACAGGATATGACATACAACATTGTAAGTGTAACTGTAACTAGTGACTACTAGTAAATCAATACAATCTGATGATTGCAAATGGACAGGATATGACATACAACATTGTAAGTGTAACTGTAACTAGTGACTACTAGTAAATCAATACAATCTGATGATTGCAAATGGACAGGATATGACATACAACATTGTAAGTGTAACTGTAACTAGTGACTACTAGTAAATCAATACAATCTGTTGATTGCAAATGGACAGGATATGACATACAACATAGTACCTGTAACTGTAACTAGAGACTACTAGTAAATCTTTACAATCTGATGATTGCAAATGGACAGGATATGACATGCAGCATAGTAACTGTAACTCTAACTAGTGACTACTAGTAAATCAATACAATCAGATGATTGCAAATGGACAGGATATGACATACAACATCGCAAGTGTAACTGTAACTAGTGACTACTAGTAAATCAATACAATCTGATGATTGCAAATGGACAGGATATGACATACATCATTTTAAGTGTAACTGTAACTAGTGACTACTAGTAAATCAATACAATCTGATCATTGCAAATGGACAGGATATGACATACAACACAGTAACTGTAACTGTAACTAGTGACTACTAGTAAATCAATACAATCTGATGATTGCAAATGGACAGAATATGACATACAACATAGTAACTGTAACTGTAACTAGTGAATACTAGTAAATCAATACAATCTGATGATTGCAAAAGAACAGGATATGACTGACATACAACATAGTAACTGTAACTGTAACTAGTGACTACTAGTAAATCAATACAATCTGATGATTGCAAATGGACAGGATATGACATACAACATAGTAACTGTAACTAGTGACTACTAGTAAATCTTTACAATCTAATGATTGCAAATGGACAGGATATGACATACAACATTGTAAGTGTAACTGTAAGTAGTGACTACTAGTAAATCAATACAATCTGATGATTGCAAATGGACAGGATATGACATACAACACAGTAACTGTAACTAGTGACTGCTGGTAAATCAATACAATCTGATGATTGCAAATGGACAGAATATGACATACAACATAGTAAGTGTAACTGTAACTAGTGACTACTAGTAAATCAATACAATCGGATGATTGCAAATGGACAGGATATAACATACAACATAGTAAGTGTAACTGTAACTAGTGACTACTAGTAAATCAATACAATATGATGATTGTAAACGGACAGGATATGACATACAACGTAGTAAGTGTAACTGTATCTAGTGACTACTAGTAAATCAATACAATCGGATGATTGCAAATGGACAGGATATGACATACAACATAGTAACTGTAACTGTAACTAGTGAATAGTAGTAAATCAATACAATCTGATGATTGCAAATGAACAGGATATGACTGACATACAACATAGTAACTGTAACTGTAACTAGTGACTACGAGTAAATCAATGTAATCTGATGATTGCAAATGGACAGTATATGACATACAACATAGTAACTGTAACTGTAACTAGTGACTACTAGTAAATCTTTACAATCTGATGATTGCAAATGGACAGGATATGACATACAGCATAGTAACTGTAACTGTAACTTGTGACTACTAGTAAATCAATACAATCTGATGATTGCAAATGGACAGGATATGACATACAGCATAAGTGTAACTGTAACTAGTGACTACTAGTAAATCAATTCAATCAGATGATTGCAAATGGACAGGATATGACATACAACATAGTAACTGTAACTGTAACTAGTGAATACTAGTAAATCAATACAATCTGATGATTGCAGATTTACATGATATGACTGACATACAACATAGTAACTGTAACTAGTGACTACTAGTAAATCAATACAATCTGATGATTGCAAATGGACAGGATATGACATACAACATAGTAACTGTAACTATAACTAGTGACTACTAGTAAATCTTTACAATCTGATGATTACAAATGGACAGGATATGACATACAACATAGTAACTGTAACTGTAACTAGTGAATAGTAGTAAATCAATACAATCTGATGATTGCAAATGAACAGGATATGACTGACATACAACATAGTAACTGTAACTGTAACTAGTGACTACGAGTAAATCAATATAATCTGATGATTGCAAATGGACAGAATATGACATACAACATAGTAACTGTAACTGTAACTAGTGACTACTAGTAAATCTTTACAATCTGATGATTGCAAATGGACAGGATATGACATACAGCATAGTAACTGTAACTGTAACTAGTGACTACTAGTAAATCAATACAATCTGATGATTGCAAATGGACAGGATATGACATACAGCATAAGTGTAACTGTAACTAGTGACTACTAGTAAATCAATTCAATCAGATGATTGCAAATGGACAGGATATGACATACAACATAGTAACTGTAACTGTAACTAGTGAATACTAGTAAATCAATACAATCTGATGATTGCAGATGAACATGATATGACTGACATACAACATAGTAACTGTAACTAGTGACTACTAGTAAATCAATACAATCTGATGATTGCAAATGGACAGGATATGACATCAATATAGTAACTGTAACTATAACTAGTGACTACTAGTAAATCTTTACAATCTGATGATTACAAATGGACAGGATATGACATACAACATAGTAAGTGTAAGTGTAACTAGTGACTACTAGTAAATCAATACAATCTGATGATTGCAAATGGACAGGATATGACATACAACATTGTAAGTGTAACTGTAACTAGTGACTACTAGTAAATCAATACAATCTGATGATTGCAAATGGACAGGATATGACATACAACATTGTAAGTGTAACTGTAACTAGTGACTACTAGCAAATCAATACAATCTGATGATTGCAAATGGACAGGATATGACATACAACATAGTAACTGTAACTGTAACTAGAGACTACTAGTAAATCTTTACAATCTGATGATTGCAAATGGACAGGATATGACATACAGCATAGTAACTGTAACTGTAACTAGTGACTACTAGTAAATCAATACAATCTGATGATTGCAAATGGACAGGATATGACATACAGCATAAGTGTAACTGTAACTAGTGACTACTAGTAAATCAATTCAATCAGATGATTGCAAATGGACAGGATATGACATACAACATAGTAACTGTAACTGTAACTAGTGAATACTAGTAAATCAATACAATCTGATGATTGCAGATGAACATGATATGACTGACATACAACATAGTAACTGTAACTAGTGACTACTAGTAAATCAATACAATCTGATGATTGCAAATGGACAGGATATGACATACAACATAGTAACTGTAACTATAACTAGTGACTACTAGTAAATCTTTACAATCTGATGATTACAAATGGACAGGATATGACATACAACATAGTAAGTGTAAGTGTAACTAGTGACTACTAGTAAATCAATACAATCTGATGATTGCAAATGGACAGGATATGACATACAACATTGTAAGTGTCACTGTAACTAGTGACTACTAGTAAATCAATACAATCTGACGATTGCAAATGGACAGGATATGACATACAACATTGTAAGTGTAACTGTAACTAGTGACTACTAGTAAATCAATACAATCTGATGATTGCAAATGGACAGGATATGACATACAACATAGTAACTGTAACTGTAACTAGAGACTACTAGTAAATCTTTACAATCTGATGATTGCAAATGGACAGGATATGA
Organism: Saccoglossus kowalevskii; assembly: GCF_978046115.1. Classification (NCBI taxonomy): domain Eukaryota; kingdom Metazoa; phylum Hemichordata; class Enteropneusta; family Harrimaniidae; genus Saccoglossus; species Saccoglossus kowalevskii. Next base: position 1,975,008 of record NC_140647.1, on the reverse strand, counting down.
CATGCAGCATAGTAACTGTAACTCTAACTAGTGACTACTAGTAAATCAATACAATCAGATGATTGCAAATGGACAGGATATGACATACAACATCGCAAGTGTAACTGTAACTAGTGACTACTAGTAAATCAATACAATCTGATGATTGCAAATGGACAGGATATGACATACAACATAGTATCTGTAACTGTAACTAGTGACTACTAGTAAATCAATACAATCTGATGATTGCAAATGGACAGGATATGACATACAACATAGTAACTGTAACTGTAACTAGTGAATACTAGTAAATCAATACAATCTGATGATTGCAAATGAACAGGATATGACTGACATACAACATAGTAACTGTAACTGTAACTAGTGACTACTAGTAAATCAATACAATCTGATGATTGCAAATGGACAGGATATGACATACAACATAGTAACTGTAACTAGTGACTACTAGTAAATCTTTACAATCTAATGATTGCAAATGGACAGGATATGACATACAACATTGTAAGTGTAACTGTAAGTAGTGACTACTATTAAATCAATACAATCTGATGATTGCAAATGGACAGGATATAACATACAACACAGTAACCGTAACTAGTGACTACTGGTAAATCAATACAATCTGATGATTGCAAATGGACAGAATATGACATACAACATAGTAAGTGTAACTGTAACTAGTGACTACTAGTAAATCAATACAATCAGATGATTGCAAATGGACAGGATATAACATACAACATAGTAAGTGTAACTGTAACTAGTGACTACTAGTAAATCAATACAATATGATGATTGTAAACGGACAGGATATGACATACAACATAGTAAGTGTAACTGTATCTAGTGACTACTAGTAAATCAATACAATCGGATGATTGCAAATGAACAGGATATGACTGACATACAACATAGTAACTGTAACTGTAACTAGTGACTACGAGTAAATCAATATAATCTGATGATTGCAAATGGACAGTATATGACATGCAACATAGTAACTGTAACTGTAACTAGTGACTACTAGTAAATCTTTACAATCTGATGATTGCAAATGGACAGGATATGACATACAGCATAGTAACTGTAACTGTAACTAGTGACTACTAGTAAATCAATACAATCTGATGATTGCAAATGGACAGGATATGACATACAGCATAAGTGTAACTGTAACTAGTGACTACTAGTAAATCAATTCAATCAGATGATTGCAAATGGACAGGATATGACATACAACATAGTAACTGTAACTGTAACTAGTGAATACTAGTAAATCAATACAATCTGATGATTGCAGATGAACATGATATGACTGACATACAACATAGTAACTGTAACTAGTGACTACTAGTAAATCAATACAATCTGATGATTGCAAATGGACAGGATATGACATACAACATAGTAACTGTAACTATAACTAGTGACTACTAGTAAATCTTTACAATCTGATGATTACAAATGGACAGGATATGACATACAACATAGTAAGTGTAAGTGTAACTAGTGACTACTAGTAAATCAATACAATCTGATGATTGCAAATGGACAGGATATGACATACAACATTGTAAGTGTAACTGTAACTAGTGACTACTAGTAAATCAATACAATCTGATGATTGCAAATGGACAGGATATGACATACAACATTGTAAGTGTAACTGTAACTAGTGACTACTAGTAAATCAATACAATCTGATGATTGCAAATGGACAGGATATGACATACAACATAGTAACTAACTGTAAGTAGTGACTACTATTAAATCAATACAATCTGATGATTGCAAATGGACAGGATATGACATACAACACAGTAACCGTAACTAGTGACTACTGGTAAATCAATACAATCTGATGATTGCAAATGGACAGAATATGACATACAACATAGTAAGTGTAACTGTAACTAGTGACTACTTGTAAATCAATACAATCAGATGATTGCAAATGGACAGGATATAACATACAACATAGTAAGTGTAACTGTAACTAGTGACTACTAGTAAATCAATACAATATGATGATTGTAAACGGACAGGATATGACATACAACATAGTAAGTGTAACTGTATCTAGTGACTACTAGTAAATCAATACAATCGGATGATTGCAAATGAACAGGATATGACTGACATACAACATAGTAACTGTAACTGTAACTAGTGACTACGAGTAAATCAATATAATCTGATGATTGCAAATGGACAGTATATGACATGCAACATAGTAACTGTAACTGTAACTAGTGACTACTAGTAAATCTTTACAATCTGATGATTGCAAATGGACAGGATATGACATACAGCATAGTAACTGTAACTGTAACTAGTGACTACTAGTAAATCAATACAATCTGATGATTGCAAATGGACAGGATATGACATACAGCATAAGTGTAACTGTAACTAGTGACTACTAGTAAATCAATTCAATCAGATGATTGCAAATGGACAGGATATGACATACAACATAGTAACTGTAACTGTAACTAGTGAATACTAGTAAATCAATACAATCTGATGATTGCAGATGAACATGATATGACTGACATACAACATAGTAACTGTAACTAGTGACTACTAGTAAATCAATACAATCTGATGATTGCAATTGGACAGGATATGACATACAACATAGTAACTGTAACTATAACTAGTGACTACTAGTAAATCTTTACAATCTGATGATTACAAATGGACAGGATATGACATACAACATAGTAAGTGTAAGTGTAACTAGTGACTACTAGTAAATCAATACAATCTGATGATTGCAAATGGACAGGATATGACATACAACATTGTAAGTGTAACTGTAACTAGTGACTACTAGTAAATCAATACAATCTGATGATTGCAAATGGACAGGATATGACATACAACATTGTAAGTGTAACTGTAACTAGTGACTACTAGTAAATCAATACAATCTGATGATTGCAAATGGACAGGATATGACATACAACATAGTAACTGTAACTGTAACTAGAGACTACTAGTAAATCTTTACAATCTGATGATTGCAAATGGACAGGATATGACATGCAGCATAGTAACTGTAACTCTAACTAGTGACTACTAGTAAATCAATACAATCTGATGATTGCAAATGGACAGGATATGACATACAACATTGTAAGTGTAACTGTAAGTAGTGACTGCTAGTAAATCAATACAATCTGATGATTGCAAATGGACAGGATATGACATACATCACAGTAACTGTAACTAGTGACTACTAGTAAATCAATACAATCTGATGATTGCAAATGGACAGAATATGACATACAACATAGTAACTGTAAATGTAAGAAGTGACTACTAGTAAATCAATACAATCTGATGATTGCAAATGGCCAGGATATGACATACAACATAATAAGTGTAACTGTAAGTAGTGACTACTAGTAAATCACTACAATCTGATGATTGCAAATGGACAGGATATGACATACAACACAGTAACTGTAACTAGTGACTACTAGTAAATCAATACAATCTGATGATTGCAAATGGACAGGATATGACATACAACATAGTAAGTGTAAGTGTAACTAGTGACTACTAGTAAATCAATACAATCGGATGATTGCAAATGGACAGGATATGACATACAACATAGTAAGTGTAAGTGTAACTAGTGACTACTAGTAAATCAATACAATCGGATGATTGCAAATGGACAGGATATGACATATAACATACTTAGTGTAACTGTAACTAGTGACTACTAGTAAATCAATACAATGTGATGATTGTAAACAGACAGGATATGACATACAACATAGTAAGTGTAACTGTAACTAGTGACTACTAGTAAATCAATACAATCGGATGATTGCAAATGGACAGGATATGACATATAACATACTTAGTGTAACTGTAACTAGTGACTACTAGTAAATCAATACAATGTGATGATTGTAAACGGACAGGATATGACATACAACATAGTAAGTGTAACTGTAACTAGTGACTACTAGTAAATCAATACAATCTGATGATTGCAAATGGACAGGATATGACATACAACATAGTAAGTGTAACTGTAACTAGTGACTACTAGTAAATCAATACAATCTGATGATTGCAAATGGACAGGATATGACATACAACATAGTAACTGTTACTGTAACTAGTGACTACTAGTAAATCTTTACAATCTGATGATTGCAAATGGACAGGATATAACATACAGCATAGTAACTGTAACTGTAACTAGTGACTACTAGTAAATCAATACAATCTGTTGATTGCAAAGGGACAGGATATGACATACAGCATAAGTGTAACTGTAACTAGTGACTACTAGTAAATCAATACAATCTGATGATTGCAAATGGACAGGATATGACATACAACACAGTAACTGTAACTGTAACTAATGACTACTAGTAAATCAATACAATCTGATGATTGCAAATGGACAGAATATGACATACAACATACTAAGTGTAAGTGTAACTAGTGACTACTAGTAAATCAATACAATCTGATGATTACAAATGGACAGGATATGACATACAACATAGTAAGTGTAAGTGTAACTAGTGACTACTAGTAAATCAATACAATCTGATGATTGCAAATGGTTAGGATATGACATACAACATTGTAAGTGTAACTGTAACTAGTGACTACTAGTAAATCAATACAATCTGATGATTGCCAATGGACAGGATATGACATACAACATTGTAAGTGTAACAGTAACTAGTGACTACTAGTAAATCAATACAATCTGATGATTGCAAATGGACAGGATATGACATACAACATTTTAAGTGTAACTGTAACTAGTGACTACTAGTAAATCAATACAATCTGATCATTGCAAATGGACAGGATATGACATACAACACAGTAACTGTAACTGTAACTAGTGACTACTAGTAAATCAATACAATCTGATGATTGCAAATGGACAGAATATGACATACAACATAGTAACTGTAACTGTAACTAGTGACTACTAGTATATCAATACAATCTGATGATTACAAATGGACAGGATATGACATACAACATAGTAAGTGTAAGTGTAATTAGTGACTACTAGTAAATCAATACAATCTGATGATTGCAAATGGACAGGATATGACATACAACATTGTAAGTGTAACTGTAACTAGAGAATACTAGTAAATCAATACAATCTGATGATTGCAAATGAACAGGATATGACTGACATACAACATAGTAACTGTAACTGTAACTAGTGACTACTAGTAAATCAATACAATCTGATGATTGCAAATGGACAGGATATGACATACAACATAGTAAGTGTAAGTGTAACTAGTGACTACTAGTAAATCAATACAATCTGATGATTGCAAATGGACAGGATATGACATACAACATTGTAAGTGTAACTGTAACTAGTGACTACTAGTAAATCAATACAATCTGATGATTGCAAATGGACAGGATATGACATACAGCATAGTAACTGTAACTGTAACTAGTGACTACTAGTAAATCAATACAATCTGTTGATTGCAAAGGGACAGGATATGACATAGAGCATAAGTGTAACTGTAACTAGTGACTACTAGTAAATCAATTCAATCTGATGATTACAAATGGACAGGATATGACATACAACATTGTAAGTGTAACTGTAACTAGTGACTACTAGTAAATCAATACAATCTGATGATTGCAAATGGACAGGATATGACATACAACACAGTAACTGTAAATGTAACTAATGACTACTAGTAAATCAATACAATCTGATGATTGCAAATGGACAGAATATGACATACAACATACTAAGTGTAAGTGTAACTAGTGACTACTAGTAAATCAATACAATCTGATGATTGCAAATGGACAGGATATGACATACAACATAGTAAGTGTAAGTGTAACTAGTGACTACTAGTAAATCAATACAATCTGATGATTGCAAATGGTTAGGATATGACATACAACATTGTAAGTGTAACTGTAACTAGTGACTACTAGTAAATGCATACAATCTGATGATAGCAAATGAACAGGATATGACATACAACATAGTAAGTGTAATTGTAACTAGTGACTACTAGTATATCAATACAATCTGATGATTGCAAATGGACAGGATATGACATACAACATAGTAAGTGTAAGTGTAACTAGTGACTACTAGTAAATCAATACAATCTGATGATTGCAAATGGACAGGATATGACATACAGCATAGTAACTGTAACTGTAACTAGTGACTACTAGTAAATCAATACAATCTGATGATTGCAAATGGACAGGATATGACATACAACATAGTAAGTGTAAGTGTAACTAGTGACTACTAGTAAATCAATACAATCTGATGATTGCAAATGGACAGGATATGACATACAACATTGTAAGTGTAACTGTAACTAGTGACTACTAGTAAATCAATACAATCTGATGATTGCAAATGGACAGGATATGATATACAACATTGTAAGTGTAACTGTAACTAGTGACTACTAGTAAATCAATACAATCTGATGATTGCAAATGGACAGGATATGATATACAACATTGTAAGTGTAACTGTAACTAGTGACTACTAGTAAATCAATACAATCTGATGATTGCAAATGGACAAGATATGACATACAACATAGTAACTGTAACTGTAACTAGTGACTACTAGTAAATTTTTACAATCTGATGATTGCAAATGGACAGGATATGACATACAGCATAGTAACTGCAACTGTAACTAGTGACTACTAGTAAATCAATACAATCTGATGATTGCAAATGGACAGGATATGAGATACATCATAAGTGTAACTGTAACTAGTGACTACTAGTAAATCAATTCAATCTGATGATTGCAAATGGACAGGATATGACATACAACATAGTAACTGTAACTGTAACTAGTGACTACTAGTAAATCAATACAAACTGATGATTGCAAATGGACAGGATATGACATACAACATTGTAAGTGTAACTGTAACTAGTGACTACTAGTAAATCAATACAATCTGATGATTGCAAATGGACAGGATATGACATACAACATTGTAAGTGTAACTGTAACTAGTGACTACTAGTAAATCAATACAATCTGATGATTGCAAATGGACAGGATATGACATACAACACAGTAACTGTAACTAGTGACTACTAGTAAATCAATACAATCTGATGATTGCAAATGGTCAGAATATGACATACAACATAGTTACTGTAACTGTAACTAGTGACTACTAGTATATCAATACAATCTGATGATTGCAAATGGACAGAATATGACATACAACATAGGAACTGTAACTGTAACTAGTGACTACTAGTATATCAATACAATCTGATGATTACAAATGGACAGGATATGACATACAACATAGTAAGTGTAAGTGTAATTAGTGACTACTAGTAAATCAATACAATCTGATGATTGCAAATGGACAGGATATGACACACAACATTGTAAGTGTAACTGTAACTAGAGAATACTAGTAAATCAATACAATCTGATGATTGCAAATGAACAGGATATGACTGACATACAACATAGTAACTGTAACTGTAACTAGTGACTACTAGTAAATCAATACAATCTGATGATTGCAAATGGTCAGGATATGACATACAACATAGTAACTGTAACTGTAACTAGAGACTACTAGTAAATCTTTACAATCTGATGATTGCAAATGGACAGGATATGACATACAGCATAGTAACTGCAACTGTAACTAGTGACTACTAGTAAATCAATACAATCTGATGATTGCAAATGGACAGGATATGAGATACAGCATAAGTGTAACTGTAACTAGTGACTACTAGTAAATCAATTCAATCTGATGATTGCAAATGGACAGGATATGACATACAACATAGTAACTGTAACTGTAACTAGTGACTACTAGTAAATCAATACAAACTGATGATTGCAAATGGACAGGATATGACATACAACACAGTAACTGTAACTGTAACTAATGACTACTAGTAAATCAATACAATCTGATGATTGCAAATGGACAGAATATGACATACAACATACTAAGTGTAAGTGTAACTAGTGACTACTAGTAAATCAATACAATCTGATGATTACAAATGGACAGGATATGACATACAACATAGTAAGTGTAAGTGTAACTAGTGACTACTAGTAAATCAATACAATCTGATGATTGCAAATGGTTAGGATATGACATACAACATTGTAAGTGTAACTGTAACTAGTGACTACTAGTAAATCAATACAATCTGATGATTGCCAATGGACAGGATATGACATACAACATTGTAAGTGTAACAGTAACTAGTGACTACTATTAAATCAATACAATCTGATGATTGCAAATGGACAGGATATGACATACAACATTTTAAGTGTAACTGTAACTAGTGACTACTAGTAAATCAATACAATCTGATCATTGCAAATGGACAGGATATGACATACAACACAGTAACTGTAACTGTAACTAGTGACTACTAGTAAATCAATACAATCTGATGATTGCAAATGGACAGAATATGACATACAACATAGTAACTGTAACTGTAACTAGTGACTACTAGTATATCAATACAATCTGATGATTACAAATGGACAGGATATGACATACAACATAGTAAGTGTAAGTGTAATTAGTGACTACTAGTAAATCAATACAATCTGATGATTGCAAATGGACAGGATATGACATACAACATTGTAAGTGTAACTGTAACTAGAGAATACTAGTAAATCAATACAATCTGATGATTGCAAATGAACAGGATATGACTGACATACAACATAGTAACTGTAACTGTAACTAGTGACTACTAGTAAATCAATACAATCTGATGATTGCAAATGGACAGGATATGACATACAACATAGTAACTGTAACTGTAACTAGAGACTACTAGTAAATCTTTACAATCTGATGATTGCAAATGGACAGGATATGACATACAGCATAGTAACTGTAACTGTAACTAGTGACTACTAGTAAATCAATACAATCTGATGATTGCAAATGGACAGGATATGACATACATCATAGTAAGTGTAAGTGTAACTAGTGACTACTAGTAAATCAATACAATCTGATGATTGCAAATGGACAGGATATGACATACAACATTGTAAGTGTAACTGTAACTAGTGACTACTAGTAAATCAATACAATCTGATGATTGCAAATGGACAGGATATGACATTCAGCATAGTAACTGTAACTGTAACTAGTGACTACTAGTAAATCAATACAATCTGTTGATTGCAAAGGGACAGGATATGACATAGAGCCTAAGTGTAACTGTAACTAGTGACTACTAGTAAATCAATTCAATCTGATGATTGCAAATGGACAGGATATGACATACAACATTGTAAGTGTAACTGTAACTAGTGACTACTAGTAAATCAATACAATCTGATGATTGCAAATGGACAGGATATGACATACAACACAGTAACTGTAAATGTAACTAATGACTACTAGTAAATCAATACAATCTGATGATTGCAAATGGACAGAATATGACATACAATATACTAAGTGTAAGTGTAACTAGTGACTACTAGTAAATCAATACAATCTGATGATTACAAATGGACAGGATATGACATACAACATAGTAAGTGTAAGTGTAACTAGTGACTACTAGTAAATCAATACAATCTGATGATTGCAAATGGTTAGGATATGACATACAACATTGTAAGTGTAACTGTAACTAGTGACTACTAGTAAATCAATACAATCTGATGATTGCAAATGGACAGGATATGACATACAACATTTTAAGTGTAACAGTAACTAGTGACTACTAGTAAATCAATACAATCTGATGATTGCAAATGGACAGGATATGACATACAACATTTTAAGTGTAACAGTAACTAGTGACTACTAGTAAATCAATACAATCTGATGATTACAAATGGACAGGATATGACATACAACATAGTAAGTGTAAGTGTAACTAGTGACTACTAGTAAATCAATACAATCTGATGATTGCAAATGGTTAGGATATGACATACAACATTGTAAGTGTAACTGTAACTAGTGACTACTAGTAAATCAATACAATCTGATGATTGCCAATGGACAGGATATGACATACAACATTGTAAGTGTAACAGTAACTAGTGACTACTAGTAAATCAATACAATCTGATGATTGCAAATGGACAGGATATGACATACAACATTTTAAGTGTAACTGTAACTAGTGACTACTAGTAAATCAATACAATCTGATCATTGCAAATGGACAGGATATGACATACAACACAGTAACTGTAACTGTAACTAGTGACTACTAGTAAATCAATACAATCTGATGATTGCAAATGGACAGAATATGACATACAACATAGTAACTGTAACTGTAACTAGTGACTACTAGTATATCAATACAATCTGATGATTACAAATGGACAGGATATGACATACAACATAGTAAGTGTAAGTGTAATTAGTGACTACTAGTAAATCAATACAATCTGATGATTGCAAATGGACAGGATATGACATACAACATTGTAAGTGTAACTGTAACTAGAGAATACTAGTAAATCAATACAATCTGATGATTGCAAATGAACAGGATATGACTGACATACAACATAGTAACTGTAACTGTAACTAGTGACTACTAGTAAATCAATACAATCTGATGATTGCAAATGGACAGGGTATGACATACAACATAGTAACTGTAACTGTAACTAGAGACTACTAGTAAATCTTTACAATCTGATGATTGCAAATGGACAGGATATGACATACAGCATAGTAAGTGTAAGTGTAACTAGTGACTACTAGTAAATCAATACAATCTGATGATTGCAAATGGACAGGATATGACATACAACATTGTAAGTGTAACTGTAACTAGTGACTACTAGTAAATCAATACAATCTGATGATTGCAAATGGACAGGATATGACATACAACATTGTAAGTGTAACTGTAACTAGTGACTACTAGTAAATCAATACAATCTGATGATTGCAAATGGACAGGATATGACATACAACATAGTAACTGTAACTGTAACTAGTGACTACTAGTAAATTTTTACAATCTGATGATTGCAAATGGACAGGATATGACATACAGCATAGTAACTGCAACTGTAACTAGTGACTACTAGTAAATCAATACAATCTGATGATTGCAAATGGACAGGATATGAGATACAGCATAAGTGTAACTGTAACTAGTGACTACTAGTAAATCAATTCAATCTGATGATTGCAAATGGACAGGATATGACATACAACATAGTAACTGTAACTGTAACTAGTGACTACTAGTAAATCAATACAAACTGATGATTGCAAATGGACAGGATATGACATACAACATTGTAAGTGTAACTGTAACTAGTGACTACTAGTAAATCAATACAATCTGATGATTGCAAATGGACAGGATATGACATACAACATTGTAAGTGTAACTGTAACTAGTGATTACTAGTAAATCAATACAATCTGATGATTGCAAATGGACAGGATATGACATACAACACAGTAACTGTAACTAGTGACTACTAGTAAATCAATACAATCTGATAATTGCAAATGGTCAGAATATGACATACAACATAGTTACTGTAACTGTAACTAGTGACTACTAGTATATCAATACAATCTGATGATTGCAAATGGACAGAATATGACATACAACATAGGAACTGTAACTGTAACTAGTGACTACTAGTATATCAATACAATCTGATGATTACAAATGGACAGGATATGACATACAACATAGTAAGTGTAAGTGTAATTAGTGACTACTAGTAAATCAATACAATCTGTTGATTGCAAATGGACAGGATATGACACACAACATTGTAAGTGTAACTGTAACTAGAGAATACTAGTAAATCAATACAATCTGATGATTGCAAATGAACAGGATATGACTGACATACAACATAGTAACTGTAACTGTAACTAGTGACTACTAGTAAATCAATACAATCTGATGATTGCAAATGGACAGGATATGACATACAACATAGTAACTGTAACTGTAACTAGAGACTACTAGTAAATCTTTACAATCTGATGATTGCAAATGGACAGGATATGACATACAGCATAGTAACTGTAACTGTAACTAGTGACTACTAGTAAATCAATACAATCTGATGATTGCAAATGGACAGGATATGACATACAACATAGTAAGTGTAAGTGTAACTAGTGACTACTAGTAAATCAATACAATCTGATGATTGCAAATGGACAGGATATGACATACAACATTGTAAGCGTAACTGTAACTAGTGACTACTAGTAAATCAATACAATCTGATGATTGCAAATGGACAGGATATGACATACAACATTGTAAGTGTAACTGTAACTAGTGACTACTAGTAAATCAATACAATCTGATGATTGCAAATGGACAGGATATGACATACAACATAGTAACTGTAACTGTAACTAGTGACTACTAGTAAATTTTTACAATCTGATGATTGCAAATGGACAGGATATGACATACAGCATAGTAACTGCAACTGTAACTAGTGACTACTAGTAAATCAATACAATCTGATGATTGCAAATGGACAGGATATGAGATACAGCATAAGTGTAACTGTAACTAGTGACTACTAGTAAATCAATTCAATCTGATGATTGCAAATGGACAGGATATGACATACAACATAGTAACTGTAACTGTAACTAGTGGCTACTAGTAAATCAATACAAACTGATGATTGCAAATGGACAGGATATGACATACAACATTGTAACTGTAACTGTAACTAGTGACTACTAGTAAATCAATACAAACTGATGATTGCAAATGGACAGGATATGACATACAACATTGTAAGTGTAACTGTAACTAGTGACTACTAGAAAATCAATACAATCTGATGATTGCAAATGGACAGGATATGACATACAACACAGTAACTGTAACTAGTGACTACTAGTAAATCAATACAATCTGATGATTGCAAATGGTCAGAATATGACATACAACATAGTTACTGTAACTGTAACTAGTGACTACTAGTATATCAATACAATCTGATGATTGCAAATGGACAGGATATGACATACAACATAGTAAGTGTAACTGTAACTAGTGACTACTAGTAAATCAATACAATGTGATGATTGTAAACGGACAGGATATGACATACAACATAGTAAGTGTAAGTGTAACTCGTGACTACTAGTAAATCAATACAATCGGATGATTGCAAATGGACAGGATATGACATACAACATAGTAAGTGTAACTGTAACTAGTGACTACTAGTAAATCAATACAATGTGATGATTTTAAACGGACAGGATATGACATACAACATAGTAAGTGTAACTGTAACTAGTGACTACTAGTAAATCAATACAATCTGACGATTGCAAATGGACAGGATATGACATACAACATAGTAAGTGTAACTGTAACTAGTGACTACTAGTAAACCAATACAATCTGATGATTGCAAATGGACAGGATATGACATACAACATAGTAACTGTAACTAGTGAATACTAGTAAAACAATACAATCAGATGATTGCAAATGGACAGGATATGACATACAACATCGTAAGTGTAACTGTAACTAGTGACTACTAGTAAATCAATACAATCTGATCATTGCAAATGGACAGGATATGACATACAACATAATAACTGTAACTGTAACTAGTGACTACTATTATATCAATACAATCTGATGATTGCAAATGGACAGGATATGACATACAACATAGTAAGTGTAAGTGTAACTAGTGACTACTAGTATATCAATACAATCTGATGATTGCAAATGGACAGGATATGACATACAACATAGTAAGTGTAAGTGTAACTAGTGACTACTAGTAAATCAATACAATCTGATGATTGCAAATGGACAGGATATGACATACAACATTGTAAGTGTAACTGTAAGTAGTGACTACTAGTAAATCAATACAATCTGATGATTGCAAATGGACTGGATATGACATACAACATAGTGAGTGTAAGTGTAACTAGTGACTACTAGTAAATCAATACAATCGGATGATTGCAAATGGACAGGATATGACATAAAACATAGTAAGTGTAAGTGTAACTAGTGACTACTAGTAAATCAATACAATCGGATGATTGCAAATGGACAGGATATGACATATAACATACTTAGTGTAACTGTAACTAGTGACTACTAGTAAATCAATACAATGTGATGATTGTAAACAGACAGGATATGACATACAACATAGTAAGTGTAACTGTAACTAGTGACTACTAGTAAATCAATACAATGTGATGATTTTAAACGGACAGGATATGACATACAACATAGTAAGTGTAACTGTAACTAGTGACTACTAGTAAATCAATACAATCTGACGATTGCAAATGGACAGGATATGACATACAACATAGTAAGTGTAACTGTAACTAGTGACTACTAGTAAACCAATACAATCTGATGATTGCAAATGGACAGGATATGACATACAACATAGTAACTGTAACTAGTGAATACTAGTAAAACAATACAATCAGATGATTGCAAATGGACAGGATATGACATACAACATCGTAAGTGTAACTGTAACTAGTGACTACTAGTAAATCAATACAATCTGATCATTGCAAATGGACAGGATATGACATACAACATAATAACTGTAACTGTAACTAGTGACTACTAGTATATCAATACAATCTGATGATTGCAAATGGACAGGATATGACATACAACATAGTAAGTGTAAGTGTAACTAGTGACTACTAGTATATCAATACAATCTGATGATTGCAAATGGACAGGATATGACATACAACATAGTAAGTGTAAGTGTAACTAGTGACTACTAGTAAATCAATACAATCTGATGATTGCAAATGGAAAGGATATGACATACAACATTGTAAGTGTAACTGTAAGTAGTGACTACTAGTAAATCAATACAATCTGATGATTGCAAATGGACTGGATATGACATACAACATAGTGAGTGTAAGTGTAACTAGTGACTACTAGTAAATCAATACAATCGGATGATTGCAAATGGACAGGATATGACATACAACATAGTAAGTGTAAGTGTAACTAGTGACTACTAGTAAATCAATACAATCGGATGATTGCAAATGGACAGGATATGACATATAACATACTTAGTGTAACTGTAACTAGTGACTACTAGTAAATCAATACAATGTGATGATTGTAAACAGACAGGATATGACATACAACATAGTAAGTGTAACTGTAACTAGTGACTACTAGTAAATCAATACAATCGGATGATTGCAAATGGACAGGATATGACATATAACATACTTAGTGTAACTGTAACTAGTGACTACTAGTAAATCAATACAATGTGATAATTGTAAACGGACAGGATATGACATACAACATAGTAAGTGTAACTGTAACTAGTGACTACTAGTAAATCAATACAATCTGATGATTGCAAATGGACAGGATATGACATACAACATAGTAAGTGTAACTGTAACTAGTGACTACTAGTAAATCAATACAATCTGATGATTGCAAATGGACAGGATATGACATACAACATAGTAACTGTTACTGTAACGAGTGACTACTAGTAAATCTTTACAATCTGATGATTGCAAATGGACAGGATATGACATACAGCATAGTAACTGTAACTGTAACTAGTGACTACTAGTAAATCAATACAATCTGTTGATTGCAAATGGACAGGATATGACATACAGCATAAGTGTAACTGTAACTAGTGACTACTAGTAAATCAATTCAATATGATGATTGCAAATGGACAGGATATGACATACAACATTGTAAGTGTAACTGTAACTAGTGACTACTAGTAAATCAATACAATCTGATGATTGCAAATGGACAGGATATGACATACAACACAGTAACTGTAACTGTAACTAGTGACTACTAGTAAATCAATACAATCTGATGATTGCAAATGGACAGAATATGACATACAACATAGTAAGTGTAAGTGTAACTAGTGACTACTAGTAAATCAATACAATCTGATGATTACAAATGGACAGGATATGACATACAACATTGTAAGTGTAACAGTAACTAGTGACTACTAGTAAATTAATACAATCTGATGATTGCAAATGGACAGGATATGACATACAACATTGTAAGTGTAACTGTAAGTAGTGACTACTAGTAAATCAATACAATCTGTTGATTGCAAATGGACAGGATATGACATACAACACAGTAACTGTAACTAGTGACTACTAGTATATCAATACAATCTGATGATTGCAAATGGACAGGATATGACATACAACATAGTAAGTGTAAGTGTAACTAGTGACTACTAGTATATCAATACTATCTGATGATTGCAAATGGACAGGATATGACATACAACATAGTAAGTGTAATTGTAACTAGTGACTACTAGTAAATCAATACAATCGGATGATTGCAAATGGACAGGATATGACATACAACATAGTAAGTGTAACTGTAACTAGTGACTACTAGTAAATCAATAAAATGTGATGATTGTAAACAGAAAGGATATGACATACAACATAGTAAGTGTAACTGTAACTAGTGACTACTAGTAAATCAATACAATCTGATGATTGCAAATGAACAGGATGTGACATACAACATAGTAAGAGTAACTGTAACTAGTGACTACTAGTAAACCAATACAATCTGATGATTGCAAATGGACAGGATATGACATACAACATAGTAACGGTAACTAGTGAATACTAGTAAATCAATACAGTCAGATGGTTGCAAATGGACAGGATAAGACATACAACATAGTAAGTGTAACTGTAACTAGTGACTACTAGTAAACCAATACAATCTGATGATTGCAAATGGACAGGATATGACATACAACATAGTAACTGTAACTAGTGAATACTAGTAAATCAATACAATCAGATGATTGCAAATGGACAGGATATGACATACAACATCGTAAGTGTAACTGTAACTAGTGACTACTAGTAAATCAATACAATCTGATCATTGCAAATGGACAGGATATGACATACATCATAATAACTGTAACTGTAACTAGTGACTACTAGTATATCAATACAATCTGATGATTGCAAATGGACAGGATATGACATACAACATAGTAAGTGTAAGTGTAACTAGTGACTACTAGTATATCAATACTATCTGATGATTGCAAATGGACAGGATATGACATACAACATAGTAAGTGTAAGTGTAACTAGTGACTACTAGTAAATCAATACAATCTGATGATTGCAAATGGACAGGATATGACATACAACATTGTAAGTGTAACTGTAAGTAGTGACTGCTAGTAAATCAATACAATCTGATGATTGCAAATGGACAGGATATGACATACATCACAGTAACTGTAACTAGTGACTACTAGTAAATCAATACAATCTGATGATTGCAAATGGACAGAATATGACATACAACATAGTAACTGTAACTAGTGAATACTAGTAAATCAATACAATCAGATGGTTGCAAATGGACAGGATATGATATACAACATAGTAAATGTAACTGTAAGTAGTGACTACTAGTAAACCAATACAATCTGATGATTGCAAATGGACAGGATATGACATACAACATAGTAACTGTAACTAGTGAATACTAGTAAATCAATACAATCAGATGATTGCAAATGGACAGGATATGACATACAACATCGTAAGTGTAACTGTAACTAGTGACTACTAGTAAATCAATACAATCTGATGATTGCAAATGGACAGGATATGACATACAACATAGTAAGAGTAACTGTAACTAGTGACTACTAGTAAACCAATACAATCTGATGATTGCAAATGGACAGGATATGACATACAACATAGTAACGGTAACTAGTGAATACTAGTAAATCAATACAATCAGATGGTTGCAAATGGACAGGATATGACATACAACATAGTAAGTGTAACTGTAACTAGTGACTACTAGTAAATCAATGCAATCTGATCATTGCAAATGGACAGGATATGACATACAACATAATAACTGTAACTGTAACTAGTGACTACTAGTATATCAATACAATCTGATGATTGCAAATGGACAGGATATGACATACAACATAGTAAGTGTAAGTGTAACTAGTGACTACTAGTATATCAATACAATCTGATGATTGCAAATGGACAGGATATGACATACAACATAGTAAGTGTAAGTGTAACTAGTGACTACTAGTAAATCAATACAATCTGATGATTGCAAATGGACAGGATATGACATACAACATAGTAAGTGTAACTGTAACTAGTGACTACTAGTAAATCAATACAATCTGATGATTGCAAATGGACAGGGTATGACATACAACATAGTAAGTGTAACTGTAACTAGTGACTACTAGTAAATCAATACAATCTGATGATTGCAAATGGACAGGATATGACATACAACATAGTAAGTGTAAGTGTAACTAGTGACTACTAGTAAATCAATACAATCTGATGATTGCAAATGGTTAGGATAAGACATACAACATTTTAAGTGTAACTGTAACTAGTGACTACTAGTAAATCAATACAATCTGATGATTGCAAATGGTTAGGATAAGACATACAACATTGTAAGTGTAACTGTAACTAGTGACTACTAGTAAATCAATACAATCTGATGATTGCAAATGGACAGGATATGACATACAACATTGTAAGTGTAACTGTAAGTAGTGACTACTAGTAAATCAATACAATCTGTTGATTGCAAATGGACAGGATATGACATACAACACAGTAACTGTAACTAGTGACTACTAGTAAATCAATACAATCTGATGATTGCAAATGGACAGAATATGACATACAACATAGTAACTGTAACTGTAACTAGTGACTACTAGTATATCAATACAATGTGATGATTGCAAATGGACAGGATATGACATACAACTTAGTAAGTGTAATTGTAACTAGTGACTACTAGTAAATCAATACAATCGGATGATTGCAAATGGACAGGATATGACATACAACATAGTAAGTGTAACTGTAACTAGTGACTACTAGTAAATCAATACAATGTGATGATTGTAAACAGACAGGATATGACATACAACATAGTAAGTGTAACTGTAACTAGTGACTACTAGTAAATCAATACAATCTGATGATTGCAAATGGACAGGATATGACATACAACATAGTAAGAGTAACTGTAACTAGTGGCTACTAGTAAACCAATACAATCTGATGATTGCAAATGGACAGGATATGACATACAACATAGTAACGGTAACTAGTGAATACTAGTAAATCAATACAATCAGATGGTTGCAATTGGACAGGATATGACATACAACATAGTAAGTGTAACTGTAACTAGTGACTACTAGTAAACCAATACAATCTGATGATTGCAAATGGACAGGATATGACATACAACATAGAAACTGTAACTAGTGAATACTAGTAAATCAATACAATCAGATGATTGCAAATGGACAGGATATGACATACAACATCGTAAGTGTAACTGTAACTAGTGACTACTAGTAAATCAATACAATCTGATCATTGCAAATGGACTGGATATGACATACATCATAATAACTGTAACTGTAACTAGTGACTACTAGTATATCAATACAATCTGATGATTGCAAATGGACAGGATATGACATACAACATAGTAAGTGTAAGTGTAACTAGTGACTACTAGTATATCAATACAATCTGATGATTGCAAATGGACAGGATATGACATACATCACAGTAACTGTAACTAGTGACTACTAGTAAATCAATACAATCTGATGATTGCAAATGGACAGAATATGACATACAACATAGTAACTGTAACTAGTGAATACTAGTAAATCAATACAATCAGATGGTTGCAAATGGACAGGATATGACATACAATATAGTAAATGTAACTGTAAGTAGTGACTACTAGTAAACCAATACAATCTGATGATTGCAAATGGACAGGATATGACATACAACATAGTAACTGTAACTAGTGAATACTAGTAAATCAATACAATCAGTTGATTGCAAATGGACAGGATATGACATACAACATCGTAAGTGTAACTGTAACTAGTGACTACTAGTAAATCAATACAATCTGATGATTGCAAATGGACAGGATATGACATACAACATAGTAAGAGTAACTGTAACTAGTGACTACTAGTAAACCAATACAATCTGATGATTGCAAATGGACAGGATATGACATACAACATAGTAACAGTAACTAGTGAATACTAGTAAATCAGTACAATCAGATGATTGCAAATGGACAGGATATGACATACAACATCGTAAGTGTAACTGTAACTAGTGACTACTAGTAAATCAATACAATCTGATCATTGCAAATGGACAGGATATGACATACAACATAATAACTGTAACTGTAACTAGTGACTACTAGTATATCAATACAATCTGATAATTGCAAATGGACAGGATATGACATACAACATAGTAAGTGTAAGTGTAACTAGTGACTACTAGTATATCAATACAATCTGATGATTGCAAATGGACAGGATATGACATACAACATAGTAAGTGTAAGTGTAACTAGTGACTACTAGTAAATCAATACAATCTGATGATTGCAAATGGACAGGATATGACATACAACATTGTAAGTGTAACTGTAAGTAGTGACTGCTAGTAAATCAATACAATCTGATGATTGCAAATGGACAGGATATGACATGCATCACAGTAACTGTAACTAGTGACTACTAGTAAATCAATACAATCTGATGATTGCAAATGGACAGAATATGACATACAACATAGTAACTGTAACTGTAAGAAGTGACTACTAGTATATCAATACAATCTGATGATTGCAAATGGACAGGATATTACATACAACATTGTAAGTGTAACTGTAAGTAGTGACTGCTAGTAAATCAATACAATCGAATGATTGCAAATGGACAGGATATGACATATAACATACTTAGTGTAACTGAAACTAGTGACTACTAGTAAATCAATACAATGTGATGATTGTAAACGGACAGGATATGACATACAACATAGTAAGTGTAACTGTAACTAGTGACTACTAGTAAATCAATACAATCGGATGATTGCAAATGGACAGGATATGACATATAACATACTTAGTGTAACTGTAACTAGTGACTACTAGTAAATCAATACAATGTGATGATTGTAAACGGACAGGATATGACATACAACATAGTAAGTGTAACTGTAACTAGTGACTACTAGTTAATCAATACAATCTGATGATTGCAAATGGACAGGATATGACATACAACATAGTAAGTGTAACTGTAACTAGTGACTACTAGTAAATCAATACAATCTGATGATTGCAAATGGACAGGATATGACATACAACATAGTAACTGTTACTGTAACTAGTGACTACTAGTAAATCTTTACAATCTGATGATTGCAAATGGACAGGATATGACATACAGCATAGTAACTGTAAGTGTAACTAGTGACTACTAGTAAATCAATACAATCTGATGATTACAAATGGACAGGATATGATATACAACATAGTAAGTGTAAGTGTAACTAGTGACTACTAGTAAATCAATACAATCTGATGATTGCAAATGGTTAGGATATGACATACAACATAGTAAGTGTAAGTGTAACTAGTGACTACTAGTAAATCAATACAATCTGATGATTGCAAATGGACAGGATATGACATACAACATTGTAAGTGTAACTGTAAGTAGTGACTACTAGTAAATCAATACAATCTGATGATTGCAAATGGACAGGATATGACATACAACACAGTAACTGTAACTAGTGACTACTAGTAAATCAATACAATCTGATGATTGCAAATGGACAGGATATGACATACAACATAGTAAGTGTAAGTGTAACTAGTGACTACTAGTATATCAATACAATCTGATGATTGCAAATGGACAGGATATGACATATAACATAGTAAGTGTAACTGTAACTAGTGACTACTAGTAAATCAATACAATGTGATGATTGTAAACAGACAGGATATGACATACAACATAGTAAGTGTAACTGTAACTAGTGACTACTAGTAAATCAATACAATCTGATGATTGTAAATGGACAGGATATGACATACAACATAGTAAGTGTAACTGTAAATAGTGACTACTAGTAAACCAATACAATCTGATGATTGCAAATGGACAGGATATGACATACAACATAGTAACGGTAACTAGTGAATACTAGTAAATCAATACAATCAGATGGTTGCAAATGGACAGGATATGACATACAACATAGTATGTGTAACTGTAACTAGTGACTACTAGTAAACCAATACAATCTGATGATTGCAAATGGACAGGATATGACATACAACATAGTAACTGTAACTAGTGAATACTAGTAAATCAATACAATCAGATGATTGCAAATGGACAGGATATGACATACAACATCGTAAGTGTAACTGTAACTAGTGACTACTAGTAAATCAATACAATCTGCTCATTGCAAATGGACAGGATATGACATACATCATAATAACTGTAACTGTAACTAGTGACTACTAGTATATCAATACAATCTGATGATTGCAAATGGACAGGATATGACATACAACATAGTAAGTGTAAGTGTAACTAGTGACTACTAGTATATCAATACAATCTGATGATTGCAAATGGACAGGATATGACATACAACATAGTAAGTGTAAGTGTAACTAGTGACTACTAGTAAATCAATACAATCTGATGATTGCAAATGGACAGGATATGACATACAACATTGTAAGTGTAACTGTAAGTAGTGACTGCTAGTAAATCAATACAATCTGATGATTGCAAATGGACAGGATATGACATACATCACAGTAACTGTAACTAGTGACTACTAGTAAATCAATACAATCTGATGATTGCAAATGGACAGAATATGACATACAACATAGTAACTGTAACTAGTGAATACTAGTAAATCAATACAATCAGATGGTTGCAAATGGACAGGATATGACATACAACATAGTAAATGTAACTGTAAGTAGTGACTACTAGTAAACCAATACAATCTGATGATTGCAAATGGACAGGATATGACATACAACATAGTAACTGTAACTAGTGAATACTAGTAAATCAATACAATCAGATGATTGCAAATGGACAGGATATGACATACAACATCGTAAGTGTAACTGTAACTAGTGACTACTAGTAAATCAATACAATCTGATGATTGCAAATGGACAGGATATGACATACAACATAGAAACTGTAACTAGTGAATACTAGTAAATCAATACAATCAGATGATTGCAAATGGACAGGATATGACATACAACATCGTAAGTGTAACTGTAAGTAGTGACTACTAGTAAATCAATACAATCTGTTGATTGCAAATGGACAGGATATGACATACAACACAGTAACTGTAACTAGTGACTACTAGTAAATCAATACAATCTGATGATTGCAAATGGACAGAATATGACATACAACATAGTAACTGTAACTGTAACTAGTGACTACTAGTATATCAATACAATGTGATGATTGCAAATGGACAGGATATGACATACAACATAGTAAGTGTAATTGTAACTAGTGACTACTAGTAAATCAATACAATCGGATGATTGCAAATGGACAGGATATGACATACAACATAGTAAGTGTAACTGTAACTAGTGACTACTAGTAAATCAATACAATGTGATGATTGTAAACAGACAGGATATGACATACAACATAGTAAGTGTAACTGTAACTAGTGACTACTAGTAAATCAATACAATCTGATGATTGCAAATGGACAGGATATGACATACAACATAGTAAGAGTAACTGTAACTAGTGGCTACTAGTAAACCAATACAATCTGATGATTGCAAATGGACAGGATATGACATACAACATAGTAACGGTAACTAGTGAATACTAGTAAATCAATACAATCAGATGGTTGCAATTGGACAGGATATGACATACAACATAGTAAGTGTAACTGTAACTAGTGACTACTAGTAAACCAATACAATCTGATGATTGCAAATGGACAGGATATGACATACAACATAGAAACTGTAACTAGTGACTACTAGTAAATCAATACAATCAGATGATTGCAAATGGACAGGATATGACATACAACATCGTAAGTGTAACTGTAACTAGTGACTACTAGTAAATCAATACAATCTGATCATTGCAAATGGACTGGATATGACATACATCATAATAACTGTAACTGTAACTAGTGACTACTAGTATATCAATACAATCTGATGATTGCAAATGGACAGGATATGACATACAACATAGTAAGTGTAAGTGTAACTAGTGACTACTAGTATATCAATACAATCTGATGATTGCAAATGGACAGGATATGACATACATCACAGTAACTGTAACTAGTGACTACTAGTAAATCAATACAATCTGATGATTGCAAATGGACAGAATATGACATACAACATAGTAACTGTAACTAGTGAATACTAGTAAATCAATACAATCAGATGGTTGCAAATGGACAGGATATGACATACAATATAGTAAATGTTACTGTAAGTAGTGACTACTAGTAAACCAATACAATCTGATGATTGCAAATGGACAGGATATGACATACAACATAGTAACTGTAACTAGTGAATACTAGTAAATCAATACAATCAGATGATTGCAAATGGACAGGATATGACATACAACATCGTAAGTGTAACTGTAACTAGTGACTACTAGTAAATCAATACAATCTGATGATTGCAAATGGACAGGATATGACATACAACATGGTAAGAGTAACTGTAACTAGTGACTACTAGTAAACCAATACAATCTGATGATTGCAAATGGACAGGATATGACATACAACATAGTAACAGTAACTAGTGAATACTAGTAAATCAGTACAATCAGATGATTGCAAATGGTCAGGATATGACATACAACATCGTAAGTGTAACTGTAACTAGTGACTACTAGTAAATCAATACAATCTGATCATTGCAAATGGACAGGATATGACATACAACATAATAACTGTAACTGTAACTAGTGACTACTAGTATATCAATACAATCTGATAATTGCAAATGGACAGGATATGACATACAACATAGTAAGTGTAAGTGTAACTAGTGACTACTAGTATATCAATACAATCTGATGATTGCAAATGGACAGGATATGACATACAACATAGTAAGTGTAAGTGTAACTAGTGACTACTAGTAAATCAATACAATCTGATGATTGCAAATGGACAGGATATGACATACAACATTGTAAGTGTAACTGTAAGTAGTGACTGCTAGTAAATCAATACAATCTGATGATTGCAAATGGACAGGATATGACATGCATCACAGTAACTGTAACTAGTGACTACTAGTAAATCAATACAATCTGATGATTGCAAATGGACAGAATATGACATACAACATAGTAACTGTAACTGTAAGAAGTGACTACTCGTATATCAATACAATCTGATGATTGCAAATGGACAGGATATTACATACAACATTGTAAGTGTAACTGTAAGTAGTGACTGCTAGTAAATCAATACAATCGAATGATTGCAAATGGACAGGATATGACATATAACATACTTAGTGTAACTGTAACTAGTGACTACTAGTAAATCAATACAATGTGATGATTGTAAACGGACAGGATATGACATACAACATAGTAAGTGTAACTGTAACTAGTGACTACTAGTAAATCAATACAATCGGATGATTGCAAATGGACAGGATATGACATATAACATACTTAGTGTAACTGTAACTAGTGACTACTAGTAAATCAATACAATGTGATGATTGTAAACGGACAGGATATGACATACAACATAGTAAGTGTAACTGTAACTAGTGACTACTAGTTAATCAATACAATCTGATGATTGCAAATGGACAGGATATGACATACAACATAGTAAGTGTAACTGTAACTAGTGACTACTAGTAAATCAATACAATCTGATGATTGCAAATGGACAGGATATGACATACAACATAGTAACTGTTACTGTAACTAGTGACTACTAGTAAATCTTTACAATCTGATGATTGCAAATGGACAGGATATGACATACAGCATAGTAACTGTAAGTGTAACTAGTGACTACTAGTAAATCAATACAATCTGATGATTACAAATGGACAGGATATGACATACAACATAGTAAGTGTAAGTGTAACTAGTGACTACTAGTAAATCAATACAATCTGATGATTGCAAATGGTTAGGATATGACATACAACATAGTAAGTGTAAGTGTAACTAGTGACTACTAGTAAATCAATACAATCTGATGATTGCAAATGGACAGGATATGACATACAACATTGTAAGTGTAACTGTAAGTAGTGACTACTAGTAAATCAATACAATCTGATGATTGCAAATGGACAGGATATGACATACAACACAGTAACTGTAACTAGTGACTACTAGTAAATCAATACAATCTGATGATTGCAAATGGACAGGATATGACATACAACATAGTAAGTGTAAGTGTAACTAGTGACTACTAGTATATCAATACAATCTGATGATTGCAAATGGACAGGATATGACATATAACATAGTAAGTGTAACTGTAACTAGTGACTACTAGTAAATCAATACAATGTGATGATTGTAAACAGACAGGATATGACATACAACATAGTAAGTGTAACTGTAACTAGTGACTACTAGTAAATCAATACAATCTGATGATTGTAAATGGACAGGATATGACATACAACATAGTAAGTGTAACTGTAACTAGTGACTACTAGTAAATCAATACAATCTGATGATTGTAAATGGACAGGATATGACATACAACATAGTAAGTGTAACTGTAACTAGTGACTACTAGTAAACCAATACAATCTGATGATTGCAAATGGACAGGATATGACATACAACATAGTAACGGTAACTAGTGAATACTAGTAAATCAATACAATCAGATGGTTGCAAATGGACAGGATATGACATACAACATAGTATGTGTAACTGTAACTAGTGACTACTAGTAAACCAATACAATCTGATGATTGCAAATGGACAGGATATGACATACAACATAGTAACTGTAACTAGTGAATACTAGTAAATCAATACAATCAGATGATTGCAAATGGACAGGATATGACATACAACATCGTAAGTGTAACTGTAACTAGTGACTACTAGTAAATCAATACAATCTGCTCATTGCAAATGGACAGGATATGACATACATCATAATAACTGTAACTGTAACTAGTGACTACTAGTATATCAATACAATCTGATGATTGCAAATGGACAGGATATGACATACAACATAGTAAGTGTAAGTGTAACTAGTGACTACTAGTATATCAATACAATCTGATGATTGCAAATGGACAGGATATGACATACAACATAGTAAGTGTAAGTGTAACTAGTGACTACTAGTAAATCAATACAATCTGATGATTGCAAATGGACAGGATATGACATACAACATTGTAAGTGTAACTGTAAGTAGTGACTGCTAGTAAATCAATACAATCTGATGATTGCAAATGGACAGGATATGACATACATCACAGTAACTGTAACTAGTGACTACTAGTAAATCAATACAATCTGATGATTGCAAATGGACAGAATATGACATACAACATAGTAACTGTAACTAGTGAATACTAGTAAATCAATACAATCAGATGGTTGCAAATGGACAGGATATGACATACAACATAGTAAATGTAACTGTAAGTAGTGACTACTAGTAAACCAATACAATCTGATGATTGCAAATGGACAGGATATGACATACAACATAGTAACTGTAACTAGTGAATACTAGTAAATCAATACAATCAGATGATTGCAAATGGACATGATATGACATACAA
The DNA here is from genome assembly GCF_978046115.1 of Saccoglossus kowalevskii. Classification (NCBI taxonomy): domain Eukaryota; kingdom Metazoa; phylum Hemichordata; class Enteropneusta; family Harrimaniidae; genus Saccoglossus; species Saccoglossus kowalevskii. The sequence continues at coordinate 1,947,144 of NC_140647.1, read as the reverse complement.
CATCGTAAGTGTAACTGTAACTAGTGACTACTAGTAAATCAATACAATCTGATGATTGCAAATGGACAGGATATGACATACAACATAGTAAGAGTAACTGTAACTAGTGACTACTAGTAAACCAATACAACCTGATGATTGCAAATGGACAGGATATGACATACAACATAGTAACGGTAACTAGTGAATACTAGTAAATCAATACAATCAGATGGTTGCAAATGGACAGGATATGACATACAACATAGTAAGTGTAACTGTAACAATTGACTAATAGTAAACCAATACAATCTGATGATTGCAAATGGACAGGATATGACATACAACATAGTAACTGTAACTAGTGAATACTAGTAAATCAATACAATCAGATGATTGCAAATGGACAGGATATGACATACAACATCGTAAGTGTAACTGTAACTAGTGACTACTAGTAAATCAATACAATCTGATCATTGCAAATGGACAGGATATGACATACAACATAATAACTGTAACTGTAACTAGTGACTACTAGTATATCAATACAATCTGATGATTGCAAATGGACAGGATATGACATACAACATAGTAAGTGTAAGTGTAACTAGTGACTACTAGTAAATCAATACAATCTGATGATTGCAAATGGACAGGATATGACATACAACATTGTAAGTGTAACTAGTGAATACTAGTAAATCAATACAATCAGATGATTGCAAATGGACAGGATATGACATACAACATCGTAAGTGTAACTGTAACTAGTGACTACTAGTAAATCAATACAATCTGCTCATTGCAAATGGACAGGATATGACATACATCATAATAACTGTAACTGTAACTAGTGACTACTAGTATATCAATACAATCTGATGATTGCAAATGGACAGGATATGACATACAACATAGTAAGTGTAAGTGTAACTAGTGACTACTAGTATATCAATACAATCTGATGATTGCAAATGGACAGGATATGACATACAACATAGTAAGTGTAAGTGTAACTAGTGACTACTAGTAAATCAATACAATCTGATGATTGCAAATGGACAGGATATGACATACAACATTGTAAGTGTAACTGCAAGTAGTGACTGGTAGTAAATCAATACAATCTGATGATTGCAAATGGACAGGATATGACATACATCACAGTAACTGTAACTAGTGACTACTAGTAAATCAATACAATCTGATGATTGCAAATGGACAGAATATGACATACAACATAGTAACTGTAACTAGTGAATACTAGTAAATCAATACAATCAGATGGTTGCAAATGGACAGGATATGACATACAACATAGTAAATGTAACTGTAAGTAGTGACTACTAGTAAACCAATACAATCTGATGATTGCAAATGGACAGGATATGACATACAACATAGTAACTGTAACTAGTGAAAACTAGTAAATCAATACAATCAGATGATTGCAAATGGACAGGATATGACATACAACATCGTAAGTGTAACTGTAACTAGTGACTACTAGTAAATCAATACAATCTGATGATTGCAAATGGACAGGATATGACATACAACATAGTAAGAGTAACTGTAACTAGTGACTACTAGTAAACCAATACAATCTGATGATTGGAAATGGACAGGATATGACATACAACATAGTAACGGTAACTAGTGAATACTAGTAAATCAATACAATCAGATGGTTGCAAATGGACAGGATATGACATACAACATAGTAAGTGTAACTGTAACTAGTGACTACTAGTAAACCAATACAATCTGATGATTGCAAATGGACAGGATATGACATACAACATAGTAACTGTAACTAGTGAATACTAGTAAATCAATACAATCAGATGATTGCAAATGGACAGGATATGACATACAACATCGTAAGTGTAACTGTAACTAGTGACTACTAGTAAATCAATACAATCTGATGATTGCAAATGGACAGAATATGACATACAACATAGTAACTGTAACTGTAAGAAGTGACTACTAGTATATCAATACAATCTGATGAATGCAAATGGACAGGATATGACATACAACATTGTAACTGTAACTGTAAGTAGTGAATGCTAGTAAATCAATACAATCTGATGATTACAAATGGACAGGATATGACATACAACATAGTAACTGTAACTGTAAGAAGTGACTACTAGTATATCAATACAATCTGATGATTGCAAATGTACAGGATATGACATACAACATAGTAACTGTAACTAGTGACTACTAGTAAATCAATACAATCTGATGATTGCAAATGGACAGGATATGACATACAACATAAGTGTAACTGTAACTAGTGACTACTACTAAATCAATTCAATCTGATGATTGCAAATGGACAGGATATGACATACAACATAATAAGTGTAACTGTAAGAAGTGACTACTAGTATATCAATACAATCTGATGATTGCAAATGGAGAGGATATGACAAACAACATAGTAACTGTAACTGTAAGAAGTGACTACTAGTATATCAATACAATCTGATGATTGCAAATGGACAGGATATGACATACAACATAGTAACTGTAACTAGTGACTACTAGTAAATCGATACAATCTGATGATTGCAAATGGACAGGATATGACATACAACATTGTAAGTGTAACTGTAAGTAGTGACTACTAGTAAATCAATACAATCTGATGATTGCAAATGGACAGAATATGACATACAACATAGTAACTGTAACTGTAACTAGTGACTACTAGTATATTAATACAATTTGATGATTGCAAATGGACAGGATATGACATACAACATAGTAAGTGTAAGTGTAACTAGTGACTACTAGTAAATCAATACAATCTGATGATTGCAAATGGACAGGATATGACATACAACATTGTAAGTGTAACTGTAAGTAGAGACTACTAGTAAATCAATACAATCTGATGATTGCAAATGGACAGGATATGACATACAACATAATAAGTGTAACTGTAACTAGTGACTACTAGTAAATCAATTCAATCTGATGATTGCAAACGGACAGGATATGACATACAACATAGTAAGTGTAAGTGTAACTAGTGACTACTAGTATATCAATACAATCTGATGATTGCAAATGGACAGGATATGACATACAACATAGTAAGTGTAAGTGTAACTAGTGACTACTAGTAAATCAATACAATCTGATGATTGCAAATGGACAGGATATGACATACAACATTGTAAGTGTAACTGTAAGTAGTGACTACTAGTAAATCAATACAATCTGATGATTGCAAATGGACAGGATATGACATACAACACAGTAACTGTAACTTGTGACTACTAGTAAATCAATACAATCTGATGATTGCAAATGGACAGGATATGACACACAACATAGTATGTGTAAGTGTAACTAGTGACTACTAGTAAATCAATACAATCGGATGATTGCAAATGGACAGGATATGACATACAACATAGTAAGTGTAAGTGTAACTAGTGACTACTAGTAAATCAATACAATCGGATGATTGCAAATGGACAGGATATGACATATAACATACTTAGTGTAACTGTAACTAGTGACTACTAGTAAATCAATACAATGTGATGATTGTAAACGGACAGGATATGACATACAACATAGTAAGTGTAACTGTAACTAGTGACTACTAGTAAATCAATACAATCGGATGATTGCAAATGGACAGGATATGACATATAACATACTTAGTGTAACTGTAACTAGTGACTACTAGTAAATCAATACAATGTGCTGATTGTAAACGGACAGGATATGCCATACAACATAGTAAGTGTAACTGTAACTAGTGACTACTAGTTAATCAATACAATCTGATGATTGCAAATGGACAGGATATGACATACAACATAGTAACTGTTACTGTAACTAGTGACTACTAGTAAATCTTTACAATCTGATGATTGCAAATGGACAGGATATGACATACAGCATAGTAACTGTAAGTGTAACTAGTGACTACTAGTAAATCAATACAATCTGATGATTACAAATGGACAGGATATGACATACAACATAGTAAGTGTAAGTGTAACTAGTGACTACTAGTAAATCAATACAATCTGATGATTGCAAATGGTTAGGATATGACATACAACATTGTAAGTGTAACAGTAACTAGTGACTACTAGTAAATCAATACAATCTGATGATTGCAAATGGACAGGATATGACATACAACATTGTAAGTGTAACTGTAAGTAGTGACTACTAGTAAATCTATACAATCTGTTGATTGCAAATGGACAGGATATGACACACAACACAGTAACTGTAACTAGTGACTACTAGTAAATCAATACAATCTGATGATTGCAAATGGACAGAATATGACATACAACATAGTAACTGTAACTGTAACTAGTGACTACTAGTATATCAATACAATCTGATGATTGCAAATGGACAGGATATGACATACAACATAGTAAGTGTAATTGTAACTAGTGACTACTAGTAAATCAATACAATCGGATGATTGCAAATGGACAGGATTTGACATACAACATAGTAAGTGTAACTGTAACTAGTGACTACTAGTAAGTCAATACAATGTGATGATTGTAAACAGACAGGATATGACATACAACATAGTAAGTGTAACTGTAACTAGTGACTACTAATAAATCAATACAATCTGATGATTGCAAATGGACAGGATATGACATACAACATTGTAAGTGTAACTGTAAGTAGTGACTGCTAGTAAATCAATACAATCTGATGATTGCAAATGGACAGGATATGACATACATCACAGTAACTGTAACTAGTGACTACTAGTAAATCAATACAATCTGATGATTGCAAATGGACAGAATATGACATACAACATAGTAACTGTAACTAGTGAATACTAGTAAATCAATACAATCAGATGGTTGCAAATGGACAGGATATGACATACAACATAGTAAATGTAACTGTAAGTAGTGACTACTAGTAAACCAATACAATCTGATGATTGCAAATGGACAGGATATGACATACAACATAGTAACTGTAACTAGTGAATACTAGTAAATCAATACAATCAGATGATTGCAAATGGACAGGATATGACATACAACATCGTAAGTGTAACTGTAACTAGTGACTACTAGTAAATCAATACAATCTGATGATTGCAAATGGACAGGATATGACATACAACATAGTAAGAGTAACTGTAACTAGTGACTACTAGTAAACCAATACAATCTGATGATTGCAAATGGACAGGATATGACATACAACATAGTAACGGTAACTAGTGAATACTAGTAAATCAATACAATCAGATGGTTGCAAATGGACAGGATATGACATACAACATAGTAAGTGTAACTGTAACTAGTGACTACTAGTAAACCAATACAATCTGATGATTGCAAATGGACAGGATATGACATACAACATAGTAACTGTAACTAGTGAATACTAGTAAATCAATACAATCAGATGATTGCAAATGGACAGGATATGACATACAACATCGTAAGTGTAACTGTAACTAGTGACTACTAGTAAATCAATACAATCTGATCATTGCAAATGGACAGGATATGACATACAACATAATAACTGTAACTGTAACTAGTGACTACTAGTATATCAATACAATCTGATGATTGCAAATGGACAGGATATGACATACAACATAGTAAGTGTAAGTGTAACTAGTGACTACTAGTAAATCAATACAATCTGATGATTGCAAATGGACAGGATATGACATACAACATTGTAAGTGTAACTGTAAGTAGTGACTGCTAGTAAATCAATACAATCTGATGATTGCAAATGGACTGGATATGACATACATCACAGTAACTGTAACTAGTGACTACTAGTAAATCAATACAATCTGATGATTGCAAATGGACAGAATATGACATACAACATAGTAACTGTAACTGTAAGAAGTGACTACTAGTATATCAATACAATCTGATGAATGCAAATGGACAGGATATGACATACAACATTGTAAGTGTAACTGTAAGTAGTGAATGCTAGTAAATCAATACAATCTGATGATTACAAATGGACAGGATATGACATACAACATAGTAACTGTAACTGTAAGAAGTGACTACTAGTATATCAATACAATCTGATGATTGCAAATGTACAGGATATGACATACAACATAGTAACTGTAACTAGTGACTACTAGTAAATCAATACAATCTGATGATTGCAAATGGACAGGATATGACATACAACATAAGTGTAACTGTAACTAGTGACTACTACTAAATCAATTCAATCTGATGATTGCAAATGGACAGGATATGACATACAACATAATAAGTGTAACTGTAAGAAGTGACTACTAGTATATCAATACAATCTGATGATTGCAAATGGACAGGATATGACAAACAACATAGTAACTGTAACTGTAAGAAGTGACTACTAGTATATCAATACAATCTGATGATTGCAAATGGACAGGATATGACATACAACATAGTAACTGTAACTAGTGACTACTAGTAAATCGATACAATCTGATGATTGCAAATGGACAGGATATGACATACAACATTGTAAGTGTAACTGTAAGTAGTGACTACTAGTAAATCAATACAATCTGATGATTGCAAATGGACAGAATATGACATACAACATAGTAACTGTAACTGTAACTAGTGACTACTAGTATATTAATACAATTTGATGATTGCAAATGGACAGGATATGACATACAACATAGTAAGTGTAAGTGTAACTAGTGACTACTAGTAAATCAATACAATCTGATGATTGCAAATGGACAGGATATGACATACAACATTGTAAGTGTAACTGTAAGTAGAGACTACTAGTAAATCAATACAATCTGATGATTGCAAATGGACAGGATATGACATACAACTTAATAAGTGTAACTGTAACTAGTGACTACTAGTAAATCAATTCAATCTGATGATTGCAAATGGACAGGATATGACATACAACATAGTAAGTGTAAGTGTAACTAGTGACTACTAGTATATCAATACAATCTGATGATTGCAAATGGACAGGATATGACATACAACATAGTAAGTGTAAGTGTAACTAGTGACTACTAGTAAATCAATACAATCTGATGATTGCAAATGGACAGGATATGACATACAACATTGTAAGTGTAACTGTAAGTAGTGACTACTAGTAAATCAATACAATCTGATGATTGCAAATGGACAGGATATGACATACAACACAGTAACTGTAACTAGTGACTAGTAGTAAATCAATACAATCTGATGATTGCAAATGGACAGGATATGACACACAACATAGTATGTGTAAGTGTAACTAGTGACTACTAGTAAATCAATACAATCGGATGATTGCAAATGGACAGGATATGACATACAACATAGTAAGTGTAAGTGTAACTAGTGACTACTAGTAAATCAATACAATCGGATGATTGCAAATGGACAGGATATGACATATAACATACTTAGTGTAACTGTAACTAGTGACTACTAGTAAATCAATACAATGTGATGATTGTAAACGGACAGGATATGACATACAACATAGTAAGTGTAACTGTAACTAGTGACTACTAGTAAATCAATACAATCGGATGATTGCAAATGGACAGGATATGACATATAACATACTTAGTGTAACTGTAACTAGTGACTACTAGTAAATCAATACAATGTGCTGATTGTAAACGGACAGGATATGCCATACAACATAGTAAGTGTAACTGTATCTAGTGACTACTAGTTAATCAATACAATCTGATGATTGCAAATGGACAGGATATGACAAACAACATAGTAACTGTTACTGTAACTAGTGACTACTAGTAAATCTTTACAATCTGATGATTGCAAATGGACAGGATATGACATACAGCATAGTAACTGTAAGTGTAACTAGTGACTACTAGTAAATCAATACAATCTGATGATTACAAATGGACAGGATATGACATACAACATAGTAAGTGTAAGTGTAACTAGTGACTACTAGTAAATCAATACAATCTGATGATTGCAAATGGTTAGGATATGACATACAACATTGTAAGTGTAACAGTAACTAGTGACTACTAGTAAATCAATACAATCTGATGATTGCAAATGGACAGGATATGACATACAACATTGTAAGTGTAACTGTAAGTAGTGACTACTAGTAAATCTATACAATCTGTTGATTGCAAATGGACAGGATATAACACACAACACAGTAACTGTAACTAGTGACTACTAGTAAATCAATACAATCTGATGATTGCAAATGGACAGGATATGACATACAACATAGTAAGTGTAATTGTAACTAGTGACTACTAGTAAATCAATACAATCAGATGATTGCAAATGGACAGGATATGACATACAACATAGTAAGTGTAACTGTAACTAGTGACTACTAGTAAGTCAATACAATGTGATGATTGTAAACAGACAGGATATGACATACAACATAGTAAGTGTAACTGTAACTAGTGACTACTAGTAAGTCAATACAATGTGATGATTGTAAACAGACAGGATATGACATACAACATAGTAAGTGTAACTGTAACTAGTGACTACTAATAAATCAATACAATCTGATGATTGCAAATGGACAGGATATGACATACAACATAGTAAGAGTAACTGTAACTAGTGACTACTAGTAAACCAATACAATCTGATGATTGCAAATGGACAGGATATGACATACAACATAGTAACGGTAACTAGTGAATACTAGTAAATCAATACAATCAGATGGTTGCAAATGGACAGGATATGACATACAACATAGTAAGTGTAACTGTAACTAGTGACTACTAGTAAACCAATACAATCTGATGATTGCAAATGGACAGGATATGACATACAACATAGTAACTGTAACTAGTGAATACTAGTAAATCAATACAATCAGATAATTGCAAATGGACAGGATATGACATACAACATCGTAAGTGTAACTGTAACTACTGACTACTAGTAAATCAATACAATCTGATCATTGCAAATGGACAGGATATCACATACATCATAATAACTGTAACTGTAACTAGTGACTACTAGTATATCAATACAATCTGATGATTGCAAATGGACAGGATATGACATACAACATAGTAAGTGTAAGTGTAACTAGTGACTACTAGTATATCAATACAATCTGATGATTGCAAATGGACAGGATATGACATACAACATAGTAAGTGTAAGTGTAACTAGTGACTACTAGTAAATCAATACAATCTGATGATTGCAAATGGACAGGCTATGACATACAACATTGTAAGTGTAACTGTAAGTAGTGACTGCTAGTAAATCAATACAATCTGATGATTGCAAATGGACAGGATATGACATACATCACAGTAACTGTAACTAGTGACTACTAGTAAATCAATACAATCTGATGATTGCAAATGGACAGAATATGACATACAACATAGTAACTGTAACTAGTGAATACTAGTAAATCAATACAATCAGATGGTTGCAAATGGACAGGATATGACATACAACATAGTAAATGTAACTGTAAGTAGTGACTACTAGTAAACCAATACAATCTGATGATTGCAAATGGACAGGATATGACATACAACATAGTAACTGTAACTAGTGAATACTAGTAAATCAATACAATCAGAATATTGCAAATGGACAGGATATGACATACAACATCGTAAGTGTAACTGTAACTAGTGACTACTAGTAAATCAATACAATCTGATGATTGCAAATGGACAGGATATGACATACAACATAGTAAGAGTAACTGTAACTAGTGACTACTAGTAAACCAATACAATCTGATGATTGCAAATGGACAGGATATGACATACAACATAGTAACGGTAACTAGTGAATAATAGTAAATCAATACAATCAGATGGTTGCAAATGGACAGGATATGACATACAACATAGTAAGTGTAACTGTAACTAGTGACTACTAGTAAACCAATACAATCTGATGATTGCAAATGGACAGGATATGACATACAACATAGTAACTGTAACTAGTGAATTCTAGTAAATCAATACAATCAGATGATTGCAAATGGACAGGATATGACATACAACATCGTAAGTGTAACTGTAACTAGTGACTACTAGTAAATCAATACAATCTGATGATTGCAAATGGACGGGATATGACATACAACATAATAACTGTAACTGTAACTAGTGACTACTAGTATATCAATACAATCTGATGATTGCAAATGGACAGGATATGACATACAACATACTAAGTGTAAGTGTAACTAGTGACTACTAGTAAATGCATACAATCTGATGATAGCAAATGAACAGGATATGACATACAACATAGTAAGTGTAATTGTAACTAGTGACTACTAGTATATCAATACAATCTGATGATTGCAAATGGACAGGATATGACATACAACATAGTAAGTGTAAGTGTAACTAGTGACTACTAGTAAATCAATACAATCTGATGATTGCAAATGGACAGGATATGACATACAACATTGTAAGTGTAAGTGTAACTAGTGACTACTAGTAAATCAATACAATCTGATGATTACAAATGGACAGGATATGACATACAACATAGTAAGTGTAAGTGTAACTAGTGACTACTAGTAAATCAATACAATCTGATGATTGCAAATGGTTAGGATATGACATACAACATTGTAAGTGTAACAGTAACTAGTGACTACTAGTAAATCAATACAATCTGATGATTGCAAATGGACAGGATATGACATACAACATTGTAAGTGTAACTGTAAGTAGTGACTACTAGTAAATCTATACAATCTGTTGATTGCAAATGGACAGGATATGACACACAACACAGTAACTGTAACTAGTGACTACTAGTAAATCAATACAATCTGATGATTGCAAATGGACAGAATATGACATACAACATAGTAACTGTAACTGTAACTAGTGACTACTAGTATATCAATACAATCTGATGATTGCAAATGGACAGGATATGACATACAACATAGTAAGTGTAATTGTAACTAGTGACTACTAGTAAATCAATACAATCGGATGATTGCAAATGGACAGGATTTGACATACAACATAGTAAGTGTAACTGTAACTAGTGACTACTAGTAAGTCAATACAATGTGATGATTGTAAACAGACAGGATATGACATACAACATAGTAAGTGTAACTGTAACTAGTGACTACTAATAAATCAATACAATCTGATGATTGCAAATGGACAGGATATGACATACAACATTGTAAGTGTAACTGTAAGTAGTGACTGCTAGTAAATCAATACAATCTGATGATTGCAAATGGACAGGATATGACATACATCACAGTAACTGTAACTAGTGACTACTAGTAAATCAATACAATCTGATGATTGCAAATGGACAGAATATGACATACAATATAGTAACTGTAACTAGTGAATACTAGTAAATCAATACAATCAGATGGTTGCAAATGGACAGGATATGACATACAACATAGTAAATGTAACTGTAAGTAGTGACTACTAGTAAACCAATACAATCTGATGATTGCAAATGGACAGGATATGACATACAACATAGTAACTGTAACTAGTGAATACTAGTAAATCAATACAATCAGATGATTGCAAATGGACAGGATATGACATACAACATCGTAAGTGTAACTGTAACTAGTGACTACTAGTAAATCAATACAATCTGATGATTGCAAATGGACAGGATATGACATACAACATAGTAAGAGTAACTGTAACTAGTGACTACTAGTAAACCAATACAATCTGATGATTGCAAATGGACAGGATATGACATACAACATAGTAACGGTAACTAGTGAATACTAGTAAATCAATACAATCAGATGGTTGCAAATGGACAGGATATGACATACAACATAGTAAGTGTAACTGTAACTAGTGACTACTAGTAAACCAATACAATCTGATGATTGCAAATGGACAGGATATGACATACAACATAGTAACTGTAACTAGTGAATACTAGTAAATCAATACAATCAGATGATTGCAAATGGACAGGATATGACATACAACATCGTAAGTGTAACTGTAACTAGTGACTACTAGTAAATCAATACAATCTGATCATTGCAAATGGACAGGATATGACATACAACATAATAACTGTAACTGTAACTAGTGACTACTAGTATATCAATACAATCTGATGATTGCAAATGGACAGGATATGACATACAACATAGTAAGTGTAAGTGTAACTAGTGACTACTAGTAAATCAATACAATCTGATGATTGCAAATGGACAGGATATGACATACAACATTGTAAGTGTAACTGTAAGTAGTGACTGCTAGTAAATCAATACAATCTGATGATTGCAAATGGACTGGATATGACATACATCACAGTAACTGTAACTAGTGACTACTAGTAAATCAATACAATCTGATGATTGCAAATGGACAGAATATGACATACAACATAGTAACTGTAACTGTAAGAAGTGACTACTAGTATTTCAATACAATCTGATGAATGCAAATGGACAGGATATGACATACAACATTGTAAGTGTAACTGTAAGTAGTGAATGCTAGTAAATCAATACAATCTGATGATTACAAATGGACAGGATATGACATACAACATAGTAACTGTAACTGTAAGAAGTGACTACTAGTATATCAATACAATCTGATGATTGCAAATGTACAGGATATGACATACAACATAGTAACTGTAACTAGTGACTACTAGTAAATCAATACAATCTGATGATTGCAAATGGACAGGATATGACATACAACATAAGTGTAACTGTAACTAGTGACTACTACTAAATCAATTCAATCTGATGATTGCAAATGGACAGGATATGACATACAACATAATAAGTGTAACTGTAAGAAGTGACTACTAGTATATCAATACAATCTGATGATTGCAAATGGACAGGATATGACAAACAACATAGTAACTGTAACTGTAAGAAGTGACTACTAGTATATCAATACAATCTGATGATTGCAAATGGACAGGATATGACATACAACATAGTAACTGTAACTAGTGACTACTAGTAAATCGATACAATCTGATGATTGCAAATGGACAGGATATGACATACAACATTGTAAGTGTAACTGTAAGTAGTGACTACTAGTAAATCAATACAATCTGATGATTGCAAATGGACAGAATATGACATACAACATAGTAACTGTAACTGTAACTAGTGACTACTAGTATATTAATACAATTTGATGATTGCAAATGGACAGGATATGACATACAACATAGTAAGTGTAAGTGTAACTAGTGACTACTAGTAAATCAATACAATCTGATGATTGCAAATGGACAGGATATGACATACAACATTGTAAGTGTAACTGTAAGTAGAGACTACTAGTAAATCAATACAATCTGATGATTGCAAATGGACAGGATATGACATACAACATAATAAGTGTAACTGTAACTAGTGACTACTAGTAAATCAATTCAATCTGATGATTGCAAATGGACAGGATATGACATACAACATAATAAGTGTAACTGTAACTAGTGACTACTAGTAAATCAATTCAATCTGATGATTGCAAATGGACAGGATATGACATACAACATAGTAAGTGTAAGTGTAACTAGTGACTACTAGTATATAAATACAATCTGATGATTGCAAATGGACAGGATATGACATACAACATAGTAAGTGTAAGTGTAACTAGTGACTACTAGTAAATCAATACAATCTGATGATTGCAAATGGACAGGATATGACATACAACATTGTAAGTGTAACTGTAAGTAGTGACTACTAGTAAATCAATACAATCTGATGATTGCAAATGGACAGGATATGACATACAACACAGTAACTGTAACTAGTGACTACTAGTAAATCAATACAATCTGATGATTGCAAATGGACAGGATATGACACACAACATAGTATGTGTAAGTGTAACTAGTGACTACTAGTAAATCAATACAATCGGATGATTGCAAATGGACAGGATATGACATACAACATAGTAAGTGTAAGTGTAACTAGTGACTAGTGACTACTAGTAAATCAATACAATCGGATGATTGCAAATGGACAGGATATGACATATAACATACTTAGTGTAACTGTAACTAGTGACTACTAGTAAATCAATACAATGTGATGATTGTAAACGGACAGGATATGACATACAACATAGTAAGTGTAACTGTAACTAGTGACTACTAGTAAATCAATACAATCGGATGATTGCAAATGGACAGGATATGACATATAACATACTTAGTGTAACTGTAACTAGTGACTACTAGTAAATCAATACAATGTGCTGATTGTAAACGGACAGGATATGACATACAACATAGTAAGTGTAAGTGTAACTAGTGACTACTAGTAAATCAATACAATCTGATGATTGCAAATGGACAGGATATGACATACAACATTGTAAGTGTAACTGTAAGTAGTGACTACTAGTAAATCAATACAATCTGATGATTGCAAATGGACAGGATATGACATACAACACAGTAACTGTAACTAGTGACTACTAGTAAATCAATACAATCTGATGATTGCAAATGGACAGGATATGACACACAACATAGTATGTGTAAGTGTAACTAGTGACTACTAGTAAATCAATACAATCGGATGATTGCAAATGGACAGGATATGACATACAACATAGTAAGTGTAAGTGTAACTAGTGACTACTAGTAAATCAATACAATCGGATGATTGCAAATGGACAGGATATGACATATAACATACTTAGTGTAACTGTAACTAGTGACTACTAGTAAATCAATACAATGTGATGATTGTAAACGGACAGGATATGACATACAACATAGTAAGTGTAACTGTAACTAGTGACTACTAGTAAATCAATACAATCGGATGATTGCAAATGGACAGGATATGACATATAACATACTTAGTGTAACTGTAACTAGTGACTACTAGTAAATCAATACAATGTGCTGATTGTAAACGGACAGGATATGCCATACAACATAGTAAGTGTAAGTGTAACTAGTGACTACTAGTAAATCAATACAATCTGATGATTGCAAATGGACAGGATATGACATACAACATTGTAAGTGTAACTGTAAGTAGTGACTGCTAGTAAATCAATACAATCTGATGATTGCAAATGGACTGGATATGACATACATCACAGTAACTGTAACTAGTGACTACTAGTAAATCAATACAATCTGATGATTGCAAATGGACAGAATATGACATACAACATAGTAACTGTAACTGTAAGAAGTGACTACTAGTATTTCAATACAATCTGATGAATGCAAATGGACAGGATATGACATACAACATTGTAAGTGTAACTGTAAGTAGTGAATGCTAGTAAATCAATACAATCTGATGATTACAAATGGACAGGATATGACATACAACATAGTAACTGTAACTGTAAGAAGTGACTACTAGTATATCAATACAATCTGATGATTGCAAATGTACAGGATATGACATACAACATAGTAACTGTAACTAGTGACTACTAGTAAATCAATACAATCTGATGATTGCAAATGGACAGGATATGACATACAACATAAGTGTAACTGTAACTAGTGACTACTACTAAATCAATTCAATCTGATGATTGCAAATGGACAGGATATGACATACAACATAATAAGTGTAACTGTAAGAAGTGACTACTAGTATATCAATACAATCTGATGATTGCAAATGGACAGGATATGACAAACAACATAGTAACTGTAACTGTAAGAAGTGACTACTAGTATATCAATACAATCTGATGATTGCAAATGGACAGGATATGACATACAACATAGTAACTGTAACTAGTGACTACTAGTAAATCGATACAATCTGATGATTGCAAATGGACAGGATATGACATACAACATTGTAAGTGTAACTGTAAGTAGTGACTACTAGTAAATCAATACAATCTGATGATTGCAAATGGACAGAATATGACATACAACATAGTAACTGTAACTGTAACTAGTGACTACTAGTATATTAATACAATTTGATGATTGCAAATGGACAGGATATGACATACAACATAGTAAGTGTAAGTGTAACTAGTGACTACTAGTAAATCAATACAATCTGATGATTGCAAATGGACAGGATATGACATACAACATTGTAAGTGTAACTGTAAGTAGAGACTACTAGTAAATCAATACAATCTGATGATTGCAAATGGACAGGATATGACATACAACATAATAAGTGTAACTGTAACTAGTGACTACTAGTAAATCAATTCAATCTGATGATTGCAAATGGACAGGATATGACATACAACATAATAAGTGTAACTGTAACTAGTGACTACTAGTAAATCAATTCAATCTGATGATTGCAAATGGACAGGATATGACATACAACATAGTAAGTGTAAGTGTAACTAGTGACTACTAGTATATAAATACAATCTGATGATTGCAAATGGACAGGATATGACATACAACATAGTAAGTGTAAGTGTAACTAGTGACTACTAGTAAATCAATACAATCTGATGATTGCAAATGGACAGGATATGACATACAACATTGTAAGTGTAACTGTAAGTAGTGACTACTAGTAAATCAATACAATCTGATGATTGCAAATGGACAGGATATGACATACAACACAGTAACTGTAACTAGTGACTACTAGTAAATCAATACAATCTGATGATTGCAAATGGACAGGATATGACACACAACATAGTATGTGTAAGTGTAACTAGTGACTACTAGTAAATCAATACAATCGGATGATTGCAAATGGACAGGATATGACATACAACATAGTAAGTGTAAGTGTAACTAGTGACTAGTGACTACTAGTAAATCAATACAATCGGATGATTGCAAATGGACAGGATATGACATATAACATACTTAGTGTAACTGTAACTAGTGACTACTAGTAAATCAATACAATGTGATGATTGTAAACGGACAGGATATGACATACAACATAGTAAGTGTAACTGTAACTAGTGACTACTAGTAAATCAATACAATCGGATGATTGCAAATGGACAGGATATGACATATAACATACTTAGTGTAACTGTAACTAGTGACTACTAGTAAATCAATACAATGTGCTGATTGTAAACGGACAGGATATGACATACAACATAGTAAGTGTAAGTGTAACTAGTGACTACTAGTAAATCAATACAATCTGATGATTGCAAATGGACAGGATATGACATACAACATTGTAAGTGTAACTGTAAGTAGTGACTACTAGTAAATCAATACAATCTGATGATTGCAAATGGACAGGATATGACATACAACACAGTAACTGTAACTAGTGACTACTAGTAAATCAATACAATCTGATGATTGCAAATGGACAGGATATGACACACAACATAGTATGTGTAAGTGTAACTAGTGACTACTAGTAAATCAATACAATCGGATGATTGCAAATGGACAGGATATGACATACAACATAGTAAGTGTAAGTGTAACTAGTGACTACTAGTAAATCAATACAATCGGATGATTGCAAATGGACAGGATATGACATATAACATACTTAGTGTAACTGTAACTAGTGACTACTAGTAAATCAATACAATGTGATGATTGTAAACGGACAGGATATGACATACAACATAGTAAGTGTAACTGTAACTAGTGACTACTAGTAAATCAATACAATCGGATGATTGCAAATGGACAGGATATGACATATAACATACTTAGTGTAACTGTAACTAGTGACTACTAGTAAATCAATACAATGTGCTGATTGTAAACGGACAGGATATGCCATACAACATAGTAAGTGTAACTGTAACTAGTGACTACTAGTTAATCAATACAATCTGATGATTGCAAATGGACAGGATATGACAAACAACATAGTAACTGTTACTGTAACTAGTGACTACTAGTAAATCTTTACAATCTGATGATTGCAAATGGACAGGATATGACATACAGCATAGTAACTGTAAGTGTAACTAGTGACTACTAGTAAATCAATACAATCTGATGATTACAAATGGACAGGATATGACATACAACATAGTAAGTGTAAGTGTAACTAGTGACTACTAGTAAATCAATACAATCTGATGATTGCAAATGGTTAGGATATGACATACAACATTGTAAGTGTAACAGTAACTAGTGACTACTAGTAAATCAATACAATCTGATGATTGCAAATGGACAGGATATGACATACAACATTGTAAGTGTAACTGTAAGTAGTGACTACTAGTAAATCTATACAATCTGTTGATTGCAAATGGACAGGATATAACACACAACACAGTAACTGTAACTAGTGACTACTAGTAAATCAATACAATCAGATGATTGCAAATGGACAGGATATGACATACAACATAGTAAGTGTAATTGTAACTAGTGACTACTAGTAAATCAATACAATCAGATGATTGCAAATGGACAGGATATGACATACAACATAGTAAGTGTAACTGTAACTAGTGACTACTAGTAAGTCAATACAATGTGATGATTGTAAACAGACAGGATATGACATACAACATAGTAAGTGTAACTGTAACTAGTGACTACTAATAAATCAATACAATCTGATGATTGCAAATGGACAGGATATGACATACAACATAGTAAGAGTAACTGTAACTAGTGACTACTAGTAAACCAATACAATCTGATGATTGCAAATGGACAGGATATGACATACAACATAGTAACGGTAACTAGTGAATACTAGTAAATCAATACAATCAGATGGTTGCAAATGGACAGGATATGACATACAACATAGTAAGTGTAACTGTAACTAGTGACTACTAGTAAACCAATACAATCTGATGATTGTAAATGGACAGGATATGACATACAACATAGTAACTGTAACTAGTGAATACTAGTAAATCAATACAATCAGATAATTGCAAATGGACAGGATATGACATACAACATCGTAAGTGTAACTGTAACTACTGACTACTAGTAAATCAATACAATCTGATCATTGCAAATGGACAGGATATCACATACATCATAATAACTGTAACTGTAACTAGTGACTACTAGTATATCAATACAATCTGATGATTGCAAATGGACAGGATATGACATACAACATAGTAAGTGTAAGTGTAACTAGTGACTACTAGTATATCAATACAATCTGATGATTGCAAATGGACAGGATATGACATACAACATAGTAAGTGTAAGTGTAACTAGTGACTACTAGTAAATCAATACAATCTGATGATTGCAAATGGACAGGCTATGACATACAACATTGTAAGTGTAACTGTAAGTAGTGACTGCTAGTAAATCAATACAATCTGATGATTGCAAATGGACAGGATATGACATACATCACAGTAACTGTAACTAGTGACTACTAGTAAATCAATACAATCTGATGATTGCAAATGGACAGAATATGACATACAACATAGTAACTGTAACTAGTGAATACTAGTAAATCAATACAATCAGATGGTTGCAAATGGACAGGATATGACATACAACATAGTAAATGTAACTGTAAGTAGTGACTACTAGTAAACCAATACAATATGATGATTGCAAATGGACAGGATATGACATACAACATAGTAACTGTAACTAGTGAATACTAGTAAATCAATACAATCAGATGATTGCAAATGGACAGGATATGACATACAACATCGTAAGTGTAACTGTAACTAGTGACTACTAGTAAATCAATACAATCTGATGATTGCAAATGGACAGGATATGACATACAACATAGTAAGAGTAACTGTAACTAGTGACTACTAGTAAACCAATACAATCTGATGATTGCAAATGGACAGGATATGACATACAACATAGTAACGGTAACTAGTGAATAATAGTAAATCAATACAATCAGATGGTTGCAAATGGACAGGATATGACATACAACATAGTAAGTGTAACTGTAACTAGTGACTACTAGTAAACCAATACAATCTGATGATTGCAAATGGACAGGATATGACATACAACATAGTAACTGTAACTAGTGAATTCTAGTAAATCAATACAATCAGATGATTGCAAATGGACAGGATATGACATACAACATCGTAAGTGTAACTGTAACTAGTGACTACTAGTAAATCAATACAATCTGATGATTGCAAATGGACGGGATATGACATACAACATAATAACTAGTGACTACTACTAAATCAATTCAATCTGATGATTGCAAATGGACAGGATATGACATACAACATAATAAGTGTAACTGTAAGAAGTGACTACTAGTATATCAATACAATCTGATGATTGCAAATGGACAGGATATGACAAACAACATAGTAACTGTAACTGTAAGAAGTGACTACTAGTATATCAATACAATCTGATGATTGCAAATGGACAGGATATGACATACAACATAGTAACTGTAACTAGTGACTACTAGTAAATCGATACAATCTGATGATTGCAAATGGACAGGATATGACATACAACATTGTAAGTGTAACTGTAAGTAGAGACTACTAGTAAATCAATACAATCTGATGATTGCAAATGGACAGGATATGACATACAACATAATAAGTGTAACTGTAACTAGTGACTACTAGTAAATCAATTCAATCTGATGATTGCAAATGGACAGGATATGACATACAACATAGTAAGTGTAAGTGTAACTAGTGACTACTAGTATATAAATACAATCTGATGATTGCAAATGGACAGGATATGACATACAACATAGTAAGTGTAAGTGTAACTAGTGACTACTAGTAAATCAATACAATCTGATGATTGCAAATGGACAGGATATGACATACAACATTGTAAGTGTAACTGTAAGTAGTGACTACTAGTAAATCAATACAATCTGATGATTGCAAATGGACAGGATATGACATACAACACAGTAACTGTAACTAGTGACTACTAGTAAATCAATACAATCTGATGATTGCAAATGGACAGGATATGACACACAACATAGTATGTGTAAGTGTAACTAGTGACTACTAGTAAATCAATACAATCGGATGATTGCAAATGGACAGGATATGACATACAACATAGTAAGTGTAAGTGTAACTAGTGACTAGTGACTACTAGTAAATCAATACAATCGGATGATTGCAAATGGACAGGATATGACATATAACATACTTAGTGTAACTGTAACTAGTGACTACTAGTAAATCAATACAATGTGATGATTGTAAACGGACAGGATATGACATACAACATAGTAAGTGTAACTGTAACTAGTGACTACTAGTAAATCAATACAATCGGATGATTGCAAATGGACAGGATATGACATATAACATACTTAGTGTAACTGTAACTAGTGACTACTAGTAAATCAATACAATGTGCTGATTGTAAACGGACAGGATATGACATACAACATAGTAAGTGTAAGTGTAACTAGTGACTACTAGTAAATCAATACAATCTGATGATTGCAAATGGACAGGATATGACATACAACATTGTAAGTGTAACTGTAAGTAGTGACTACTAGTAAATCAATACAATCTGATGATTGCAAATGGACAGGATATGACATACAACACAGTAACTGTAACTAGTGACTACTAGTAAATCAATACAATCTGATGATTGCAAATGGACAGGATATGACACACAACATAGTATGTGTAAGTGTAACTAGTGACTACTAGTAAATCAATACAATCGGATGATTGCAAATGGACAGGATATGACATACAACATAGTAAGTGTAAGTGTAACTAGTGACTACTAGTAAATCAATACAATCGGATGATTGCAAATGGACAGGATATGACATATAACATACTTAGTGTAACTGTATCTAGTGACTACTAGTAAATCAATACAATGTGATGATTGTAAACGGACAGGATATGACATACAACATAGTAAGTGTAACTGTAACTAGTGACTACTAGTAAATCAATACAATCGGATGATTGCAAATGGACAGGATATGACATATAACATACTTAGTGTAACTGTAACTAGTGACTACTAGTAAATCAATACAATGTGCTGATTGTAAACGGACAGGATATGCCATACAACATAGTAAGTGTAACTGTAACTAGTGACTACTAGTTAATCAATACAATCTGATGATTGCAAATGGACAGGATATGACAAACAACATAGTAACTGTTACTGTAACTAGTGACTACTAGTAAATCTTTACAATCTGATGATTGCAAATGGACAGGATATGACATACAGCATAGTAACTGTAAGTGTAACTAGTGACTACTAGTAAATCAATACAATCTGATGATTACAAATGGACAGGATATGACATACAACATAGTAAGTGTAAGTGTAACTAGTGACTACTAGTAAATCAATACAATCTGATGATTGCAAATGGTTAGGATATGACATACAACATTGTAAGTGTAACAGTAACTAGTGACTACTAGTAAATCAATACAATCTGATGATTGCAAATGGACAGGATATGACATACAACATTGTAAGTGTAACTGTAAGTAGTGACTACTAGTAAATCTATACAATCTGTTGATTGCAAATGGACAGGATATAACACACAACACAGTAACTGTAACTAGTGACTACTAGTAAATCAATACAATCTGATGATTGCAAATGGACAGAATATGACATACAACATAGTAACTGTAACTGTAACTAGTGACTACTAGTATATCAATACAATCTGATGATTGCAAATGGACAGGATATGACATACAACATAGTAAGTGTAATTGTAACTAGTGACTACTAGTAAATCAATACAATCAGATGATTGCAAATGGACAGGATATGACATACAACATAGTAAGTGTAACTGTAACTAGTGACTACTAGTAAGTCAATACAATGTGATGATTGTAAACAGACAGGATATGACATACAACATAGTAAGTGTAACTGTAACTAGTGACTACTAATAAATCAATACAATCTGATGATTGCAAATGGACAGGATATGACATACAACATAGTAAGAGTAACTGTAACTAGTGACTACTAGTAAACCAATACAATCTGATGATTGCAAATGGACAGGATATGACATACAACATAGTAACGGTAACTAGTGAATACTAGTAAATCAATACAATCAGATGGTTGCAAATGGACAGGATATGACATACAACATAGTAAGTGTAACTGTAACTAGTGACTACTAGTAAACCAATACAATCTGATGATTGTAAATGGACAGGATATGACATACAACATAGTAACTGTAACTAGTGAATACTAGTAAATCAATACAATCAGATAATTGCAAATGGACAGGATATGACATACAACATCGTAAGTGTAACTGTAACTACTGACTACTAGTAAATCAATACAATCTGATCATTGCAAATGGACAGGATATCACATACATCATAATAACTGTAACTGTAACTAGTGACTACTAGTATATCAATACAATCTGATGATTGCAAATGGACAGGATATGACATACAACATAGTAAATGTAAGTGTAACTAGTGACTACTAGTATATCAATACAATCTGATGATTGCAAATGGACAGGATATGACATACAACATAGTAAGTGTAAGTGTAACTAGTGACTACTAGTAAATCAATACAATCTGATGATTGCAAATGGACAGGCTATGACATACAACATTGTAAGTGTAACTGTAAGTAGTGACTGCTAGTAAATCAATACAATCTGATGATTGCAAATGGACAGGATATGACATACATCACAGTAACTGTAACTAGTGACTACTAGTAAATCAATACAATCTGATGATTGCAAATGGACAGAATATGACATACAACATAGTAACTGTAACTAGTGAATACTAGTAAATCAATACAATCAGATGGTTGCAAATGGACAGGATATGACATACAACATAGTAAATGTAACTGTAAGTAGTGACTACTAGTAAACCAATACAATCTGATGATTGCAAATGGACAGGATATGACATACAACATAGTAACTGTAACTAGTGAATACTAGTAAATCAATACAATCAGATGATTGCAAATGGACAGGATATGACATACAACATCGTAAGTGTAACTGTAACTAGTGACTACTAGTAAATCAATACAATCTGATGATTGCAAATGGACAGGATATGACATACAACATAGTAAGAGTAACTGTAACTAGTGACTACTAGTAAACCAATACAATCTGATGATTGCAAATGGACAGGATATGACATACAACATAGTAACGGTAACTAGTGAATAATAGTAAATCAATACAATCAGATGGTTGCAAATGGACAGGATATGACATACAACATAGTAAGTGTAACTGTAACTAGTGACTACTAGTAAACCAATACAATCTGATGATTGCAAATGGACAGGATATGACATACAACATAGTAACTGTAACTAGTGAATTCTAGTAAATCAATACAATCAGATGATTGCAAATGGACAGGATATGACATACAACATCGTAAGTGTAACTGTAACTAGTGACTACTAGTAAATCAATACAATCTGATGATTGCAAATGGACGGGATATGACATACAACATAATAACTGTAACTGTAACTAGTGACTACTAGTATATCAATACAATCTGATGATTGCAAATGGACAGGATATGACATACAACATACTAAGTGTAAGTGTAACTAGTGACTACTAGTAAATGCATACAATCTGATGATAGCAAATGAACAGGATATGACATACAACATAGTAAGTGTAATTGTAACTAGTGACTACTAGTATATCAATACAATCTGATGATTGCAAATGGACAGGATATGACATACAACATAGTAAGTGTAAGTGTAACTAGTGACTACTAGTAAATCAATACAATCTGATGATTGCAAATGGACAGGATATGACATACAACATTGTAAGTGTAACTGTAAGTAGTGACTGCTAGTAAATCAATACAATCTGATGATAGCAAATGAACAGGATATGACATACAACATACTAAGTGTAAGTGTAACTAGTGACTACTAGTATATCAATACAATCTGATGATTGCAAATGGACAGGATATGACATACAGCATAGTAAGTGTAAGTGTAACTAGTGACTACTAGTAAATCAATACAATCTGATGATTGCAAATGGACAGGATATGACATACAACATTGTAAGTGTAACTGTAAGTAGTGACTGCTAGTAAATCAATACAATCTGATGATTGCAAATGGACAGGATATGACATACATCACAGTAACTGTAACTAGTGACTACTAGTAAATCAATACAATCTGATGATTGCAAATGGACAGAATATGACATACAACATAGTAACTGTAACTGTAACAAGTGACTACTAGTATATCAATACAATCTGATGATTGCAAATGGACAGGATATGACATACAACATTGTAAGTGTAACTGTAAGTAGTGACTGCTAGTAAATCAATACAATCTGATGATTGCAAATGGACAGGATATGACATACATCACAGTAACTGTAACTAGTGACTACTAGTAAATCAATACAATCTGATGATTGCAAATGGACAGAATATGACATACAACTTAGTAACTGTAAATGTAAGAAGTGACTACTAGTAAATCAATACAATCTGATGATTGCAAATGGACAGGATATGACATACAACATAATAAGTGTAACTGTAACTTGTGACTACTAGTAAATCAATTCAATCGGATGATTGCAAATGGACAGGATATGACATACAACATACTTAGTGTAACTGTAACTAGTGACTACTAGTAAATCAATACAATGTGATGATTGTAAACGGACAGGATATGACATACAACATAGTAAGTGTAACTGTAACTAGTGACTACTAGTAAATCAATACAATCTGATGATTGCAAATGGACAGGATATGACATACAACATAGTATGTGTAACTGTAACTAGTGACTACTAGTAAACCAATACAATCTGATGATTGCAAATGGACAGGATATGACATACAACATAGTAACTGTAACTAGTGAATACTAGTAAATCAATACAGTCAGATGGTTGCAAATGGACAGGATATGACATACAACATAGTAAGTGTAACTGTAAGTAGTGACTACTAGTAAACCAATACAATCTGATGATTGCAAATGGACAGGATATGACATACAACATAGTAACTAACTAGTGAATACTAGTAAATCAATACAATCAGATGATTGCAAATTGTCAGGATATGACATACAACATCGTAAGTGTAACTGTAACTTGTGACTACTAGTAAATCAATACAATCTGATCATTGCAAATGGACAGGATATGACATACAACATAATAACTGTAACTGTAACTAGTGACTACTAGTATATCAATACAATCTGATGATTGCAAATGGACAGGATATGACATACAACATAGTAAGTGTAAGTGTAACTAGTGACTACTAGTAAATCAATACAATCTGATGATTGCAAATGGACAGGATATGACATACAACATAGTAACTGTAACTGTAACTAGTGAATACTAGTAAATCAATACAATCAGATGATTGCAAATTGTCAGGATATGACATACAACATCGTAAGTGTAACTGTAACTTGTGACTACTAGTAAATCAATACAATCTGATCATTGCAAATGGACAGGATATGACATACAACATAATAACTGTAACTGTAACTAGTGACTACTAGTATATCAATACAATCTGATGATTGCAAATGGACAGGATATGACATACAACATAGTAAGTGTAAGTGTAACTAGTGACTACTAGTAAATCAATACAATCTGATGATTGCAAATGGACAGGATATGACATACAACATAGTAACTGTAACTGTAACTAGTGACTACTAGTAAATCAATACAATCTGATGATTGCAAATGGACAGGATATGACATACAACATAGTAACTGTAACTGTAACTAGTGACTACTAGTAAATCAATACAATCTGATGATTGCAAATGGACAGAATATGACATACATCACAGTAACTGTAACTAGTGACTACTAGTAAATCAATACAATCTGATGATTGCAAATGGACAGAATATGACATACAACTTAGTAACTGTAAATGTAAGAAGTGACTACTAGTAAATCAATACAATCTGATGATTGCAAATGGACAGGATATGACATACAACATAATAAGTGTAACTGTAACTTGTGACTACTAGTAAATCAATTCAATCGGATGATTGCAAATGGACAGGATATGACATACAACATACTTAGTGTAACTGTAACTAGTGACTACTAGTAAATCAATACAATGTGATGATTGTAAACGGACAGGATATGACATACAACATAGTAAGTGTAACTGTAACTAGTGACTACTAGTAAATCAATACAATCTGATGATTGCAAATGGACAGGATATGACATACAACATAGTATGTGTAACTGTAACTAGTGACTACTAGTAAACCAATACAATCTGATGATTGCAAATGGACAGGATATGACATACAACATAGTAACTGTAACTAGTGAATACTAGTAAATCAATACAGTCAGATGGTTGCAAATGGACAGGATATGACATACAACATAGTAAGTGTAACTGTAAGTAGTGACTACTAGTAAACCAATACAATCTGATGATTGCAAATGGACAGGATATGACATACAACATAGTAACTAACTAGTGAATACTAGTAAATCAATACAATCAGATGATTGCAAATTGTCAGGATATGACATACAACATCGTAAGTGTAACTGTAACTTGTGACTACTAGTAAATCAATACAATCTGATCATTGCAAATGGACAGGATATGACATACAACATAATAACTGTAACTGTAACTAGTGACTACTAGTATATCAATACAATCTGATGATTGCAAATGGACAGGATATGACATACAACATAGTAAGTGTAAGTGTAACTAGTGACTACTAGTAAATCAATACAATCTGATGATTGCAAATGGACAGGATATGACATACAACATAGTAACTGTAACTGTAACTAGTGAATACTAGTAAATCAATACAATCAGATGATTGCAAATTGTCAGGATATGACATACAACATCGTAAGTGTAACTGTAACTTGTGACTACTAGTAAATCAATACAATCTGATCATTGCAAATGGACAGGATATGACATACAACATAATAACTGTAACTGTAACTAGTGACTACTAGTATATCAATACAATCTGATGATTGCAAATGGACAGGATATGACATACAACATAGTAAGTGTAAGTGTAACTAGTGACTACTAGTAAATCAATACAATCTGATGATTGCAAATGGACAGGATATGACATACAACATAGTAACTGTAACTGTAACTAGTGACTACTAGTAAATCAATACAATCTGATGATTGCAAATGGACAGGATATGACATACAACATAGTAACTGTAACTGTAACTAGTGACTACTAGTAAATCAATACAATCTGATGATTGCAAATGGACAGAATATGACATACAACATAGTAACTGTAACTGTAACTAGTGACTACTAGTATATCAATACAATCTGATGATTGCAAATGAACAGGATATGACATACAACATAGTAAGTGTAACTGTAACTAGTGACTACTAGTAAATCAATATAGTCTGATGACATTTAACGATGTGGGGATATAACTCATGTATCACATGTCAACCTGAATTTATACCACCATAAACTGAAGTGTTTGAAAAGTGGAACATCCTTTAATCTATTGTTTTAAAGACTGCTTTTTTCGCGAAGAAAAACAATCAAAATGATCTTTTGAAAACCTATGAAACCTCGGTAATTAGTTAAATCGGTAACCGGTTGATGGGGTGAACGCACATTAGTACAATGTATGTTTGTTAGAAGTTGTCTGTGTAGGGACCAATGGGGATGCAAGGGACTCGAATATCAGACGATAACGTAAATACCATGCGCTGGCCACTTATTTTTCTTACTTAATATAATGGCTATACACATATCACTGACAGTGTCATCATACCTAATATGCAAAAGCAAATATTTGTACGAAGCTCACCACCAGCCAAGGTAAAGGTAATATAGATGTACTACATGGTTGATCATTTAGTTCTGTCTAGTGTAATATATACATAAATTTGCTTCTTGGACGACAATACGTCACATCCAATCAGATGCAGACTGTCTGGTTATATTAGCCTTGATACATTTGCAAATGTTGGAGCTACATTGAAATAATTACGAATTGATTAGATCTTGCGGTTAGCGACATATAACACGACAACATGACTACATTGCATCATTTATTTATTACTCATCGTTTGTCATTAGTTACTTATCAAGTGGTCATTTTTTTTCAATTTTCTTTATTATGCATTGGTCTGCAAACGAAATATACCACATAGTAAGCCTTTTAGTTAACAAATTTGATCATCAAAATAGAAAAACACACTCAAATTAAAAAAAAAACACTTGACAGCCAATCTGCATGAATATTCAGTAACATGCAAGTGTTTCAGTTTACTAATATGCATGTACATTAGCATTTTAGGCCACATCTGGGTCGTTCCTCTTGGCAACCATTAATCAAATTTTTTATTTCATCGTGTTTTACAATGTTGTTTATCTTACTCATTATACAATAGTGACTTGAAGGCCATAACTTGCAGCAACGTTAGGCATTTGTATCCGGAATAATATTCTTGTTATCTTACAGAAAAGTATAGCTCTCATCTTTGCGTGTCCTCGAAACCATGGTTACATAATTGAGTTATGTTGCATTCAGTGTCATGGGAGCGAAATAAATCGACATTGGTTGGGATAATTCTTCTGCACTGATCATATTGAGTGCAATAGTTGACACTACTTGTCTTTTCGAATGCATACAACAATTGCATAAATCCACTTAATTTCCTGTCGACAATTCTGTAAAATTCCAGTAGTCGGTAGTTCGTGGCAACAGTGGCTTTCTTAATGAAAGACAATTTGATTAGCACTATCGTGACTGAAAAGTAACATCACTAGGATGGAAATAATAAATTGTGGACTGTTTGTAAGAACTCAACAATAATGTTATTGAAGAAACATTAATAAACCAATCCACATTAATAAAGATCCTTTCGACGTTGTTACTTTTACTAGTACAGCTGCAAAAGATATTCAATATGGCAAGGATATTAAGATTTGTTTGCGTCACCAAACATGATGTATTTTATATTGGAATATCCGAGTCTAAAACCTAACAACAAAGACATGAAAAAGTAGTATATTAATCGACAAGAATTCACTCAGTGCAGACAATCACAATTAATTATGTACAATGAGATCCCGCTATGAAATTAATAAATTAATAGCTCGTCAAATATTAATATACTTTTAAATCTACTTAATAAAAATATCCCTACATGTTTAATTCCAACAATCACAAATCTTATATATATACGCATTTCCGAACTGCCCTTCTATTCCCGTCAGATATTGTAAAATGGAGAAACCACATAAACTGACTTGCACTGATATCCATCAATACGATAACATATATATAATGCGTGATGTATATTGTTTAAAAATAGCTGTGGCCATGCCATTATTCCCACTGAAATCTGGTGTCATTGCTTAGTTCAGATTACACTCTACTCGGATCATATGAGTAATTATCAAAATCAACCATCTGTAGGCAAACCTACTTAAGAAAATTGCTCACGACATCAGGATATCCGGTGATCTAAGATTTGTTTACGCCGTGACCAATCATCTAATTACAGAAACACGTCAGGATGTTCACTGATTTCGTGGAATATAACCTAAAAGCGTTCTAGTACCTGTTTACTTCCTCATAATAGTAGCAAGGCCACTTTTGTTTAATACGTGCATATTTGCTCAGTTGAATGGGCATACTGTCTGAAAGTAGATTAATGATGTCATTTCTGACAGGGAATTCAAATAGCACATTTAAGAGAGATTGATACGCAAAATAGTAAATCGCTATCAAGTAGTCAAATATAACAT
The DNA here is from genome assembly GCF_978046115.1 of Saccoglossus kowalevskii. Lineage (NCBI taxonomy): Eukaryota > Metazoa > Hemichordata > Enteropneusta > Harrimaniidae > Saccoglossus > Saccoglossus kowalevskii. The sequence continues at coordinate 1,916,363 of NC_140647.1, read as the reverse complement.
TGTAAATGTACACCTAATAGCAACGAAAGAAACCTACAAACTCACGCGAAGCACGTCTGCTCAATCAAAACATTCAGCAATCTTGTAATAAATCTACCATCATGCACACCTCATGAAATATTTGGGAAATGCTCGGCGGGGTTGTGTGAATAATTGTAAAGCCTATATTCTCAACGAGTTCGAGTATTATTTTAATACAGTTTCTATAGTTTTAGACGCACAGATGAAACATTAACAAACATTATAACATCGCATTCTCATTGATCAATCTGTATAATGTACAGCCCTGTTACCGGATGATAACTAGTCAGAGAACATTTGAATGTGATCGATTAAAAACGTCAGTGTTCAATGGACAAACCAAGTTCAAAAGATAAACCAAGTTCAATAGACAAACCAAGCACGGATGTTATGTGTTCACATAAATAACGGGCTCGACTACGTCTTGTCCAATATTGTACATATCCCTGTCATTTGCCTTTTTATCACGCAATGAATAGCAGTGAATAGTCCTTTACTCTCTAAATAACCTTGACCGCAAATATTTCAAAATGTGTGGGCGTCTGTTTCAAACACGACGTCTTCTAAACAATTACCGATACTTACAGCATCAACGAAATATGTAAGTTGCACTGGTGCAGACATTGAGAACGTTCAGTCAGAATGTGCTAACCACTTAATAAATGTGAAATGGCATTTAGTTTTGAGGCTAACATATGAATTCAATGCAATATATTTTAAATGACATAGTGTGTTAAAGTCACATGACTAAATTTATATTTTATTGAACGGCGCTTAGTTTTCAGGAATACAAATGTGTGGATACTTGCTTCCCGACTTTTTAATATATATTCGTTTTCACGACATGTATGTATGTATGTATGTGTGTGTACTTTAATCACCACTCATTGCCTGAGCATAATATCACTATATTGTTTCATCTCCGTCTGTCATTTCTCCAGTTTAGTATTAGACTCAATCATGAAAAACATATCTGCACAATTACATATCCAAGATAATGTAACCACGAAAACAGAGGATGAATAACATATATTGTGCACACATACACCAATGTCTTTATACTGTGCGATCAAACAGTGCCATCATATATCATGTATGCCAGTCGATAAATAAATAAATAAATAAATAAGTATGCTATCGCATGTCCAATGTTGGTTAATAAATATATGTATATATATTAAATACAATATTGCAATCAATCAAGGCATTTTTCTTTTTATAACAGTGAAACAGATGACCTCAAACATTCAGCGACATCATTATGTGTGAACGTACACGTATAAAAACACTATAAATTTCAGTGTATTTTAACAACCTTGCCATCTGTGTATTAGGTGTGGTATTGCCATATCACGTCGGCGCTCGGCCATGGGCAATCAAAAGAGATAATACTTTTGTGAAATTTCGAAGATTGCCATGAGAAAGAAATACACTACCACTATGTTTGCTTCAAATACACTACCACACTATGGTTGCTTCAAATACACTGCCACTATGGTTGCTTCAAATACACTACCACTATGGTTGCTGTAAATACACTACCACTATGGTTGCTTCAAATACACTACAACTATGGTTGCTTCAAATACACTACCACAATGGTTGCTTCAAATACACTACCACTATGGTTGCTTCAAATAAACTATCACTATGGTTGCTTCAAATACACTACCACTATGGTTGCTTCAAATACACTACCACTATGGTTGCTTCAAATACACTACCACTATGGTTGCTTCAAATACACTACCACTATGGTTGCTTCAAATACACTACCACTATGGTTGCTTCAAATACACTACCACTATGATTGCTTCAAATAAACTACCACTATGGTTGCTTCAAATACACTACCACTATGATTGCTTCGAATACACTACCACTATGATTGCTTCAAATACACTACCACTATGGTTGCTTCAAATACACTACCACTATGGTTGCTTCAAATACACTACCACTATGGTTGCTTCAAATACACAACCACTATGGTTGCTTCAAATACACTACCACTATGATTGCTTCAAATACACTGCCACTATGGTTGCTTCAAATACACTACCACTATGGTTGCTGTAAATACACTACCATTATGGTTGCTTCAAATACACTACCACTCTGGTTGCTTCAAATACACTACCACTATGGTTGCTTCAAATACACTACCACTGTGGTTGCATCATATACACTACCACTATGGTTGCTGTAAATACACTACCACTTGGATTGCTTCAAATACACTACCACTGTGGTTGCTTCAAATACACTACCACTATGGTTGCTTCAAATACACTACCACTGTGGTTGCTTCAAATACACTACCTATATGGTTGCTGTCAATACACTACCACTATAGTTGTTTCAAATACACTACCACTATGGTCGCTTCAAATACACTACCACTATGGTTGCTTCAAATACACAACCACTATGGTTGTTTCAAATACATTACCACTATGGTTGCTTCAAATATACTACCACTATGGTTGCTTCAAATACACTACCACCATGGTTGCTTCAAATACACTATCTCTATGGTTGCTTTAAATACACTACCACTATGGTTGCTGTAAATACACTACCACTATGGTCGCTTCAAATACACTACCACTATGGTTGCTTCAAATACACTACCACTATGGTTGCTGTAAATACACTACCACTGTGGTTGCTTCAAATAAACTACCACTATGGTTTCTGTAAATACACTACCACTATGGTTGCTGTAAATACACTACCACTATGGTTGCTTCAAATACACTACCACTATGGTTGCTGTAAATACACTACCACTATGGTTGCTTCAAATACACTACCACTGTGGTTGCTTCAAAACACACTACCGCAAAATGCACATAATTTAACGGAGCAATGTGAAATTCAGTTCACGCATAATAAGTGTTGTGGAGTGATTTTCTCCTTAAATGAGATTACATTAACATATGCATGTTTTAACTTCATACTATTTTGACAATGCGATCATGGTATAAGGGCAAGTCAACGTAAACATTTGATGCTTAATTTCTCATCTATAGTGCGATTTGATTGCAGCCTTCGCGACATTTTACGAGTTTTGCATTGACATACTCATTCATTACACATAAAATAATGATTAGTAAAGTAATTGTAATACAATAATGGTGAAAACAAAAAAAACAGTGGGTAGAAAAAGTTGCTTCAAATACACTACCACTATGGTTGCTGTCAATACACTACCACTGTGGTTGCTTCAAATACACTACCGCTATGGTTGCTTCAAATACACTACCACTGTGGTTGCTTCAAATACAATACCACTATGGTTGCTTCAAATACACTACCACTATGGTTGCTGTCAATACACTACCACTATAGTTGCTTCAAATACACTACCACTATGGTTGCTGTAAAGACACTACCACTATGGTTGCTTCAAATACACTACCACTATGGTTGCTGTAAATACACTGCCACTGTGGTTGCTTCAAATACACTACCACTATGGTTTCTGTCAATATACTACCACTATGGTTGCTGTAAAGACACTACCACTATGGTTGCTTCAAATACACTATCACTATGGTTGCTTCAAATACACTACCACTATGGTTGCTGTAAATACACTACCACTATGGTTGCTGTAAAGACACTACCACTATGGTTGCTTCAAATACACTATCACTATGGTTGCTTCAAATACACTATCACTATGGTTGCTTCAAATACACTACCACTATGGTTGCTTCAAATACACTATCACTATGGTTGCTTCAAATACACTACCACTATGGTTGCTTCAAATACACTACCACTATGGTTGCTTCAAAACACACTACCGCAAAATGCACATAATTTAACGGAGCAATGTGAAATTCAGTTCTCGCAAAATAAGTGTTGTGGAGTGATTTTCTCCTTAAATGAGATTACATTAACATATGCATGTTTTAACTTAATACTATTTTGACAATGCGATCATGGTATAAGGGCAAGTCAACGTAAACATTTGATGCTTAATTTCTCATCTATAGTGCGATTTGATTGCAGCCTTCGCGACATTTTACGAGTTTTGCATTGACATACTCATTCATTACACATAAAATAATGATTAGTAAAGTAATTGTAATACAATAATACAATAATGGTGAAAACAAAAAAAAACAGTGGGTAGAAAAAGTTGCTTCAAATACACTACCACTATGGTTGTTGTCAATACACTACCACTGTGGTTGCTTCAAATACACTACCGCTATGGTTGCTTCAAATACACTACCACTGTGGTTGCTTCAAATACAATACCACTATGGTTGCTTCAAATACACTACCACTATGGTTGCTGTCAATACACTACCACTATAGTTGCTTCAAATACACTACCACTATGGTTGCTGTAAAGACACTACCACTATGGTTGCTTCAAATACACTACCACTATGGTTGCTGTAAATACACTGCCACTGTGGTTGCTTCAAATACACTACCACTATGGTTTCTGTCAATATACTACCACTATGGTTGCTGTATATACACTACCACTATGGTTGCTGTAAAGACACTACCACTATGTTTGCTTCAAATACACTACCACTATGGTTGCTGTAAATACACTACCACTGTGGTTGCTTCAAATAAACTACCACTATGGTTTCTGTCAATACACTACCACTATGGTTGCTGTAAATACACTACCACTATGGTTGCTTCAAATACACTACCACTATGGTTGCTGTAAATAAACTACCACTGTGGTTGCTACAAATACACTACCACTATGGTTTCTGTCAATACACTACCACTATGGTTGCTTCAAATACACTACCACAAGGGTTGCTTCAAATACAGTACCACTATGGTTGCTTCAAATACACTACCACAATGGTTGCTTCAAATACACTACTACTATGGTTGATTTAAATACACTACCACTATGGTTGCTGTAAATACACTAGCACTATGGTTGCTTCAAATACACTACCACTATGGTTGCTGTAAATACACTACCACTGTGGTTGCTTCAAATACACTACCACTATGGTTTCTGTCAATACACTACCACTATAGTTGCTTCAAATACACTACCACTATGGCTTATTCAAGTACACTACCACTATGATTGCTTCAATTACACTACCTCTGTGGTTGCTTCAAATACACTATCACTATGGTTGCTGTAAATACACTACCACTTGAATTGCTTCAAATACACTACCACTGTGGTTGCTTCAAATACACTACCACTATGGTTGCTTCAAATAAACTATCACTATGGTTGCTTCAAATACACTACCACTATGGTTGCTTCAAATACACTACCACTATGATTGCTTCAAATAAACTATCACTATGGTTGCTTCAAATACACTACCACTATGATTGCTTCAAATACACTACCAATATGGTTGCTTCAAATACACTACCACTATGGTTGCTTCAAATACACTACCACTATGGTTGCTTCAAATACACAACCACTATGGTTGCTTCAAATACACTACCACTATGGTTGCTGTAAATGTACTACCATTATGGTTGCTTCAAATACACTACCACTGTGGTTGCTTCAAATACACTACCACTATGGTTGCTTCAAATAGACTACCACTGTGGTTGCTTCAAATACACTACCACTATGGTTGCTCTAAATACACTACCACTTGGATTGCTTCAAATACACTACCACTGTGGTTGCTTCAAATACACTACCACTATAGTTGCTTCAAATACACTACCACTGTGGTTGCTTCAAATACACTACCTATATGGTTGCTGTCAATACACTACCACTATAGTTGTTTCAAATACACTACCACTATGGTCGCTTCAAATACACTACCACTATGGTTGCTTCAAATACACAACCACTATGGTTGCTTTAAATACCCTACCACTATGGTTGCTGTAAATACACTAGCACTATGGTTGCTTCAAATACACTACCACTATGGTTGCTGTAAATACACTACCACTGTGGTTGCTTCAAATACACTACCACTATGGTTTCTGTCAATACACTGCCACTATAGTTGCTTCAAATACACTACCACTATGGCTTATTCAAGTACACTACCACTATGATTGCTTCAAATACACTACCTCTGTGGTTGCTTCAAATACACTATCACTATGGTTGCTGTAAATACACTACCACTTGAATTGCTTCAAATACACTACCACTGTGGTTGCTTCAAATACACTACCACTATGGTTGCTTCAAATAAACTATCACTATGGTTGCTTCAAATACACTACCACTATGGTTGCTTCAAATACACTACCACTATGATTGCTTCAAATAAACTATCACTATGGTTGCTTCAAATACACTACCACTATGATTGCTTCAAATACACTACCAATATGGTTGCTTCAAATACACTATCACTATGGTTGCTTCAAATACACTACCACTATGGTTGCTTCAAATACACTATCACTATGGTTGCTTCAAATACACTACCACTATGGTTGCTTCAAATACACTACCACTATGGTTGCTTCAAAACACACTACCGCAAAATGCACATAATTTAACGGAGCAATGTGAAATTCAGTTCTCGCAAAATAAGTGTTGTGGAGTGATTTTCTCCTTAAATGAGATTACATTAACATATGCATGTTTTAACTTAATACTATTTTGACAATGCGATCATGGTATAAGGGCAAGTCAACGTAAACATTTGATGCTTAATTTCTCATCTATAGTGCGATTTGATTGCAGCCTTCGCGACATTTTACGAGTTTTGCATTGACATACTCATTCATTACACATAAAATAATGATTAGTAAAGTAATTGTAATACAATAATACAATAATGGTGAAAACAAAAAAAAACAGTGGGTAGAAAAAGTTGCTTCAAATACACTACCACTATGGTTGCTGTCAATACACTACCACTGTGGTTGCTTCAAATACACTACCGCTATGGTTGCTTCAAATACACTACCACTGTGGTTGCTTCAAATACAATACCACTATGGTTGCTTCAAATACACTACCACTATGGTTGCTGTCAATACACTACCACTATAGTTGCTTCAAATACACTACCACTATGGTTGCTGTAAAGACACTACCACTATGGTTGCTTCAAATACACTACCACTATGGTTGCTGTAAATACACTGCCACTGTGGTTGCTTCAAATACACTACCACTATGGTTTCTGTCAATATACTACCACTATGGTTGCTGTATATACACTACCACTATGGTTGCTGTAAAGACACTACCACTATGTTTGCTTCAAATACACTACCACTATGGTTGCTGTAAATACACTACCACTGTGGTTGCTTCAAATAAACTACCACTATGGTTTCTGTCAATACACTACCACTATGGTTGCTGTAAATACACTACCACTATGGTTGCTTCAAATACACTACCACTATGGTTGCTGTAAATAAACTACCACTGTGGTTGCTACAAATACACTACCACTATGGTTTCTGTCAATACACTACCACTATGGTTGCTTCAAATACACTACCACAAGGGTTGCTTCAAATACAGTACCACTATGGTTGCTTCAAATACACTACCACAATGGTTGCTTCAAATACACTACTACTATGGTTGCTTTAAATACACTACCACTATGGTTGCTGTAAATACACTAGCACTATGGTTGCTTCAAATACACTACCACTATGGTTGCTGTAAATACACTACCACTGTGGTTGCTTCAAATACACTACCACTATGGTTTCTGTCAATACACTACCACTATAGTTGCTTCAAATACACTACCACTATGGCTTATTCAAGTACACTACCACTATGATTGCTTCAATTACACTACCTCTGTGGTTGCTTCAAATACACTATCACTATGGTTGCTGTAAATACACTACCACTTGAATTGTTCAAATACACTACCACTGTGGTTGCTTCAAATACACTACCACTATGGTTGCTTCAAATAAACTATCACTATGGTTGCTTCAAATACACTACCACTATGGTTGCTTCAAATACACTACCACTATGATTGCTTCAAATAAACTATCACTATGGTTGCTTCAAATACACTACCACTATGATTGCTTCAAATACACTACCAATATGGTTGCTTCAAATACACTACCACTATGGTTGCTTCAAATACACTACCACTATGGTTGCTTCAAATACACAACCACTATGGTTGCTTCAAATACACTACCACTATGGTTGCTGTAAATGTACTACCATTATGGTTGCTTCAAATACACTACCACTGTGGTTGCTTCAAATACACTACCACTATGGTTGCTTCAAATAGACTACCACTGTGGTTGCTTCAAATACACTACCACTATGGTTGCTCTAAATACACTACCACTTGGATTGCTTCAAATACACTACCACTGTGGTTGCTTCAAATACACTACCACTATAGTTGCTTCAAATACACTACCACTGTGGTTGCTTCAAATACACTACCTATATGGTTGCTGTCAATACACTACCACTATAGTTGTTTCAAATACACTACCACTATGGTCGCTTCAAATACACTACCACTATGGTTGCTTCAAATACACAACCACTATGGTTGCTTTAAATACACTACCACTATGGTTGCTGTAAATACACTAGCACTATGGTTGCTTCAAATACACTACCACTATGGTTGCTGTAAATACACTACCACTGTGGTTGCTTCAAATACACTACCACTATGGTTTCTGTCAATACACTGCCACTATAGTTGCTTCAAATACACTACCACTATGGCTTATTCAAGTACACTACCACTATGATTGCTTCAAATACACTACCTCTGTGGTTGCTTCAAATACACTATCACTATGGTTGCTGTAAATACACTACCACTTGAATTGCTTCAAATACACTACCACTGTGGTTGCTTCAAATACACTACCACTATGGTTGCTTCAAATAAACTATCACTATGGTTGCTTCAAATACACTACCACTATGGTTGCTTCAAATACACTACCACTATGATTGCTTCAAATAAACTATCACTATGGTTGCTTCAAATACACTACCACTATGATTGCTTCAAATACACTACCAATATGGTTGCTTCAAATACACTACCACTATGGTTGCTTCAAATACACTACCACTATGGTTGCTTCAAATACACAACCACTATGGTTGCTTCAAATACACTACCACTATGGTTGCTGTAAATGTACTACCATTATGGTTGCTTCAAATACACTACCACTGTGGTTGCTTCAAATACACTACCACTATGGTTGCTGTAAATACACTACCACTGTGGTTGCTTCAAATAAACTACCACTATGGTTTCTGTCAATACACTACCACTATGGTTGCTGTAAATACACTACCACTATGGTTGCTTCAAATACACTACCACTATGGTTGCTGTAAATAAACTACCACTGAGGTTGCTACAAATACACTACCACTATGGTTTCTGTCAATACACTACCACTATGGTTGCTTCAAATACACTACCACAATGGTTGCTTCAAATACAGTACCACTATGGTTGCTTCAAATACACTACCACAATGGTTGCTTCAAATACACTACTACTATGGTTGCTTTAAATACACTACCACTATGGTTGCTGTAAATACACTAGCACTATGGTTGCTTCAAATACACTACCACTATGGTTGCTGTAAATACACTACCACTGTGGTTGCTTCAAATACACTACCACTATGGTTTCTGTCAATACACTACCACTATAGTTGCTTTAAATACACTACCACTATGGCTTATTCAAGTACACTACCACTATGATTGCTTCAATTACACTACCTCTGTGGTTGCTTCAAATACACTATCACTATGGTTGCTGTAAATACACTACCACTTGAATTGCTTCAAATACACTACCACTGTGGTTGCTTCAAATACACTACCACTATGGTTGCTTCAAATAAACTATCACTATGGTTGCTTCAAATACACTACCACTATGGTTGCTTCAAATACACTACCACTATGATTGCTTCAAATAAACTATCACTATGGTTGCTTCAAATACACTACCACTATGATTGCTTCAAATACACTACCAATATGGTTGCTTCAAATACACTACCACTATGGTTGCTTCAAATACACTACCAATATGGTTGCTTCAAATACACAACCACTATGGTTGCTTCAAATACACTACCACTATGGTTGCTGTAAATGTACTACCATTATGGTTGCTTCAAATACACTACCACTGTGGTTGCTTCAAATACACTACCACTATGGTTGCTTCAAATAGACTACCACTGTGGTTGCTTCAAATACACTACCACTATGGTTGCTCTAAATACACTACCACTTGGATTGCTTCAAATACACTACCACTGTGGTTGCTTCAAATACACTACCACTATAGTTGCTTCAAATACACTACCACTGTGGTTGCTTCAAATACACTACCTATATGGTTGCTGTCAATACACTACCACTATAGTTGTTTCAAATACACTACCACTATGGTCGCTTCAAATACACTACCACTATGGTTGCTTCAAATACACAACCACTATGGTTGCTTTAAATACACTACCACTATGGTTGCTGTAAATACACTAGCACTATGGTTGCTTCAAATACACTACCACTATGGTTGCTGTAAATACACTACCACTGTGGTTGCTTCAAATACACTACCACTATGGTTTCTGTCAATACACTACCACTATAGTTGCTTCAAATACACTACCACTATGGCTTATTCAAGTACACTACCACTATGATTGCTTCAAATACACTACCTCTGTGGTTGCTTCAAATACACTATCACTATGGTTGCTGTAAATACACTACCACTTGAATTGCTTCAAAAACACTACCACTGTGGTTGCTTCAAATACACTACCACTATGGTTGCTTCAAATAAACTATCACTATGGTTGCTTCAAATACACTACCACTATGGTTGCTTCAAATACACTACCACTATGATTGCTTCAAATACACTACCAATATGGTTGCTTCAAATACACTACCACTATGGTTGCTTCAAATACACTACCACTATGGTTGCTTCAAATGCACAACCACTATGGTTGCTTCAAATACACTACCACTATGGTTGCTGTAAATGTACTACCATTATGGTTGCTTCAAATACACTACCACTGTGGTTGCTGTAAATGTACTACCATTATGGTTGCTTCAAATACACTACCACTGTGGTTGCTTCAAATACACTACCACTATGGTTGCTTCAAATAGACTACCACTGTGGTTGCTTCAAATACACTACCACTATGGTTGCTGTAAATACACTACCACTTGGATTGCTTCAAATACACTACCACTGTGGTTGCTTCAAATACACTACCACTATAGTTGCTTCAAATACACTACCACTGTGGTTGCTTCAAATACACTACCTATATGGTTGCTGTCAATACACTACCACTATAGTTGTTTCAAATACACTACCACTATGGTCGCTTCAAATACACTACCACTATGGTTGCTTCAAATACACTACCACTATGGTTTCTGTCAATACACTACCACTATAGTTGCTTTAAATACACTACCACTATGGCTTATTCAAGTACACTACCACTATGATTGCTTCAATTACACTACCTCTGTGGTTGCTTCAAATACACTATCACTATGGTTGCTGTAAATACACTACCACTTGAATTGCTTCAAATACACTACCACTGTGGTTGCTTCAAATACACTACCACTATGGTTGCTTCAAATAAACTATCACTATGGTTGCTTCAAATACACTACCACTATGGTTGCTTCAAATACACTACCACTATGATTGCTTCAAATAAACTATCACTATGGTTGCTTCAAATACACTACCACTATGATTGCTTCAAATACACTACCAATATGGTTGCTTCAAATACACTACCACTATGGTTGCTTAAATACACTACCACTATGGTTGCTTCAAATACACAACCACTATGGTTGCTTCAAATACACTACCACTATGGTTGCTGTAAATGTACTGCCATTATGGTTGCTTCAAATACACTACCACTGTGGTTGCTTCAAATACACTACCACTATGGTTGCTTCAAATAGACTACCACTGTGGTTGCTTCAAATACACTACCACTATGGTTGCTCTAAATACACTACCACTTGGATTGCTTCAAATACACTACCACTGTGGTTGCTTCAAATACACTACCACTATAGTTGCTTCAAATACACTACCACTGTGGTTGCTTCAAATACACTACCTATATGGTTGCTGTCAATACACTACCACTATAGTTGTTTCAAATACACTACCACTATGGTCGCTTCAAATACACTACCACTATGGATGCTTCAAATACACAACCACTATGGTTGCTTTAAATACACTACCACTATGGTTGCTGTAAATACACTAGCACTATGGTTGCTTCAAATACACTACCACTATGGTTGCTGTAAATACACTACCACTGTGGTTGCTTCAAATACACTACCACTATGGTTTCTGTCAATACACTACCACTATAGTTGCTTCAAATACACTACCACTATGGCTTATTCAAGTACACTACCACTATGATTGCTTCAAATACACTACCTCTGTGGTTGCTTCAAATACACTATCACTATGGTTGCTGTAAATACACTACCACTTGACTTGCTTCAAATACACTACCACTGTGGTTGCTTCAAATACACTACCACTATGGTTGCTTCAAATAAACTATCACTATGGTTGCTTCAAATACACTACCACTATGGTTGCTTCAAATACACTACCACTATGATTGCTTCAAATACACTACCAATATGGTTGCTTCAAATACACTACCACTATGGTTGCTTCAAATACACTACCACTATGGTTGCTTCAAATACACAACCACTATGGTTGCTTCAAATACACTACCACTATGGTTGCTGTAAATGTACTACCATTATGGTTGCTTCAAATACACTACCACTGTGGTTGCTGTAAATGTACTACCATTATGGTTGCTTCAAATACACTACCACTGTGGTTGCTTCAAATACACTACCACTATGGTTGCTTCAAATAGACTACCACTGTGGTTGCTTCAAATACACTACCACTATGGTTGCTGTAAATACACTACCACTTGGATTGCTTCAAATACACTACCACTGTGGTTGCTTCAAATACACTACCACTATAGTTGCTTCAAATACACTACCACTGTGGTTGCTTCAAATACACTACCTATATGGTTGCTGTCAATACACTACCACTATAGTTGTTTCAAATACACTACCACTATGGTCGCTTCAAATACACTACCACTATGGTTGCTTCAAATACACAACCACTATGGTTGTTTCAAATACATTACCACTATGGTTGCTTCAAATATACTACCACTATGGTTGCTTCAAATACACTACCACCATGGTTGCTTCAAATACACTATCTCTATGGTTGCTTTAAATACACTACCACTATGGTTGCTGTAAATACACTACCACTATGGTTGCTTCAAATACACTACCACTATGGTTGCTGTAAATACACTACCACTTGGATTGCTTCAAATACACTACCACTGTGGTTGCTTCAAATACACTACCACTATAGTTGCTTCAAATACACTACCACTGTGGTTGCTTCAAATACACTACCTATATGGTTGCTGTCAATACACTACCACTATAGTTGTTTCAAATACACTACCACTATGGTCGCTTCAAATACACTACCACTATGGTTGCTTCAAATACACAACCACTATGGTTGTTTCAAATACATTACCACTATGGTTGCTTCAAATATACTACCACTATGGTTGCTTCAAATACACTACCACCATGGTTGCTTCAAATACACTATCTCTATGGTTGCTTTAAATACACTACCACTATGGTTGCTGTAAATACACTACCACTATGGTTGCTTTCAAATACACTACCACTATGGTTGCTGTCAATACACTACCACTATAGTTGCTTCAAATACACCAACACTATGGTTGTTTCAAATACACTACCACTATGGTTGCTTCAAATACACTACCACTATGGTTGCTTCAAATACACTACCACTATGGTTGCTTCAAATACACTACCACTATGGTTGCTTCAAATACACTATATCTGTGGTTGCTTCAAATACACTACCACTATGGTTGCTGTAAATACACTACCACTATGGTCGCTTCAAATACACTACCGCTATGGTTGCTTCAAATACACTACCACTGTGGTTGCTTCAAATACACTACCACTATGGTTGCTGTAAATACACTACCACTGTGCTTGCTTCAAATACACTACCACTATGGTTTCTGTCAATACACTACCACTATGTTTGCTGTAAATACACTACCACTTGAATTGCTTCAAATACAATACCACTGTGGTTGTTTCAAATACACTACCACTATGGTAGCTTCAAATACACTACCACTATGGTTGCTTCAAATACACTACCACTATGGTTGCTTCAAATACACTACCACTATGGTTGCTTCAAATACACTATATCTGTGGTTGCCTCAAATACACTACCACTATGGTTGCTGTAAACACACTACCACTATGGTCGCTTCAAATACACTACCACTATGGTTGCTTCAAATACACTACCACTATGGTTGCTTCAAATACACTACCACTATGTTTGCTTCAAATACACTATCACTATGGTTGCTTCAAAACACACTACCGCAAAATGCACATAATTTAACGGAGCAATGTGAAATTCAGTTCTCGCATAATAAGTGTTGCTGAGTGATTTTCTCCTTAAATGAGATTACATTAACATATGCATGTTTTAACTTAATACTATTTTGACAATGCGATCATGGTATAAGGGCTAGTCAACGTAAACATTTGATGCTTAATTTCTCATCTATAGTGCGATTTGATTGCAGATTTCGCGTCATTTTACTAGTTTTGCATTGACATACTCATTCATTACACATAAAATAATGATTAGTAAAGTAATTGTAATACAATAATACAATAATGGTGAAAACAAAAACAAAATAGTGGGTAGAAAAAGTTGCTTCAAATACACTACCACTATGGTTGCTGTCAATACACTACCACTGTGGTTGCTTCAAATACACTACCGCTATGATTGCTTCAAATACACTACCACTGTGGTTGCTTCAAATACACTACCACTATGGTTGATTCAAATACACTACCACTATGGTTGCTATCAATACACTACCACTATGGTTGCTTCAAATACACTACCACTATGGTTTCTGTCAATACACTACCACTATGGTTGCTGTAAATACACTACCACTATGGTTGCTGTAAATACACTAGCACTATGGTTGCTTCAAATACACTACCACTATGGTTGCTGTAAATACACTACCATTGTGGTTGCTTCAAATACACTACCACTATGGTTTCTGTCAATACACTACCACTATAGTTGCTTCAAATACACTACCACTATGGCTTATTCAAGTACACTACCACTATGATTGCTTCAAATACACTAACACTATGGTTGCTTCAAATACACTACCACTACTGTGGCTGTAAATACACTACCATTATTGTTGCTTCAAATACACTACCTCTGTGGTTGCTTCAAATACACTATCACTATGGTTGCTGTTAATACACTACCACTTGAATTGCTTCAAATACACTACCACTGTGGTTGCTTCAAATACACTACCACTATGGTTGCTTCAAATAAACTATCACTATGGTTGCTTCAAATACACTACCACTATGGTTGCTTCAAATACACTACCACTATGATTGCTTCAAATAAACTATCACTATGGTTGCTTCAAATACACTACCACTATGATTGCTTCAAATACACTACCACTATGATTGCTTCAAATACACTACCACTATGGTTGATTCAAATACACTACCACTATGGTTGCTTCAAATACACTACCACTATGGTTGATTCAAATACACAACCACTATGGTTGCTTCAAATACACTACCACTATGGTTGCTGTAAATGTACTACCATTATGGTTGCTTCAAATACACTACCGCTATGGTTGCTTCAAATACACTACCACTGTGGTTGCTTCAAATACACTACCACTATGGTTGCTTCAAATAAACTATCACTATGGTTGCTTCAAATACACTACCACTATGATTGCTTCAAATAAACTATCACTATGGTTGCTTCAAATACACTACCACTATGATTGCTTCAAATACACTACCAATATGGTTGCTTCAAATACACTACCACTATGGTTGCTTCAAATACACTACCACTATGGTTGCTTCAAATACACAACCACTATGGTTGCTTCAAATACACTACCACTATGGTTGCTGTAAATGTACTACCATTATGGTTGCTTCAAATACACTACCACTGTGGTTGCTGAAAATACACTACCACTATGGTTGCTTCAAATAGACTACCACTGTGGTTGCTTCAAATACACTACCACTATGGTTGCTGTAAATACACTACCACTTGGATTGCTTCAAATACACTACCACTCTTTTTGCTTCAAATACACTACCACTATAGTTGCTTCAAATACACTACCACTGTGGTTGCTTCAAATACACTACCTATATGGTTGCTGTCAATACACTACCACTATAGTTGTTTCAAATACACTACCACTATGGTCGCTTCAAATACACTACCACTATGGTTGCTTCAAATACACAACCACTATGGTTGTTTCAAATACATTACCACTATGGTTGCTTCAAATATACTACCACTATGGTTGCTTTCAAATACACTACCACTATGGTTGCTGTCAATACACTACCACTATAGTTGCTTCAAATACACCAACACTATGGTTGTTTCAAATACACTACCACTATGGTTGCTTCAAATACACTACCACTATGGTTGCTTCAAATACACTACCACTATGGTTGCTTCAAATACACTACCACTATAGTTGCTTCAAATACACTACCACTGTGGTTGCTTCAAATACACTACCTATATGGTTGCTGTCAATACACTACCACTATAGTTGTTTCAAATACACTACCACTATGGTCGCTTCAAATACACTACCACTATGGTTGCTTCAAATACACAACCACTATGGTTGTTTCAAATACATTACCACTATGGTTGCTTCAAATATACTACCACTATGGTTGCTTCAAATACACTACCACCATGGTTGCTTCAAATACACTATCTCTATGGTTGTTTTAAATACACTACCACTATGGTTGCTGTAAATACACTACCACTATGGTTGCTTTCAAATACACTACCACTATGGTTGCTGTCAATACACTACCACTATAGTTGCTTCAAATACACCAACACTATGGTTGTTTCAAATACACTACCACTATGGTTGCTTCAAATACACTACCACTATGGTTGCTTCAAATACACTACCACTATGGTTGCTTCAAATACACTACCACTATGGTTGCTTCAAATACACTATATCTGTGGTTGCTTCAAATACACTACCACTATGGTTGCTGTAAATACACTACCACTATGGTCGCTTCAAATACACTACCGCTATGGTTGATTCAAATACACTACCACTGTGGTTGCTTCAAATACACTACCACTATGGTTGCTGTAAATACACTACCACTGTGCTTGCTTCAAATACACTACCACTATGGTTTCTGTCAATACACTACCACTATGTTTGCTGTAAATACACTACCACTTGAATTGCTTCAAATACAATACCACTGTGGTTGCTTCAAATACACTACCACTATGGTAGCTTCAAATACACTACCACTATGGTTGCTTCAAATACACTACCACTATGGTTGCTTCAAATACACTACCACTATGGTTGCTTCAAATACACTATATCTGTGGTTGCTTCAAATACACTACCACTATGGTTGCTGTAAACGCACTACCACTATGGTCGCTTCAAATACACTACCACTATGGTTGCTTCAAATACACTACCACTATGGTTGCTTCAAATACACTACCACTATGTTTGCTTCAAATACACTATCACTATGGTTGCTTCAAAACACACTACCGCAAAATGCACATAATTTAACGGAGCAATGTGAAATTCAGTTCTCGCATAATAAGTGTTGCTGAGTGATTTTCTCCTTAAATGAGATTACATTAACATATGCATGTTTTAACTTAATACTATTTTGACAATGCGATCATGGTATAAGGGCTAGTCAACGTAAACATTTGATGCTTAATTTCTCATCTATAGTGCGATTTGATTGCAGATTTCGCGACATTTTACGAGTTTTGCATTGACATACTCATTCATTACACATAAAATAATGATTAGTAAAGTAATTGTAATACAATAATACAATAATGGTGAAAACAAAAACAAAATAGTGGGTAGAAAAAGTTGCTTCAAATACACTACCACTATGGTTGCTGTCAATACACTACCACTGTGGTTGCTTCAAATACACTACTGCTATGATTGCTTCAAATACACTACCACTGTGGTTGCTTCAAATACACTACCACTATGGTTGCTTCAAATACACTACCACTATGGTTGCTATCAATACACTACCACTATGGTTGCTTCAAATACACTACCACTATGGCTTATGTCAATACACTACCACTATGGTTGCTGTAAATACACTACCACTATGGTTGCTGTAAATACACTAGCACTATGGTTGCTTCAAATACACTACCACTATGGTTGCTGTAAATACACTACCATTGTGGTTGCTTCAAATACACTACCACTATGGTTTCTGTCAATACACTGCCACTATAGTTGCTTCAAATACACTACCACTATGGCTTATTCAAGTACACTACCACTATGATTGCTTCAAATACACTAACACTATGGTTGCTTCAAATACACTACCACTACGGTGGCTGTAAATACACTACCATTATCGTTGCTTCAAATACACTACCTCTGTGGTTGCTTCAAATACACTATCACTATGGTTGCTGTAAATACACTGCCACTTGAATTGCTTCAAATACACTACCACTGTGGTTGCTTCAAATACACTACCACTATGGTTGATTCAAATAAACTATCACTATGGTTTCTTCAAATACACTACCACTATGGTTGCTTCAAATACACTACCACTATGATTGCTTCAAATAAACTATCACTATGGTTGCTTCAAATACACTACCACTATGATTGCTTCAAATACACTACCACTATGGTTGCTTCAAATACACTACCACTATGGTTGCTTCAAATACACTACCACTATGGTTACTTCAAATATACTACCACTATGGTTGCTTCAAATACACTACCACCATGGTTGCTTCAAATACACTATCTCTATGGTTGCTTTAAATACACTACCTCTATGGTTGCTGTAAATACACTACCACTATGGTTGCTTTCAAATACACTACCACTATGGTTGCTGTCAATACACTACCACTATAGTTGCTTCAAATACACCAACACTATGGTTGTTTCAAATACACTACCACTATGGTTGCTTCAAATACACTACCACTATGGTTGCTTCAAATACACTACCACTATGGTTGCTTCAAATACACTACCACTATGGTTGCTTCAAATACACTATATCTGTGGTTGCTTCAAATACACTACCACTATGGTTGCTGTAAATACACTACCACTATGGTCGCTTCAAATACACTACCACTATGGTTGCTTCAAATACACTACCACTATGGTTTCTTCAAATACACTACCACTATGGTTGCTTCAAAACACACTACTGCAAAATGCACATCATTTAACGTAGCAATGTGAAATTCAGTTCTCGCATAATAAGTGTTGCTGAGTGATTTTCTCGTTAAATGAGATTACATTAACATATGCATGTTTTAACTTAATACTATTTTGACAATGCGATCATGGTATAAGGGCTAGTCAACATAAACATTTGATGCTTAATTTCTCATCTATAGTGCGATTTGATTGCAGCCTTCGCGACATTTTACGAGTTTTGCATTGACATACTCATTCATTACACATAAAATAATGATTAGTAAAGTAATTGTAATACAATAATACAATAATGGTGAAAACAAAAAAAAATAGTGGGTAGAAAAAGTTGCTTCAAATACACTACCACTATGGTTGCTGTCAATACTCTACCACTGTGGTTGCTTCAAATACACTACCACTATGATTGCTTCAAATACACTACCACTATGGTTGCTTCAAATACACTACCACTATGGTTGCTTCAAATACACTACCACTATGGTTGCTTCAAACATACTACCACTATGGTTGCTTCATATACACTACCACCATGGTTGCTTCAAATACACTATCTCTATGGTTGCTTTAAATACACTACCTCTATGGTTGCTGTAAATACACTACCACTATGGTTGCTTTCAAATACACTACCACTATGGTTGCTGTCAATACACTACCACTATAGTTGCTTCAAATACACCAACACTATGGTTGTTTCAAATACACTACCACTATGGTTGCTTCAAATACACTACCACTATGGTTGCTTCAAATACACTACCACTATGGTTGCTTCAAATACACTACCACTATGGTTGCTTCAAATACACTATATCTGTGGTTGCTTCAAATACACTACCACTATGGTTGCTGTAAATACACTACCACTATGGTCGCTTCAAATACACTACCACTATGGTTGCTTCAAATACACTACCACTATGGTTTCTTCAAATACACTACCACTATGGTTGCTTCAAAACACACTACCGCAAAATGCACATAATTTAACGGAGCAATGTGAAATTCAGTTCTCGCACAATAAGTGTTGCTGAGTGATTTTCTCCTTAAATGAGATTACATTAACATATGCATGTTTTAACTTAATACTAATTTGACAATGCGATCATGCTATAAGGGCTAGTCAACGTAAACATTTGATGCTTAATTTCTCATCTATAGTGCGATTTGATTGCAGCCTTCGCGACATTTTACGAGTTTTGCATTGACATACTCATTCATTACACATAAAATAAAGATTAGTAAAGTAATTGTAATACAATAATACAATAATGGTGAAAACAAAAAAAAATAGTGGGTAGAAAAAGTTGCTTCAAATACACTACCACTATGGTTGCTGTCAATACACTACCACTGTGGTTGCTTAAAATACACTACCGCTATGGTTGCTTCAAATACACTACCACTGTGGTTGCTTCAAATACACTACCACTATGGTTGCTTCAAATACACTACCACTATGGTTGCTGTCAATACACTACCACTATAGTTGCTTCAAAAACACTACCACTATGGTTGCTGTAAAGACACTACCACTATGGTTGCTTCAAATACACTACCAATATGGTTGATGTAAATACACTGCCACTGTGGTTGCTTCAAATACACTACCACTATGGTTTCTGTCAATACACTACCACTATGGTTGATTCAAATACACTATCACTATGGTTGCTGTAAATACACTACCACTGTGGTTGCTACAAATACACTACCACTATGGTTTCCGTCAATACACTACCACTATGGTTGCTTCAAATACACTACCACTAGGGTTGCTTCAAATACACTACCACCATGGTTGCTTCAAATACACTATCTCTATGGTTGCTTTAAATACACTACCACTATGGTTGCTGTAAATACACTACCTCTATGGTTGCTTCAAATACACTACCACTATGGTTGCTGTCAATACACTACCACTATAGTTGCTTCAAATACACCAACACTATGGTTGTTTCAAATACACAACCACTATGGTTGCTTCAAATACACTACCACTATGGTTGCTTCAAATACACTACCACTATCCTTGCTGTAAATACACTACCACTATGGTTGCTTCAAATACACTACCACTATGGTTGCTGTCAATACACTACCACTATAGTTGCTTCAAATACACCAACACTATGGTTGTTTCAAATACACTACCACTATGGTTGCTTCAAATACACTACCACTATGGTTGCTTCAAATACACTACCACTATGGTTGCTTCAAATACACTATATCTGTGGTTGCTTCAAATACACTACCACTATGGTTGCTGTAAATACACTACGGCTATGGTCGCTTCAAATACACTACCACTATGGTTGCTTCAAATACACTACCACTATGGTTGCTTCAAATACACTACCACTATGGTTGCTTCAAATACACTACCACTATGGTTGCTTCAAATACACTATATCTGTGGTTGCTTCAAATACACTACCACTATTGTTGCTTCAAATACACTACCACTATTGTTGCTTCAAATACACTACCACTATGGTTGCTTTAAATACACTACCACTATGGTTGCTTCAAATACACTACCAATATGGTTGCTGTAAATACACTACTACTATGGTTGCTTCAAATACACTACCACTATGGTTGTTTCAAAAACACTGCCACTATCGTTGCTTCAAATACACTACCACTATGGTTGCTTCAAATACACTACCACTATGGTTGCTTCAAATACACTACCACTATGGTTGCTTCAAATACACTACCACTATGGTTGCTTCAAATACACTACCAATATGGTTGCTGTAAATACACTACTACTATGGTTGCTTCAAATACACTACCACTATGGTTGTTTCAAAAACACTGCCACTATCGTTGCTTCAAATACACTACCACTATGGTTGCTTCAAATACACTACCACTATGGTTGCTTCAAATACACTACCACTATGGTTGCTTCAAATACACTACCACTATGGTTGCTTCAAATACACTACCACTATGGTTGCTTCAAATACATTATATCTGTGGTTGCTTCAAATACACTACCACTATGGTTGCTGTAAATACACTACCGCTATGGTCGCTTCAAATACACTACCACTATGGTTGCTTCAAATACACTACCACTATGGTTGCTTCAAATACACTACCACTATGGTTGCTTCAAATACACTACCATTATGGTTGCTTCAAATACACTATCTCTATGGTTGCTTTAAATACACTACCACTATGGTTGCTTCAAATACACTACCACTATGGTTGCTTCAAATACACTACCACTATGGTTGCTGTAAATACACTACCACTATGGTTGCTTCAAATACACTACCACTACGGTGGCTGTAAATACACTACCATTATCGTTGCTTCAAATACACTACCTCTGTGGTTGCTTCAAATACACTATCACTATGGTTGCTGTAAATACACTACCACTTGAATTGCTTCAAATACACTACCACTGTGGTTGCTTCAAATACACTACCACTGTGGTTGCTTCAAATACACTATATCTGTGGTTGCTTCAAATACACTACCACTATGGTTGCTGTAAATACACTACCACTATGGTTGCTTCAAATACACTACCACTATGGTTGCTTCAAATACACTACCACTATGGTTGCTTCAAAACACACTACCGCAAAATGCACATAATTGAACGGAGCAATGTGAAATTCAGTTCTCGCATAATAAGTGTTGCTGAGTGATTTTCTCCTTAAATGAGATTACATTAACATATGCATGTTTTAACTTAATACTATTTTGACAATGCTATCATGGTATAAGGGCTAGTCAACGTAAACATTTGATGCTTAATTTCTCATCTATAGTGCGATTTGATTGCAGCCTTCGCGACATTTTACGAGTTTTGCATTGACATACTCATTCATTACACATAAAATAATGATTAGTAAAGTAATTGTAATACAATAATACAATAATGGTGAAAACAAACAAAAAATAGTGGGTAGAAAAAGTTGCTTCAAATACACTACCACTATGGTTGCTGTCAATACACTACCACTGTGGTTGCTTCAAATACACTACCGCTATGGTTGCTTCAAATACACTACCACTGTGGTTGCTTCAAATACACTACCAGTATGGTTGCTTCAAATACACTACCACTATGGTTGCTGTCAATACACTACCACTATAGTTGCTTCAAATACACTACCACTATGGTTGCTGTAAAGACACTACCACTATGGTTGCTTCAAATACACTACCACTATGGTTGCTGTAAATACACTGCCACTGTGGTTGCTTCAAATACACTACAACTATGATTTCTGTCAATACACTACCACTATGGTTGCTGTAAATACACTACCACTATGGTTGATTCAAATACACTACCACTATGGTTGCTGTAAATACACTACCACTGTGGTTGCTTCAAATACACTACCACTATGGTTGCTTCAAATACACTACTACAATGGTTGCTTCAAATACACTACTACTATGGTTGCTTCAAATACACTACCACTATGGTTGCTGTAAATACACTAGCACTGTGGTTGCTTCAAATACACTACCACTATGGTTGCTGTAAATACACTACCACTATGGTTGCTTCAAATACACTACCACTACGGTGGCTGTAAATACACTACCATTATCGTTGCTTCAAATACACTACCTCTGTGGTTGCTTCAAATACACTATCACTATGGTTGCTGTAAATACACTACCACTTGAATTGCTTCAAATACACTACCACTGTGGTTGCTTCAAATACACTACCACTGTGGTTGCTTCAAATACACTATATCTGTGGTTGCTTCAAATACACTACCACTATGGTTGCTGTAAATACACTACCACTATGGTTGCTTCAAATACACTAACACTATGGTTGCTTCAAATACACTACCACTATGGTTGCTTCAAAACACACTACCGCAAAATGCACATAATTGAACGGAGCAATGTGAAATTCAGTTCTCGCATAATAAGTGTTGCTGAGTGATTTTCTCCTTAAATGAGATTACATTAACATATGCATGTTTTAACTTAATACTATTTTGACAATGCTATCATGGTATAAGGGCTAGTCAACGTAAACATTTGATGCTTAATATCTCATCTATAGTGCGATTTGATTGCAGCCTTCGCGACATTTTACGAGTTTGCATTGACATACTCATTCATTACACACAGAAATAATGATTAGTAAAGTAATTGTAATACAATAATACAATAATGGTGAAAACAAATAAAAATAGTGGCTAGGAAAAGTTGCTTCAAATACACTATCTCTATGGTTGCTTTAAATACACTACCACTATGGTTGCTTCAAATACACTACCACTATGGTTGCTTCAAATACACTACCACTACGGTTGCTTCAAATACACTACCACTATGGTTGCTTCAAAACACACTACCGCAAAATGCACATAATTGAACGGAGCAATGTGAAATTCAGTTCTCGCATAATAAGTGTTGCTGAGTGATTTTCTCCTTAAATGAGATTACATTAACATATGCATGTTTTAACTTAATACTATTTTGACAATGCTATCATGGTATAAGGGATAGTCAACGTAAACATTTGATGCTTAATTTCTCATCTATAGTGCGATTTGATTGCAGCCTTCGCGACATTTTACGAGTTTTGCATTGACATACTCATTCATTACACATAAAATAATGATTAGTAAAGTAATTGTAATACAATAATACAATAATGGTGAAAACAAAAAAAAATAGTGGGTAGAAAAAGTTGCTTCAAATACACTACCACTATGGTTGCTGTCAATACACTACCACTGTGGTTGCTTCAAATACACTACCGCTATGGTTGCTTCAAATACACTACCACTGTGGTTGCTTCAAATACACTACCAGTAAGGTTGCTTCAAATACACTACCACTATGGTTGCTGTCAATACACTACCACTATAGTTGCTTCAAATACACTACCACTATGGTTGCTGTAAAGACACTACCACTATGGTTGCTTCAAATACACTACCACTATGGTTGCTGTAAATACACTGCCACTGTGGTTGCTTCAAATACACTACAACTATGGTTTCTGTCAATACACTACCACTATGGTTGCTGTAAATACACTACCACTATGGTTGATTCAAATACACTACCACTATGGTTGCTGTAAATACACTACCACTGTGGTTGCTTCAAATACACTACCACTATGGTTGCTTCAAATACACTACTACAATGGTTGCTTCAAATACACTACTACTATGGTTGCTTCAAATACACTACCACTATGGTTGCTGTAAATACACTAGCACTGTGGTTGCTTCAAATACACTACCACTATGGTTGCTGTAAATACACTACCACTATGGTTGCTTCAAATACACTACCACTACGGTGGCTGTAAATACACTACCATTATCGTTGCTTCAAATACACTACCTCTGTGGTTGCTTCAAATACACTATCACTATGGTTGCTGTAAATACACTACCACTTGAATTGCTTCAAATACACTACCACTGTGGTTGCTTCAAATACACTACCACTGTGGTTGCTTCAAATACACTATATCTGTGGTTGCTTCAAATACACTACCACTATGGTTGCTGTAAATACACTACCACTATGGTTGCTTCAAATACACTACCACTATGGTTGCTTCAAATACACTACCACTATGGTTGCTTCAAAACACACTACCGCAAAATGCACATAATTGAACGGAGCAATGTGAAATTCAGTTCTCGCATAATAAGTGTTGCTGAGTGATTTTCTCCTTAAATGAGATTACATTAACATATGCATGTTTTAACTTAATACTATTTTGACAATGCTATCATGGTATAAGGGCTAGTCAACGTAAACATTTGATGCTTAATTTCTCATCTATAGTGCGATTTGATTGCAGCCTTCGCGACATTTTACGAGTTTTGCATTGACATACTCATTCATTACACATAAAATAATGATTAGTGAAATAATTGTAATACAATAATACAATAATGGTGAAAAAAAAAATAGTGGGTAGAAAAAGTTGCTTCAAATACACTACCACTATGGTTGCTGTCAATGCACTACCACTGTGGTTGCTTCAAATACACTACCGCTATGGTTGCTTCAAATACACTACCACTGTGGTTGCTTCAAATACACTACCAGTATGGTTGCTTCAAATACACTACCACTATGGTTGCTGTCAATACACTACCACTATAGTTGCTTCAAATACACTACCACTATGGTTGCTGTAAAGACACTACCACTATGGTTGCTTCAAATATACTACCACTATGGTTGCTTTAAATACACTGCCACTGTGGTTGCTTCAAATACACTACAACTATGGTTTCTGTCAATACACTATCACTATGGTTGCTGTAAATACACTACCACTATGGTTGATTCAAATACACTACCACTATGGTTGCTGTAAATACACTACCACTGTGGTTGCTTCAAATACACTACCACTATGGTTGCTTCAAATACACTACTACAATGGTTGCTTCAAATACACTACTACTATGGTTGCTTCAAATACACTACCACTATGGTTGCTGTAAATACACTAGCACTGTGGTTGCTTCAAATACACTACCACTATGGTTGCTGTAAATACACTACCACTATGGTTGCTTCAAATACACTACCACTACGGTGGCTGTAAATACACTACCATTATCGTTGCTTCAAATACACTACCTCTGTGGTTGCTTCAAATACACTATCACTATGGTTGCTGTAAATACACTACCACTTGAATTGCTTCAAATACACTACCACTGTGGTTGCTTCAAATACACTACCACTGTGGTTGCTTCAAATACACTATATCTGTGGTTGCTTCAAATACACTACCACTATGGTTGCTGTAAATACACTACCACTATGGTTGCTTCAAATACACTAACACTATGGTTGCTTCAAATACACTACCACTATGGTTGCTTCAAAACACACTACCGCAAAATGCACATAATTGAACGGAGCAATGTGAAATTCAGTTCTCGCATAATAAGTGTTGCTGAGTGATTTTCTCCTTAAATGAGATTACATTAACATATGCATGTTTTAACTTAATACTATTTTGACAATGCTATCATGGTATAAGGGCTAGTCAACGTAAACATTTGATGCTTAATATCTCATCTATAGTGCGATTTGATTGCAGCCTTCGCGACATTTTACGAGTTTGCATTGACATACTCATTCATTACACACAGAAATAATGATTAGTAAAGTAATTGTAATACAATAATACAATAATGGTGAAAACAAATAAAAATAGTGGCTAGGAAAAGTTGCTTCAAATACACTATCTCTATGGTTGCTTTAAATACACTACCACTATGGTTGCTTCAAATACACTACCACTATGGTTGCTTCAAATACACTACCACTACGGTTGCTTCAAATACACTACCACTATGGTTGCTTCAAAACACACTACCGCAAAATGCACATAATTGAACGGAGCAATGTGAAATTCAGTTCTCGCATAATAAGTGTTGCTGAGTGATTTTCTCCTTAAATGAGATTACATTAACATATGCATGTTTTAACTTAATACTATTTTGACAATGCTATCATGGTATAAGGGATAGTCAACGTAAACATTTGATGCTTAATTTCTCATCTATAGTGCGATTTGATTGCAGCCTTCGCGACATTTTACGAGTTTTGCATTGACATACTCATTCATTACACATAAAATAATGATTAGTAAAGTAATTGTAATACAATAATACAATAATGGTGAAAACAAAAAAAAATAGTGGGTAGAAAAAGTTGCTTCAAATACACTACCACTATGGTTGCTGTCAATACACTACCACTGTGGTTGCTTCAAATACACTACCGCTATGGTTGCTTCAAATACACTACCACTGTGGTTGCTTCAAATACACTACCAGTAAGGTTGCTTCAAATACACTACCACTATGGTTGCTGTCAATACACTACCACTATAGTTGCTTCAAATACACTACCACTATGGTTGCTGTAAAGACACTACCACTATGGTTGCTTCAAATACACTACCACTATGGTTGCTGTAAATACACTGCCACTGTGGTTGCTTCAAATACACTACAACTATGGTTTCTGTCAATACACTACCACTATGGTTGCTGTAAATACACTACCACTATGGTTGATTCAAATACACTACCACTATGGTTGCTGTAAATACACTACCACTGTGGTTGCTTCAAATACACTACCACTATGGTTGCTTCAAATACACTACTACAATGGTTGCTTCAAATACACTACTACTATGGTTGCTTCAAATACACTACCACTATGGTTGCTGTAAATACACTAGCACTGTGGTTGCTTCAAATACACTACCACTATGGTTGCTGTAAATACACTACCACTATGGTTGCTTCAAATACACTACCACTACGGTGGCTGTAAATACACTACCATTATCGTTGCTTCAAATACACTACCTCTGTGGTTGCTTCAAATACACTATCACTATGGTTGCTGTAAATACACTACCACTTGAATTGCTTCAAATACACTACCACTGTGGTTGCTTCAAATACACTACCACTGTGGTTGCTTCAAATACACTATATCTGTGGTTGCTTCAAATACACTACCACTATGGTTGCTGTAAATACACTACCACTATGGTTGCTTCAAATACACTACCACTATGGTTGCTTCAAATACACTACCACTATGGTTGCTTCAAAACACACTACCGCAAAATGCACATAATTGAACGGAGCAATGTGAAATTCAGTTCTCGCATAATAAGTGTTGCTGAGTGATTTTCTCCTTAAATGAGATTACATTAACATATGCATGTTTTAACTTAATACTATTTTGACAATGCTATCATGGTATAAGGGCTAGTCAACGTAAACATTTGATGCTTAATTTCTCATCTATAGTGCGATTTGATTGCAGCCTTCGCGACATTTTACGAGTTTTGCATTGACATACTCATTCATTACACATAAAATAATGATTAGTGAAATAATTGTAATACAATAATACAATAATGGTGAAAAAAAAAATAGTGGGTAGAAAAAGTTGCTTCAAATACACTACCACTATGGTTGCTGTCAATGCACTACCACTGTGGTTGCTTCAAATACACTACCGCTATGGTTGCTTCAAATACACTACCACTGTGGTTGCTTCAAATACACTACCAGTATGGTTGCTTCAAATACACTACCACTATGGTTGCTGTCAATACACTACCACTATAGTTGCTTCAAATACACTACCACTATGGTTGCTGTAAAGACACTACCACTATGGTTGCTTCAAATATACTACCACTATGGTTGCTTTAAATACACTGCCACTGTGGTTGCTTCAAATACACTACAACTATGGTTTCTGTCAATACACTATCACTATGGTTGCTGTAAATACACTACCACTATGGTTGATTCAAATACACTACCACTATGGTTGCTGTAAATACACTACCACTGTGGTTGCTTCAAATACACTACCACTATGGTTGCTTCAAATACACTACTACAATGGTTGCTTCAAATACACTACTACTATGGTTGCTTCAAATACACTACCACTATGGTTGCTGTAAATACACTAGCACTGTGGTTGCTTCAAATACACTACCACTATGGTTGCTGTAAATACACTACCACTATGGTTGCTTCAAATACACTACCACTACGGTGGCTGTAAATACACTACCATTATCGTTGCTTCAAATACACTACCTCTGTGGTTGCTTCAAATACACTATCACTATGGTTGCTGTAAATACACTACCACTTGAATTGCTTCAAATACACTACCACTGTGGTTGCTGTAAATACACTACCACTGTGGTTGCTACAAATACACTACCACTATGGTTTCTGTCAATGCACTACCACTATGGTTGCTTCAAATACACTACCACTAGGGTTGCTTCAAATACACTACCACTATGGTTGCTTCAAATACACTACTACAATGGTTGCTTCAAATACACTACTACTATGGTTGCTTCAAATACACTACCACTATGGTTGCTGTAAATAAACTAGCACTGTGGTTGCTTCAAATACACTACCACTATGGTTGCTGTAAATACACTACCACTGTGGTTGTTTCAAATACACTACCACTATGGTTTCTGTCAATACACTACCACTATTGTTGCTTCAAATAGACTACCAGTATGGCTTATTCAAGTACACTACCACTATGATTGCTTCAAATACACTACCACTATGGTTGCTTCAAATACACTACCACTATGGTTGCTGTAAATAAACTACCACTGTGGTTGCTACAAATACACTACCAGTATGGTTTCTGTCAATACACTACCACTATGGTTGCTTCAAATACACTACCACTAGGGTTGCTTCAAATACACTACCACTATGGTTGATTCAAATACACTACCACTATGGTTGCTGTAAATACACTACCACTGTGGTTGCTTCAAATACACTACCACTATGGTTGCTTCAAATACACTACTACAATGGTTGCTTCAAATACACTACTACTATGGTTGCTTCAAATACACTACCACTATGGTTGCTGTAAATACACTAGCACTGTGGTTGCTTCAAATACACTACCACTATGGTTGCTGTAAATACACTACCACTATGGTTGCTTCAAATACACTACCACTACGGTGGCTGTAAATACACTACCATTATCGTTGCTTCAAATACACTACCTCTGTGGTTGCTTCAAATACACTATCACTATGGTTGCTGTAAATACACTACCACTTGAATTGCTTCAAATACACTACCACTATGGTTGCTTCAAATACACTACCACTACGGTGGCTGTAAATACACTACCATTATCGTTGCTTCAAATACACTACCTCTGTGGTTGCTTCAAATACACTATCACTATGGTTGCTGTAAATACACTACCACTTGAATTGCTTCAAATACACTACCACTGTGGTTGCTGTAAATACACTACCACTGTGGTTGCTACAAATACACTACCACTATGGTTTCTGTCAATGCACTACCACTATGGTTGCTTCAAATACACTACCACTAGGGTTGCTTCAAATACACTACCACTATGGTTGCTTCAAATACACTACTACAATGGTTGCTTCAAATACACTACTACTATGGTTGCTTCAAATACACTACCACTATGGTTGCTGTAAATAAACTAGCACTGTGGTTGCTTCAA
Source organism: Saccoglossus kowalevskii (assembly GCF_978046115.1). Classification (NCBI taxonomy): domain Eukaryota; kingdom Metazoa; phylum Hemichordata; class Enteropneusta; family Harrimaniidae; genus Saccoglossus; species Saccoglossus kowalevskii. The sequence goes on along the minus strand of NC_140647.1, from coordinate 1,884,680 downwards.
ATACACTACCACTATGGTTGCTGTAAATACACTACCACTGTGGTTGTTTCAAATACACTACCACTATGGTTTCTGTCAATACACTACCACTATAGTTGCTTCAAATAGACTACCAGTATGGCTTATTCAAGTACACTACCACTATGATTGCTTCAAATACACTACCACTATGGTTGCTTCAAATACACTACCACTATGGTTGCTGTAAATAAACTACCACTGTGGTTGCTACAAATACACTACCAGTATGGTTTCTGTCAATACACTACCACTATGGTTGCTTCAAATACACTACCACTAGGGTTGCTTCAAATACACTACCACTATGGTTGATTCAAATACACTACCACTATGGTTGCTGTAAATACACTACCACTGTGGTTGCTTCAAATACACTACCACTATGGTTGCTTCAAATACACTACTACAATGGTTGCTTCAAATACACTACTACTATGGTTGCTTCAAATACACTACCACTATGGTTGCTGTAAATACACTAGCACTGTGGTTGCTTCAAATACACTACCACTATGGTTGCTGTAAATACACTACCACTATGGTTGCTTCAAATACACTACCACTACGGTGGCTGTAAATACACTACCATTATCGTTGCTTCAAATACACTACCTCTGTGGTTGCTTCAAATACACTATCACTATGGTTGCTGTAAATACACTACCACTTGAATTGCTTCAAATACACTACCACTGTGGTTGCTTCAAATACACTACCACTGTGGTTGCTTCAAATACACTATATCTGTGGTTGCTTCAAATACACTACCACTATGGTTGCTGTAAATACACTACCACTATGGTCGCTTCAAATACACTACCACTATGGTTGCTTCAAATACACTACCACTATGGTTGCTTCAAATACACTACCACTATGGTTGCTTCAAAACACACTACCGCAAAATGCACATAATTGAACGGAGCAATGTGAAATTCAGTTCTCGCATAATAAGTGTTGCTGAGTGATTTTCTCCTTAAATGAGATTACATTAACATATGCATGTTTTAACTTAATACTATTTTGACAATGCGATCATGGTATAAGGGCTAGTCAACGTAAACATTTGATGCTTAATTTCTCATCTATAGTGCGATTTGATTGCAGCCTTCGCGACATTTTACGAGTTTTGCATTGACATACTCATTCATTACACATAAAATAATGATGAGTAAAGTAATTGCAATACAATAATACAATAATGGTAAAAACAAATAATAATAGTGGATAGGAAAAGTTGCTTCAAATACACTGTCTCTATGGTTGCGTTAAATACACTACCACTATGGTTGCTTTAAATACACTACCACTATGGTTGCTTCAAATACACTACCACTATAGTTGCTGTCAATGCACTACCACTATAGTTGCTTCAAATACACAACCACTATGGTTTATTCAAATACACTACCAATATGGTTGCTTCAATACACTACCACTATGGTTGCTTCAAATACACTAGCACTATGGTTGCTGAAAATACACTACCACTATGGTTGCTTCAAATACACTACCACTATGGTTGCTTCAAATGCACTATCTCTATGGTTGCTTCAAATATACTACCACTATGGTTGCTGAAAATACACTACGACTACGGTTGCTTCAAATAAACTACCACTATGGTTGTTGTAAATACACTACCACTATGGTTGTTTCAAATACACAACCACTATGGTTGCTTCAAATGCACTATCTCTATGGTTGCTTCAAATACACTACCACTATGGTTGCTGAAAATACACTACCAGTATGGTTGCTTCAAATACACTACCACTATGGTTGCTTCAAATACACTACCACTATGGTTGCTTCAAATACACTACCACTATGGTTGCTTAAAATACACTACCACTATGGTTGCTTCAAATACACTACCACTATGGTTGCTTCAAATACACTACCACTATGGTTGCTGTAAATGCACTACCACTACGGTTGCTTCAAATACACTACCACTATGGTTGCTGTAAATACACTACCACTATGGTTGCTTCAAATACACTACTACTATGGTTGCTGTAAATATACTACCTCTATGGTCGCTTCAAATACACTACCACTATGGTTGATTCAAATACACTACCACTATGGTTGCTTCAAATACACTACCACTATGGTTGCTGAAAATACACTACCAGTATGGTTGCTTCAAATACACTACCACTATGGTTGCTTCAAATACACTACCACTATGGTTGCTTCAAATACACTACCACTATGGTTGCTTCAAATACACTACCACTATGGTTGCTTCAAATACACTACCACTATGGTTGCTTCAAATACACTACCACTATGGTTGCTGTAAATGCACTACCACTACGGTTGCTTCAAATACACTACCACTATGGTTGCTGTAAATACACTACCAATATGGTTGCTTCAAATACACTACTACTATGGTTGCTGTAAATACACTACCTCTATGGTCGCTTCAAATACACTACCACTATGGTTGATTCAAATACACTACCACTATGGTTGCTTCAAATAGACTACCACTTGGGTTGCTTCAAATACACTACCACTGTGGTTGCTTTAAATACACTACCACTATGGTTGCTTCAAATACACTACCACTATGGTTGCTTCAAATACACTACCACTTGGGTTGCTTCAAATACACTACCACTGTGGTTACTTCAAATACACTACTACTATGGTCGCTTCAAATACACTACCACTATGGTTGCTGTAAATGCACTACCACTACGGTTGCTTCAAATACGCTACCACTATGGTTGCTGTAAATACACTACCACTATGGTTGCTTCAAATACACTACTACTATGGTTGCTGTAAATACACTACCTCTATGGTCGCTTCGAATAAACTACCACTATGGTTGATTCAAATACACTACCACTATGGTTGCTTCAAATAGACTACCACTTGGGTTGCTTCAAATACACTACCACTGTGGTTGCTTTACATACACTACCACTATGGTTGCTTCAAATACACTACCACTATGGTTGCTTCAAATACAATACCACTATGGTTGCTTCAAATACACTACCACTTGGGTTGCTTCAAATACACTACCACTGCGGTTACTTCAAATACACTACTAATATGGTCGCTTCAAATACACTACCACTATGGTTGCTTCAAATACACTACCACTATGGTTGTTTCAAGTACATTACCACTGTGGTTGCTGTAAATACACTACCACTATGGTTGCTTCAAATACACTACTACTATGGTTGCTGTAAATACACTACCACTATGGTTGCTTCATATAGACTACCACTTGGGTTGCTTCAAATACACTACCACTGTGGTTGCTTTAAATACACTACCACTATGGTTGCTTCAACTACACTAACACAATGGTTGCTGTAAATACACTACCATTATGGTTGCTTCAAATACACTACCACTGTGGTTACTTCAATTACACTGCCACTATGGTTGCTGTAAATACACTACCACTTAGATTGCTTCAAATACACTACCACTACGGTTGCTTCAAATACACTTCCACTATGGTTGCTTCAAATAGACTACCACTTGGGTTGCTTCAAATACACTACCACTGTGGTTGCTTTAAAGACACTACCACTTGGGTTGCTTCAAATACACTACCACTGTGGTTGCTGTAAATACACTACCACTATGGTTGCTTCAAATACACTCCCACTATGGTTGCTTCAAATGCACTATCTCTATGGTTGCTTCAAATACACTACCACTATGGTTGCTGAAAATACACCACCAGTATGGTTGCTTCAAATACACTACCGCTATGGTTGCTTCAAATACACTACCACTATGGTTGCTTCAAATACACTGCCACTATGGTTGTTTCAAATACACAACCACTCTGGTTGCTTCAAATACACTACCACTATGGTTGCTTCAAATAGACTACCACTTGGGTTGCTTCAAATACACTACCACTGTGGTTGCTGTAAATACACTAACACTATGGTTGCCTCAAATACACTACCACTGTGGTTGCTTCAAATACACTACCACTTGGGTTGCTTCAAATACACTACCACTATGATTGCATCAAATACACTACCACTATGGTTGCTTCAACTACACTACCACTATGGTTGCTTCAATTACACTACCACTATGGTTGCTTCAAATACCCTACCACTATGGTTGCTTCAAATACACTACCACTATGGTTGCTTCAAATACACTACCACTATGGTTGTTGAAATACACTACCACTATGGTTGCTTCAAATACACTACCACTATGGTTGCTTCAACTACACTACCACTATGGTTGCTTCAAATACACTACCACTATGGTTGCTTCAAATACCCTACCACTATGGTTGCTTCAAATACACTACCACTATGGTTGCTTCAAATACACTACCACTATGGTTGTTGAAATACACTACCACTATGGTTGCTTCAAATACACTACCACTATGGTTGCTTCAACTACACTACCACTATGGTTTCTTCAAATACACTACCACTATGGTTGCTTCAAATACCTTACCACTATGGTTGCTTCAAATACACTACCACTATGGTTGCTTCAAATACACTACCACTATGGTTGTTGAAATACACTACCACTATGGTTGCTTCAAATACACTACCACTTGGGTTGCTTCAAATACACTACCACTGCGGTTACTTCAAATACACTACTACTATGGTCGCTTCAAATACACTACCACTATGGTTGCTTCAAATACACTACCACTATGGTTGTTTCAAGTACATTACCGCTGTGGTTGCTGTAAATACACTACCACTATGGTTGCTTCAAATACACTACTACTATGGTTGCTGTAAATACACTACCACTATGGTTGCTTCATATAGACTACCACTTGGGTTGCTTGAAATACACTACCACTGTGGTTGCTTTAAATACACTACCACTATGGTTGCTTCAACTACACTAACACAATGGTTGCTGTAAATACACTACCATTATGGTTGCTTCAAATACACTACCACTGTGGTTACTTCAATTACACTGCCACTATGGTTGCTGTAAATACACTACCACTTAGATTGCTTCAAATACACTACCACTACGGTTGCTTCAAATACACTTCCACTATGGTTGCTTCAAATAGACTACCACTTGGGTTGCTTCAAATACACTACCACTGTGGTTGCTTTAAAGACACTACCACTTGGGTTGCTTCAAATACACTACCACTGTGGTTGCTGTAAATACACTACCACTATGGTTGCTTCAAATACACTCCCACTATGGTTGCTTCAAATACACTACTACTATGGTTGCTGTAAATACACTACCTCTATGGTCGCTTCGAATAAACTACCACTATGGTTGATTCAAATACACTACCACTATGGTTGCTTCAAATAGACTACCACTTGGGTTGCTTCAAATACACTACCACTGTGGTTGCTTTACATACACTACCACTATGGTTGCTTCAAATACACTACCACTATGGTTGCTTCAAATACACTACCACTATGGTTGCTTCAAATACACTACCACTTGGGTTGCTTCAAATACACTACCACTGCGGTTACTTCAAATACACTACTACTATGGTCGCTTCAAATACACTACCACTATGGTTGCTTCAAATACACTACCACTATGGTTGTTTCAAGTACATTACCACTGTGGTTGCTGTAAATACACTACCACTATGGTTGCTTCAAATACACTACTACTATGGTTGCTGTAAATACACTACCACTATGGTTGCTTCATATAGACTACCACTTGGGTTGCTTCAAATACACTACCACTGTGGTTGCTTTAAATACACTACCACTATGGTTGCTTCAACTACACTAACACAATGGTTGCTGTAAATACACTACCATTATGGTTGCTTCAAATACACTACCACTGTGGTTACTTCAATTACACTGCCACTATGGTTGCTGTAAATACACTACCACTTAGATTGCTTCAAATACACTACCACTACGGTTGCTTCAAATACACTTCCACTATGGTTGCTTCAAATAGACTACCACTTGGGTTGCTTCAAATACACTACCACTGTGGTTGCTTTAAAGACACTACCACTTGGGTTGCTTCAAATACACTACCACTGTGGTTGCTGTAAATACACTACCACTATGGTTGCTTCAAATACACTCCCACTATGGTTGCTTCAAATGCACTATCTCTATGGTTGCTTCAAATACACTACCACTATGGTTGCTGAAAATACACCACCAGTATGGTTGCTTCAAATACACTACCGCTATGGTTGCTTCAAATACACTACCACTATGGTTGCTTCAAATACACTGCCACTATGGTTGTTTCAAATACACAACCACTCTGGTTGCTTCAAATACACTACCACTATGGTTGCTTCAAATAGACTACCACTTGGGTTGCTTCAAATACACTACCACTGTGGTTGCTGTAAATACACTAACACTATGGTTGCCTCAAATACACTACCACTGTGGTTGCTTCAAATACACTACCACTTGGGTTGCTTCAAATACACTACCACTATGATTGCATCAAATACACTACCACTATGGTTGCTTCAACTACACTACCACTATGGTTGCTTCAATTACACTACCACTATGGTTGCTTCAAATACCCTACCACTATGGTTGCTTCAAATACACTACCACTATGGTTGCTTCAAATACACTACCACTATGGTTGTTGAAATACACTACCACTATGGTTGCTTCAAATACACTACCACTATGGTTGCTTCAACTACACTACCACTATGGTTGCTTCAAATACACTACCACTATGGTTGCTTCAAATACCCTACCACTATGGTTGCTTCAAATACACTACCACTATGGTTGCTTCAAATACACTACCACTATGGTTGTTGAAATACACTACCACTATGGTTGCTTCAAATACACTACCACTATGGTTGCTTCAACTACACTACCACTATGGTTTCTTCAAATACACTACCACTATGGTTGCTTCAAATACCTTACCACTATGGTTGCTTCAAATACACTACCACTATGGTTGCTTCAAATACACTACCACTATGGTTGTTGAAATACACTACCACTATGGTTGCTTCAAATACACTACCACTTGGGTTGCTTCAAATACACTACCACTGCGGTTACTTCAAATACACTACTACTATGGTCGCTTCAAATACACTACCACTATGGTTGCTTCAAATACACTACCACTATGGTTGTTTCAAGTACATTACCGCTGTGGTTGCTGTAAATACACTACCACTATGGTTGCTTCAAATACACTACTACTATGGTTGCTGTAAATACACTACCACTATGGTTGCTTCATATAGACTACCACTTGGGTTGCTTGAAATACACTACCACTGTGGTTGCTTTAAATACACTACCACTATGGTTGCTTCAACTACACTAACACAATGGTTGCTGTAAATACACTACCATTATGGTTGCTTCAAATACACTACCACTGTGGTTACTTCAATTACACTGCCACTATGGTTGCTGTAAATACACTACCACTTAGATTGCTTCAAATACACTACCACTACGGTTGCTTCAAATACACTTCCACTATGGTTGCTTCAAATAGACTACCACTTGGGTTGCTTCAAATACACTACCACTGTGGTTGCTTTAAAGACACTACCACTTGGGTTGCTTCAAATACACTACCACTGTGGTTGCTGTAAATACACTACCACTATGGTTGCTTCAAATACACTCCCACTATGGTTGCTTCAAATACACTACTACTATGGTTGCTGTAAATACACTACCTCTATGGTCGCTTCGAATAAACTACCACTATGGTTGATTCAAATACACTACCACTATGGTTGCTTCAAATAGACTACCACTTGGGTTGCTTCAAATACACTACCACTGTGGTTGCTTTACATACACTACCACTATGGTTGCTTCAAATACACTACCACTATGGTTGCTTCAAATACACTACCACTATGGTTGCTTCAAATACACTACCACTTGGGTTGCTTCAAATACACTACCACTGCGGTTACTTCAAATACACTACTACTATGGTCGCTTCAAATACACTACCACTATGGTTGCTTCAAATACACTACCACTATGGTTGTTTCAAGTACATTACCACTGTGGTTGCTGTAAATACACTACCACTATGGTTGCTTCAAATACACTACTACTATGGTTGCTGTAAATACACTACCACTATGGTTGCTTCATATAGACTACCACTTGGGTTGCTTCAAATACACTACCACTGTGGTTGCTTTAAATACACTACCACTATGGTTGCTTCAACTACACTAACACAATGGTTGCTGTAAATACACTACCATTATGGTTGCTTCAAATACACTACCACTGTGGTTACTTCAATTACACTGCCACTATGGTTGCTGTAAATACACTACCACTTAGATTGCTTCAAATACACTACCACTACGGTTGCTTCAAATACACTTCCACTATGGTTGCTTCAAATAGACTACCACTTGGGTTGCTACAAATACACTACCACTGTGGTTGCTTTAAAGACACTACCACTTGGGTTGCTTCAAATACACTACCACTGTGGTTGCTGTAAATACACTACCACTATGGTTGCTTCAAATACACTCCCACTATGGTTGCTTCAAATGCACTATCTCTATGGTTGCTTCAAATACACTACCACTATGGTTGCTGAAAATACACCACCAGTATGGTTGCTTCAAATACACTACCGCTATGGTTGCTTCAAATACACTACCACTATGGTTGCTTCAAATACACTGCCACTATGGTTGTTTCAAATACACAACCACTCTGGTTGCTTCAAATACACTACCACTATGGTTGCTTCAAATAGACTACCACTTGGGTTGCTTCAAATACACTACCACTGTGGTTGCTGTAAATACACTAACACTATGGTTGCCTCAAATACACTACCACTGTGGTTGCTTCAAATACACTACCACTTGGGTTGCTTCAAATACACTACCACTATGATTGCATCAAATACACTACCACTATGGTTGCTTCAACTACACTACCACTATGGTTGCTTCAATTACACTACCACTATGGTTGCTTCAAATACCCTACCACTATGGTTGCTTCAAATACACTACCACTATGGTTGCTTCAAATACACTACCACTATGGTTGTTGAAATACACTACCACTATGGTTGCTTCAAATACACTACCACTATGGTTGCTTCAACTACACTACCACTATGGTTGCTTCAAATACACTACCACTATGGTTGCTTCAAATACCCTACCACTATGGTTGCTTCAAATACACTACCACTATGGTTGCTTCAAATACACTACCACTATGGTTGTTGAAATACACTACCACTATGGTTGCTTCAAATACACTACCACTATGGTTGCTTCAACTACACTACCACTATGGTTTCTTCAAATACACTACCACTATGGTTGCTTCAAATACCTTACCACTATGGTTGCTTCAAATACACTACCACTATGGTTGCTTCAAATACACTACCACTATGGTTGTTGAAATACACTACCACTATGGTTGCTTCAAATACACTACCACTTGGGTTGCTTCAAATACACTACCACTGCGGTTACTTCAAATACACTACTACTATGGTCGCTTCAAATACACTACCACTATGGTTGCTTCAAATACACTACCACTATGGTTGTTTCAAGTACATTACCGCTGTGGTTGCTGTAAATACACTACCACTATGGTTGCTTCAAATACACTACTACTATGGTTGCTGTAAATACACTACCACTATGGTTGCTTCATATAGACTACCACTTGGGTTGCTTGAAATACACTACCACTGTGGTTGCTTTAAATACACTACCACTATGGTTGCTTCAACTACACTAACACAATGGTTGCTGTAAATACACTACCATTATGGTTGCTTCAAATACACTACCACTGTGGTTACTTCAATTACACTGCCACTATGGTTGCTGTAAATACACTACCACTTAGATTGCTTCAAATACACTACCACTACGGTTGCTTCAAATACACTTCCACTATGGTTGCTTCAAATAGACTACCACTTGGGTTGCTTCAAATACACTACCACTGTGGTTGCTTTAAAGACACTACCACTTGGGTTGCTTCAAATACACTACCACTGTGGTTGCTGTAAATACACTACCACTATGGTTGCTTCAAATACACTCCCACCATGGTTGCTTCAAATGCACTATCTCTATGGTTGCTTCAAATACACTACCACTATGGTTGCTGAAAATATACCACCAGTATGGTTGCTTCAAATACACTACCGCTATGGTTGCTTCAAATACACTACCACTATGGTTGCTTCAAATACACTGCCACTATGGTTGTTTCAAATACACAACCACTCTGGTTGCTTCAAATACACTACCACTATGGTTGCTTCAAATAGACTACCACTTGGGTTGCTTCAAATACACTACCACTGTGGTTGCTGTAAATACACTACCACTATGGTTGCCTCAAATACACTACCACTGTGGTTGCTTCAAATACACTACAACTTGGGTTGCTTCAAATACACTACCACTATGATTGCTTCAAATACACTACCACTATGGTTGCTTCAACTACACTACCACTATGGTTGCTTCAAATACACTACCACTATGGTTGCTTCAAATACCCTACCACTATGGTTGCTTCAAATACACTACCACTATGGTTGCTTCAAATACACTACCACTATGGTTGTTGAAATACACTACCACTATGGTTGCTTCAAATACACTACCACTATGGTTGTTGTAAATACACTACCACTATGGTTGCTTCAAATACACTACCACTATGGTTGCTTCAAATACACTGCCACTATGGTTGTTTCAAATACACAACCACTCTGGTTGCTTCAAATACACTACCACTATGGTTGCTTCAAATAGACTATCACTTGGGTTGCTTCAAATACACTACCACAGTGGTTGCTGTAAATACACTACCACTATGGTTGCCTCAAATACACTAACACTGTGGTTGCTTCAAATACATTACCACTTGGGTTGCTTCAAATACACTACCACTATGATTGCTTCAAATACACTACCACTATGGTTGCTTCAAATACACTAGCACTATGGTTGCTGAAAATACACTACCACTATGGTTGCTTCAAATACACTCCCACTATGATTGCTTCAAATGCACTATCTCTATGGTTGCTTCAAATACACTACCACTATGGTTGCTGAAAATACACCAGCAGTATGGTTGCTTCAAATACACTACCGCTATGGTTGCTTCAAATACACTACCACTATGGTTGCTTCAAATACACTGCCACTATGGTTGTTTCAAATACACAACCACTCTGGTTGCTTCAAATACACTACCACTATGGTTGCTTCGAATAGACTACCACTTGGGTTGCTTCAAATACACTACCACTGTGGTTGCTGTAAATACACTACCACTATGGTTGCCTCAAATACACTACCACTGTGGTTGCTTCAAATACACTACCACTTGGGTTGCTTCAAATACACTACCACTATGATTGCTTCAAATACACTACCACTATGGTTGCTTCAAATACACTGCCACTAAGGTTGTTTCAAATACACAACCACTCTGGTTGTTTCAAATACACTACCACTATGGTTGCTTCAAATAGACTACCACTTGGGTTGCTTCAAATACACTACCACTGTGGTTGCTGTAAATACACTACCACTATGGTTGCCTCAAATACACTAACACTGTGGTTGCTTCAAATACACTACCACTTGGGTTGCTTCAAATACACTACCACTATGATTGCTTCAAATACACTACCACTATGGTTGCTTCAAATACACTAGCACTATGGTTGCTGAAAATACACTACCACTATGGTTGCTTCAAATACACTCCCACTATGGTTGCTTCAAATGCACTATCTCTATGGTTGCTTCAAATACACTACCACTATGGTTGCTGAAAATACACCACAGTATGGTTGCTTCAAATACACTACCGCTATGGTTGCTTCAAATACACTACCACTATGGTTGCTTCAAATACAATGCCACTATGGTTGTTTCAAATACACAACCACTCTGGTTGCTTCAAATACACTACCACTATGGTTGCTTCAAATAGACTACCACATGGGTTGCTTCAAATACACTACCACTGTGGTTGCTGTAAATACACTACCACTATGGTTGCCTCAAATACACTAACACTGTGGTTGCTTCAAATACACTACCACTTGGGTTGCTTCAAATACACTACCACTATGATTGCTTCAAATACACTTCCACTATGGTTTCTTCAACTACACTACCACTATGGTTGCTTCAAATACACTACCACTATGGTTGCTTCAAATACCCTACCACTATGGTAGCTTCAAATACACTACCACTATGGTTGCTTCAAATACACTACCACTATGGTTGTTGAAATACACTACCACTATGGTTGCTTCAAATACACTACCACTATGGTTGCTTCAACTACACTACCACTATGTTTGCTTCAAATACACTACCACTATGGTTGCTTCAAATACCCTACCACTATGGTTGCTTCAAATACACTACCACTATGGTTGCTTCAAATACACTACCACTATGGTTGTTGAAATACACTACCACTATGGTTGCTTCAAATACACTACCACTATGGTTGCTTCAACTACACTACCACTATGGTTTCTTCAAATACACTACCACTATGGTTGCTTCAAATACACTACCACTATGGTTGCTTCAAATACACTCCCACTATGGTTGCTTCAAATACACTACCACTATGGTTGTTGAAATACACTACCACTATGGTTGCATCAAATACACTACCACACTACCACTATGATTGCTTCAAATACACTACCACTATGATTGCTTCAAATGCACTACCACTATGGTTGTTGTAAATACACTACCACTATGGTTGCTTCAAATACACTACCACTATGGTTATTGTAAATACACTACCACTATGGTTGCTTCAAAACACACTACCGCAAAATGCACATAATTTAACGTAGCAATGTGAAATTCAGTTCTCGCATAATAAGTGTTGCTAAGTGATTTTCTTCATAAATGAGATTACATTAACATATGCATGTTTTAACTTAATACTATTTTGTCAATGCGATCATGGTATAAGGGCTAGTCAACGTAAACATTTGATGCTTAATATCTCATCTATAGTGCGATTTGATTGCAGCCTTCGCGACATTTTACGAGTTGTGTATTGACATACTCATTCGTTACATATAAAATAATGATTAGTAAATTAATTGCAATACAATAATACAATAATGGTAAAAACAAATAATAATAGTGGATAGGAAAAGTTGCTTCAAATACACTGTCTCTATGGTTGCGTTAAATACACTACCACTATGGTTGCTTTAAATACACTACCACTATGGTTGCTTCAAATACACTACCACTATAGTTGCTGTCAATGCACTACCACTATAGTTGCTTCAAATACACAACCACTATGGTTTATTCAAATACACTACCAATATGGTTGCTTCAATACACTACCACTATGGTTGCTTCAAATACACTAGCACTATGGTTGCTGAAAATACACTACCACTATGGTTGCTTCAAATACACTACCACTATGGTTGCTTCAAATGCACTATCTCTATGGTTGCTTCAAATACACTACCACTATGGTTGCTGAAAATACACTACCACTACGGTTGCTTCAAATAAACTACCACTATGGTTGTTGTAAATACACTACCACTATGGTTGTTTCAAATACACAACCACTATGGTTGCTTCAAATGCACTATCTCTATGGTTGCTTCAAATACACTACCACTATGGTTGCTGAAAATACACTACAGTATGGTTGCTTCAAATACACTACCACTATGGTTGCTTCAAATACACTACCACTATGGTTGCTTCAAATACACTACCACTATGGTTGCTTCAAATACACTACCACTATGGTTGCTTCAAATACACTACCACTATGGTTGCTTCAAATACACTACCACTATGGTTGCTGTAAATGCACTACCACTACGGTTGCTTCAAATACACTACCACTATGGTTGCTGTAAATACACTACCACTATGGTTGCTTCAAATACACTACTACTATGGTTGCTGTAAATATACTACCTCTATGGTCGCTTCAAATACACTACCACTATGGTTGATTCAAATACACTACCACTATGGTTGATTCAAATACACTACCACTATGGTTGCTTCAAATACACTACCACTATGGTTGCTGAAAATACACTACCAGTATGGTTGCTTCAAATACACTACCACTATGGTTGCTTCAAATACACTACCACTATGGTTGCTTCAAATACACTACCACTATGGTTGCTTCAAATACACTACCACTATGGTTGCTTCAAATACACTACCACTATGGTTGCTTCAAATACACTACCACTATGGTTGCTGTAAATGCACTACCACTACGGTTGCTTCAAATACACTACCACTATGGTTGCTGTAAATACACTACCACTATGGTTGCTTCAAATACACTACTACTATGGTTGCTGTAAATACACTACCTCTATGGTCGCTTCAAATACACTACCACTATGGTTGATTCAAATACACTACCACTATGGTTGCTTCAAATAGACTACCACTTGGGTTGCTTCAAATACACTACCACTGTGGTTGCTTTAAATACACTACCACTATGGTTGCTTCAAATACACTACCACTATGGTTGCTTCAAATACACTACCACTTGGGTTGCTTCAAATACACTACCACTGTGGTTACTTCAAATACACTACTACTATGGTCGCTTCAAATACACTACCACTATGGTTGCTTCAAATACACTACCACTATGGTTGCTGTAAATGCACTACCACTACGGTTGCTTCAAATACGCTACCACTATGGTTGCTGTAAATACACTACCACTATGGTTGCTTCAAATACACTACTACTATGGTTGCTGTAAATACACTACCTCTATGGTCGCTTCAAATACACTACCACTATGGTTGATTCAAATACACTAACACTATGGTTGCTTCAAATAGACTACCACTTGGGTTGCTTCAAATACACTACAACTGTGGTTGCTTTAAATACACTACCACTATGGTTGCTTCAAATACACTATCTCTATGGTTGCTTCAAATACACTACCACTATGGTTGCTGAAAATACACTACCACTACGGTTGCTTCAAATAAACTACCACTATGGTTGTTGTAAATACACTACCACTATGGTTGTTTCAAATACACAACCACTATGGTTGCTTCAAATGCACTATCTCTATGGTTGCTTCAAATACACTACCACTATGGTTGCTGAAAATACACTACAGTATGGTTGCTTCAAATACACTACCACTATGGTTGCTTCAAATACACTACCACTATGGTTGCTTCAAATACACTACCACTATGGTTGCTTCAAATACACTACCACTATGGTTGCTTCAAATACACTACCACTATGGTTGCTTCAAATACACTACCACTATGGTTGCTGTAAATGCACTACCACTACGGTTGCTTCAAATACACTACCACTATGGTTGCTGTAAATACACTACCACTATGGTTGCTTCAAATACACTACTACTATGGTTGCTGTAAATATACTACCTCTATGGTCGCTTCAAATACACTACCACTATGGTTGATTCAAATACACTACCACTATGGTTGATTCAAATACACTACCACTATGGTTGCTTCAAATACACTACCACTATGGTTGCTGAAAATACACTACCAGTATGGTTGCTTCAAATACACTACCACTATGGTTGCTTCAAATACACTACCACTATGGTTGCTTCAAATACACTACCACTATGGTTGCTTCAAATACACTACCACTATGGTTGCTTCAAATACACTACCACTATGGTTGCTTCAAATACACTACCACTATGGTTGCTGTAAATGCACTAACACTACGGTTGCTTCAAATACACTACCACTATGGTTGCTGTAAATACACTACCACTATGGTTGCTTCAAATACACTACTACTATGGTTGCTGTAAATACACTACCTCTATGGTCGCTTCAAATACACTACCACTATGGTTGATTCAAATACACTACCACTATGGTTGCTTCAAATAGACTACCACTTGGGTTGCTTCAAATACACTACCACTGTGGTTGCTTTAAATACACTACCACTATGGTTGCTTCAAATACACTACCACTATGGTTGCTTCAAATACACTACCACTTGGGTTGCTTCAAATACACTACCACTGTGGTTACTTCAAATACACTACTACTATGGTCGCTTCAAATACACTACCACTATGGTTGCTTCAAATACACTACCACTATGGTTGCTGTAAATGCACTACCACTACGGTTGCTTCAAATACGCTACCACTATGGTTGCTGTAAATACACTACCACTATGGTTGCTTCAAATACACTACTACTATGGTTGCTGTAAATACACTACCTCTATGGTCGCTTCAAATACACTACCACTATGGTTGATTCAAATACACTAACACTATGGTTGCTTCAAATAGACTACCACTTGGGTTGCTTCAAATACACTACAACTGTGGTTGCTTTAAATACACTACCACTATGGTTGCTTCAAATACACTACCACTATGGTTGCTTCAAATACACTACCACTTGGGTTGCTTCAAATACACTACCACTGTGGTTACTTCAAATACACTACTACTATGGTCGCTTCAAATACACTACCACTATGGTTGCTTCAAATACACTACCACTATGGTTGCTGTAAATGCACTACCACTACGGTTGCTTCAAATACGCTACCACTATGGTTGCTGTAAATACACTACCACTATGGTTGCTTCAAATACACTACTACTATGGTTGCTGTAAATACACTACCTCTATGGTCGCTTCAAATACACTACCACTATGGTTGATTCAAATACACTACCACTATGGTTGCTTCAAATAGACTACCACTTGGGTTGCTTCAAATACACTACCACTGTGGTTGCTTTAAATACACTACCACTATGGTTGCTTCAAATACACTACCACTATGGTTGCTTCAAATACACTACCACTTGGGTTGCTTCAAATACACTACCACTGCGGTTACTTCAAATACACTACTACTATGGTCGCTTCAAATACACTACCACTATGGTTGCTTGAAATACACTACCACTATGGTTGTTTCAAGTACATTACCACTGTGGTTGCTGTAAATACACTACCACTATGGTTGCTTCAAATACACTACTACTATGGTTGCTGTAAATACACTACCACTATGGTTGCTTCATATAGACTACCACTTGGGTTGCTTCAAATACACTACCACTGTGGTTGCTTTAAATACACTACCACTATGGTTGCTTCAACTACACTAACACAATGGTTGCTGTAAATACACTACCATTATGGTTGCTTCAAATACACTACCACTGTGGTTACTTCAATTACACTGCCACTATGGTTGCTGTAAATACACTACCACTTAGATTGCTTCAAATACACTACCACTACGGTTGCTTCAAATACACTACCACTATGGTTGCTTCAAATAGACTACCACTTGGGTTGCTTCAAATACACTACCACTGTGGTTGCTTTAAATACACTACCACTTGGGTTGCTTCAAATACACTACCACTGTGGTTGCTGTAAATACACTACCACTATGGTTGCCTCAAATACACTAACACTGTGGTTGCTTCAAATACATTACCACTTGGGTTGCTTCAAATACACTACCACTATGATTGCTTCAAATACACTACCACTATGGTTGCTTCAAATACACTAGCACTATGGTTGCTGAAAATACACTACCACTATGGTTGCTTCAAATACACTCCCACTATGGTTTCTTCAAATGCACTATCTCTATGGTTGCTTCAAATACACTACCACTATGGTTGCTGAAAATACACCACCAGTATGGTTGCTTCAAATACACTACCGCTATGGTTGCTTCAAATACACTACCACTATGGTTGCTTCAAATACACTGCCACTATGGTTGTTTCAAATACACTACCACTCTGGTTGCTTCAAATACACTACCACTATGGTTGCTTCAAATAGACTACCACTTGGGTTGCTTCAAATACACTACCACTGTGGTTGCTGTAAATACACTACCACTATGGTTGCCTCAAATACACTACCACTGTGGTTGCTTCAAATACACTACCACTTGGGTTGCTTCAAATACACTACCACTATGATTGCTTCAAATACACTACCACTATGGTTGCTTCAAATACACTGCCACTATGGTTGTTTCAAATACACAACCACTCTGGTTGCTTCAAATACACTACCACTATGGTTGCTTCAAATAGACTACCACTTGGGTTGCTTCAAATACACTACCACTGTGGTTGCTGTAAATACACTACCACTATGGTTGCCTCAAATACACTAACACTGTGGTTGCATCAAATACACTACCACTTGGGTTGCTTCAAATACACTACCACTATGATTGCTTCAAATACACTACCACTATGGTTGCTTCAAATACACTAGCACTATGGTTGCTGAAAATACACTACCACTATGGTTGCTTCAAATACACTCCCACTATGGTTGCTTCAAATGCACTATCTCTATGGTTGCTGAAAATACACTACCACTATGGTTGCTGAAAATACACCACCAGTATGGTTGCTTCAAATACACTACCGCTATGGTTGCTTCAAATACACAACCACTATGGTTGCTTCAAATACACTGCCACTATGGTTGTTTCAAATACACAACCACTCTGGTTGCTTCAAATACACTACCACTATGGTTGCTTCAAATAGACTACCACTTGGGTTGCTTCAAATACACTACCACTGTGGTTGCTGTAAATGCACTAACACTACGGTTGCTTCAAATACACTACCACTATGGTTGCTGTAAATACACTACCACTATGGTTGCTTCAAATACACTACTACTATGGTTGCTGTAAATACACTACCTCTATGGTCGCTTCAAATACACTACCACTATGGTTGATTCAAATACACTACCACTATGGTTGCTTCAAATAGACTACCACTTGGGTTGCTTCAAATACACTACCACTGTGGTTGCTTTAAATACACTACCACTATGGTTGCTTCAAATACACTACCACTATGGTTGCTTCAAATACACTACCACTTGGGTTGCTTCAAATACACTACCACTGTGGTTACTTCAAATACACTACTACTATGGTCGCTTCAAATACACTACCACTATGGTTGCTTCAAATACACTACCACTATGGTTGCTGTAAATGCACTACCACTACGGTTGCTTCAAATACGCTACCACTATGGTTGCTGTAAATACACTACCACTATGGTTGCTTCAAATACACTACTACTATGGTTGCTGTAAATACACTACCTCTATGGTCGCTTCAAATACACTACCACTATGGTTGATTCAAATACACTAACACTATGGTTGCTTCAAATAGACTACCACTTGGGTTGCTTCAAATACACTACAACTGTGGTTGCTTTAAATACACTACCACTATGGTTGCTTCAAATACACTACCACTATGGTTGCTTCAAATACACTACCACTTGGGTTGCTTCAAATACACTACCACTGTGGTTACTTCAAATACACTACTACTATGGTCGCTTCAAATACACTACCACTATGGTTGCTTCAAATACACTACCACTATGGTTGCTGTAAATGCACTACCACTACGGTTGCTTCAAATACGCTACCACTATGGTTGCTGTAAATACACTACCACTATGGTTGCTTCAAATACACTACTACTATGGTTGCTGTAAATACACTACCTCTATGGTCGCTTCAAATACACTACCACTATGGTTGATTCAAATACACTACCACTATGGTTGCTTCAAATAGACTACCACTTGGGTTGCTTCAAATACACTACCACTGTGGTTGCTTTAAATACACTACCACTATGGTTGCTTCAAATACACTACCACTATGGTTGCTTCAAATACACTACCACTTGGGTTGCTTCAAATACACTACCACTGCGGTTACTTCAAATACACTACTACTATGGTCGCTTCAAATACACTACCACTATGGTTGCTTGAAATACACTACCACTATGGTTGTTTCAAGTACATTACCACTGTGGTTGCTGTAAATACACTACCACTATGGTTGCTTCAAATACACTACTACTATGGTTGCTGTAAATACACTACCACTATGGTTGCTTCATATAGACTACCACTTGGGTTGCTTCAAATACACTACCACTGTGGTTGCTTTAAATACACTACCACTATGGTTGCTTCAACTACACTAACACAATGGTTGCTGTAAATACACTACCATTATGGTTGCTTCAAATACACTACCACTGTGGTTACTTCAATTACACTGCCACTATGGTTGCTGTAAATACACTACCACTTAGATTGCTTCAAATACACTACCACTACGGTTGCTTCAAATACACTACCACTATGGTTGCTTCAAATAGACTACCACTTGGGTTGCTTCAAATACACTACCACTGTGGTTGCTTTAAATACACTACCACTTGGGTTGCTTCAAATACACTACCACTGTGGTTGCTGTAAATACACTACCACTATGGTTGCCTCAAATACACTAACACTGTGGTTGCTTCAAATACATTACCACTTGGGTTGCTTCAAATACACTACCACTATGATTGCTTCAAATACACTACCACTATGGTTGCTTCAAATACACTAGCACTATGGTTGCTGAAAATACACTACCACTATGGTTGCTTCAAATACACTCCCACTATGGTTTCTTCAAATGCACTATCTCTATGGTTGCTTCAAATACACTACCACTATGGTTGCTGAAAATACACCACCAGTATGGTTGCTTCAAATACACTACCGCTATGGTTGCTTCAAATACACTACCACTATGGTTGCTTCAAATACACTGCCACTATGGTTGTTTCAAATACACTACCACTCTGGTTGCTTCAAATACACTACCACTATGGTTGCTTCAAATAGACTACCACTTGGGTTGCTTCAAATACACTACCACTGTGGTTGCTGTAAATACACTACCACTATGGTTGCCTCAAATACACTACCACTGTGGTTGCTTCAAATACACTACCACTTGGGTTGCTTCAAATACACTACCACTATGATTGCTTCAAATACACTACCACTATGGTTGCTTCAAATACACTGCCACTATGGTTGTTTCAAATACACAACCACTCTGGTTGCTTCAAATACACTACCACTATGGTTGCTTCAAATAGACTACCACTTGGGTTGCTTCAAATACACTACCACTGTGGTTGCTGTAAATACACTACCACTATGGTTGCCTCAAATACACTAACACTGTGGTTGCATCAAATACACTACCACTTGGGTTGCTTCAAATACACTACCACTATGATTGCTTCAAATACACTACCACTATGGTTGCTTCAAATACACTAGCACTATGGTTGCTGAAAATACACTACCACTATGGTTGCTTCAAATACACTCCCACTATGGTTGCTTCAAATGCACTATCTCTATGGTTGCTGAAAATACACTACCACTATGGTTGCTGAAAATACACCACCAGTATGGTTGCTTCAAATACACTACCGCTATGGTTGCTTCAAATACACAACCACTATGGTTGCTTCAAATACACTGCCACTATGGTTGTTTCAAATACACAACCACTCTGGTTGCTTCAAATACACTACCACTATGGTTGCTTCAAATAGACTACCACTTGGGTTGCTTCAAATACACTACCACTGTGGTTGCTGTAAATACACTACCACTATGGTTGCTTCAAATACACTACCACTATGGTTGCTTCAAATACACTACCACTTGGGTTGCTTCAAATACACTACCACTGCGGTTACTTCAAATACACTACTACTATGGTCGCTTCAAATACACTACCACTATGGTTGCTTCAAATACACTACCACTATGGTTGTTTCAAGTACATTACCACTGTGGTTGCTGTAAATACACTACCACTATGGTTGCTTCAAATACACTACTACTATGGTTGCTGTAAATACACTACCACTATGGTTGCTTCATATAGACTACCACTTGGGTTGCTTCAAATACACTACCACTGTGGTTGCTTTAAATACACTACCACTATGGTTGCTTCAACTACACTAACACAATGGTTGCTGTAAATACACTACCATTATGGTTGCTTCAAATACACTACCACTGTGGTTACTTCAATTACACTGCCACTATGGTTGCTGTAAATACACTACCACTTAGATTGCTTCAAATACACTACCACTACGGTTGCTTCAAATACACTACCACTATGGTTGCTTCAAATAGACTACCACTTGGGTTGCTTCAAATACACTACCACTGTGGTTGCTTTAAATACACTACCACTTGGGTTGCTTCAAATACACTACCACTGTGGTTGCTGTAAATACACTACCACTATGGTTGCCTCAAATACACTAACACTGTGGTTGCTTCAAATACATTACCACTTGGGTTGCTTCAAATACACTACCACTATGATTGCTTCAAATACACTACCACTATGGTTGCTTCAAATACACTAGCACTATGGTTGCTGAAAATACACTACCACTATGGTTGCTTCAAATACACTCCCACTATGGTTTCTTCAAATGCACTATCTCTATGGTTGCTTCAAATACACTACCACTATGGTTGCTGAAAATACACCACCAGTATGGTTGCTTCAAATACACTACCGCTATGGTTGCTTCAAATACACTACCACTGTGGTTGCTTCAAATACACTGCCACTATGGTTGTTTCAAATACACTACCACTCTGGTTGCTTCAAATACACTACCACTATGGTTGCTTCAAATAGACTACCACTTGGGTTGCTTCAAATACACTACCACTGTGGTTGCTGTAAATACACTACCACTATGGTTGCCTCAAATACACTACCACTGTGGTTGCTTCAAATACACTACCACTTGGGTTGCTTCAAATACACTACCACTATGATTGCTTCAAATACACTACCACTATGGTTGCTTCAAATACACTGCCACTATGGTTGTTTCAAATACACAACCACTCTGGTTGCTTCAAATACACTACCACTATGGTTGCTTCAAATAGACTACCACTTGGGTTGCTTCAAATACACTACCACTGTGGTTGCTGTAAATACACTACCACTATGGTTGCCTCAAATACACTAACACTGTGGTTGCATCAAATACACTACCACTTGGGTTGCTTCAAATACACTACCACTATGATTGCTTCAAATACACTACCACTATGGTTGCTTCAAATACACTAGCACTATGGTTGCTGAAAATACACTACCACTATGGTTGCTTCAAATACACTCCCACTATGGTTGCTTCAAATGCACTATCTCTATGGTTGCTTCAAATACACTACCACTATGGTTGCTGAAAATACACCACCAGTATGATTGCTTCAAATACACTACCGCTATGGTTGCTTCAAATACACAACCACTATGGTTGCTTCAAATACACTGCCACTATGGTTGTTTCAAATACACAACCACTTTGGTTGCTTCAAATACACTACCACTATGGTTGCTTCAAATAGACTACCACTTGGGTTGCTTCAAATACACTACCACTGTGGTTGCTGTAAATACACTACCACTATGGTTGCCTCAAATACACTACCACTGTGGTTGCTTCAAATACACTACCACTTGGGTTGCTTCAAATACACTACCACTATGATTGCTTCAAATACACTACCACTATGGTTGCTTCAACTACACTACCACTATGGTTGCTTCAAATACACTACCACTATGGTTGCTTCAAATACCCTACCACTATGGTTGCTTCAAATACACTACCACTATGGTTGTTGAAATACACTACCACTATGGTTGCTTCAAATACACTACCACTATGGTTGCTTCAACTACACTACCACTATGGTTGCTTCAAATACACTACCACTATGGTTGCTTCAAATACCCTACCACTATGGTTGCTTCAAATACACTAAAACTATGGTTGCTTCAAATACACTACCACTATGGTTGTTGAAATACACTACCACTATGGTTGCTTCAAATACACTACCACTATGGTTGCTTCAACTACACTACCACTATGGTTGCTTCAAATACACTACCACTATGGTTGCTTCAACTACACTACCACTATGGTTGCTTCAAATACACTACCACTATGGTTGCTTCAAATACACTACCACACTACCACTATGATTGCTTCAAATACACTACCACTATGATTGCTTCAAATGCACTACCACTATGGTTGTTGTAAATACACTACCACTATGGTTGCTTCAAATACACTACCACTATGGTTATTGTAAATACACTACCACTATGGTTGCTTCAAAACACACTACCGCAAAATGCACATAATTTAACGTAGCAATGTGAAATTCAGTTCTCGCATAATAAGTGTTGCTAAGTGATTTTCTTCGTAAATGAGATTACATTAACATATGCATGTTTCCTCTTTCTCCCAAGGGGTATCTCCGTAGGTCTCCCAAAGCGTAATTTTATGTAATCCGTGATATGCCCGAGTGGTTTTGAGGCTCCTGCCCGACATAAAAAATGCGTATTGGGTTACAAGGTCAATTGCTTTTTAATGACCTGTGGTAAACTGATACTGCAGGAACACTACACTTGGTTGGCCCTAACTACTGTAGTGCTCCATCTGGATAGCCTGTACTACCATAAATTACAGCTTGGATAGCTGTGAGTGTTTGACAACTACTTAAATAAACTACTTGGCTGACCGTGAATACCATAGGATGCATGAGGGGTTTTCACCAACTACTAAAATATGCTGTTTGGCTGGCAGTAACTACCATGGGACAACTTTCAGATAACTGATACTACAAATATATCATATTTGCCTGCCCCATGTTCAAGTAGCTTCGCAATGGCTCTGACAGAATGCATATATTTTTGGTTAGGCTCTACATTATGACATCTAATTACCTGCAAAACACAGTACTGCAGGGGCTCTACAAACGTATAATTGTGTATAGTAGTGATATATATCTTGTATTCTGAGGCTTTATCTTCTATGCTGCAATAATAAAAAAAAACATGGTAAGCTTACATGTCATGTACATGTCTTCTCAGTCTCCTATCAAGACCCTCCACCCTGGGGCCCAATAATCTGTTCTTCAGACTTTTCTGATTCCTCCTCTTCTTCTTCCCCTTGTTCCAACTCTGCCGCCTCCTCTGCCACCTCTGACTGCTGTACCATCACTCCTGCCATGATCCCATCTTTTTCTGGACTCTTGAAGATCATTTTCACTTGTCTGTGTTGTCTTGGGTCTGTCTGGGCAACCTGTGGCCACATGGTGGTAGGGCAGAAAACAGCCCTTGCATAGGTTGATGCTACACTCCTGACATCTGAACACAGTCGATACAGGGCAACCTTTCCTTGTTTTTCTCCCTAACTGAATGCACCATCTGCAGGATGAGCCACGGGAGCGCTGACTATGTACTAAATGGTGGTTTTTGAATGAGCTGATCACAGGTTCAGAATTTCTGGTATGCTGTTTTCGGGATGAAAAACCACCAACCAATGCCATGCCAACTTCAATTTGGAAGGCTTTGTGCATTTTCTTTGGATCCACTGATTCTTTGTACAGGATCCAGCTGTTGCATATAGCAGTATCCAGAAGGTAGAAAAAAATATACTTCCACCATTTCTTTGACTGACGCTGGGCTGTATAATAGGACCTGAGTTGGTTTGACTTGTCAACTCCACCCATGTACAGATTGTAGTCATAAATTGCTTCTGGGGAAGGTAAAGAGTATGCTACTTTCCTGCCAGTATCTGGTGAGCGCACAAAACGGGTAACTCTTTGATTCTCGGTTCTATAGCCCTCATAGTATGTTGTCAGTATATTCAGGAGGTTGGAGTCCTTCCATGATATAGCCACCACTGTATCCTTTTGTCTGGATACAAACTGTCCCCTCTCTAAATTTGTTATTGCCTTGTGATTTGAATTTTTCTTGGGGTTGGTACGGAGGGCATTTGGAAATCCCACTCTATCTTGCCTAACGCTGCCAACCACATATATTTCATGATTTTCTAGCAGGTAACTCACCATGTCTACACTGGTATAATAACTGTCAGTGTACAGGACATGATGGCATCCCCTAATGTCAACGATAAGCCTTTCACACAGATCTCTTGTTCTGGACACATCCCTTCTATACTTCTCATGACTACCAGTAATTGACATGATCTCAATCCTGTAGTTGTAGCCTGATTTGCTATCAGCCAAGGCATATATTTTGAATCCCTTAGCATGGGGTTTTCCCTGGATAAAAACTGTAGGTACTCCTCCATAACGACCCTTGTAGCCAACAATAGATTCATCTATGCTAACCTGGCGATGCATGTTGTAACATTCCCGGGAATTGGTGAAGACAGCATCCAGTACTGGCTGTACTTTATACAGAGGCGCTTCTTTTCTCCTTTCTCTGCGTTCTTCATCATTGACTATATTCATTGGGTCAGTTTCTGGGTTGTTACAGTGAAAATACTGCATCAGTTTTTGGTACCTGTTGCGGCTCATAACATTGGCAATGTAGTCATTTCTTATAGCTTGGTAGGTGGACCAGTAGTCTGCTATCTCTGGTTTTGAATCAACACCCATGATGGCAATTATTCCAATCAGTGCACTTATTTCTTCACTGCTAGCTGGAGACCAGAATCTATTCCCTCCATTCTTAGTGATGCACCAGGTTGCATAACTGTTGGTTTCTTTCCATAATCTTTTCACCAGGGATCTTGGAAAGATGGAATAGAAAGCATCAATGGGTTTTGCACCCTCACCCAAATCAATGCTTGGTCCAGGTGTGTTACCAGTGAAGGGCTGTGTATGGCGTTTTTTTAGCATTGTACTCCACCCATCATCATCTATCCTACTACTGTCGTCTTCAGACTCAGAGTAGTGTGCTGGTTCAGTATATACTGTTTTCCAGGTGTTTTCTATAAATTTGGCATTGTGGTTACGTAATCTTAACCGTGCCATCTCTTCATCTTCAGATGAAAAACCACCTATTTCACTCCCTGATGAGGAATCTACTGGAGGTGGTGGGGATGGTGAGGACATGTATGAACCATCATCATCGTCAGAAGTACTGCCATGTACCATGGCATGGCTTACAATTATCCCCTGCATTTCTGGTAGTGGTTGCTCCCTACTTTCTGATGGTGGTGGGTCTATATTTTCTGGTGGCGGTGGGTCTACACTTTCTGCAGATGTGTCATTGCTTGTATCCATCTTTTCCTCATTTTCAATGTCACTAACAATTGCATCTTTTTCATTATCCCCTTTTTTCTGCTGTTTTTGTCGCACTTTCCCAGACCTGGTTGTTGAAGGCTCTGTAAGGAGAAGCTTTTCTGCATCAGTAAGCTGCAAGGAGGACATGCTTCATGCAAGTGGCTCACAGTTGGACCAATTCCTGTAATAACAATGAATGAGAACCCACTGTTACTGACAGGAAACAGGTTTCCATGCATATAAGGGAGGGTGCAGAAGGAAGGGCACTTGGATAGAGAAATCAGCGTGTCCTCCTGCAACTCTCCTGGACACCATAAAATAAACGCCATGCAAAGGAATCACACAGAAATGACAGTAGTGCATATCAAAAATATTTGCATTCTAGCAGAGCCAACATGTAGTTATCAATTTTTCATACCGCCCCAGTATGGATATTTTATAGTGTGGATGAACCAAGGCTTTTATATGTGTACTTGCTACCAGCAGAGTTGAACTGGCATGCACTCAGGCCATGCTCAGTGGTATGAAACAGTAGCCTCGTGTATCCATTACGGTATTTTATGTAGTTAGCTTTGACTGATCAGCACTCAGGCTATGCTCAGCGGTATGAAACAGTAGCCTCGTGTATCCATTACGGTATTTTATGTAGTTAGCTTTGAGTGATCAGCACTCAGGCTGTGCTCAGCGGTATGAAACAGTAGCCTCATATATCCATTACGGTATTTTATGTAGTTAGCCTTGACTGATCAGCACTCAGGCTATGCTCAGCGGTATGAAACAGTAGCCTCCTGTATCCATTACGGTATTTTATGGAGTTAGCCTTGACCGATCAGCACTTAGGCTATGCTCTGTGGTATGAAACTGTAGGCTCGTGTATCCATTACAGTATTTTATGTAGTTAGCCTTGGCTGAACTGTACTTACCAGTTCTCAGCATGAGCTGTGTACGGGTTTCTTGCAATTCAATGTAGACAAAATTCAACGGGAGAGCTGACAAAAACACGTCCTGTTTTATCCTCAGGAATGCACCAAATAAACAGGATTAGTAAAAAATATTCCCTTGAGTCACCTCTATATGCTAACATGGTTGGCTGCAGGATATATGATATCCCTGACCCAGGGGTGCTGCCAGACCCCACATGTTCAAGACTGCATATTTCTGCAACTTGGGCAATGAACCAGTGATCACTCAATTACATTTTGCTGCACTGTGGGAGGTAATCTCAAATTAGGTTGGGCAAATCACCGGCTACCAAAAATTACATTATGGGAGAAAGAGGAATAATTATTAAGTTAATACTATTTTGTCAATGCGATCATGGTATAAGGGCTAGTCAACGTAAACATTTGATGCTTAATATCTCATCTATAGTGCGATTTGATTGCAGCCTTCGAGACATTTTACGAGTTGTGCATTGACATACTCATTCGTTACACATAAAATAATGATTAGTAAAGTAATTGCAATACAATAATACAATACTGGTAAAAACAAATAATAATAGTGGATAGGAAAAGTTGCTTCAAATACACTGTCTCTATGGTTGCTTTAAATACACTACCACTATGGTTGCTTTAAATACACTACCACTATGGTTGCTTCAAATACACTACCACTATAGTTGCTGTCAATGCACTACCACTATAGTTGCTTCAAATACACAACCACTATGGTTTATTCAAATACACTACCAATATGGTTGCTTCAAATACACTACCACTATGGTTGCTTCAAATACACTAGCACTATGGTTGCTTCAAATACACTACCACTATGGTTGCTTCAAATACACTACCACTATGGTTGCTTCAAATGCACTATCTCTATGGTTGCTTCAAATACACTACCACTATGGTTGCTGAAAATACACTACCACTATGGTTGCTTCAAATAAACTACCACTGTGGTTGTTGTAAATACACTACCACTATGGTTGTTTCAAATACACAACCACTATGGTTGCTTCAAATGCACTATCTCTATGGTTGCTTCAAATACACTACCACTATGGTTGCTGAAAATACACTACCAGTATGGTTGCTTCAAATACACTACCACTATGGTTGCTTCAAATACACTACCACTATGGTTGCTTCAAATACACTACCACTATGGTTGCTTCAAATACACTACCACTATGGTTGCTTCAAATACACTACCACTATGGTTGCTTCAAATACACTACCACTATGGTTGCTGTAAATGCACTACCACTACGGTTGCTTCAAATACACTACCACTATGGTTGCTGTAAATACACTACCACTATGGTTGCTTCAAATACACTACTACTATGGTTGCTGTAAATATACTACCTCTATGGTCGCTTCAAATACACTACCACTATGGTTGATTCAAATACACTACCACTATGGTTGCTTCAAATACACTACCACTATGGTTGCTGAAAATACACTACCAGTATGGTTGCTTCAAATACACTACCACTATGGTTGCTTCAAATACACTACCACTATGGTTGCTTCAAATACACTACCACTATGGTTGCTTCAAATACACTACCACTATGGTTGCTTCAAATACACTACCACTATGGTTGCTTCAAATACACTACCACTATGGTTGCTGTAAATGCACTACCACTACGGTTGCTTCAAATACACTACCACTATGGTTGCTGTAAATACACTACCACTATGGTTGCTTCAAATACACTACTACTATGGTTGCTGCAAATACACTACCTCTATGGTCGCTTCAAATACACTACCACTATGGTTGATTCAAATACACTACCACTATGGTTGCTTCAAATAGACTACCACTTGGGTTGCTTCAAATACACTACCACTGTGGTTGCTTTAAATACACTACCACTATGGTTGCTTCAAATACACTACCACTATGGTTGCTTCAAATACACTACCACTTGGGTTGCTTCAAATACACTACCACTGTGGTTACTTCAAATACACTACTACTATGGTCGCTTCAAATACACTACCACTATGGTTGCTTCAAATACACTACCACTATGGTTGCTGTAAATGCACTACCACTACGGTTGCTTCAAATACGCTACCACAATGTTGCTGTAAATACACTACCACTATGGTTGCTTCAAATACACTACTACTATGGTTGCTGTAAATACACAACCTCTATGGTCGCTTCAAATACACTACCACTATGGTTGATTCTAATACACTACCACTATGGTTGCTTCAAATAGACTACCACTTGGGTTGCTTCAAATACACTACCACTGTGGTTGCTTTAAATACACTACCACTATGGTTGCTTCAAATACACTACCACTATGGTTGCTTCAAATACACTACCACTTGGGTTGCTTCAAATACACTACCACTGCGGTTACTTCAAATACACTACTACTATGGTCGCTTCAAATACACTACCACTATGGTTGCTTCAAATACACTACCACTATGGTTGTTTCAAGTACATTACCACTGTGGTTGCTGTAAATACACTACCACTATGGTTGCTTCAAATACACTACTACTATGGTTGCTGTAAATACACTACCACTATGGTTGCTTCATATAGACTACCACTTGGGTTGCTTCAAATACACTACCACTGTGGTTGCTTTAAATACACTACCACTATGGTTGATTCAACTACACTAACACAATGGTTGCTGTAAATACACTACCATTATGGTTGCTTCAAATACACTACCACTGTGGTTACTTCAATTACACTGCCACTATGGTTGCTGTAAATACACTACCACTTAGATTGCTTCAAATACACTACCACTACGGTTGCTTCAAATACACTACCACTATGGTTGCTTCAAATAGACTACCACTTGGGTTGCTTCAAATACACTACCACTGTGGTTGCTTTAAATACACTACCACTTGGGTTGCTTCAAATACACTACCACTGTGGTTGCTGTAAATACACTACCACTATGGTTGCCTCAAATACACTAACACTGTGGTTGCTTCAAATACATTACCACTTGGGTTGCTTCAAATACACTACCACTATGATTGCTTCAAATACACTACCACTATGGTTGCTTCAAATACACTAGCACTATGGTTGCTGAAAATACACTACCACTATGGTTGCTTCAAATACACTCCCACTATGGTTTCTTCAAATGCACTATCTCTATGGTTGCTTCAAATACACTACCACTATGGTTGCTGAAAATACACCACCAGTATGGTTGCTTCAAATACACTACCGCTATGGTTGCTTCAAATACACTACCACTATGGTTGCTTCAAATACACTGCCACTATGGTTGTTTCAAATACACAACCACTCTGGTTGCTTCAAATACACTACCACTATGGTTGCTTCAAATAGACTACCACTTGGGTTGCTTCAAATACACTACCACTGTGGTTGCTGTAAATACACTACCACTATGGTTGCCTCAAATACACTACCACTGTGGTTGCTTCAAATACACTACCACTTGGGTTGCTTCAATTACACTACCACTATGATTGCTTCAAATACACTACCACTATGGTTGCTTCAAATACACTGCCACTATGGTTGTTTCAAATACACAACCACTCTGGTTGCTTCAAATACACTACCACTATGGTTGCTTCAAATAGACTACCACTTGGGTTGCTTCAAATACACTACCACTGTGGTTGCTGTAAATACACTACCACTATGGTTGCCTCAAATACACTAACACTGTGGTTGCATCAAATACACTACCACTTGGGTTGCTTCAAATACACTACCACTATGATTGCTTCAAATACACTACCACTATGGTTGCTTCAAATACACTAGCACTATGGTTGCTGAAAATACACTACCACTATGGTTGCTTCAAATACACTCCCACTATGGTTGCTTCAAATGCACTATCTCTATGGTTGCTTCAAATACACTACCACTATGGTTGCTGAAAATACACCACCAGTATGGTTGCTTCAAATACACTACCGCTATGGTTGCTTCAAATACACTACCACTATGGTTGCTTCAAATACACTGCCACTATGGTTGTTTCAAATACACAACCACTCTGGTTGCTTCAAATACACTACCACTATGGTTGCTTCAAATAGACTACCACTTGGGTTGCTTCAAATACACTACCACTGTGGTTGCTGTAAATACACTACCACTATGGTTGCCTCAAATACACTACCACTGTGGTTGCTTCAAATACACTACCACTTGGGTTGCTTCAAATACACTACCACTATGATTGCTTCAAATACACTACCACTATGGTTGCTTCAACTACACTACCACTATGGTTGCTTCAAATACACTACCACTATGGTTGCTTCAAATACCCTACCACTATGGTTGCTTCAAATACACTACCACTATGGTTGCTTCAAATACACTACCACTATGGTTGTTGAAATACACTACCACTATGGTTGCTTCAAATACACTACCACTATGGTTGCTTCAACTACACTACCACTATGGTTGCTTCAAATACACTACCACTATGGTTGCTTCAAATACCCTACCACTATGGTTGCTTCAAATACACTAAAACTATGGTTGCTTCAAATACACTACCACTATGGTTGTTGAAATACACTACCACTATGGTTGCTTCAAATACACTACCACTATGGTTGCTTCAACTACACTACCACTATGGTTGCTTCAAATACACTACCACTATGGTTGCTTCAACTACACTACCACTATGGTTGCTTCAAATACACTACCACTATGGTTGCTTCAAATACACTACCACACTACCACTATGATTGCTTCAAATACACTACCACTATGATTGCTTCAAATGCACTACCACTATGGTTGTTGTAAATACACTACCACTATGGTTGCTTCAAATACACTACCACTATGGTTATTGTAAATACACTACCACTATGGTTGCTTCAAAACACACTACCGCAAAATGCACATAATTTAACGTAGCAATGTAAAATTCAGTTCTCGCATAATAAGTGTTGCTAAGTGATTTTCTTCGTAAATGAGATTACATTAACATATGCATGTTTTAAGTTAATACTATTTTGTCAATGCGATCATGGTATAAGGGCTAATCAACGTAAACATTTGATGCTTAATATCTCATCTATAGTGCGATTTGATTGCAGCCTTCGCGACATTTTACGAGTTGTGCATTGACATACTCATTCGTTACACATAAAATAATGATTAGTAAAGTAATTGCAATACAATAATACAATACTGGTAAAAACAAATAATAATAGTGGATAGGAAAAGTTGCTTCAAATACACTGTCTCTATGGTTGCTTTAAATACACTACCACTATGGTTGCTTTAAATACACTACCACTATGGTTGCTTCAAATACACTACCACTATAGTTGCTGTCAATGCACTACCACTATAGTTGCTTCAAATACACAACCACTGTGGTTTATTCAAATACACTACCAATATGGTTGCTTCAAATACACTACCACTATGGTTGCTTCAAATACACTAGCACTATGGTTGCTTCAAATACACTACCACTATGGTTGCTTCAAATACACTACCACTATGGTTGCTTCAAATGCACTATCTCTATGGTTGCTTCAAATACACTACCACTATGGTTGCTGAAAATACACTACCACTATGGTTGCTTCAAATAAACTACCACTGTGGTTGTTGTAAATACACTACCACTATGGTTGTTTCAAATACACAACCACTATGGTTGCTTCAAATGCACTATCTCTATGGTTGCTTCAAATACACTACCACTATGGTTGCTGAAAATACACTACCAGTATGGTTGCTTCAAATACACTACCACTATGGTTGCTTCAAATACACTACCACTATGGTTGCTTCAAATACACTACCACTATGGTTGCTTCAAATACACTACCACTATGGTTGCTTCAAATACACTACCACTATGGTTGCTTCAAATACACTACCACTATGGTTGCTGTAAATGCACTACCACTACGGTTGCTTCAAATACACTACCACTATGGTTGCTGTAAATACACTACCACTATGGTTGCTTCAAATACACTACTACTATGGTTGCTGTAAATATACTACCTCTATGGTCGCTTCAAATACACTACCACTATGGTTGATTCAAATATACTACCACTATGGTTGCTTCAAATACACTACCACTATGGTTGCTTCAAATACACTACCAGTATGGTTGCTTCAAATACACTACCACTATGGTTGCTTCAAATACACTACCACTATGGTTGCTTCAAATACACTACCACTATGGTTGCTTCAAATACACTACCACTATGGTTGCTTCAAATACACTACCACTATGGTTGCTTCAAATACACTACCACTATGGTTGCTGTAAATGCACTACCACTACGGTTGCTTCAAATACACTACCACTATGGTTGCTGTAAATACACTACCACTATGGTTGCTTCAAATACACTACTACTATGGTTGCTGTAAATACACTACCTCTATGGTCGCTTCAAATACACTACCACTATGGTTGATTCAAATACACTACCACTATGGTTGCTTCAAATAGACTACCACTTGGGTTGCTTCAAATACACTACCACTGTGGTTGCTTTAAATACACTACCACTATGGTTGCTTCAAATACACTACCACTATGGTTGCTTCAAATACACTACCACTTGGGTTGCTTCAAATACACTACCACTGTGGTTACTTCAAATACACTACTACTATGGTCGCTTCAAATACACTACCACTATGGTTGCTTCAAATACACTACCACTATGGTTGCTGTAAATGCACTACCACTACGGTTGCTTCAAATACGCTACCACTATGGTTGCTGTAAATACACTACCACTATGGTTGCTTCAAATACACTACTACTATGGTTGCTGTAAATACACTACCTCTATGGTCGCTTCAAATACACTACCACTATGGTTGATTCAAATACACTACCACTATGGTTGCTTCAAATAGACTACCACTTGGGTTGCTTCAAATACACTACCACTGTGGTTGCTTTAAATACACTACCACTATGGTTGCTTCAAATACACTACCACTATGGTTGCTTCAAATACACTACCACTTGGGTTGCTTCAAATACACTACCACTGCGGTTACTTCAAATACACTACTACTATGGTCGCTTCAAATACACTACCACAATGGTTGCTTCAAATACACTACCACTATGGTTGTTTCAAGTACATTACCACTGTGGTTGCTGTAAATACACTACCACTATGGTTGCTTCAAATACACTACTACTATGGTTGCTGTAAATACACTACCACTATGGTTGCTTCATATAGACTACCACTTGGGTTGCTTCAAATACACTACCACTGTGGTTGCTTTAAATACACTACCACTATGGTTGCTTCAACTACACTAACACAATGGTTGCTGTAAATACACTACCATTATGGTTGCTTCAAATACACTACCACTGTGGTTACTTCAATTACACTGCCACTATGGTTGCTGTAAATACACTACCACTTAGATTGCTTCAAATACACTACCACTACGGTTGCTTCAAATACACTACCACTATGGTTGCTTCAAATAGACTACCACTTGGGTTGCTTCAAATACACTACCACTGTGGTTGCTTTAAATACACTACCACTTGGGTTGCTTCAAATACACTACCACTGTGGTTGCTGTAAATACACTACCACTATGGTTGCCTCAAATACACTAACACTGTGGTTGCTTCAAATACATTACCACTTGGGTTGCTTCAAATACACTACCACTATGATTGCTTCAAATACACTACCACTATGGTTGCTTCAAATACACTAGCACTATGGTTGCTGAAAATACACTACCACTATGGTTGCTTCAAATACACTCCCACTATGGTTTCTTCAAATGCACTATCTCTATGGTTGCTTCAAATACACTACCACTATGGTTGCTGAAAATACACCACCAGTATGGTTGCTTCAAATACACTACCGCTATGGTTGCTTCAAATACACTACCACTATGGTTGCTTCAAATACACTGCCACTATGGTTGTTTCAAATACACAACCACTCTGGTTGCTTCAAATACACTACCACTATGGTTGCTTCAAATAGACTACCACTTGGGTTGCTTCAAATACACTACCACTGTGGTTGCTGTAAATACACTACCACTATGGTTGCCTCAAATACACTACCACTGTGGTTGCTTCAAATACACTACCACTTGGGTTGCTTCAAATACACTACCACTATGATTGCTTCAAATACACTACCACTATGGTTGCTTCAAATACACTGCCACTATGGTTGTTTCAAATACACAACCACTCTGGTTGCTTCAAATACACTACCACTATGGTTGCTTCAAATAGACTACCACTTGGGTTGCTTCAAATACACTACCACTGTGGTTGCTGTAAATACACTACCACTATGGTTGCCTCAAATACACTAACACTGTGGTTGCATCAAATACACTACCACTTGGGTTGCTTCAAATACACTACCACTATGATTGCTTCAAATACACTACCACTATGGTTGCTTCAAATACACTAGCACTATGGTTGCTGAAAATACACTACCACTATGGTTGCTTCAAATACACTCCCACTATGGTTGCTTCAAATGCACTATCTCTATGGTTGCTTCAAATACACTACCACTATGGTTGCTGAAAATACACCACCAGTATGGTTGCTTCAAATACACTACCGCTATGGTTGCTTCAAATACACTACCACTATGGTTGCTTCAAATACACTGCCACTATGGTTGTTTCAAATACACAACCACTCTGGTTGCTTCAAATACACTACCACTATGGTTGCTTCAAATAGACTACCACTTGGGTTGCTTCAAATACACTACCACTGTGGTTGCTGTAAATACACTACCACTATGGTTGCCTCAAATACACTACCACTGTGGTTGCTTCAAATACACTACCACTTGGGTTGCTTCAAATACACTACCACTATGATTGCTTCAAATACACTACCACTATGGTTGCTTCAACTACACTACCACTATGGTTGCTTCAAATACACTACCACTATGGTTGCTTCAAATACCCTACCACTATGGTTGCTTCAAATACACTACCACTATGGTTGCTTCAAATACACTACCACTATGGTTGTTGAAATACACTACCACTATGGTTGCTTCAAATACACTACCACTATGGTTGCTTCAACTACACTACCACTATGGTTGCTTCAAATACACTACCACTATGGTTGCTTCAAATACCCTACCGCTATGGTTGCTTCAAATACACTAAAACTATGGTTGCTTCAAATACACTACCACTATGGTTGTTGAAATACACTACCACTATGGTTGCTTCAAATACACTACCACTATGGTTGCTTCAACTACACTACCACTATGGTTGCTTCAAATACACTACCACTATGGTTGCTTCAACTACACTACCACTATGGTTGCTTCAAATACACTACCACTATGGTTGCTTCAAATACACTACCACACTACCACTATGATTGCTTCAAATACACTACCACTATGATTGCTTCAAATGCACTACCACTATGGTTGTTGTAAATACACTACCACTATGGTTGCTTCAAATACACTACCACTATGGTTATTGTAAATACACTACCACTATGGTTGCTTCAAAACACACTACCGCAAAATGCACATAATTTAACGTAGCAATGTGAAATTCAGTTCTCGCATAATAAGTGTTGCTAAGTGATTTTCTTCGTAAATGGGATTACATTAACATATGCATGTTTTAAGTTAATACTATTTTGTCAATGCGATCATGGTATAAGGGCTAGTCAACGTAAACATTTGATGCTTAATATCTCATCTATAGTGCGATTTGATTGCAGCCTTCGCGACATTTTACGAGTTGTGCATTGACATACTCATTCGTTACACATAAAATAATGATTAGTAAAGTAATTGCAATACAATAATACAATACTGGTAAAAACAAATAATAATAGTGGATAGGAAAAGTTGCTTCAAATACACTGTCTCTATGGTTGCTTTAAATACACTACCACTATGGTTGCTTTAAATACACTACCACTATGGTTGCTTCAAATACACTACCACTATAGTTGCTGTCAATGCACTACCACTATAGTTGCTTCAAATACACAACCACTATGGTTTATTCAAATACACTACCAATATGGTTGCTTCAAATACACTACCACTATGGTTGCTTCAAATACACTAGCACTATGGTTGCTTCAAATACACTACCACTATGGTTGCTTCAAATACACTACCACTATGGTTGCTTCAAATGCACTATCTCTATGGTTGCTTCAAATACACTACCACTATGGTTGCTGAAAATACACTACCACTATGGTTGCTTCAAATAAACTACCACTGTGGTTGTTGTAAATACACTACCACTATGGTTGTTTCAAATACACAACCACTATGGTTGCTTCAAATGCACTATCTCTATGGTTGCTTCAAATACACTACCACTATGGTTGCTGAAAATACACTACCAGTATGGTTGCTTCAAATACACTACCACTATGGTTGCTTCAAATACACTACCACTATGGTTGCTTCAAATACACTACCACTATGGTTGCTTCAAATACACTACCACTATGGTTGCTTCAAATACACTACCACTATGGTTGCTTCAAATACACTACCACTATGGTTGCTGTAAATGCACTACCACTACGGTTGCTTCAAATACACTACCACTATGGTTGCTGTAAATACACTACCACTGTGGTTGCTTCAAATACACTACTACTATGGTTGCTGTAAATATACTACCTCTATGGTCGCTTCAAATACACTACCACTATGGTTGATTCAAATACACTACCACTATGGTTGCTTCAAATACACTACCACTATGGTTGCTGAAAATACACTACCAGTATGGTTGCTTCAAATACACTACCACTGTGGTTGCTTTAAATACACTACCACTATGGTTGCTTCAAATACACTACCACTATGGTTGCTTCAAATACACTACCACTTGGGTTGCTTCAAATACACTACCACTGTGGTTACTTCAAATACACTACTACTATGGTCGCTTCAAATACACTACCACTATGGTTGCTTCAAATACACTACCACTATGGTTGTTTCAAGTACATTACCACAATGGTTGCTTCAAATACACTACCACTATGGTTGTTTCAAATAAACTACCACTATTGTTGCTTCAAATACACTACCACCATGGTTGCTTCAAATACACTATCTCTATGGTTGCTTTAAATACACTACCACTATGGTTGCTTCAAATACACTACCACTATGGTTGCTGTAAATACACTACCACTATGGTTGCTTCAAATACACTACTACTATGGTTGCTGTAAATACACTACCTCTATGGTCGCTTCAAATACACTACCACTATGGTTGATTCAAATACACTACCACTATGGTTGCTTCAAATAGACTACCACTTGGGTTGCTTCAAATACACTACCACTGTGGTTGCTTTAAATACACTACCACTATGGTTGCTTCAAATACACTACCACTATGGTTGCTTCAAATACACTACCACTTGGGTTGCTTCAAATACACTACCACTGTGGTTACTTCAAATACACTACTACTATGGTCGCTTCAAATACACTACCACTATGGTTGCTTCAAATACACTACCACTATGGTTGTTTCAAGTACATTACCACAATGGTTGCTTCAAATACACTACCACTATGGTTGTTTCAAATAAACTACCACTATTGTTGCTTCAAATACACTACCACCATGGTTGCTTCAAATACACTATCTCTATGGTTGCTTTAAATACACTACCACTATGGTTGCTGTAAATACACTACCACTCTGGTTGCTTCAAATACACTACCACTATGGTTGCTCTCAATGCACTACCACTATAGTTGCTTCAAATACACTACCACTATGGTTGTTTCAAATACACTACCACTATGGTTGCTTCAAATACATGACCCCTATGGTTGCTTCAAATACACAACCACTATGGTTGCTTCAAATACACTATCTCTATGGTTGCTTCAAACACACTTCCACTATGGTTGCTGTAAATACACTACCACTATGGTTGCTTCAAATACACTACCACTATGGTTGCTTCAAATAAACTACCACTGTGGTTGCTGTAAATACACTACCACTATGGTTGCTTCAAATACACTACTACTATGGTTGCTGTAAATACACTACCACTATGGTTGCTTCATATAGACTACCACTTGGGTTGCTTCAAATACACTACCACTGTGGTTGCTTTAAATACACTACCACTATGGTTGCTTCAACTACACTAACACAATGGTTGCTGTAAATACACTACCATTATGGTTGCTTCAAATACACTACCACTGTGGTTACTTCAATTACACTGCCACTATGGTTGCTGTAAATACACTACCACTTAGATTGCTTCAAATACACTACCACTACGGTTGCTTCAAATACACTACCACTATGGTTGCTTCAAATAGACTACCACTTGTGTTGCTTCAAATACACTACCACTATGGTTGCTTCAAATACACTACCGCTATGGTTGCGTCAAATACACTACCACTTGGGTTGCTTCAAATACACTACCACTGTGGTTGTTTCAAATATACTACCACTATGGTCGCTTCAAATACACTACCACTATGGTTGCTTCAAATACACTACCACTATGGTTGTTTCAAGTACATTACCACTATGGTTGCTTCATATACACTACCACTATGGTTGTTTCAAATAAACTACCACTATGGTTGCTTCAAATACACTACCACCATGGTTGCTTCAAATGCACTATCTCTATGGTTGTTTCAAATACACTACCACTATGATTGCTTCAAATACACTACCACTATGGTTGCTTCAAATACACTGCCACTATGGTTGTTTCAAATACACAACCACTCTGGTTGCTTCAAATACACTACCACTATGGTTGCTTCAAATAGACTACCACTTGGGTTGCTTCAAATACACTACCACTGTGGTTGCTGTAAATACACTACCACTATGGTTGCCTCAAATACACTAACACTGTGGTTGCTTCAAATACACTACCACTTGGGTTGCTTCAAATACACTACCACTATGATTGCTTCAAATACACTACCACTATGGTTGCTTCAAATACACTAGCACTATGGTTGCTGAAAATACACTACCACTATGGTTGCTTCAAATACACTCCCACTATGGTTGCTTCAAATGCACTATCTCTATGGTTGCGTCAAATACACTACCACTATGGTTGCTGAAAATACACCAACAGTATGATTGCTTCAAATACACTACCGCTATGGTTGCTTCAAATACACCACCACTATGGTTGCTTCAAATACACTGCCACTATGGTTGTTTCAAATACACAACCACTCTGGTTGCTTCAAATACACTACCACTATGGTTGCTTCAAATAGACTACCACTTGGGTTGCTTCAAATACACTACCACTGTGGTTGCTGTAAATACACTACCACTATGGTTGCCTCAAATACACTACCACTGTGGTTGCTTCAAATACACTACCACTTGGGTTGCTTCAAATACACTACCACTAAGATTGCTTCAAATACACTACCACTATGGTTGCTTCAACTACACTACCACTATGGTTGCTTCAAATACACTACCACTATGGTTGCTTCAAATACCCTACCACTATGGTTGCTTCAACTACACTAACACAATGGTTGCTGTAAATACACTACCATTATGGTTGCTTCAAATACACTACCACTGTGGTTACTTCAATTACACTGCCACTATGGTTGCTGTAAATACACTACCACTTAGATTGCTTCAAATACACTACCACTACGGTTGCTTCAAATACACTACCACTATGGTTGCTTCAAATAGACTACCACTTGGGTTGCTTCAAATACACTACCACTATGGTTGCTTCAAATTCACTACCGCTATGGTTGCGTCAAATACACTACCACTTGGGTTGCTTCAAATACACTACCACTGTGGTTGTTTCAAATATCCTACCACTATGGTCGCTTCAAATACACTACCACTATGGTTGCTTCAAATACACTACCACTATGGTTGTTTCAAGTACATTACCACTATGGTTGCTTCATATACACTACCACTATGGTTGTTTCAAATAAACTACCACTATGGTTGCTTCAAATACACTACCACCATGGTTGCTTCAAATGCACTATCTCTATGGTTGTTTCAAATACACTACCACTATGATTGCTTCAAATACACTACCACTATGGTTGCTTCAAATACACTGCCACTATGGTTGTTTCAAATACACAACCACTCTGGTTGCTTCAAATTCACAACCACTATGGTTGCTTCAAATAGACTACCACTTGGGTTGCTTCAAATACACTACCACTGTGGTTGCTGTAAATACACTACCACTATGGTTGCCTCAAATACACTAACATTGTGGTTGCTTCAAATACACTACCACTTGGGTTGCTTCAAATACACTACCACTATGATTGCTTCAAATACACTACCACTATGGTTGCTTCAAATACACTAGCACT
Source organism: Saccoglossus kowalevskii (assembly GCF_978046115.1). Taxonomy (NCBI): domain Eukaryota; kingdom Metazoa; phylum Hemichordata; class Enteropneusta; family Harrimaniidae; genus Saccoglossus; species Saccoglossus kowalevskii. The sequence goes on along the minus strand of NC_140647.1, from coordinate 1,842,149 downwards.
ATGGTTGCTGAAAATACACTACCACTACGGTTGCTTCAAATACACTACCACTATGGTTGATTCAAATACACTACCACTATGGTTGCTTCAAATAGACTACCACTTGGGTTGCTTCAAATACACTACCACTGTGGTTGCTTTAAATACACTACCACTATGGTTGCTTCAAATACACTACCACTATGGTTGCTTCAAATACACTACCACTTGGGTTGCTTCAAATACACTACCATTGTGGTTACTTCAAATACACTACTACTATGGTCGCTTCAAATACACTACCACTATGGTTGCTTCAAATACACTACCACTATGGTTGTTTCAAGTACATTACTACTATGGTTGCTTCAAATACACTACCACTATGGTTGTTTCAAATAAACTACCACTATTGTTGCTTCAAATACACTACCACCATGGTTGCTTCAAATACACTATCTCTATGGTTGCTTTAAATACACTACCACTATGGTTGCTGTAAATACACTACCACTCTGGTTGCTTCAAATACACTACCACTATGGTTGCTCTCAATGCACTACCACTATAGTTGCTTCAAATACACTACCACTATGGTTGTTGCAAAATACACTACCACTATGGTTTCTTCAAATACATGACCCCTATGGTTGCTTCAAATACACAACCACTATGGTTGCTTCAAATACACTATCTCTATAGTTGCTTCAAACACACTTCCACTATGGTTGCTGTAAATACACTACCACTATGGTTGCTTCAAATACACTACCACTATGGTTGCTTCAAATAAACTACCACTGTGGTTGCTGTAAATACACTACCACAATGGTTGCTTCAAGTACACTACTACTATGGTTGCTGTAAATACACTACCACTATGGTTGCTTCATATAGACTACCACTTGGGTTGCTTCAAATACACTACCACTGTGGTTGCTTTAAATACACTACCACTATGGTTGCTTCAACTACACTAACACAATGGTTGCTGTAAATACACTACCATTATGGTTGCTTCAAATACACTACCACTGTGGTTACTTCAATTACACTGCCACTATGGTTGCTGTAAATACACTACCACTTAGATTGCTTCAAATACACTACCACTACGGTTGCTTCAAATACACTACCACTATGGTTGCTTCAAATAGACTTCCACTTGGGTTGCTTCAAATACACTACCACTATGGTTGCTTCAAATACACTACCACTATGGTTGCTTCAAATACACTGCCACTATGGTTGTTTCAAATACACAACCACTCTGGTTGCTTCAAATACACTACCACTATGGTTGCTTCAAATAGACTACCACTATGGTTGCTTCAAATAGACTACCACTTGGGTTGCTTCAAATGCACTATCTCTATGGTTGCGTCAAATACACTACCACTATGGTTGCTGAAAATACACCAACAGTATGATTGCTTCAAATACACTACCGCTATGGTTGCTTCAAATACACCACCACTATGGTTGCTTCAAATACACTGCCACTATGGTTGTTTCAAATACACAACCACTCTGGTTGCTTCAAATACACTACCACTATGGTTGCTTCAAATAGACTACCACTTGGGTTGCTTCAAATACACTACCACTGTGGTTGCTGTAAATACACTACCACTATGGTTGCCTCAAATACACTACCACTGTGGTTGCTTCAAATACACTACCACTTGGGTTGCTTCAAATACACTACCACTAAGATTGCTTCAAATACACTACCACTATGGTTGCTTCAACTACACTACCACTATGGTTGCTTCAAATACACTACCACTATGGTTGCTTCAAATACCCTACCACTATGGTTGCTTCAACTACACTAACACAATGGTTGCTGTAAATACACTACCATTATGGTTGCTTCAAATACACTACCACTGTGGTTACTTCAATTACACTGCCACTATGGTTGCTGTAAATACACTACCACTTAGATTGCTTCAAATACACTACCACTACGGTTGCTTCAAATACACTACCACTATGGTTGCTTCAAATAGACTACCACTTGGGTTGCTTCAAATACACTACCACTATGGTTGCTTCAAATTCACTACCGCTATGGTTGCGTCAAATACACTACCACTTGGGTTGCTTCAAATACACTACCACTGTGGTTGTTTCAAATATCCTACCACTATGGTCGCTTCAAATACACTACCACTATGGTTGCTTCAAATACACTACCACTATGGTTGTTTCAAGTACATTACCACTATGGTTGCTTCATATACACTACCACTATGGTTGTTTCAAATAAACTACCACTATGGTTGCTTCAAATACACTACCACCATGGTTGCTTCAAATGCACTATCTCTATGGTTGTTTCAAATACACTACCACTATGATTGCTTCAAATACACTACCACTATGGTTGCTTCAAATACACTGCCACTATGGTTGTTTCAAATACACAACCACTCTGGTTGCTTCAAATTCACAACCACTATGGTTGCTTCAAATAGACTACCACTTGGGTTGCTTCAAATACACTACCACTGTGGTTGCTGTAAATACACTACCACTATGGTTGCCTCAAATACACTAACATTGTGGTTGCTTCAAATACACTACCACTTGGGTTGCTTCAAATACACTACCACTATGATTGCTTCAAATACACTACCACTATGGTTGCTTCAAATACACTAGCACTATGGTTGCTGAAAATACACTACCACTACGGTTGCTTCAAATACACTACCACTATGGTTGATTCAAATACACTACCACTATGGTTGCTTCAAATAGACTACCACTTGGGTTGCTTCAAATACACTACCACTGTGGTTGCTTTAAATACACTACCACTATGGTTGCTTCAAATACACTACCACTATGGTTGCTTCAAATACACTACCACTTGGGTTGCTTCAAATACACTACCATTGTGGTTACTTCAAATACACTACTACTATGGTCGCTTCAAATACACTACCACTATGGTTGCTTCAAATACACTACCACTATGGTTGTTTCAAGTACATTACTACTATGGTTGCTTCAAATACACTACCACTATGGTTGTTTCAAATAAACTACCACTATTGTTGCTTCAAATACACTACCACCATGGTTGCTTCAAATACACTATCTCTATGGTTGCTTTAAATACACTACCACTATGGTTGCTGTAAATACACTACCACTCTGGTTGCTTCAAATACACTACCACTATGGTTGCTCTCAATGCACTACCACTATAGTTGCTTCAAATACACTACCACTATGGTTGTTGCAAAATACACTACCACTATGGTTTCTTCAAATACATGACCCCTATGGTTGCTTCAAATACACAACCACTATGGTTGCTTCAAATACACTATCTCTATAGTTGCTTCAAACACACTTCCACTATGGTTGCTGTAAATACACTACCACTATGGTTGCTTCAAATACACTACCACTATGGTTGCTTCAAATAAACTACCACTGTGGTTGCTGTAAATACACTACCACAATGGTTGCTTCAAGTACACTACTACTATGGTTGCTGTAAATACACTACCACTATGGTTGCTTCATATAGACTACCACTTGGGTTGCTTCAAATACACTACCACTGTGGTTGCTTTAAATACACTACCACTATGGTTGCTTCAACTACACTAACACAATGGTTGCTGTAAATACACTACCATTATGGTTGCTTCAAATACACTACCACTGTGGTTACTTCAATTACACTGCCACTATGGTTGCTGTAAATACACTACCACTTAGATTGCTTCAAATACACTACCACTACGGTTGCTTCAAATACACTACCACTATGGTTGCTTCAAATAGACTTCCACTTGGGTTGCTTCAAATACACTACCACTATGGTTGCTTCAAATACACTACCACTATGGTTGCGTCAAATACACTACCACTTGGGTTGCTTCAAATACACTACCACTGTGGTTGTTTCAAATATACTACCACTATGGTTGCTTCAAATACACTACCACCATGGTTGCTTCAAATGCACTATCTCTATGGTTGTTTCAAATACACTACCACTATGTTTGCTTCAAATACACTACCACTATGGTTGCTTCAAATACACTGCCACTATGGTTGTTTCAAATACACAACCACTCTGGTTGCTTCAAATACACTACCACTATGGTTGCTTCAAATAGACTACCACTTGGGTTGCTTCAAATACACTACCACTGTGGTTGCTGTAAATACACTACCACTATGGTTGCCTCAAGTACACTAACACTGTGGTTGCTTCAAATACACTACCACTTGGGTTGCTTCAAATACACTACCACTATGATTGCTTCAAATACACTACCACTATGGTTGCTTCAAATACACTAGCACTATGGTTGCTGAAAATACACTACCACTATGGTTGCTTCAAATACACTAGCACTATGGTTGCTGAAAATACACTACCACTATGGTTGCTTCAAATACACTCCCACTATGGTTGCTTCAAATGCACTATCTCTATGGTTGCTTCAAATACACTACCACTATGGTTGCTGAAAATACACCACCAGTATGGTTGCTTCAAATACACTACCGCTATGGTTGCTTCAAATAAACTACCACTATGGTTGCTTCAAATACACTGCCACTATGGTTGTTTCAAATACACAACCACTCTGGTTGCTTCAAATACACTACCACTATGGTTGCTTCAAATAGACTACCACTTGGGTTGCTTCAAATACACTACCACTGTGGTTGCTGTAAATACACTACCACTATGGTTGCCTCAAATACACTACCACTGTGGTTGCTTCAAATACACTACCACTTGGGTTGCTTCAAATACACTACCACTCTGATTTCTTCAAATACACTACCACTATGGTTGCTTCAACTACACTACCACTATGGTTGCTTCAAATACACTACCACTATGGTTGCTTCAAATACCCTACGACTATGGTTGCTTCAACTACACTAACACAGTGGTTGCTGTAAATACACTACCATTACGGTTGCTTCAAATACACTACCACTGTGGTTACTTCAATTACACTGCCACTATGGTTGCTGTAAATACACTACCACTTAGATTGCTTCAAATACACTACCACTACGGTTGCTTCAAATACACTACCACTATGGTTGCTTCAAATAGACTACCACTTGGGTTGCTTCAAATACACTACCACTATGGTTGCTTCAAATACACTACCGCTATGGTTGCGTCAAATACACTACCACTTGGGTTGCTTCAAATACACTACCACTGTGGTTGTTTCAAATACACTACCACTATGGTCGCTTCAAATACACTACCACTATGGTTGCTTCAAATACACTACCACTATGGTTGTTTCAAGTACATTACCACTATGGTTGCTTCATATACACTACCACTATGGTTGTTTCAAATAAACTACCACTATGGTTGCTTCAAATACACTGCCACCATGGTTGCTTCAAATGCACTATCTCTATGGTTGTTTCAAATACACTACCACTATGATTGCTTCAAATACATTACCACTATGGTTGCTTCAAATACACTGCCACTATGGTTGTTTCAAATACACAACCACTCTGGTTGCTTCAAATACACTACCACTATGGTTGCTTCAAATACACTACCACTTGGGTTGCTTCAAATACACTACCACTGTGGTTGCTGTAAATACACTACCACTATGGTTGCCTCAAATACACTAACACTGTGGTTGCTTCAAATACACTACCACTTGGGTTGCTTCAAATACACTACCACTATGATTGCTTCAAATACACTACCACTATGGTTGCTTCAAATACACTAGCACTATGGTTGCTGAAAATACACTACCACTATGGTTGCTTCAAATACACTCCCACTATGGTTGCTTCAAATGCACTATCTCTATGGTTGCTTCAAATACACTACCACTATGGTTGCTGAAAATACACCACCAGATGGTTGCTTCAAATACACTACCGCTATGGTTGCTTCAAATACACTACCTCTATGGTTGCTTCAAATACACTGCCACTATGGTTGTTTCAAATACACAACCACTCTGGTTGCTTCAAATACACTACCACTATGGTTGCTTCAAATAGACTACCACTTGGGTTGCTTCAAATACACTACCACTGTGGTTGCTGTAAATACACTACCACTATGGTTGCCTCAAATACACTACCACTGTCGTTGCTTCAAATACACTACCACTTGGGTTGCTTCAAATACACTACCACTATGATTGCTTCAAATACACTACCACTATGGTTGCTTCAACTACACTACCACTATGGTTGCTTCAAATACACTACCACTATGGTTGCTTCAAATACCCTACCACTATGGTTGCTTCAAATACACTACCACTATGGTTGCTTCAAATACACTACCACTATGGTTGTTGAAATACACTACCACTATGGTTGCTTCAAATAGACTACCACTTGGGTTGCTTCAAATACACTACCACTGTGGTTGCTGTAAATACACTACCACTATGGTTGCCTCAAATACACTACCACTGTGGTTGCTTCAAATACACTACCACTTGGGTTGCTTCAAATACACTACCACTCTGATTGCTTCAAATACACTACCACTATGGTTGCTTCAACTACACTACCACTATGGTTGCTTCAAATACACTACCACTATGGTTGCTTCAAATACCCTACCACTATGGTTGCTTCAACTACACTAACACAATGGTTGCTGTTAATACACTACCATTATGGTTGCTTCAAATACACTACCACTGTGGTTACTTCAATTACACTGCCACTATGGTTGCTGTAAATACACTACCACTTAGATTGCTTCAAATACACTACCACTACGGTTGCTTCAAATACACTACCACTATGGTTGCTTCAAATAGACTACCACTTGGGTTGCTTCAAATACACTACCACTATGGTTGCTTCAAATACACTACCGCTATGGTTGCGTAAAATACATTACCACTTGGGTTGCTTCAAATACACTACCACTGTGGTTGTTTCAAATATACTACCACTATGGTCGCTTCAAATACACTACCACTATGGTTGCTTCAAATACACTACCACTATGGTTGTTTCAAGTACATTACCACTATGGTTGCTTCATATACACTACCACTATGGTTGTTTCAAATAAACTACCACTATGGTTGCTTCAAATACACTACCACCATGGTTGCTTCAAATGCACTATCTCTATGGTTGTTTCAAATACACTACCACTATGATTGCTTCAAATACATTACCACTATGGTTGCTTCAAATACACTGCCACTATGGTTGTTTCAAATACACAACCACTCTGGTTGCTTCAACTACACTACCACTATGGTTGCTTCAAATACACTACCACTTGGGTTGCTTCAAATACACTACCACTGTGGTTGCTGTAAATACACTACCACTATGGTGGCCTCAAATACACTAACACTGTGGTTGCTTCAAATACACTACCACTTGGGTTGCTTCAAATACACTACCACTATGATTGCTTCAAATACACTACCACTATGGTTGCTTCAAATACACTAGCACTATGGTTGCTTCAAATACACTACCACTATGGTTGCTTCAAATTCACTACCACTATGGTTGTTGAAATACACTACCACTATGGTTGCTTCAAATACACTACCACTATGGTTGCTTCAACTACACTACCACTATGGTTGCTTCAAATACACTACCACTATGGTTGCTTCAAATACCCTACCACTATGGTTGCTTCAAATACACTACCACTATGGTTGCTTCAAATACACTACCACTATGGTTGTTGAAATACACTACCACTATGGTTGCTTCAAATACACTACCACTATGGTTGCTTCAACTACACTACCACTATGGTTGCTTCAAATACACTACCACTATGGTTGCTTCAAATACCCTACCACTAAGGTTTCTTCAAATACATGACCCCTATGGTTGCTTCAAATACACAACCACTATGGTTGCTTCAAATACACTATCTCTATGGTTGCTTCAAACACACTTCCACTATGGTTGCTGTAAATACACTACCACTATGGTTGCTTCAAATACACTACCACTATGGTTGCTTCAAATAAACTACCACTGTGGTTGCTGTAAATACACTACCACTATGGTTGCTTCAAATACACTACTACTATGGTTGCTGTAAATACACTACCACTATGGTTGCTTCATATAGACTACCACTTGGGTTGCTTCAAATACACTACCACTGTGGTTGCTTTAAATACACTACCATTATGGTTGCTTCAAATACACTACCACTGTGGTTACTTCAATTACACTGCCACTATGGTTGCTGTAAATACACTACCACTTAGATTGCTTCAAATACACTACCACTACGGTTGCTTCAAATACACTTCCACTATGGTTGCTTCAAATAGACTACCACTTGGGTTGCTTCAAATACACTACCACTATGGTTGCTTCAAATACACTACCGCTATGGTTGCGTCAAATACACTGCCACTTGGGTTGCTTCAAATACACTACCACTGTGGTTGTTTCAAATATACTACCACTATGGTCGCTTCAAATACACTACCACTATGGTTGCTTCAAATACACTACCACTATGGTTGTTTCAAGTACATTACCACTATGGTTGCTTCATTTACACTACCACTATGGTGGTTTCAAATAAACTACCACTATGGTTGCTTCAAATACACTACCACCATGGTTGCTTCAAATACACTATCTCTATGGTTGCTTTAAATACACTACCACTATGGTTGCTGTAAATACACTACCACTCTGGTTGCTACAAATACACTACCACTATGGTTGCTGTCAATGCACTACCACTATAGTTGCTTCAAATACACTACCTCTATGGTCGCTTCAAATACACTACCACTATGGTTGCTTCAAATACACTACCACTATGGTTGCTTCAAATAGACTACCACTTGGGTTGCTTCAAATACACTACCACTGTGGTTGCTGTAAATACACTACCACTATGGTTGCCTCAAATACACTAACACTGTGGTTGCTTCAAATACACTACCACTTGGGTTGCTTCAAATACACTACCACTATGATTGCTTCAAATACACTACCACTATGGTTGCTTCAAATACACTAGCACTATGGTTGCTGAAAATACACTACCACTATGGTTGCTTCAAATACACTCCCACTATGGTTGCTTCAAATGCACTATCTCTATGGTTGCTTCAAATACACTACCACTATGGTTGCTGAAAATACACCACCAGTATGGTTGCTTCAAATACACTACCGCTATGGTTGCTTCAAATACACTACCACTATGGTTGCTTCAAATACACTGCCACTATGGTTGTTTCAAATACACAACCACTCTGGTTGCTTCAAATACACTACCACTATGGTTGCTTCAAATAGACTACCACTTGGGTTGCTTCAAATACACTACCACTGTGGTTGCTGTAAATACACTACCACTATGGTTGCCTCAAATACACTACCACTGTGGTTGCTTCAAATACACTACCACTTGGGTTGCTTCAAATACACTACCACTAAGATTGCTTCAAATACACTACCACTATGGTTGCTTCAACTACACTACCACTATGGTTGCTTCAAATACACTACCACTATGGTTGCTTCAAATACCCTTCCACTATGGTTGCTTCAACTACACTAACACAATGGTTGCTGTAAATACACTACCATTATGGTTGCTTCAAATACACTACCACTGTGGTTACTTCAATTACACTGCCACTATGGTTGCTGTAAATACACTACCACTTAGATTGCTTCAAATACACTACCACTACGGTTGCTTCAAATACACTACCACTATGGTTGCTTCAAATAGACTACCACTTGGGTTGCTTCAAATACACTACCACTATGGTTGCTTCAAATTCACTACCGCTATGGTTGCGTCAAATACACTACCACTTGGGTTGCTTCAAATACACTACCACTGTGGTTGTTTCAAATACACTACCACTATGGTTGCTTCAAATTCACTACCACTATGGTTGTTTCAAGTACATTACCACTCTGGTTGCTTCATATACACTACCACTATGGTTGTTTCAAATAAACTACCACTATGGTTGCTTCAAATACACTACCACCATGGTTGCTTCAAATGCACTATCTCAATGGTTGTTTCAAATACACTACCACTATGATTGCTTCAAATACACTACCACTATGGTTGCTTCAAATACACTGCCACTATGGTTGTTTCAAATACACAACCACTCTGGTTGCTTCAAATACACAACCACTATGGTTGCTTCAAATAGACTACCACTTGGGTTGCTTCAAATACACTACCACTGTGGTTGCTGTAAATACACTACCACTATGGTTGCCTCAAATACACTAACACTGTGGTTGCTTCAAATACACTACCACTTGGGTTGCTTCAAATACACTACCACTATGATTGCTTCAAATACACTACCACTATGGTTGCTTAAAATACACTAGCACTATAGTTGCTGAAAATACACTACCACTATGGTTGCTTCAAATACACTACCACTATGGTTGATTCAAATACACTACCACTATGGTTGCTTCAAATAGACTACCACTTGGGTTGCTTCAAATACACTACCACTGTGGTTGCTTTAAATACACTACCACTATGGTTGCTTCAAATACACTACCACTATGGTTGCTTCAAATACACTACCACTTGGGTTGCTTCAAATACACTACCACTGTGGTTACTTCAAATACACTACTACTATGGTCGCTTCAAATACACTACCACTATGGTTGCTTCAAATACACTACCACTATGGTTGTTTCAAGTACATTACTACTATGGTTGCTTCAAATACACTACCACTATGGTTGTTTCAAATAAACTACCACTATTGTTGCTTCAAATACACTACCACCATGGTTGCTTCAAATACACTATCTCTATGGTTGCTTTAAATACACTACCACTATGGTTGCTGTAAATACACTACCACTCTGGTTGCTTCAAATACACTACCACTCTGGTTGCTCTCAATGCACTACCACTATAGTTGCTTCAAATACACTACCACTATGGTTGTTGCAAATACACTACCACTATGGTTTCTTCAAATACATGACCCCTATGGTTGCTTCAAATACACAACCACTATGGTTGCTTCAAATACACTATCTCTATGGTTGCTTCAAACACACTTCCACTATGGTTGCTGTAAATACACTACCACTATGGTTGCTTCAAATACACTACCACTATGGTTGCTTCAAATAAACTACCACTGTGGTTGCTGTAAATACACTACCACAATGGTTGCTTCAAATACACTACTACTATGGTTGCTGTAAATACACTACCACTATGGTTGCTTCATATAGACTACCACTTGGGTTGCTTCAAATACACTACCACTGTGGTTGCTTTAAATACACTACCACTATGGTTGCTTCAACTACACTAACACAATGGTTGCTGTAAATACACTACCATTATGGTTGCTTCAAATACACTACCACTGTGGTTACTTCAATTACACTGCCACTATGGTTGATGTAAATACACTACCACTTAGATTGCTTCAAATACACTACCACTACGGTTGCTTCAAATACACTACCACTATGGTTGCTTCAAATAGACTTCCACTTGGGTTGCTTCAAATACACTACCACTATGGTTGCTTCAAATACACTACCGCTATGGTTGCGTCAAATACACTACCACTTGGGTTGCTTCAAATACACTACCACTGTGGTTGTTTCAAATATACTACCACTATGGTTGCTTCAAATACACTACCACCATGGTTGCTTCAAATGCACTATCTCTATGGTTGTTTCAAATACACTACCACTATGATTGCTTCAAATACACTACCACTATTGTTGCTTCAAATACACTACCACTATGGTTGCTTCAAATACACTAGCACTATGGTTGCTGAAAATACACTACCACTATGGTTGCTTCAAATACACTAGCACTATGGTTGCTGAAAATACACTACCACTATGGTTGCTTCAAATACACTCCCACTATGGTTGCTTCAAATGCACTATCTCTATGGTTGCTTCAAATACACTACCACTATGGTTGCTGAAAATACACCACCAGTATGGTTGCTTCAAATACACTACCGCTATGGTTGCTTCAAATACACTACCACTATGGTTGCTTCAAATACACTGCCACTATGGTTGTTTCAAATACACAACCACTCTGGTTGCTTCAAATACACTACCACTATGGTTGCTTCAAATAGACTACCACTTGGGTTGCTTCAAATACACTACCACTGTGGTTGCTGTAAATACACTACCACTATGGTTGCCTCAAATACACTACCACTGTGGTTGCTTCAAATACACTACCACTTGGGTTGCTTCAAATACACTACCACTCTGATTGCTTCAAATACACTACCACTATGGTTGCTTCAACTACACTACCACTTTGGTTGCTTCAAATACACTACCACTATGGTTGCTTCAAATACCCTACCACTATGGTTGCTTCAACTACACTAACACAATGGTTGCTGTAAATACACTACCATTATGGTTGCTTCAAATACACTACCACTGTGGTTACTTCAATTACACTGCCACTATGGTTGCTGTAAATACACTACCACTTAGATTGCTTCAAATACACTACCACTACGGTTGCTTCAAATACACTACCACTATGGTTGCTTCAAATAGACTACCACTTGGGTTGCTTCAAATACACTACCACTATGGTTGCTTCAAATACACTACCGCTATGGTTGCGTCAAATACACTACCACTTGGGTTGCTTCAAATACACTACCACTGTGGTTGTTTCAAATATACTACCACTATGGTCGCTTCAAATACACTACCACTATGGTTGCTTCAAATACACTACCACTATGGTTGTTTCAAGAACATTACCACTATGGTTGCTTCATATACACTACCACTATGGTTGTTTCAAATGAACTACCACTATGGTTGCTTCAAATACACTACCACCATGGTTGCTTCAAATGCACTATCTCTATGGTTGTTTCAAATACACTACCACTATGATTGCTTCAAATACACTACCACTATGGTTGCTTCAAATACACTGCCACTATGGTTGTTTCAAATACACAACCACTCTGGTTGCTTCAAATACACTACCACTATGGTTGCTTCAAATACACTACCACTTGGGTTGCTTCAAATACACTACCACTGTGGTTGCTGTAAATACACTACCACTATGGTTGCCTCAAATACACTAACACTGTGGTTGCTTCAAATACACTACCACTTGGGTTGCTTCAAATACACTACCACTATGATTGCTTCAAATACACTACCACTATGGTTGCTTCAAATACACTAGCACTATGGTTGCTGAAAATACACTACCACTATGGTTGCTTCAAATACACTCCCACTATGGTTGCTTCAAATGCACTATCTCTATGGTTGCTTCAAATACACTACCACTATGGTTGCTGAAAATACACCACCAGTATGGTTGCTTCAAATACACTACCGCTATGGTTGCTTCAAATACACTACCACTATGGTTGCTTCAAATACACTGCCACTATAGTTGTTTCAAATACACAACCACTCTGGTTGCTTCAAATACACTACCACTATGGTTGCTTCAAATAGACTACCACTTGGGTTGCTTCAAATACACTACCACTGTGGTTGCTGTAAATACACTACCACTATGGTTGCCTCAAATACACTACCACTGTGGTTGCTTCAAATACACTACCACTTGGGTTGCTTCAAATACACTACCACTATGATTGCTTCAAATACACTACCACTATGGTTGCTTCAACTACACTACCACTATGGTTGCTTCAAATACACTACCACTATGGTTGCTTCAAATACCCTACCACTATGGTTGCTTCAAATACACTACCACTATGGTTGCTTCAAATACACTACCACTATGGTTGTTGAAATACACTACCACTATGGTTGCTTCAAATACACTACCACTATGGTTGCTTCAACTACACTACCACTATGGTTGCTTCAAATACACTACCACTATGGTTGCTTCAAATACCCTACCACTATGGTTGCTTCAAATACACTACCACTATGGTTGCTTCAAATACACTACCACTATGGTTGTTGAAATACACTACCACTATGGTTGCTTCAAATACACTACCACTATGGTTGCTTCAAATACACTACCACTATGGTTGCTTCAAATACACTACCACTATGGTTGCTTCAAATACCCTACCACTATGGTTTCTTCAAATACATGACCCCTATGGTTGCTTCAAATACACAACCACTATGGTTGCTTCAAATACACTATCTCTATGGTTGCTTCAAACACACTTCCACTATGGTTGCTGTAAATACACTACCACTATGGTTGCTTCAAATACACTACCACTATGGTTGCTTCAAATAAACTACCACTGTGGTTGCTGTAAATACACTACCACTATGGTTGCTTCAAATACACTACTACTATGATTGCTGTAAATACACTACCACTATGGTTGCTTCATATAGACTACCACTTGGGTTGCTTCAAATACACTACCACTGTGGTTGCTTTAAATACACTACCATTATGGTTGCTTCAAATACACTACCACTGTGGTTACTTCAATTACACTGCCACTATGGTTGCTGTAAATACACTACCACTTAGATTGCTTCAAATACACTACCACTATGGTTGCTTCAAATAGACTACCACTTGGGTTGCTTCAAATACACTACCACTATGGTTGCTTCAAATACACTACCGCTATGGTTGCGTCAAATACACTACCACTTGGGTTGCTTCAAATACACTACCACTGTGGTTGTTTCAAATATACTACCACTATGGTCGCTTCAAATACACTACCACTATGGTTGCTTCAAATACACTACCACTATGGTTGTTTCAAGTACATTACCACTATGGTTGCTTCATTTACACTACCACTATGGTGGTTTCAAATAAACTACCACTATGGTTGCTTCAAATACACTACCACCATGGTTGCTTCAAATACACTATCTCTATGGTTGCTTTAAATACACTACCACTATGGTTGCTGTAAATACACTACCACTCTGGTTGCTACAAATACACTACCACTATGGTTGCTGTCAATGCACTACCACTATAGTTGCTTCAAATACACTACCTCTATGGTCGCTTCAAATACACTACCACTATGGTTGCTTCAAATACACTACCACTATGGTTGCTTCAAATACACTACCACTATGGTTGTTTCAAATAAACTACCACTATGGTTGCTTCAAATACACTGCCACCATGGTTTCTTCAAATACACTATCTCTATGGTTGCTTTAAATACACTACCACTATGGTTGCTGTAAATACACTACCACTATGGTTGCTTCAAATACACTACCACTATGGTTGCTGTCAATGCACTACCACTATGGTTGCTTCAAATACATGACCACTATGGTTGCTTCAAATACACAACCACTATGGTTGCTTCAAATACACTACCACTATAGTTGCTTCAAATACACTACCACTATGGTTGCTTCAAATACACTACCACTATGGTTGCTGTCAATGCACTACCACTATGGTTGCTTCAAATACATGACCACTATGGTTGCTTCAAATACACAACAACTATGGTTGCTTCAAATACACTATCTCTATGGTTGCTTCAAACACACTTCCACTATGGTTGCTGTAAATACACTATCACTATGGTTGCTTCAAATAGACTACCACTTGGGTTGCTTCAAATACACTACCACTGTGGTTGCTTTAAATACACTACCACTATGGTTGCTTCAAATACACTACCACTATGGTTGCTTCAAATACACTACCACTTGGGTTGCTTCAAATACACTATCACTATGGTTGCTTCAAATACACTACCTCTATGGTCGCTTCAAATACACTACCACTATGGTTGCTTCAAATACACTACCACTATGGTTGCTTCAAATACACTACCACTATGGTTGTTTCAAATAAACTACCACTATGGTTGCTTCAAATACACTACCACCATGTTTTTTTCAAATACACTATCTCTATGGTTGCTTTAAATGCACTACCACTATGGTTGCTGTAAATACACTACCACTATGGTTGCTTCAAATACACTACCACTATGGTTGCTGTCAATGCACTACCACTATAGTTGCTTCAAATACACTACCACTATGATTGTTTCAAATACACTACCATTATGGTTGCTGTCAATGCACTACCACTATGGTTGCTTCAAATACATGACCACTATGGTTGCTTCAAATACACAACCACTATGGTTGCTTCAAATACACTACCACTATAGTTGCTTCAAATACACTACCACTATGGTTGCTTCAAATACATTACCACTATGGTTGCTGTCAATGCACTATCACTATAGTTGCTTCAAATACACTACCACTATGGTTGCTGTCAATGCACTATCACTATAGTTGCTTCAAATACACTACCACTATGATTGTTTCAAATACACTACCATTATGGTTGCTGTCAATGCACTACCACTATGGTTGCTTCAAATACATGACCACTATGGTTGCTTCAAATACACTACCACTATGGTTGTTTCAAATAAACTACCACTATGGTTGCTTCAAATACACTACCACCATGTTTTTTTCAAATACACTATCTCTATGGTTGCTTTAAATACACTACCACTATGGTTGCTGTAAATACACTACCACTATGGTTGCTTCAAATACACTACCACTATGGTTGCTGTCAATGCACTACCACTATAGTTGCTTCAAATACACTACCACTATGATTGTTTCAAATACACTACCATTATGGTTGCTGTCAATGCACTACCACTATGGTTGCTTCAAATACATGACCACTATGGTTGCTTCAAATACACAACCACTATGGTTGCTTCAAATACACTACCACTATAGTTGCTTCAAATACACTACCACTATGGTTGCTTCAAATACATTACCACTATGGTTGCTGTCAATGCACTATCACTATAGTTGCTTCAAATACACTACCACTATGGTTGCTGTCAATGCACTATCACTATAGTTGCTTCAAATACACTACCACTATGATTGTTTCAAATACACTACCATTATGGTTGCTGTCAATGCACTACCACTATGGTTGCTTCAAATACATGACCACTATGGTTGCTTCAAATACACAACCACTATGGTTGCTTCAAATACACTACCACTATAGTTGCTTCAAATACACTACCACTATGGTTGCTTCAAATACACTACCACTATGGTTGCTGTCAATGCACTACCACTATGGTTGCTTCAAATACACAACAACTATGGTTGCTTCAAATACACTATCTCTATGGTTGCTTCAAACACACTTCCACTATGGTTGCTGTAAATACACTATCACTATGGTTGCTTCAAATAGACTACCACTTGGGTTGCTTCAAATACACTACCACTGTGGTTGCTTTAAATACACTACCACTATGGTTGCTTCAAATACACTACCACTATGGTTGCTTCAAATACACTACCACTTGGGTTGATTCAAATACACTATCACTATGGTTGCTTCAAATACACTACCTCTATGGTCGCTTCAAATACACTACCACTATGGTTGCTTCAAATACACTACCACTATGGTTGCTTCAAATACACTACCACTATGGTTGTTTCAAATAAACTACCACTATGGTTGCTTCAAATACACTACCACCATGGTTTTTTCAAATACACTATCTCTATGGTTGCTTTAAATACACTACCACTATGGTTGCTGTAAATACACTACCACTATGGTTGCTTCAAATACACTACCACTATGGTTGCTGTCAATGCACTACCACTATGGTTGCTTCAAATACATGACCACTATGGTTGCTTCAAATACACTACCACTATGGTTGCTGTCAATGCACTACCACTATAGTTGCTTCAAATACACTACCACTATGATTGTTTCAAATACACTACCATTATGGTTGCTGTCAATGCACTACCACTATGGTTGCTTCAAATACATGACCACTATGGTTGCTTCAAATACACAACCACTATGGTTGCTTCAAATACACTACCACTATAGTTGCTTCAAATACACTACCACTATGGTTGCTTCAAATACATTACCACTATGGTTGCTGTCAATGCACTATCACTATAGTTGCTTCAAATACACTACCACTATGGTTGCTGTCAATGCACTATCACTATAGTTGCTTCAAATACACTACCACTATGATTGTTTCAAATACACTACCATTATGGTTGCTGTCAATGCACTACCACTATGGTTGCTTCAAATACATGACCACTATGGTTGCTTCAAATACACTACCACTATGGTTGTTTCAAATAAACTACCACTATGGTTGCTTCAAATACACTACCACCATGTTTTTTTCAAATACACTATCTCTATGGTTGCTTTAAATACACTACCACTATGGTTGCTGTAAATACACTACCACTATGGTTGCTTCAAATACACTACCACTATGGTTGCTGTCAATGCACTACCACTATAGTTGCTTCAAATACACTACCACTATGATTGTTTCAAATACACTACCATTATGGTTGCTGTCAATGCACTACCACTATGGTTGCTTCAAATACATGACCACTATGGTTGCTTCAAATACACAACCACTATGGTTGCTTCAAATACACTACCACTATAGTTGCTTCAAATACACTACCACTATGGTTGCTTCAAATACATTACCACTATGGTTGCTGTCAATGCACTATCACTATAGTTGCTTCAAATACACTACCACTATGGTTGCTGTCAATGCACTATCACTATAGTTGCTTCAAATACACTACCACTATGATTGTTTCAAATACACTACCATTATGGTTGCTGTCAATGCACTACCACTATGGTTGCTTCAAATACATGACCACTATGGTTGCTTCAAATACACAACCACTATGGTTGCTTCAAATACACTACCACTATAGTTGCTTCAAATACACTACCACTATGGTTGCTTCAAATACACTACCACTATGGTTGCTGTCAATGCACTACCACTATGGTTGCTTCAAATACACAACAACTATGGTTGCTTCAAATACACTATCTCTATGGTTGCTTCAAACACACTTCCACTATGGTTGCTGTAAATACACTATCACTATGGTTGCTTCAAATAGACTACCACTTGGGTTGCTTCAAATACACTACCACTGTGGTTGCTTTAAATACACTACCACTATGGTTGCTTCAAATACACTACCACTATGGTTGCTTCAAATACACTACCACTTGGGTTGATTCAAATACACTATCACTATGGTTGCTTCAAATACACTACCTCTATGGTCGCTTCAAATACACTACCACTATGGTTGCTTCAAATACACTACCACTATGGTTGCTTCAAATACACTACCACTATGGTTGTTTCAAATAAACTACCACTATGGTTGCTTCAAATACACTACCACCATGGTTTTTTCAAATACACTATCTCTATGGTTGCTTTAAATACACTACCACTATGGTTGCTTCAAATACACTACCACTATGGTTGCTGTCAATGCACTACCACTATGGTTGCTTCAAATACATGACCACTATGGTTGCTTCAAATACACAACCACTATGGTTGCTTCAAATACACTACCACTATAGTTGCTTCAAATACACTACCACTATGGTTGCTTCAAATACACTACCACTATGGTTGCTGTCAATGCACTACCACTATGGTTGCTTCAAATACATGACCACTATGGTTGCTTCAAATACACAACAACTATGGTTGCTTCAAATACACTATCTCTATGGTTGCTTCAAACACACTTCCACTATGGTTGCTGTAAATACACTATCACTATGGTTGCTTCAAATAGACTACCACTTGGGTTGCTTCAAATACACTACCACTGTGGTTGCTTTAAATACACTACCACTATGGTTGCTTCAAATACACTACCACTATGGTTGCTTCAAATACACTACCACTTGGGTTGCTTCAAATACACTATCACTATGGTTGCTTCAAATACACTACCTCTATGGTCGCTTCAAATACACTACCACTATGGTTGCTTCAAATACACTACCACTATGGTTGCTTCAAATACACTACCACTATGGTTGTTTCAAATAAACTACCACTATGGTTGCTTCAAATACACTACCACCATGTTTTTTTCAAATACACTATCTCTATGGTTGCTTTAAATGCACTACCACTATGGTTGCTGTAAATACACTACCACTATGGTTGCTTCAAATACACTACCACTATGGTTGCTGTCAATGCACTACCACTATAGTTGCTTCAAATACACTACCACTATGATTGTTTCAAATACACTACCATTATGGTTGCTGTCAATGCACTACCACTATGGTTGCTTCAAATACATGACCACTATGGTTGCTTCAAATACACAACCACTATGGTTGCTTCAAATACACTACCACTATAGTTGCTTCAAATACACTACCACTATGGTTGCTTCAAATACATTACCACTATGGTTGCTGTCAATGCACTATCACTATAGTTGCTTCAAATACACTACCACTATGGTTGCTGTCAATGCACTATCACTATAGTTGCTTCAAATACACTACCACTATGATTGTTTCAAATACACTACCATTATGGTTGCTGTCAATGCACTACCACTATGGTTGCTTCAAATACATGACCACTATGGTTGCTTCAAATACACTACCACTATGGTTGTTTCAAATAAACTACCACTATGGTTGCTTCAAATACACTACCACCATGTTTTTTTCAAATACACTATCTCTATGGTTGCTTTAAATACACTACCACTATGGTTGCTGTAAATACACTACCACTATGGTTGCTTCAAATACACTACCACTATGGTTGCTGTCAATGCACTACCACTATAGTTGCTTCAAATACACTACCACTATGATTGTTTCAAATACACTACCATTATGGTTGCTGTCAATGCACTACCACTATGGTTGCTTCAAATACATGACCACTATGGTTGCTTCAAATACACAACCACTATGGTTGCTTCAAATACACTACCACTATAGTTGCTTCAAATACACTACCACTATGGTTGCTTCAAATACATTACCACTATGGTTGCTGTCAATGCACTATCACTATAGTTGCTTCAAATACACTACCACTATGGTTGCTGTCAATGCACTATCACTATAGTTGCTTCAAATACACTACCACTATGATTGTTTCAAATACACTACCATTATGGTTGCTGTCAATGCACTACCACTATGGTTGCTTCAAATACATGACCACTATGGTTGCTTCAAATACACAACCACTATGGTTGCTTCAAATACACTACCACTATAGTTGCTTCAAATACACTACCACTATGGTTGCTTCAAATACACTACCACTATGGTTGCTGTCAATGCACTACCACTATGGTTGCTTCAAATACACAACAACTATGGTTGCTTCAAATACACTATCTCTATGGTTGCTTCAAACACACTTCCACTATGGTTGCTGTAAATACACTATCACTATGGTTGCTTCAAATAGACTACCACTTGGGTTGCTTCAAATACACTACCACTGTGGTTGCTTTAAATACACTACCACTATGGTTGCTTCAAATACACTACCACTATGGTTGCTTCAAATACACTACCACTTGGGTTGATTCAAATACACTATCACTATGGTTGCTTCAAATACACTACCTCTATGGTCGCTTCAAATACACTACCACTATGGTTGCTTCAAATACACTACCACTATGGTTGCTTCAAATACACTACCACTATGGTTGTTTCAAATAAACTACCACTATGGTTGCTTCAAATACACTACCACCATGGTTTTTTCAAATACACTATCTCTATGGTTGCTTTAAATACACTACCACTATGGTTGCTGTAAATACACTACCACTATGGTTGCTTCAAATACACTACCACTATGGTTGCTGTCAATGCACTACCACTATAGTTGCTTCAAATACACTACCACTATGATTGTTTCAAATACACTACCATTATGGTTGCTGTCAATGCACTACCACTATGGTTGCTTCAAATACATGACCACTATGGTTGCTTCAAATACACAACCACTATGGTTGCTTCAAATACACTACCACTATAGTTGCTTCAAATACACTACCACTATGGTTGCTTCAAATACATTACCTCTATGGTTGCTTCAAATGCACTACCACTATGTTTGTTTCAAATAAACTACCACTATTGTTGCTTCAAATACACTACCACCATGGT
Organism: Saccoglossus kowalevskii; assembly: GCF_978046115.1. Classification (NCBI taxonomy): domain Eukaryota; kingdom Metazoa; phylum Hemichordata; class Enteropneusta; family Harrimaniidae; genus Saccoglossus; species Saccoglossus kowalevskii. Next base: position 1,820,074 of record NC_140647.1, on the reverse strand, counting down.
TGCTTCAAATACACTATCTCTATGGTTGCTTTAAATACACTACCACTATGGTTGCTGTCAATGCACTACCACTATAGTTGCTTGAAATACACTACCACTATGGTTGCTTCAAATACATGACCCCTATGGTTGCTTCAAATACACAACCACGATGGTTGCTTCAAATACACTATCTCTATGGTTGCTTCAAACACACTTCCACTATGGTTGCTGTAAATACACTACCACTATGGTTGCTTCATATAGACTACCACTTGGGTTGCTTCAAATACACTACCACTGTGGTTGCTTTAAATACACTACCACTATGGTTGCTTCAACTACACTAACACTATGGTTGCTGTAAATACACTACCATTATGGTTGCTTCAAATACATTACCACTGTGGTTACTTCAATTACACTGCCAATATGGTTGCTGTAAATACACTACCACTTGGAGTGCTTCAAATACACTACCACTACGGTTGCTTCAAATACACTACCACTATGGTTGCTTCATATAGACTACCACTTGGATTGCTTCAAATACACTACCACTACGGTTGCTTCAAATACACTACCACTATGGTTGCTTCAAATACACTACAACTATGGTTGCTTCAAATACACTATCTCTATGGTTGCTTCAAACACACTTCCACTATGGTTGCTGTAAATACACTATCACTATGGTTGCTTCAAATAGACTACCACTTGGGTTGCTTCAAATACACTACCACTGTGGTTGCTTTAAATACACTACCACTATGGTTGCTTCAAATACACTACCACTATGGTTGCTTCAAATACACTACCACTTGGGTTGCTTCAAATACACTATCACTATGGTTGCTTCAAATACACTACCTCTATGGTCGCTTCAAATACACTACCACTATGGTTGCTTCAAATACACTACCACTATGGTTGCTTCAAATACACTACCACTATGGTTGTTTCAAATAAACTACCACTATGGTTGCTTCAAATACACTACCACCATGTTTTTTTCAAATACACTATCTCTATGGTTGCTTTAAATGCACTACCACTATGGTTGCTGTAAATACACTACCACTATGGTTGCTTCAAATACACTACCACTATGGTTGCTGTCAATGCACTACCACTATAGTTGCTTCAAATACACTACCACTATGATTGTTTCAAATACACTACCATTATGGTTGCTGTCAATGCACTACCACTATGGTTGCTTCAAATACATGACCACTATGGTTGCTTCAAATACACAACCACTATGGTTGCTTCAAATACACTACCACTATAGTTGCTTCAAATACACTACCACTATGGTTGCTTCAAATACATTACCACTATGGTTGCTGTCAATGCACTATCACTATAGTTGCTTCAAATACACTACCACTATGGTTGCTGTCAATGCACTATCACTATAGTTGCTTCAAATACACTACCACTATGATTGTTTCAAATACACTACCATTATGGTTGCTGTCAATGCACTACCACTATGGTTGCTTCAAATACATGACCACTATGGTTGCTTCAAATACACTACCACTATGGTTGTTTCAAATAAACTACCACTATGGTTGCTTCAAATACACTACCACCATGTTTTTTTCAAATACACTATCTCTATGGTTGCTTTAAATACACTACCACTATGGTTGCTGTAAATACACTACCACTATGGTTGCTTCAAATACACTACCACTATGGTTGCTGTCAATGCACTACCACTATAGTTGCTTCAAATACACTACCACTATGATTGTTTCAAATACACTACCATTATGGTTGCTGTCAATGCACTACCACTATGGTTGCTTCAAATACATGACCACTATGGTTGCTTCAAATACACAACCACTATGGTTGCTTCAAATACACTACCACTATAGTTGCTTCAAATACACTACCACTATGGTTGCTTCAAATACATTACCACTATGGTTGCTGTCAATGCACTATCACTATAGTTGCTTCAAATACACTACCACTATGGTTGCTGTCAATGCACTATCACTATAGTTGCTTCAAATACACTACCACTATGATTGTTTCAAATACACTACCATTATGGTTGCTGTCAATGCACTACCACTATGGTTGCTTCAAATACATGACCACTATGGTTGCTTCAAATACACAACCACTATGGTTGCTTCAAATACACTACCACTATAGTTGCTTCAAATACACTACCACTATGGTTGCTTCAAATACACTACCACTATGGTTGCTGTCAATGCACTACCACTATGGTTGCTTCAAATACACAACAACTATGGTTGCTTCAAATACACTATCTCTATGGTTGCTTCAAACACACTTCCACTATGGTTGCTGTAAATACACTATCACTATGGTTGCTTCAAATAGACTACCACTTGGGTTGCTTCAAATACACTACCACTGTGGTTGCTTTAAATACACTACCACTATGGTTGCTTCAAATACACTACCACTATGGTTGCTTCAAATACACTACCACTTGGGTTGATTCAAATACACTATCACTATGGTTGCTTCAAATACACTACCTCTATGGTCGCTTCAAATACACTACCACTATGGTTGCTTCAAATACACTACCACTATGGTTGCTTCAAATACACTACCACTATGGTTGTTTCAAATAAACTACCACTATGGTTGCTTCAAATACACTACCACCATGGTTTTTTCAAATACACTATCTCTATGGTTGCTTTAAATACACTACCACTATGGTTGCTGTAAATACACTACCACTATGGTTGCTTCAAATACACTACCACTATGGTTGCTGTCAATGCACTACCACTATAGTTGCTTCAAATACACTACCACTATGATTGTTTCAAATACACTACCATTATGGTTGCTGTCAATGCACTACCACTATGGTTGCTTCAAATACATGACCACTATGGTTGCTTCAAATACACAACCACTATGGTTGCTTCAAATACACTACCACTATAGTTGCTTCAAATACACTACCACTATGGTTGCTTCAAATACATTACCTCTATGGTTGCTTCAAATGCACTACCACTATGTTTGTTTCAAATAAACTACCACTATTGTTGCTTCAAATACACTACCACCATGGTTGCTTCAAATACACTATCTCTATGGTTGCTTTAAATACACTACCACTATGGTTGCTGTCAATGCACTACCACTATAGTTGCTTGAAATACACTACCACTATGGTTGCTTCAAATACATGACCCCTATGGTTGCTTCAAATACACAACCACTATGGTTGCTTCAAATACACTATCTCTATGGTTGCTTCAAACACACTTCCACTATGGTTGCTGTAAATACACTACCACTATGGTTGCTTCATATAGACTACCACTTGGGTTGCTTCAAATACACTACCACTGTGGTTGCTTTAAATACACTACCACTATGGTTGCTTCAACTACACTAACACTATGGTTGCTGTAAATACACTACCATTATGGTTGCTTCAAATACATTACCACTGTGGTTACTTCAATTACACTGCCAATATGGTTGCTGTAAATACACTACCACTTGGAGTGCTTCAAATACACTACCACTACGGTTGCTTCAAATACACTACCACTATGGTTGCTTCATATAGACTACCACTTGGATTGCTTCAAATACACTACCACTACGGTTGCTTCAAATACACTACCACTATGGTTGCTTCAAATACACTACAACTGTGGTTGCTTTAAATACACTAACACTATGGTTGCTTCAAATACACTACCGCTATGGTTGCGTCAAATACACTAGCACTTGGGTTGCTTCAAATACACTACCACTGTGGTTGTTTCAAATACACTACCACTATGGTCGCTTCAAATACACTACCACTATGGTTGCTTCAAATACACTACCACTATGGTTGTTTCAAGTCCATTACCACTATGGTTGCTTCAAATACACTACCACTATGGTTGTTTCAAATAAACTACCACTATGGTTGCTTCAAATACACTACCACCATGGTTGCTTCAAATACACTATCTTTATGGTTGCTTTAAATACACTACCACTATGGTTGCTGTAAATACACTACCACTATGGTTGCTTCACATACACTACCACTATGGTTGCTGTCAATGCACTACCACTATAGTTGATTCAAATACACTACCACTATGGTTGTTTCAAATACACTACCACTATGGTTGCTTCAAATACATGACCACTATGGTTGATTCAAATACACAACCACTATGGTTGCTTCAAATACACTATCTCTATGGTTGCTTCAAACACACTTCCACTATGGTTGCTGTAAATACACTACCACTATGGTTGCTTCAAATAGACTACCACTTGGGTTGCTTCAAATACACTACAACTGTGGTTGCTTTAAATACACTAACACTATGGTTGCTTCAAATACACTACCGCTATGGTTGCGTCAAATACACTAGCACTTGGGTTGCTTCAAATACACTACCACTGTGGTTGTTTCAAATACACTACCACTATGGTCGCTTCAAATACACTACCACTATGGTTGCTTCAAATACACTACCACTATGGTTGTTTCAAGTCCATTACCACTATGGTTGCTTCAAATACACTACCACTATGGTTGTTTCAAATAAACTACCACTATGGTTGCTTCAAATACACTACCACCATGGTTGCTTCAAATACACTATCTTTATGGTTGCTTTAAATACACTACCACTATGGTTGCTATAAATACACTACCACTATGGTTGCTTCACATACACTACCACTATGGTTGCTGTCAATGCACTACCACTATAGTTGATTCAAATACACTACCACTATGGTTGTTTCAAATACACTACCACTATGGTTGCTTCAAATACATGACCACTATGGTTGATTCAAATACACAACCACTATGGTTGCTTCAAATACACTATCTCTATGGTTGCTTCAAACACACTTCCACTATGGTTGATGTAAATACACTACCACTATGGTTGCTTCAAATAGACTACCACTTGGGTTGCTTCAAATACACTACCACTGTGGTTGCTGTAAATACACTACCACTATGGTTGCTTCAAATACACTACCACTTGGGTTGCTTCAAATACACTATCACTATGGTTGCTTCAAATGCACTACCTCTATGGTCGCTTCAAATACACTACCGCTATGGTTGCTTCAAATACACTACCACTATGGTTGTTTCAAGTACATTACCACTATGGTTGCTTCAAATACACGACCACCATGGTTTCTTCAAATACACTATCTCTATGGTTGTTTTAAATACACTACCACTATGGTTGCTGTCAATGCACTACCACTATAGTTGCTTCAAATACACTACCACTATGATTGTTTCAAATACACTACCATTATGGTTGCTGTCAATGCACTACCACTATGGTTGCTTCAAATACATGACCACTATGGTTGCTTCAAATCATAGACCCTCTAAGGGTATATGTTCAAATACACAACCACTATGGTTGCTTCAAATACACTACCACTATGGTTGCTGTCAATGCACTACCACTATGGTTGCTTCAAATACATGACCACTATGGTTGCTTCAAATACACAACCACTATGGTTCCTTCAAATACACTATCTCTATAGTTGCTTCAAACACACTTCCACTATGGTTGCTTCAAATACACTACCACTATGGTTGCTTCAAATACACTACCACTATGGTTGCTTCAAATACACTACCACTATGGTTGTTGTAATCACACTACGACTATGGGTGATTCAAATACACTACCACTATGGTTGCTTTAAATACACTATCACTATGGTTGCTTCAAATACACTACCACTATGGTTGTTGTAATTACACTACTACTATGGTTGCTTCAAATACACTACCACTATGGTTGTTTCAAGTACATTACCACTATGGTTGTTTCAAATACACTACCACCATGGTTGCTTCAAATACATTATATCTATGGTTGCTTTAAATACACTACCACTATGGTTGCTGTAAATACACTACCACTCTGGTTGATTCAAATACACTACCACTATGGTTGCTGTCAATGCACTACCACTATAGTTGTTTCAATTACACTACCACTATGGTTGTTTCAAATACACTACCACTATGGTTGCTTCAAATACATGACCCCTATGGTTGCTTCAAATACACAACCACTATGGTTGCTTCAAACACACTATCTCTATGGTTGCTTCAAACACACTTCCACTATGGTTGGTGTAAATACACTACCACTATGGTTGCTTCATATAGACTACCACTTGGGTTGCTTCAAATACACTACCACTGTGGTTGCTTTAAATACACTACCACTATGGTTGCTTCAACTACACTAACACTATGGTTGCTGTAAATACACTACCATTATGGTTGCTTCAAATACACTACCACTGTGGTTACTTCAATTACACTGCCACTATGGTTGCTGTAAATACACTACCACTTGGATTGCTTCAAATACACTACCACTACGGATGCTTCAAATACACTACCACTATGGTTGCTTCAAATAGACTACCACTTGGGTTGCTTCAAATACACTACCACTGAGGTTGTTTCAAATACACTACCACTCTTGTCGCTTCAAATACACTACCACTATGGTTGCTTCAAAATACACTATCACTATGGTTGTTTCAAGTCCATTACCACAATGGTTGCTTCAAATACACTACCACTATGGTTGTTTCAAATAAACTACCACTATGGTTGCTTCAAATACACTACCACCATGGTTGCTTCAAATACACTATCTTTATGGTTGCTTTAAATACACTACCACTATGGTTGCTGTAAATACACTACCACTATGGTTGCTTCACATACACTACCACTATGGTTGTTTCAAATACACTACCACTATGGTTGCTTCAAATACATGACCACTATGGTTGCTTCAAATACACAACCACTATGGTTGCTTCAAATACACTATCTCTATGGTTGCTTTAAATACACTACCACTATGGTTGCTGTAAATACACTACCACTCTGGTTGATTCAAATACACTACCACTATGGTTGCTGTCAATGCACTACCACTATAGTTGCTTCAAATACACTACCACTATGGTTGTTTCAAATACACAACCACTATGGTTGCTTCAAACACACTATCTCTGTGGTTGCTTCAAACACACTTCCACTATGGTTGCTGTAAATACACTACCACTATGGTTGATTCATATAGACTACCACTTGGGTTGCTTCAAATACACTACCACTATGGTTGCTTCAACTACACTAACACTATGGTTGCTGTAAATACACTACCATTATGGTTGCTTCAAATACACTACCACTGTGGTTACTTCAATTACACTGCCACTATGGTTGCTGTAAATACACTACCACTTGGATTGCTTCAAATACACTACCACTACGGTTGCTTCAAATACACTACCACTATGGTTGCTTCAAATACACTACCACTTGGGTTGCTTCAAATACACTACCACTGTGGTTGTTTCAAATACACTACCACTATGGTCGCTTCAAATACACTACCACTATGGTTGCTTCAAATACACTATCACTATGGTTGTTTCAAGTCCATTACCACTATGGTTGCTTCAAATACACTACCACTATGGTTGTTTCAAATAAACTACCACTATGGTTGCTTCAAATACACTACCACCATGGTTGCTTCAAATACACTATCTTTATGGTTGCTTTAAATACACTACCACTATGGTTGCTGTAAATACACTACTACTATGGTTGATTCACATACACTACCACTATGGTTGCTGTCAATGCACTACCACTATAGTTGCTTCAAATACACTACCACTATGTTTGTTTCAAATACACTACCACTATGGTTGCTTCAAATACATGACCACTATGGTTGCTTCAAATACACAACCACTATGGTTGCTTCAAATACACTATCTCTATGGTTGCTTCAAACACACTTCCACTATGGTTGCTGTAAATACACTACCACTATGGTTGCTTCAAATAGACTACCACTTGGGTTGCTTCAAATACACTACCACTGTGGTTGCTTTAAATACACTACCACTATGGTTGCTTCAAAGACACTACCACTATGGTTGCTTCAAATACACTACCACTTGGGTTGCTTCAAATACACTATCACTATGGTTGCTTCAAATACACTACCTCTATGGTCGCTTCAAATACACTACCGCTATGGTTACTTCAAATACACTACCACTATGGTTGTTTCAAGTACATTACCACTATGGTTGCTTCAAATACACGAACACCATGGTTTCTTCAAATACACTATCTCTATGGTTGCTTTAAATACACTACCACTATGGTTGCTGTTAATACACTACCACTATGGTTGCTTCAAATACACTACCACTATGGTTGCTGTCAATGCACTACCACTATAGTTGCTTCAAATACACTACCACTATGATTGTTTCAAATACACTACCATTATGGTTGCTGTCAATGCACTACCACTATGGTTGCTTCAAATACATGACCACTATGGTTGCTTCAAATACGCAACCACTATGGTTGCTTCAAATACACTACCACTAGGTTGCTGTCAATGCACTACCATTATGGTTGCTTCAAATACATGACCACTATGGTTGCTTCAAATACACAACCACTATGGTTGCTTCAAATACACTATCTCTATGGTTGCTTCAAACACACTTCCACTATGGTTGCTTCAAATACACTACCACTACGGTTGCTTCAAATACACTACCACTATGGTTGCTTCAAATACACTACCACTATGGTTGTTGTAATCACACTACGACTATGGGTGATTCAAATACACTACCACTATGGTTGCTTTAAATACACTACCACTATGGTTGCTTCAAATACACTACCACTATGGTTGTTGTAATTACACTATTACTATGGTTGCTTCAAATACACTACCACTATGGTTGTTTCAAGTACATTACCACTATGGTTGCTTCAAATACACTACCACTATGGTTGTTTCAAATAAACTACCACTATTGTTGCTTCAAATACAATACCACCATGGTTGCTTCAAATACACTATCTCTATGGTTGCTTTAAATACACTACCACTATGGTTGCTGTAAATACACTACCACTCTGGTTGATTCAAATACACTACCACTATGGTTGCTGTCAATGCACTACCACTATAGTTGCTTCAAATACACTACCACTATGGTTGTTTCAAATACACTACCACTATGGTTGCTTCAAATACATGACCCCTATGGTTGCTTCAAATACACAACCACTATGGTTGCTTCAAACACACTATCTCTATGGTTGCTTCAAACACACTTCCACTATGGTTGCTGTAAATACACTACCACTATGGTTGCTTCATATAGACTACTACTTGGGTTGCTTCAAATACACTACCACTGTGGTTTGTTTAAATACACTACCACTATGGTTGCTTCAACTACACTAACACTATGGTTGCTGTAAATACACTACCATTATGGTTGCTTCAAATACACTACCACTGTGGTTACTTCAATTACACTGCCACTATGGTTGCTGTAAATACACTACCACTTGGATTGCTTCAAATACACTACCACTACGGTTGCTTCAAATACACTACCACTATGGTTGCTTCAAATAGACTACCACTTGGGTTGCTTCAAATACACTACCACTGTGGTTGCTTTAAATACACTAACACTATGGTTGCTTCAAATACACTACCGCTATGGTTGCGTCAAATACACTACCACTTGGGTTGCTTAAAATACACTACCACTGTGGTTGTTTCAAATACACTACCACTATGTTCGCTTCAAATACACTACCACTCTGGTTGATTCAAATACACTACCACTATGGTTGCTGTCAATGCACTACCACTATAGTTGCTTCAAATACACTACCACTATGGTTGTTTCAAATACACTACCACTATGGTTGCTTCAAATACATGACCCCTATGGTTGCTTCAAATACACAACCACTATGGTTGCTTCAAACACACTATCTCTATGGTTGCTTCAAACACACTTCCACTATGGTTGCTGTAAATACAATACCACTATGGTTGCTTCATATAGACTACTACTTGGGTTGCTTCAAATACACTACCACTGTGGTTTGTTTAAATACACTACCACTATGGTTGCTTCAACTACACTAACACTATGGTTGCTGTAAATACACTACCATTATGGTTGCTTCAAATACACTACCACTGTGGTTACTTCAATTACACTGCTACTATGGTTGCTGTAAATACACTACCACTTGGATTGCTTCAAATACACTACCACTACGGTTGCTTCAAATACACTACCACTATGGTTGCTTCAAATAGACTACCACTTGGGTTGCTTCAAATACACTACCACTGTGGTTGCTTTAAATACACTAACACTATGGTTGCTTCAAATACACTACCGCTATGGTTGCGTCAAATACACTACCACTTGGGTTGCTTAAAATACACTACCACTGTGGTTGTTTCAAATACACTACCACTATGTTCGCTTCAAATACACTACCACTATGGTTGCTTCAAATACACTACCACTATGGTTGTTTCAAGTACATCACCACTATGGTTGCTTCAAATACACTACCACTATGGTTGTTTCAAATAAACTACCACTATGGTTGCTTCAAATACACTACCACCATGGTTGCTTCAAATACACTATCTCTATGGTTGCTTTAAATACACTACCACTATGGTTGCTGTAAATACACTACCACTATGGTTGCTTCAAATACACTACCACTATGGTTGCTGTCAATGCACTACCACTATAGTTGCTTCAAATACACTACCACTATGGTTGTTTCAAATACACTACCACTATGGTTGCTTCAAATACATGACCAATATGGTTGCTTCAAATACACAACCACTGTGGTTGCTTCAAATACACTATCACTATGGTTGCTTCAAATACACTACCTCTATGGTCGCTTCAAATACACTAACGCTATGGTTGCTTCAAATACACTACCACTATGGTTGTTTCAAGTACATTACCACTATGGTTGCTTCAAATACACTACCACTATGGTTGTTTCAAATAAACTACCACTATGGTTGCTTCAAATACACTACCACTGTGGTTGCTTCAAATACACTACCACCATGGTTTCTTCAAATACACTATCTCTATGGTTGCTTTAAATACACTACCACTATGGTTGCTGTAAATACACTACCACTATGGTTGCTTCAAATACACTACCACTATGGTTGCTGTCAATGCACTATCACTATAGTTGCTTCAAATACACTACCACTATAGTTGCTTCAAATACACTACCACTATGATTGTTTCAAATACACTACCATTATGGTTGCTGTCAATGCACTACCACTATGGTTGCTTCAAATACATGATCACTATGGTTACTTCAATTACACAACCACTATGGTTGTTTCAAGTACATTACCACTATGGTTGCTTCAAATACACTAGCACTATGGTTGCTGAAAATACACTACCACTATGGTTGCTTCAAATACACTACCACTATGGTTGATTCAAATACACTACCACTATGGTTGCTTCAAATAGACTACCACTTGGGTTGCTTCAAATACACTACCACTGTGGTTGCTTTAAATACACTACCACTATGGTTGCTTCAAATACACTACCACTATGGTTGCTTCAAATACACTACCACTTGGGTTGCTTCAAATACACTACCACTGTGTTTACTTCAAATACACTACTACTATGGTCGCTTCAAATACACTACCACTATGGTTGCTTCAAATACACTACCACTATGGTTGTTTCAAGTACATTACTACTATGGTTGCTTCAAATACACTACCACTATGGTTGTTTCAAATAAACTACCACTATTGTTGCTTCAAATACACTACCACCATGGTTGCTTCAAATACACTATCTCTATGGTTGCTTTAAATACACTACCACTATGGTTGCTGTAAATACACTACCACTCTGGTTGCTTCAAATACACTACCACTATGGTTGCTCTCAATGCACTACCACTATAGTTGCTTCAAATACACTACCACTATGGTTGTTTCAAATACACTACCAATATGGTTTCTTCAAATACATGACCCCTATGGTTGCTTCAAATACACAACCACTATGGTTGCTTCAAATACACTATCTCTATGGTTGCTTCAAACACACTTCCACTATGGTTGCTGTAAATACACTACCACTATGGTTGCTTCAAATACACTGCCACTATGGTTGCTTCAAATAAACTACCACTGTGGTTGCTGTAAATACACTACCACTATGGTTGCTTCAAATACACTACTACTATGGTTGCTGTAAATACACTACCACTATGGTTGCTTCATATAGACTACCACTTGGGTTGCTTCAAATACACTACCACTGTGGTTGCTTTAAATACACTACCACTATGGTTGCTTCAACTACACTAACACAATGGTTGCTGTAAATGCACTACCATTATGGTTGCTTCAAATACACTACCACTGTGGTTACTTCAATTACACTGCCACTATGGTTGCTGTAAATACACTACCACTTAGATTGCTTCAAATACACTACCACTACGGTTGCTTCAAATACACTATCACTATGGTTGCTTCAAATAGACTACCACTTGGGTTGCTTCAAATACACTACCACTATGGTTGCTTCAAATACACTACCGCTATGGTTGCGTCAAATACACTACCACTTGGGTTGCTTCAAATACACTACCACTGTGGTTGTTTCAAATATACTACCACTATGGTTGCTTCAAATACACTACCACCATGGTTGCATCAAATGCACTATCTCTATGGTTGTTTCAAATACACTACCACTATGATTGCTTCAAATACACTACCACTATGGTTGCTTCAAATACACTGCCACTATGGTTGTTTCAAATACACAACCACTCTGGTTGCTTCAAATACACTTCCACTATGGTTGCTTCAAATAGACTACCACTTGGGTTGCTTCAAATACACTACCACTGTGGTTGCTGTAAATACACTACCACTATGGTTGCCTCAAATACACTAACACTGTGGTTGCTTCAAATACACTACCACTTGGGTTGCTTCAAATACACTACCACTATGATTGCTTCAAATACACTACCACTATGGTTGCTTCAAATACACTAGCACTATGGTTGCTGAAAATACACTACCACAATGGTTGCTTCAAATACACTCCCACTATGGTTGCTTCAAATGCACTATCTCTATGGTTGCTTCAAATACACTACCACTATGGTTGCTGAAAATACACCACCAGTATGGTTGCTTCAAATACACTACCACTATGGTTGCTTCAAATACACTAGCACTATGGTTGCTGAAAATACACTACCACTATGGTTGCTTCAAATACACTCCCACTATGGTTGCTTCAAATGCACTATCTCTATGGTTGCTTCAAATACACTACCACTATGGTTGCTGAAAATACACCACCAGTATGGTTGCTTCAAATACACTACCGCTATGGTTGCTTCAAATACACTACCACTATGGTTGCTTCAAATAGACTACCACTTGGGTTGCTTCAAATACACTACCACTGTGGTTGCTGTAAATACACTACCACTATGGTTGCCTCAAATACACTACCACTGTGGTTGCTTCAAATACACTACCACTTGGGTTGCTTCAAATACACTACCACTATGATTGCTTCAAATACACTACCACTATGGTTGCTTCAAATACACTAACGCTATGGTTGCTTCAAATACACTACCACTATGGTTGTTTCAAGTACATTACCACTATGGTTGCTTCAAATACACTACCACTATGGTTGTTTCAAATAAACTACCACTATGGTTGCTTCAAATACACTACCACTGTGGTTGCTTCAAATACACTACCACCATGGTTTCTTCAAATACACTATCTCTATGGTTGCTTTAAATACACTACCACTATGGTTGCTGTAAATACACTACCACTATGGTTGCTTCAAATACACTACCACTATGGTTGCTGTCAATGCACTACCACTATAGTTGCTTCAAATACACTACCACTATGATTGTTTCAAATACACTACCATTATGGTTGCTGTCAATGCACTACCACTATGGTTGCTTCAAATACATGATCACTATGGTTACTTCAATTACACAACCACTATGGTTGTTTCAAGTACATTACCACAATGGTTGCTTCAAATACACTAGCACTATGGTTGCTGAAAATACACTACCACTATGGTTGCTTCAAATACACTACCACTATGGTTGATTCAAATACACTACCACTATGGTTGCTTCAAATAGACTACCACTTGGGTTGCTTCAAATACACTACCACTGTGGTTGCTCTCAATGCACTACCACTATAGTTGCTGTAAATACACTACCACTATGGTTGCTGTAAATACACTACCACTATGGTTGCTTCAAATACACTACCACTATGGTTGCTGTCAATGCACTACCACTATAGTTGCTTAAATACACTACCACTATGATTGTTTCAAATACACTACCATTATGGTTGCTGTCAATGCACTACCACTATGGTTGCTTCAAATACATGATCACTATGGTTACTTCAATTACACAACCACTATGGTTGTTTCAAGTACATTACCACAATGGTTGCTTCAAATACACTAGCACTATGGTTGCTGAAAATACACTACCACTATGGTTGCTTCAAATACACTACCACTATGGTTGATTCAAATACACTACCACTATGGTTCCTTCAAATAGACTACCACTTGGGTTGCTTCAAATACACTACCACTGTGGTTGCTCTCAATGCACTACCACTATAGTTGCTTCAAATACACTACCACTATGGTTGTTTCAAATACACTACCACTATGGTTTCTTCAAATACATGACCCCTATGGTTGCTTCAAATACACAACCACTATGGTTGCTTCAAATACACTACCACTATGGTTGTTGAAATACACTACCACTATGGTTGCTTCAAATACACTACCACTATGGTTGTTTCAAATAAACTACCACTATGGTTGCTTCAAATACACTACCACTGTGGTTGCTTCAAATACACTACCACCATGGTTTCTTCAAATACACTATCTCTATGGTTGCTTTAAATACACTGCCACTATGGTTGCTGTAAATACACTACCACTATGGTTGCTTCAAATACACTACCACTATGGTTGCTGTCAATGCACTACCACTATAGTTGCTTCAAATACACTACCACTATAGTTGCTTCAAATACACTACCACTATGATTGTTTCAAATACACTACCATTATGGTTGCTGTCAATGCACTACCACTATGGTTGCTTCAAATACATGATCACTATGGTTACTTCAATTACACAACCACTATGGTTGTTTCAAGTACATTACCACTATGGTTGCTTCAAATACACTAGCACTATGGTTGCTGAAAATACACTACCACTATGGTTGCTTCAAATACACTACCACTATGGTTGATTCAAATACACTACCACTATGGTTGCTTCAAATAGACTACCACTTGGGTTGCTTCAAATACACTACCACTGTGGTTGCTTCAAATACACTACCACTATGGTTGCTTCAAATACACTACCACTATGGTTGCTTCAAATACACTACCACTTGGGTTGCTTCAAATACACTACCACTGTGGTTACTTCAAATACACTACTACTATGGTCGCTTCAAATACACTACCACTATGGTTGCTTCAAATACACTACCACTATGGTTGTTTCAAGTACATTACTACTATGGTTGCTTCAAATACACTACCACTATGGTTGTTTCAAATAAACTACCACTATTGTTGCTTCAAATACACTACCACCATGGTTGCTTCAAATACACTATCTCTATGGTTGCTTTAAATACACTACCACTATGGTTGCTGTAAATACACTACCACTCTGGTTGCTTCAAATACACTACCACTATGGTTGCTCTCAATGCACTACCACTATAGTTGCTTCAAATACACTACCACTATGGTTGTTTCAAATACACTACCACTATGGTTTCATCAAATACATGACCCCTATGGTTGCTTCAAATACACAACCACTATGGTTGCTTCAAATACACTATCTCTATGGTTGCTTCAAACACACTTCCACTATGGTTGCTGTAAATACACTACCACTATGGTTGCTTCAAATACACTACCACTATGGTTGCTTCAAATAAACTACCACTGTGGTTGCTGTAAATACACTACCACTATGGTTGCTTCAAATACACTACTACTATGGTTGCTGTAAATACACTACCACTATGGTTGCTTCATATAGACTACCACTTGGGTTGCTTCAAATACACTACCACTGTGGTTGCTTGAAATACACTACCACTATGGTTGCTTCAACTACACTAACACAATGGTTGCTGTAAATACACTACCATTATGGTTGCTTCAAATACACTACCACTGTGGTTACTTCAATTACACTGCCACTATGGTTGCTGTAAATACACTACCACTTAGATTGCTTCAAATACACTACCACCATGGTTGCTTCAAATGCACTATCTCTATGGTTGTTTCAAATACACTACCACTATGATTGCTTCAAATGCACTATCTCTATGGTTGTTTCAAATACACTACCACTATGGTTGTTTCAAATACACAACCACTCTGGTTGCTTCAAATACACTTCCACTATGGTTGCTTCAAATAGACTACCACTTGGGTTGCTTCAAATACACTACCACTGTGGTTGCTGTAAATACACTACCACTATGGTTGCCTCAAATACACTAACACTGTGGTTGCTTCAAATACACTACCACTTGGGTTGCTTCAAATACACTACCACTATGATTGCTTCAAATACACTACCACTATGGTTGCTTCAAATACACTAGCACTATGGTTGCTGAAAATACACTACCACTATGGTTGCTTCAAATACACTCCCACTATGGTTGCTTCAAATGCACTATCTCTATGGTTGCTTCAAATACACTACCACTATGGTTGCTGAAAATACACCACCAGTATGGTTGCTTCAAATACACTACCACTATGGTTGCTTCAAATGCACTATCTCTATGGTTGCTTCAAATACACTACCACTATGGTTGCTGAAAATACACCACCAGTATGGTTGCTTCAAATACACTACCGCTATGGTTGCTTCAAATACACTACCACTATGGTTGCTTCAAATAGACTACCACTTGGGTTGCTTCAAATACACTACCACTGTGGTTGCTGTAAATACACTACCACCATGGTTGCCTCAAATACACTACCACTGTGGTTGCTTCAAATACACTACCACTTGGGTTGCTTCAAATACACTACCACTATGATTGCTTCAAATACACTACCACTATGGTTGCTTCAAATACACTAACGCTATGGTTGCTTCATATACACTACCACTATGGTTGTTTCAAGTACATTACCACTATGGTTGCTTCAAATACACTACCACTATGGTTGTTTCAAATAAACTACCACTATGGTTGCTTCAAATACACTACCAATGTGGTTGCTTCAAATACACTACCACCATGGTTTCTTCAAATACACTATCTCTATGGTTGCTTTAAATACACTACCACTATGGTTGCTGTAAATACACTACCACTATGGTTGCTTCAAATACACTACCACTATGGTTGCTGTCAATGCACTACCACTATAGTTGCTTCAAATACACTACCACTATAGTTGCTTAAATACACTACCACTATGATTGTTTCAAATACACTACCATTATGGTTGCTGTCAATGCACTACCACTATGGTTGCTTCAAATACATGATCACTATGGTTACTTCAATTACACAACCACTATGGTTGTTTCAAGTACATTACCACTATGGTTGCTTCAAATACACTAGCACTATGGTTGCTGAAAATACACTACCACTATGGTTTCTTCAAATACACTACCACTATGGTTGATTCAAATACACTACCACTATGGTTGCTTCAAATAGACTACCACTTGGGTTGCTTCAAATACACTACCACTGTGGTTGCTCTCAATGCACTACCACTATAGTTGCTTCAAATACACTACCACTATGGTTGTTTCAAATACACTACCACTATGGTTTCTTCAAATACATGACCCCTATGGTTGCTTCAAATACACAACCACTTTGGTTGCTTCAAATACACTATCTCTATGGTTGCTTCAAACACACTTCCACTATGGTTGCTGTAAATACACTACCACTATGGTTGCTTCAAATACACTACCACTATGGTTGCTTCAAATAAACTACCACTGTGGTTGCTGTAAATACACTACCACTATGGTTGCTTCAAATACACTACTACTATTGTTGCTGTAAATACACTACCACTATGGTTGCTTCATATAGACTACCACTTGGGTTGCTTCAAATACACTACCACTGTGGTTGCTTTAAATACACTACCACTATGGTTGCTTCAACTACACTAACACAATGGTTGCTGTAAATACGCTACCATTATGGTTGCTTCAAATACACTACCACTGTAGTTACTTCAATTATACTGCCACTATGGTTGCTGTAAATACACTACCACTTAGATTGCTTCAAATACACTACCACTACGGTTGCTTCAAATACACTAGCACTATGGTTGCTGAAAATACACTACCACTATGGCTGCTTCAAATACACTCCCACTATGGTTGCTTCAAATGCACTATCTCTATGGTTGCTTCAAATACACTACCACTATGGTTGTTGAAAATACACCACCAGTATGGTTGCTTCAAATACACTACCGCTATGGTTGCTTCAAATACACTACCACTATGGTTGCTTCAAATACACTGCCACTATGGTTGCTTCAAATACACTACCACTATGGTTGCTTCAAATACCCTACCACTATGGTTGCTTCAACTACACTAACACAATGGTTGCTGTAAATACACTACCATTATGGTTGCTTCAAATACACTACCACTGTGGTTACTTCAATTACACTGCCACTATGGTTGCTGTAAATACACTAACACAATGGTTGCTGTAAATACACTACCATTATGGTTGCTTCAAATACACTACCACTTGGGTTGCTTCAAATACACTACCACTGTGGTTGTTTCAAATATACTACCACTATGGTCGCTTCAAATACACTACCACTATGGTTGCTTCAAATACACTACCACTATGGTTGTTTCAAGTACATTACCACTATGGTTGCTTCATATACACTACCACTATGGTTGTTTCAAATAAACTACCACTATGGTTGCTTCAAATACACTACCACCATGGTTGCTTCAAATGCACTATCTCTATGGTTGTTTCAAATACACTACCACTATGATTGCTTCAAATACACTACCACTATGGTTGCTTCAAATACACTGCCACTATGGTTGTTTCAAATACACAACCACTCTGGTTGCTTCAAATACACTACCACTATGGTTGCTTCAAATAGACTACCACTTGGGTTGCTTCAAATACACTACCACTGTGGTTGCTGTAAATACACTACCACTATTGTTGCCTCAAATACACTACCACTGTGGTTGTTTCAAATACACTACCACTTGGGTTGCTTCAAATACACTACCACTATGATTGCTTCAAATACACTACCACTATGGTTGCTTCAAATACACTAGCACTATGGTTGCTGAAAATACACTACCACTATGGTTGCTTCAAATACACTCCCACTATGGTTGCTTCAAATGCACTATCTCTATGGTTGCTTCAAATACACTACCACTATGGTTGCTGAAAATACACCACCAGTATGGTTGCTTCAAATACACTACCGCTATGGTTGCTTCAAATACACTACCACTATGGTTGCTTCAAATACACTGCCACTATGGTTGTTTCAAATACACAACCACTCTGGTTGCTTCAAATACACTACCACTATGGTTGCTTCAAATAGACTACCACTTGGGTTGCTTCAAATACACTACCACTGTGGTTGCTGTAAATACACTACCACTATGGTTGCCTCAAATACACTACCACTGTGGTTGCTTCAAATACACTACCACTTGGGTTGCATCAAATACACTACCACTATGATTGCTTCAAATACACTACCACTATGGTTGCTTCAACTACACTACCACTATGGTTGCTTCAAATACACTACCACTATGGTTGCTTCAAATACCCTACCACTATGGTTGCTTCAAATACACTACCACTATGGTTGCTTCAAATACACTACCACTATGGTTGTTGAAATACACTACCACTATGGTTGCTTCAAATACACTACCACTATGGTTGCTTCAACTACACTACCACTATGGTTGCTTCAAATACACTACCACTATGGTTGCTTCAAATACCCTACCACTATGGTTGCTTCAAATACACTACCACTATGGTTGCTTCGAATACACTACCACTATGGTTGTTGAAATACACTACCACTATGGTTGCTTCAAATACACTACCACTATGGTTGCTTCAACTACACTACCACTATGGTTGCTTCAAATACACTACCACTATGGTTGCTTCAAATACCCTACCACTATGGTTTCTTCAAATACATGACCCCTATGGTTGCTTCAAATACACAACCACTATGGTTGCTTCAAATACACTTCCACTATGGTTGCTGTAAATACACTACCACTATGGTTGCTTCAAATACACTACCACTATGGTTGCTTCAAATAAACTACCACTGTGGTTGCTGTAAATACACTACCACTATGGTTGCTTCAAATACACTACTACTATGGTTGCTGTAAATACACTACCACTATGGTTGCTTCATATAGACTACCACTTGGGTTGCTTCAAATACACTACCACTGTGGTTGCTTTAAATACACTACCATTATGGTTGCTTCAAATACACTACCACTGTGGTTACTTCAATTACACTGCCACTATGGTTGCTGTAAATACACTACCACTTAGATTGCTTCAAATACACTACCACTACGGTTGCTTCAAATACACTACCACTATGGTTGCTTCAAATAGACTACCACTTGGGTTGCTTCAAATACACTACCACTATGGTTGCTTCAAATACACTACCGCTATGGTTGCGTCAAATACACTACCACTTGGGTTGCTTCAAATACACTACCACTGTGGTTGTTTCAAATATACTACCACTATGGTCGCTTCAAATACACTACCACTATGGTTGCTTCAAATACACTACCACTATGGTTGTTTCAAGTACATTACCACTATGGTTGCTTCATATACACTACCACTATGGTTGTTTCAAATAAACTACCACTATGGTTGCTTCAAATACACTACCACCATGGTTGCTTCAAATACACTATCTCTATGGTTGCTTTAAATACACTACCACTATGGTTGCTGTAAATACACTACCACTCTGGTTGCTACAAATACACTACCACTATGGTTGCTGTCAATGCACTACCACTATAGTTGCTTCAAATACACTACCTCTATGGTCGCTTCAAATACACTACCACTATGGTTGTTTCAAATACACTACCACTCTTGTCGCTTCAAATACACTACCACTATGGTTGCTTCAACTACACTACCACTATGGTTGCTTCAAATACACTACCACTATGGTTGCTTCAAATACCCTACCACTATGGTTTCTTCAAATACATGACCCCTATGGTTGCTTCAAATACACAACCACTATGGTTGCTTCAAATACACTATCTCTATGGTTGCTTCAAACACACTTCCACTGTGGTTGCTGTAAATACACTACCACTATGGTTGCTTCAAATACACTACCACTATGGTTGCTTCAAATAAACTACCACTGTGGTTGCTGTAAATACACTACCACTATGGTTGCTTCAAATACATTACTACTATGGTTGCTGTAAATACACTACCACTATGGTTGCTTCATATAGACTACCACTTGGGTTGCTTCAAATACACTACCACTGTGGTTGCTTTAAATACACTACCATTATGGTTGCTTCAAATACACTACCACTGTGGTTACTTCAATTACACTGCCACTATGGTTGCTGTAAATACACTACCACTTAGATTGCTTCAAATACACTACCACTACGGTTGCTTCAAATACACTACCACTATGGTTGCTTCAAATAGACTACCACTTGGGTTGCTTCAAATACACTACCACTATGGTTGCTTCAAATACACTACCGCTATGGTTGCGTCAAATACACTACCACTTGGGTTGCTTCAAATACACTACCACTGTGGTTGTTTCAAATATACTACCACTATGGTCGCTTCAAATACACTACCACTATGGTTGCTTCAAATACACTACCACTATGGTTGTTTCAAGTACATTACCACTATGGTTGCTTCATATACACTACCACTATGGTTGTTTCAATTAAACTACCACTATGGTTGCTTCAAATACACTACCACCATGGTTGCTTCAAATACACTATCTCTATGGTTGCTTTAAATACACTACCACTATGGTTGCTGTAAATACACTACCACTCTGGTTGCTACAAATACACTACCACTATGGTTGCTGTCAATGCACTACCACTATAGTTGCTTCAAATACACTACCTCTATGGTCGCTTCAAATACACTACCACTATGGTTGCTTCAAATACACTACCACTATGGTTGCTTCAAATACACTACCACTATGGTTGTTTCAAATAAACTACCACTATGGTTGCTTCAAATACACTACCACCATGGTTTCTTCAAATACACTATCTCTATGGTTGCTTTAAATACACTACCACTATGGTTGCTGTAAATACACTACCACTATGGTTTCTTCAAATACACTACCACTATGGTTGCTGTCAATGCACTACCACTATAGTTGCTTCAAATACACTACCACTATGATTGTTTCAAATACACTACCATTATGGTTGCTGTCAATGCACTACCACTATGGTTGCTTCAAATACATGACCACTATGGTTGCTTCAAATACACAACCACTATGGTTGCTTCAAATACACTACCACTATAGTTGCTTCAAATACACTACTACTATGGTTGCTTCAAATACACTACCACTATGGTTGCTGTCAATGCACTACCACTATGGTTGCTTCAAATACATGACCACTATGGTTGCTTCAAATACACAACAACTATGGTTGCTTCAAATACACTATCTCTATAGTTGCTTCAAACACACTTCCACTATCTTTGCTGTGAATACACTATCACTATGGTTGCTTCAAATAGACTACCACTTGGGTTGCTTCAAATACACTACCACTGTGGTTGCTTTAAATACACTACCACTATGGTTGCTTCAAATACACTACCACTATGGTTGCTTCAAATACACTACCACTTAGGTTGCTTCAAATACACTATCACTATGGTTGCTTCAAATACACTACCTCTATGGTCGCTTCAAATACACTACCACTATGGTTGCTTCAAATACACTACCACTATGGTTGCTTCAAATACACTACCACTATGGTTGTTTCAAATAAACTACCACTATGGTTGCTTCAAATACACTACCACCATGGTTTTTTCAAATACACTATCTATATGGCTGCTTTAAATACACTACCACTATGGTTGCTGTAAATACACTACCACTATGGTTGCTTCAAATACACTACCACTATGGTTGCTGTCAATGCACTACCACTATAGTTGCTTCAAATACACTACCACTATGATTGTTTCAAATACACTACCATTATGGTTGCTGTCAATGCACTACCACTATGGTTGCTTCAAATACATGACCACTATGGTTGCTTCAAATACACAACCACTATGGTTGCTTCAAATACACTAACGCTATGGTTGCTTCAAATACACTACCACTATGGTTGTTTCAAGTACATTACCACTATGGTTGCTTCAAATACACTACCACTATGGTTTCTTCAAATACTCTACCACTATGGTTGTTGTAATCACACTACCACTATGGGTGATTAAAGTACACTACCACTATGGTTGCTTTAAATACACTACCACTATGGTTGCTTCAAATACACTACCACTATGGTTGTTTCAAGTACATTACCTCTATGGTTGCTTCAAATGCACTACCACTATGTTTGTTTCAAATAAACTACCACTATTGTTGCTTCAAATACACTACCACCATGGTTGCTTCAAATACACTATCTCTATGGTTGCTTTAAATACACTACCACTATGGTTGCTTCAAATACACTACCACTATGGTTGCTTCAAATAAACTACCACTGTGGTTGCTGTAAATACACTACCACTATGGTTGCTTCAAATACACTACTACTATGGTTGCTGTAAATACACTACCACTATGGTTGCTTCATATAGACTACCACTTGGGTTGCTTCAAATACACTACCACTGTGGTTGCTTTAAATACACTACCATTATGGTTGCTTCAAATACACTACCACTGTGGTTACTTCAATTACACTGCCACTATGGTTGCTGTAAATACACTACCACTTAGATTGCTTCAAATACACTACCACTACGGTTGCTTCAAATACACTACCACTATGGTTGCTTCAAATAGACTACCACTTGGGTTGCTTCAAATACACTACCACTATGGTTGCTTCAAATACACTACCGCTATGGTTGCGTCAAATACACTACCACTTGGGTTGCTTCAAATACACTACCACTGTGGTTGTTTCAAATATACTACCACTATGGTCGCTTCAAATACACTACCACTATGGTTGCTTCAAATACACTACCACTATGGTTGTTTCAAGTACATTACCACTATGGTTGCTTCATATACACTACCACTATGGTTGTTTCAAATAAACTACCACTATGGTTGCTTCAAATACACTACCACCATGGTTGCTTCAAATACACTATCTCTATGGTTGCTTTAAATACACTACCACTATGGTTGCTGTAAATACACTACCACTCTGGTTGCTACAAATACACTACCACTATGGTTGCTGTCAATGCACTACCACTATAGTTGCTTCAAATACACTACCTCTATGGTCGCTTCAAATACACTACCACTATGGTTGCTTCAAATACACTACCACTATGGTTGCTTCAAATACACTACCACTATGGTTGTTTCAAATAAACTACCACTATGGTTGCTTCAAATACACTACCACCATGGTTTCTTCAAATACACTATCTCTATGGTTGCTATAAATACACTACCACTATGGTTGCTGTAAATACACTACCACTATGGTTGCTTCAAATACACTACCACTATGGTTGCTGTCAATGCACTACCACTATAGTTGCTTCAAATACACTACCACTATGATTGTTTCAAATACACTACCATTATGGTTGCTGTCAATGCACTACCACTATGGTTGCTTCAAATACATGACCACTATGGTTGCTTCAAATACACAACCACTATGGTTGCTTCAAATACACTACCACTATAGTTGCTTCAAATACACTACCACTATGGTTGCTTCAAATACACTACCACTATGGTTGCTGTCAATGCACTACCACTATGGTTGCTTCAAATACATGACCACTATGGTTGCTTCAAATACATGACAACTATGGTTGCTTCAAATACACTAGCTCTATAGTTGCTTCAAACACACTTCCACTATGGTTGCTGTAAATACACTATCACTATGGTTGCTTCAAATAGACCACTTGGGTTGCTTCAAATACACTACCACTGTGGTTGCTTTAAATACACTACCACTATGGTTGCTTCAAATACACTACCACTATGGTTGCTTCAAATACACTACCACTTGGGTTGCTTCAAATACAATATCACTATGGTTGCTTCAAATACACTACCTCTATGGTCGCTTCAAATACACTACCACTATGGTTGCTTCAAATACACTACCACTATGGTTGCTTCAAATACACTACCACTATGGTTGTTTCAAATAAACTACCACTATGGTTGCTTCAAATACACTACCACCATGTTTTTTTCAAATACACTATCTCTATGGTTGCTTTAAATACACTACCACTATGGTTGTTGTAAATACACTACCACTACGGTTGCTTCAAATACACTACCACTATGGTTGCTGTCAATGCACTACCACTATAGTTGCTTCAAATACACTACCACTATGATTGTTTCAAATACACTACCATTATGGTTGCTGTCAATGCACTACCACTATGGTTGCTTCAAATACATGACCACTATGGTTGCTTCAAATACACAACCACCATGGTTGCTTCAAATACACTATCTCTATGGTTGCTTTAAATACACTACCACTATGGTTGCTTCAAATACACTACCACTATGGTTGCTTCAAATAAACTACCACTGTGGTTGCTGTAAATACACTACCACTATGGTTGCTTCAAATACACTACTACTATGGTTGCTGTAAATACACTACCACTATGGTTGCTTCATATAGACTACCACTTGGGTTGCTTCAAATACACTACCACTGTGGTTGCTTTAAATACACTACCATTATGGTTGCTTCAAATACACTACCACTGTGGTTACTTCAATTACACTGCCACTATGGTTGCTGTAAATACACTACCACTTAGATTGCTTCAAATACACTACCACTACGGTTGCTTCAAATACACTACCACTATGGTTGCTTCAAATAGACTACCACTTGGGTTGCTTCAAATACACTACCACTATGGTTGCTTCAAATACACTACCGCTATGGTTGCGTCAAATACACTACCACTTGGGTTGCTTCAAATACACTACCACTGTGGTTGTTTCAAATATACTACCACTATGGTCGCTTCAAATACACTACCACTATGGTTGCTTCAAATACACTACCACTATGGTTGTTTCAAGTACATTACCACTATGGTTGCTTCATATACACTACCACTATGGTTGTTTCAAATAAACTACCACTATGGTTGCTTCAAATACACTACCACCATGGTTGCTTCAAATACACTATCTCTATGGTTGCTTTAAATACACTACCACTATGGTTGCTGTAAATACACTACCACTCTGGTTGCTACAAATACACTACCACTATGGTTGCTGTCAATGCACTACCACTATAGTTGCTTCAAATACACTACCTCTATGGTCGCTTCAAATACACTACCACTATGGTTGCTTCAAATACACTACCACTATGGTTGCTTCAAATACACTACCACTATGGTTGTTTCAAATAAACTACCACTATGGTTGCTTCAAATACACTACCACCATGGTTTCTTCAAATACACTATCTCTATGGTTGCTTTAAATACACTACCACTATGGTTGCTGTAAATACACTACCACTATGGTTGCTTCAAATACACTACCACTATGGTTGCTGTCAATGCACTACCACTATAGTTGCTTCAAATACACTACCACTATGATTGTTTCAAATACACTACCATTATGGTTGCTGTCAATGCACTACCACTATGGTTGCTTCAAATACATGACCACTATGGTTGCTTCAAATACACAACCACTATGGTTGCTTCAAATACACTACCACTATAGTTGCTTCAAATACACTACCACTATGGTTGCTTCAAATACACTACCACTATGGTTGCTGTCAATGCACTACCACTATGGTTGCTTCAAATACATGACCACTATGGTTGCTTCAAATACACAACAACTATGGTTGCTTCAAATACACTATCTCTATAGTTGCTTCAAACACACTTCCACTATGGTTGCTGTAAATACACTATCACTATGGTTGCTTCAAATAGACTACCACTTGGGTTGCTTCAAATACACTACCACTGTGGTTGCTTTAAATACACTACCACTATGGTTGCTTCAAATACACTACCACTATGGTTGCTTCAAATACACTACCACTTGGGTTGCTTCAAATACAATATCACTATGGTTGCTTCAAATACACTACCTCTATGGTCGCTTCAAATACACTACCACTATGGTTGCTTCAAATACACTACCACTATGGTTGCTTCAAATACACTACCACTATGGTTGTTTCAAATAAACTACCACTATGGTTGCTTCAAATACACTACCACCATGTTTTTTTCAAATACACTATCTCTATGGTTGCTTTAAATACACTACCACTATGGTTGCTGTAAATACACTACCACTACGGTTGCTTCAAATACACTACCACTATGGTTGCTGTCAATGCACTACCACTATAGTTGCTTCAAATACACTACCACTATGATTGTTTCAAATACACTACCATTATGGTTGCTGTCAATGCACTACCACTATGGTTGCTTCAAATACATGACCACTATGGTTGCTTCAAATACACAACCACTATGGTTGCTTCAAATACACTACCACTATAGTTGCTTCAAATACACTACCACTATGGTTGCTTCAAATACATTACCACTATGGTTGCTGTCAATGCACTACCACTATGGTTGCTTCAAATACATGACCACTATGGTTGCTTCAAATACACAACCACTATGGTTGCTTCAAATACACTATCTCTATGGTTGCTTCAAACACACTTCCACTATGGTTGCTTCAAATACACTACCACTATGGTTGCTTCAAATACACTACCACTATGGTTTCTTCAAATACTCTACCACTATGGTTGTTGTAATCACACTACCACTATGGGTGATTAAAGTACACTACCACTATGGTTGCTTTAAATACACTACCACTATGGTTGCTTCAAATACACTACCACTATGGTTGCTGTCAATGCACTACCACTATAGTTGCTTGAAATACACTACCACTATGGTTGCTTCAAATACATGACCCCTATGGTTGCTTCAAATACACAACCACTATGGTTGCTTCAAATACTCTATCTCTATGGTTGCTTCAAACACACTTCCACTATGGTTGCTGTAAATACACTACCACTATGGTTGCTTCATATAGACTACCACTTGGGTTGCTTCAAATACACTACCACTGTGGTTGCTTTAAATACACTACCACTATGGTTGCTTCAACTACACTAACACTATGGTTGCTGTAAATACACTACCATTATGGTTGCTTCAAATACACTACCACTGTGGTTACTTCAATTACACTGCCAATATGGTTGCTGTAAATACACTACCACTTGGATTGCTTCAAATACACTACCACTACGGTTGCTTCAAATACACTACCACTATGGTTGCTTCATATAGACTACCACTTGGATTGCTTCAAATACACTACCACTACGGTTGCTTCAAATACACTACCACTATGGTTGCTTCAAATACACTACAACTGTGGTTGCTTTAAATACACTAACACTATGGTTGCTTCAAATACACTACCGCTATGGTTGCGTCAAATACACTAGCACTTGGGTTGCTTCAAATACACTACCACTGTGGTTGTTTCAAATACACTACCACTATGGTCGCTTCAAATACACTACCACTATGGTTGCTTCAAATACACTACCACTATGGTTGTTTCAAGTCCATTACCACTATGGTTGCTTCAAATACACTACCACTATGGTTTTTTCAAATAAACTACCACTATGGTTGCTTCAAATACACTACCACCATGGTTGCTTCAAATACACTATCTTTATGGTTGCTTTAAATACACTACCACTATGGTTGCTGTAAATACACTACCACTATGGTTGCTTCACATACACTACCACTATGGTTGCTGTCAATGCACTACCACTATAGTTGATTCAAATACACTACCACTATGGTTGTTTCAAATACACTACCACTATGGTTGCTTCAAATACATGACCACTATGGTTGATTCAAATACACTACCACTATGGTTGCTTCAAATAGACTACCACTTGGGTTGCTTCAAATACACTACCACTGTGGTTGCTTTAAATACACTAACACTATGGTTGCTTCAAATACACTACCGCTATGGTTGCGTCAAATACACTAGCACTTGGGTTGCTTCAAATACACTACCACTGTGGTTGTTTCAAATACACTACCACTATGGTCGCTTCAAATACACTACCACTATGGTTGCTTCAAATACTCTACCACTATGGTTGTTTCAAGTCCATTACCACTATGGTTGCTTCAAATACACTACCACTATGGTTGTTTCAAATAAACTACCACTATGGTTGCTTCAAATACACTACTACCATGGTTGCTTCAAATACACTATCTTTATGGTTGCTTTAAATACACTACCACTATGGTTGCTGTAAATACACTACCACTATGGTTGCTTCACATACACTACCACTATCGTTGCTGTCAATGCACTACCACTACAGTTGATTCAAATACACTACCACTATGGTTGTTTCAAATACACTACCACTATGGTTGCTTCAAATACATGACCACTATGGTTGATTCAAATACACAACCACTATGGTTGCTTCAAATACACTATCTCTATGGTTGCTTCAAACACACTTCCACTATGGTTGCTGTAAATACACTACCACTATGGTTGCTTCAAATAGACTACCACTTGGGTTGCTTCAAATACACTACCACTGTGGTTGCTGTAAATACACTACCACTATGGTTGCTTCAAATACACTACCACTTGGGTTGCTTCAAATACACTATCACTATGGTTGCTTCAAATGCACTACCTCTATGGTCGCTTCAAATACACTACCGCTATGGTTGCTTCAAATACACTACCACTATGGTTGTTTCAAGTACATTACCACTATGGTTGCTTCAAATACACTACCACCATGGTTTCTTCAAATACACTATCTCTATGGTTGCTTTAAATACACTACCACTATGGTTGCTGTAAATACACTACCACTATGGTTGCTTCAAATACACTACCACTATGGTTGCTGTCAATGCACTACCACTATAGTTGCTTCAAATACACTACCACTATGATTGTTTCAAATACACTACCATTATAGTTGCTGTCAATGCACTACCACTACGGTTGCTTCAAATACATGACCACTATGGTTGCTTCAAATACACAACCACTATGGTTGCTTCAAATACACTACCACTATGGTTGCTGTCAATGCACTACCACTATGGTTGCTTCAAATACATGACCACTATGGTTGCTTCAAATACACAACCACTATGGTTGCTTCAAATACACTATCTCTATAGTTGCTTCAAACACACTTCCACTATGGTTGCTTCAAATACACTACCACTATGGTTGCTTCAAATACACTACCACTATGGTTGCTTCAAATACACTACCACTATGGTTGTTGTAATCACACTACGACTATGGGTGATTCAAATACACTACCACTATGGTTGCTTTAAATACACTATCACTATGGTTGCTTCAAATACACTACCACTATGGTTGTTGTAATTACACTACTACTATGGTTGCTTCAAATACACTACCACTATGGTTGTTTCAAGTACATTACCACTATGGTTGCTTCAAATACACTACCACCATGGTTGCTTCAAATACATTATATCTATGGTTGCTTTAAATACACTACCACTATGGTTGCTGTAAATACACTACCACTCTGGTTGATTCAAATACACTACCACTATGGTTGCTGTCAATGCACTACCACTATAGTTGTTTCAATTACACTACCACTATGGTTGTTTCAAATACACTACCACTATGGTTGCTTCAAATACATGACCCCTATGGTTGCTTCAAATACACAACCACTATGGTTGCTTCAAACACACTATCTCTATGGTTGCTTCAAACACACTTCCACTATGGTTGGTGTAAATACACTACCACTATGGTTGCTTCATATAGACTACCACTTGGGTTGCTTCAAATACACTACCACTGTGGTTGCTTTAAATACACTACCACTATGGTTGCTTCAACTACACTAACACTATGGTTGCTGTAAATACACTACCATTATGGTTGCTTCAAATACACTACCACTGTGGTTACTTCAATTACACTGCCACTATGGTTGATGTAAATACACTACCACTTGGATTGCTTCAAATACACTACCACTACGGTTGCTTCAAATACACTACCACTATGGTTGCTTCAAATAGACTACCACTTGGGTTGCTTCAAATACACTACCACTGTGGTTGTTTCAAATACACTACCACTCTTGTCGCTTCAAATACACTACCACTATGGTTGCTTCAAATACACTATCACTATGGTTGTTTCAAGTCCATTACCACTATGGTTGCTTCAAATACACTACCACTATGGTTGTTTCAATTAAACTACCACTATGGTTGCTTCAAATACACTACCACCATGGTTGCTTCAAATACACTATCTTTATGGTTGCTTTAAATACACTACCACTATGGTTGCTGTAAATAAACTACCACTATGGTTGCTTCACATACACTACCACTATGGTTGTTTCAAATACACTACCACTATGGTTGCTTCAAATACATGACCACTATGGTTGCTTCAAATACACAACCACTATGGTTGCTTCAAATACACTATCTCTATGGTTGCTTTAAATACACTACCACTATGGTTGCTGTAAATACACTACCACTCTGGTTGATTCAAATACACTACCACTATGGTTGCTGTCAATGCACTACCACTATAGTTGCTTCAAATACACTACCACTATGGTTGTTTCAAATACACAACCACTATGGTTGCTTCAAACACACTATCTCTGTGGTTGCTTCAAACACACTTCCACTATGGTTGTTGTAAATACACTACCACTATGGTTGCTTCATATAGACTACCACTTGGGTTGCTTCAAATACACTACCACTATGGTTGCTTCAACTACACTAACACTATGGTTGCTGTAAATACACTACCATCATGGTTGCTTCAAATACACTACCACTGTGGTTACTTCAATTACACTGCCACTATGGTTGCTGTAAATACACTACCACTTGGATTGCTTCAAATACACTACCACTACGGTTGCTTCAAATACACTACCACTATGGTTGCTTCAAATACACTACCACTTGGGTTGCTTCAAATACACTACCACTGTGGTTGTTTCAAATACACTACCACTATGGTCGCTTCAAATACACTACCACTATGGTTGCTTCAAATACACTATCACTATGGTTGTTTCAAGTCCATTACCACTATGGTTGCTTCAAATACACTACCACTATGGTTGTTTCAAATAAACTACCACTATGGTTGCTTCAAATACACTACCACCATGGTTGCTTCAAATACACTATCTTTATGGTTGCTTTAAATACACTACCACTATGGTTGCTGTAAATACACTACCACTATGGTTGATTCACATACACTACCACTATGGTTGCTGTCAATGCACTACCACTATAGTTGCTTCAAATACACTACCACTGTGGTTGCTTCAAATACACAACCACTATGGTTGCTTCAAATACACTATCTCTATGGTTGCTTCAAACACACTTCCACTATGGTTGCTGTAAATACACTACCACTATGGTTGCTTCAAATAGACTACCACTTGGGTTGCTTCAAATACACTACCACTGTGGTTGCTTTAAATACACTACCACTATGGTTGCTTCAAATACACTACCACTATGGTTGCTTCAAATACACTACCACTTGGGTTGCTTCAAATACACTATCACTATGGTTGCTTCAAATACACTACCTCTATGGTCGCTTCAAATACACTACCGCTATGGTTACTTCAAATACACTACCACTATGGTTGTTTCAAGTACATTACCACTATGGTTGCTTCAAATACACGAACACCATGGTTTCTTCAAATACACTATCTCTATGGTTGCTTTAAATACACTACCACTATGGTTGCTGTAAATACACTACCACTACGGTTGCTTCAAATACACTACCACTATGGTTGCTTCAAATACACAACCACTATGATTGTTTCAAATACACTACCATTATGGTTGCTGTCAATGCACTACCACTATGGTTGCTTCAAATACATGACCACTATGGTTGCTTCAAATACACAACCACTATGGTTGCTTCAAATACACTACCACTATGGTTGCTGTCAATGCACTACCATTATGGTTGCTTCAAATACATGACCACTATGGTTGCTTCAAATACACAACCACTATGGTTGCTTCAAATACACTATCTCTATGGTTGCTTCAAACACACTTCCACTATGGTTGCTTCAAATACACTACCACTACGGTTGCTTCAAATACACTACCACTATGGTTGCTTCAAATACACTACCCACTATGGTTGTTGTAATCACACTACGACTATAGGTGATTCAAATACACTACCACTTTGGTTGCTTTAAATACACTACCACTATGGTTGCTTCAAATACACTACCACTATGGTTGTTGTAATTACACTATTACTATGGTTGCTTCAAATACACTACCACTATGGTTGTGTCAAGTACATTACCACTATGGTTGCTTCAAATACACTACCACTATGGTTGTTTCAAATAAACTACCACTATTGTTGCTTCAAATACACTACCACCATGGTTGCTTCAAATACACTATCTCTATGGTTGCTTTAAATACACTACCACTATGGTTGCTGTAAATACACTACCACTCTGGTTGATTCAAATATACTACCACTATGGTTGCTGTCAATGCACTACCACTATAGTTGCTTCAAATACACTACCACTATGGTTGTTTCAAATACACTACCACTATGGTTGCTTCAAATACATGACCCCTACGGTTGCTTCAAATACACAACCACTATGGTTGCTTCAAACACACTATCTCTATGGTTGCTTCAAACACACTTCCACTATGGTTGCTGTAAATACACTACCACTATGGTTGCTTCATATAGACTACTACTTGGGTTGCTTCAAATACACTACCACTGTGGTTGCTTTAAATACACTACCACTATGGTTGCTTCAACTACACTAACACTATGGTTGCTGTAAATACACTACCATTATGGTTGCTTCAAATACACTACCACTGTGGTTACTTCAATTGCACTGCCACTATGGTTGCTGTAAATACACTACCACTTGGATTGCTTCAAATACACTACCACTACGGTTGCTTCAAATACACTACCACTATGGTTGCTTCAAATAGACTACCACTTGGGTTGCTTCAAATACACTACCACTGTGGTTGCTTTAAATACACTAACACTATGGTTGCTTCAAATACACTACCGCTATGGTTGCGTCAAATACACTACCACTTGGGTTGCTTCAAATACACTACCACTGTGGTTGTTTAAAATGCACTACCACTATGTTCGCTTCAAATACACTACCACTATGGTTGCTTCAAATACACTACCACTATGGTTGTTTCAAGTACATCACCACTATGGTTGCTTCAAATACACTACCACTATGGTTGTTTCAAATAAACTACCACTATGGTTGCTTCAAATACACTACCACCATGGTTGCTTCAAATACACTATCTCTATGGTTGCTTTAAATACACTACCACTATGGTTGCTGTAAATACACTACCACTATGGTTGCTTCAAATACACTACCACTATTGTTGCTGTCAATGCACTACCACTATAGTTGCTTCAAATACACTACCACTATGGTTGTTTCAAATACACTACCACTATGGTTGCTTCAAATACATGACCAATATGGTTGCTTCAAATACACAACCACTACGGTTGCTTCAAATACACTCTCTCTATGGTTGCTTCAAACACACTACCACTATGGTTGCTGTAAATACACTACCACTATGGTTGCTTCAAATAGACTACCACTTGGGTTGCTTCAAATACACTACCACTGTGGTTGCTTTAAATACACTACCACTATGGTTGCTTCAAATACACTACCACTATGGTTGCTTCAAATACACTAACGCTATGGTTGCTTCAAATACACTACCACTATGGTTGTTTCAAGTACATTACCACTATGGTTGCTTCAAATACACTACCACTTGGGTTGCTTCAAATACACTATCACTATGGTTGCTTCAAATACACTACCTCTATGGTCGCTTCAAATACACTAACGCTATGGTTGCTTCAAATACACTACCACTATGGTTGTTTCAAGTACATTACCACTATGGTTGCTTCAAATACACTACCACTGTGGTTGTTTCAAATAAACTACCACTATGGTTGCTTCAAATACACTACCACTGTGGTTGCTTCAAATACACTACCACCATGGTTTCTTCAAATACACTATCTCTATGGTTGCTTTAAATACACTACCACTATGGTTGCTGGAAATACACTACCACTATGGTTGCTTCAAATAGACTACCACTTGGGTTGCTTCAAATACACTACCACTGTGGTTGCTTTAAATACACTACCACTATGGTTGCTTCAAATACACTACCACTATGGTTGCTTCAAATACACTAACGCTATGGTTGCTTCAAATACACTACCACTATGGTTGTTTCAAGTACATTACCACTATGGTTGCTTCAAATACACTACCACTTGGGTTGCTTCAAATACACTATCACTATGGTTGCTTCAAATACACTACCCCTATGGTCGCTTCAAATACACTAACGCTATGGTTGCTTCAAATACACTACCACTATGGTTGTTTCAAGTACATTACCACTATGGTTGCTTCAAATACACTACCACTGTGGTTGTTTCAAATAAACTACCACTATGGTTGCTTCAAATACACTACCACTGTGGTTGCTTCAAATACACTACCACCATGGTTTCTTCAAATACACTATCTCTATGGTTGCTTTAAATACACTACCACTATGGTTGCTGTAAATACACTACAACTATGGTTGCTTCAAATACACTACCACTATGGTTGCTGTCAATGCACTACCACTATAGTTGCTTCAAATACACTACCACTATGGTTGCTTCAAATACATGACCAATATGGTTGCTTCAAATACACAACCACTACGGTTGCTTCAAATACACTCTCTCTATGGTTGCTTCAAACACACTACCACTATGGTTGCTGTAAATACACTACCACTATGGTTGCTTCAAATAGACTACCACTTGGGTTGCTTCAAATACACTACCACTGTGGTTGCTTTAAATACACTACCACTATGGTTGCTTCAAATACACTACCACTATGGTTGCTTCAAATACACTACCACTTGGGTTGCTTCAAATACACTATCACTATGGTTGCTTCAAATACACTACCTCTATGGTCGCTTCAAATACACTAACGCTATGGTTGCTTCAAATACACTACCACTATGGTTGTTTCAAGTACATTACCACTATGGTTGCTTCAAATACACTACCACTTGGGTTGCTTCAAATACACTATCACTATGGTTGCTTCAAATACACTACCTCTATGGTCGCTTCAAATACACTAACGCTATGGTTGCTTCAAATACACTACCACTATGGTTGTTTCAAGTACATTACCACTATGGTTGCTTCAAATACACTACCACTGTGGTTGTTTCAAATAAACTACCACTATGGTTGCTTCAAATACACGACCACTGTGGTTGCTTCAAATACACTACCACCATGGTTTCTTCAAATACACTATCTCTATGGTTGCTTTAAATACACTACCACTATGGTTGCTGTAAATACACTACCACTATGGTTGCTTCAAATACACTACCACTATGGTTGCTGTCAATGCACTACCACTATAGTTGCTTCAAATACACTACCACTATAGTTGCTTCAAATACACTACCACTATGATTGTTTCAAATACACTACCACTATGGTTGCTTCAAATACACTACCACTATGGTTGCTTCAAATACACTACCACTATGGTTGCTGTCAATGCACTACCACTATAGTTGCTTCAAATACACTACCACTATAGTTGCTTCAAATACACTACCACTATGATTGTTTCAAATACACTACCATTATGGTTGCTGTCAATGCACTACCACTATGGTTGCTTCAAATACATGATCACTATGGTTACTTCAATTACACAACCACTATGGTTGCTTCAAATACACTACCACTATAGTTGCTTCAAATACACTACCACTATGGTTGCTTCAAATACACTACCACTATGGTTGCTGTCAATGCACTACCACTATGGTTGCTTCAAATACATGACCACTATGGTTGCTTCAAATACACAACCACTATGGTTGCTTCAAATACACTATCTCTATGGTTGCTTCAATCACACTTCCACTGTGGTTGCTTCAAATACACTACCACTATGGTTGCTTCAAATACACTACCACTATGGTTGCTTCAAATACACTACCACTATGGTTGTTGTAATCACACTACCACTATGGGTGATTCAAATACACTACCACTATGGTTGCTTTAAATACACTACCACTATGGTTGCTTCAAATACACTACCACTATGGTTGTTGTAATCACACTACTACTATGGTTGCTTCAAATACACTACCACTATGGTTGCTTCAAATACACTACCAATATGGTTGCTGTAAATACACTAACACTATGGTTGCTTCAAATACACTACCACTATGGTTGTTTCAAATAGACTACCACTATGGTTGTTTCAAAAACACTGCCACTGTGGTTGCTTCAAATACACTACCAATATGGTTGCTGTAAATACACTACCACTATGGTTGCTTCAAATACACTACCACTATGGTTGCTTCAAATACACTACCACTATTGTTGTTTCAAAAACACTGCCACTGTGGTTGCTTCAAATACACTACCACTATGGTTGCTTCAAATACACTACCACTATGGTTGCTTCAAATACACTACCACTATGGTTGTTTCAAATAGATTACCACTATGGTTGTTTCAAAAATACTGCCACTGTGGTTGCTTCAAATACACTACCAATATGGTTGCTGTAAATACACTACCACTATGGTTGCTTCAAATACACTACCACTATGGTTGTTGTAAATACACTACCACTATGGTTGTTTCAAATACACAACCACTATGGTTGCTTCAAATGCACTATCTCTATGGTTGCTTCAAATACACTACCACTATGGTTGCTTCAAATACACTACCACTATTGTTGTTTCAAAAACACTGCCACTGTGGTTGCTTCAAATACACTACCACTATGGTTGCTTCAAATACACTACCACTATGGTTGCTTCAAATACACTACCACTATGGTTGTTTCAAATAGATTGCCACTATGGTTGTTTCAAAAATACTGCCACTGTGGTTGCTTCAAATTCACTACCAATATGGTTGCTGTAAATACACTACCACTATGGTTGCTTCAAATACACTACCACTATGGTTGTTGTAAATACACTACCACTATGGTTGTTTCAAATACACAACCACTATGGTTGCTTCAAATGCACTATCTCTATGGTTGCTTCAAATACACTACCACTATGGTTGCTGAAAATACACTACCAGTATGGTTGCTTCAAATACACTACCACTATGGTTGTTTCAAAAACACTGCCACTGTGGTTGCTGTAAATACACTACCACTATTGTTGCTTCAAATACACTACCAGTATGGTTGCTTCAAATACACTACCACTATGGTTGTTTCAAATACACTATCTCTATGGTTGCTTCAATCACACTTCCACTGTGGTTGCTTCAAATACACTACCACTATGGTTGCTTCAAATACACTACCACTATGGTTGCTTCAAATACACTACCA
Organism: Saccoglossus kowalevskii; assembly: GCF_978046115.1. NCBI lineage: Eukaryota > Metazoa > Hemichordata > Enteropneusta > Harrimaniidae > Saccoglossus > Saccoglossus kowalevskii. The sequence continues at coordinate 1,780,980 of NC_140647.1, read as the reverse complement.
CTATGGTTGTTGTAATCACACTACCACTATGGGTGATTCAAATACACTACCACTATGGTTGCTTTAAATACACTACCACTATGGTTGCTTCAAATACACTACCACTATGGTTGTTGTAATCACACTACTACTATGGTTGCTTCAAATACACTACCACTATGGTTGCTTCAAATACACTACCAATATGGTTGCTGTAAATACACTAACACTATGGTTGCTTCAAATACACTACCACTATGGTTGTTTCAAATAGACTACCACTATGGTTGTTTCAAAAACACTGCCACTGTGGTTGCTTCAAATACACTACCAATATGGTTGCTGTAAATACACTACCACTATGGTTGCTTCAAATACACTACCACTATGGTTGCTTCAAATACACTACCACTATTGTTGTTTCAAAAACACTGCCACTGTGGTTGCTTCAAATACACTACCACTATGGTTGCTTCAAATACACTACCACTATGGTTGCTTCAAATACACTACCACTATGGTTGTTTCAAATAGATTACCACTATGGTTGTTTCAAAAATACTGCCACTGTGGTTGCTTCAAATACACTACCAATATGGTTGCTGTAAATACACTACCACTATGGTTGCTTCAAATACACTACCACTATGGTTGTTGTAAATACACTACCACTATGGTTGTTTCAAATACACAACCACTATGGTTGCTTCAAATGCACTATCTCTATGGTTGCTTCAAATACACTACCACTATGGTTGCTTCAAATACACTACCACTATTGTTGTTTCAAAAACACTGCCACTGTGGTTGCTTCAAATACACTACCACTATGGTTGCTTCAAATACACTACCACTATGGTTGCTTCAAATACACTACCACTATGGTTGTTTCAAATAGATTGCCACTATGGTTGTTTCAAAAATACTGCCACTGTGGTTGCTTCAAATTCACTACCAATATGGTTGCTGTAAATACACTACCACTATGGTTGCTTCAAATACACTACCACTATGGTTGTTGTAAATACACTACCACTATGGTTGTTTCAAATACACAACCACTATGGTTGCTTCAAATGCACTATCTCTATGGTTGCTTCAAATACACTACCACTATGGTTGCTGAAAATACACTACCAGTATGGTTGCTTCAAATACACTACCACTATGGTTGTTTCAAAAACACTGCCACTGTGGTTGCTGTAAATACACTACCACTATTGTTGCTTCAAATACACTACCACTATGGTTGCTTCAAATACACTACCACTATGGTTGCTTCAAATACACTACCAATATGGTTGCTGTAAATACACTACTACTATGGTTGCTTCAAATACACTACCACTATGGTTGTTTCAAAAACACTGCCACTGTGGTTGCTTCAAATACACTACCACTATGGTTGCTTCAAATACACTACCACTATGGTTGCTTCAAATACACTACCACTATGGTTGCTTTAAATACACTACCACTGTGGTTGCTTCAAATACACTACCACTATGGTTGCTTCAAATACACTACCACTATGGTTGCTTCAAATACACTACCACTATGGTTGCTTCAAATACACTACCACTATGGTTTCTTCAAATACACTACCACTATGGTTGCTTCAAAACACACTACCGCAAAATGCACATAATTTAACGGAGCAATGTGAAATTCAGTTCTCGCATAATAAGTGTTGCTGAGTGATTTTCTCCTTAAATGAGATTACATTAACATATGCATGTTTTAACTTAATACTATTTTGACAATGCGATCATGGTATAAGGGCTAGTCAACGTAAACATTTGATGCTTAATATCTCATCTATAGTGCGATTTGATTGCAGCCTTCGCGACATTTTACGATTTTTGCATTGACATACTTATTCATTACACATAAAATAACGATTAGTAAAATAATTGTAATACAATTATGGTGACAACAAATAAAAATAGTGGGTAGGAAAAGTAGGAATCTAAAATAGCTGGTAACAGACACTAAATGACATTGACATCAATATAATAAAACAATATTATATACATACTATAGAAAATAATACATATTATGAATAATAAATTAAGTTAAATAAATTAAACCTTTGTCACCACATAGAGGTGCTCTTACCATGGAAGGTACTAGTATCTTCCATGCTCTGACTATTCCACAATTTAGAACCTGGATGAGATACGGCGAATCGACCGACTTCCATGGGATAATAAGGTCGTCCCGTTAATTATGTTCTATTTTGTGTGTAGCTAAATTTAATTTATTTGTAATATTGAAGTTAATAAAGCACATCTTTTAATTATACGGCAAGCTTGGGTGTGTGTTATATATTCCCCAACGGTTAAAGCAACACGTGGACTGCCAATTTAAAAGTAGAAATACACGCACATGTTATTGGTTTCACGCAGATTTGTACGCGTATTTTTGTATTGCTGATTTACATTAGGAATATATCATTTTCTGTTGTAAACATTTATCTGCAAATCCAGAAACCAGGATAGCCGCGATATAGTTCAGAGTGTTTTATTATTGTCATTAAGTTATATTACTTATTTTCAAGCTATTTCAGCAACACGGAAGGCAGTACGTTAATAACAACAACTGTTCGCTTTCCCACTGAAAATATGAACTTGCTTTGTGAATAAACAGCAGCACAAACTGCCCAGACAAACAGTTCTTTTTCTCATCGGCATTAGTATTATGTTCTTAATTTTAATGTTGTGATCATGTCGCGATTTGTGCGAGTACAGTGTACTTCCAGACATTAAACTACATATCTCATAATAACGTTGCTCAGGTACTAAATTAATAACTGTCTTTGGTCACTAGAGACCTAGTAAGTTCAACATACTCAGTACACTAGTACACACTTACACCTACATGATGATTTGTATTTTGCGCATAAAACTACTTATTTTTCGAATAAGGTTGTAAGTATTCAACACATACGCACATTGAATGGATTTGATAAGATCATTTTTAAAAAAAAAATAATTTCCAAAGATTTTTATTTGTTACAATTCTTAGAAAAGCGAATCTCAACCAATATACACTTATAAACAAATTATATATATATGTATATATATATATGTAGCTACCGTTTTCCCATAACAATAAACAGTGTTATATCATTTGAATTTCCATATTCATGGGCAAAAATTAGGTCTCCAACATACACTTAGAATAAAATAAGCTATTGTGAGTACGATCTTGAGTTAATCAATCAATGAATCCAAGTTAATTTTGAGTGTATTAGCGGGAAATGATTACACGAAGTTGTAAACCGACTGCCTTCCATCCGTACTATGTTTAATAATTAAAAATAAGGATTCCTTATATTTTCGTATATTATTCATGAATAACGAAACTTTGCAGGTGTAATTTCGCAGTTTTATAATAAAACGATAGAGGGGTGTCGCTTTACAAAATATCCATGGTCACCAGGAAATCATATAATACAATACATTCATTCATCCATTGGAATATATCATCAACACAAATCGTGCGTTACTTACGGTTCACAATTGATCATTGTAATTATTGCGACCAATTCCTTTTAACGGGAAGTTTCTTCTCCGATTAAGGGCATAAACAAATATAAATTTTATTGATTTCGCAGACTTTTCAATAACGACTTCAATAAAATAACAGTAACGAGAATCAAGGTCAGTATTAATAAAATGTTTCGCGAGGTACGCTATTTGTGTTTCTTGTTTTACCGACTCATAATTGTCACTTAATATGAGCAATGAATTGTGCACAGCATATTGAACATTGTAATAAGTAAGTGTTACGGTGCCTTGATGGATACTTATGCAAACATTGCGCAATTCCAGTAAAACGTGCTCTCTATTTCAGTACGAAATTATCACGTAACCATGTTTCAGTTAAAATTATAAATATAAGCATATGATTGATTGATTGATTAATTGATTGCGCATGTAAATCAAACTTAGTTTAACCATTGACATCACAGAACGCAGAAACATCTTTAGACGAACAGAAAGCACTTCCGTCATAGAATCACTCATTTGCATTATTATTCCCAGAAATGTTTGTCTTTTGATTTTGTGATCACTTCGCAATTCTCGTCCTACTAATCCGTGAATTCTCTTAGGTCTTTCTTGTTTTGCGCTCTGCAGTAATTTACCAATTTTCTTTGATAAATATATATTATATTATAGTACCTACTGTCAGTTATTTCATATTAATACAGCTGGAGCAATAAGAAGCCTTTGGTCACTAACGATATAATTACTATGTACATAATCAAACCGATAAGTTTAATTGTTTTTGTTTTTTTCAATAATCACTTTCATGTTGAAAATAAAGATGTTTTACTACTACAGAAAAACGTCACATTTCGGATAAATCAACCAGAGATCTAACTGAATGTTTAATATTCTGTGATAGGTATTTTTGATGGTTAAAAACCTTTCACTTAGGTAACCGGGATTCGGTCGTTTCCGCGCTAGGCTAACAAAAGACACACACAAGCTTCGTTCATGTTCCCAAAACGATTCTCTGCCAAGTCCCTGGTTTTCACTCGAGACAGCATTAAATCCATCTTTATTTCTTGTCACCCCTTAACCAATTACAATCAGTATAAGAGACTCCAAGGCCTTGCCTTCCAACAAACAACCAATCACATGAAAGTTTTACACATCATAATCAATTAATTACTCGTCAAGCTGTCTAGAGAAAACATTTCTATACATTGTCAACGCTAACTAATATTGATGGGGTAATAATCTCGCACTAACATTCCACAAAGATACTACCTTAGTTAAAATCGCAAACAACATTGGTTTAGAATTACAGCTACTGTCTTGTATCTTAAAAACTGCAGAGTCATAAGATGTTTTTGGTTGATTTCGACCAGCTCGCCATCTGGTCTTGTCATTAACCTTTATCAGTATATGTCATGGCAACCACTGTCAAACTGACTGAAATATAAATCATGATAATCCTCCAACTCTCAAATTCTGCAAAGCAAGCTTTGTGAGCATTTATCATAATTAGTATCCGTAGTTTTTTGTTCTTTTCAATTTATCTGTTCAAAACTATACATAGAAATTAGGTCACTGACATACATGTATTATATATGATATAATTAACTTTTAAAATAATTCAGACTATTGTGGTCGATTAGTAAACCAATATTCTATTCTATTGGGAAGAAATATTTATCCGTGTTGTCAGCGTGAATTTGCATTATTTACGTAACAGTGCTGCGATGTAAATGACAAAACATCGGATTCCGTAATCACCGGAAAATCACATAAAATGTTCAAAAACTAATTGCATTTTATCCGGTGCAACATTGATCAATGTAATTATTGTGACCACGTCTTACTATTTGTTCGGATGTGTTTCCAATTTAAGGCACAAACAAAGATTTTTATTGACTTCGGGGGCTATTCGATAACTACATCAATAAAATAACAGTAACGAGAGTCAAGGTCAGTATTAATAAAGAGGTTTACGATGGGAGTTATTTGTGTTTCTCGTTTTACCGACTCATAATGGTCACTTAATACGAGCAATGAATTGTGCATAGCATATTGAACATTGTAATAAGTAAGTGTTACGGTGCCTTGATGGATACTTATACAAACATTGCACAATTCCAATAAAACGTGCTATTTAAGTTTGATAATATCACCATGTGTTGATAAAAATTGTAAATGTATACATAATATTATCATATCACCGATCCTCACATATACCTTTATTTTCTGTCATCTCATGTTTTGCGAAATCATATATCCCGTTCAATGACCAAACATTAGTATTTCAAAAGGTCGATTGAGTACAACTTTTAGTGCATTCGTCACCAAATCATTCATATACGAGTGTGTGAGTTTTTCCAAATGCTTTGAATATACACAACAGAAAACCAATTTCACGTGGGATAAAACCATGTGTTGACACTGGAAGACAATAAGCAACATTAGTTTATGTGTTTGTTGTTAAGGAAACTACATAAACTGCGCATTATATGTTACTATATATGTTTTTAATTATAATCAACTCTCTATAAACATACGTATTTTACATTCCCGAAGTGTAATAATAATTTAATGTATTTCTACTAGAGGTTCCCAATTTGTTTCAGACCACGCCCCACTGATTGTGTTTTCAACGTGTCTATGCGTGTATTAATGTCACAATGGAAGGCGTATGCGAGTTGCGACCGTTTATCCTCACGTCCGTGTCGTTTCCGGCTACATAATTGCAATGTTTGAACGGAATCATACCGAGTCTCTATAAATGAGTGTGAATTTCGAGTTGTTTCATTAATATAGTCATCTATCTATCGACTGAACATCCTTCCTAAATCGCGACTCGAACAGTTTCTGTGCCACGCACCCAGAAATAGCAAAGTGGGAAGATGGCTTCGTCAGAAAACAGATTAATCGGTAGGTTTCACACATTTGTCAATTTAAAAACGTAATATTTGTAATCATGCAAGTAAATTGCTGTAGTACTATTCAAAGAGCCGAAAGATACTTTTTTAAATATTGCCTCAATTTTGAAAACGATATTCCAATATAGTAACAATTGAACGCATTTGCTTATAATTTATAATTTTCTATTTGTGTGTGTATTCCACCATTGAAATAATATGATATATATGGTTATATATCAGCTTTTATATTTGAACATTTCTGGAATCTCACGTTACTCAATTAGAAACAATCCAACTTTAAATAGAATTGCATTTCTCAGAATCGAAATAATAATTGCGTGGTATATGCTTCTAAAAGCCCTATCATATGCGATGTTAATTGTTAAACACACCAATGCATCCTTAAATTACCCGCACATCAATAGCATTAACATTTTACTTTATGTCAACAACTCTATTTATCTGCACTGTATTAAACAGCAAGGCTATATATCTGAACTCAGCATTTGTTAATACATCACGAATGTAAACTCATACTATGTTTTTATATACGAAATAATATTTACAATTCTCACACCTGACAGTCCGTCAACGATATTGACAAATTTCAAATATTCCTTCCAGCCGCAAATGCAACTGTAACTATGACTTCCTTCTTTTTTAGTATGCGTGTTATTCTTATATCTTATCGTGACCATCACGTGTCAAATGGACTGCCTCACTGCCTGGGAAGAATGTGTCAAGGATGATTCATGCAGCATGGTACTCAATTACTTCAAGGTACACTGCAACAACTCAGGTACGAACAAATTGCATATAGTTTCCATAACAACGTACACATATTAACAAATTTATATGTATTTTGTGCATTCTATTATTCGACCGGGTGCATTTAGAACAAACATTGATGCTGCAACGTTCTTATTTTAATATCTTAGATTGTCAATAACATGTTCAGGTAGTGGCTTGACTAACCTGTCCGTGCCGTTTGATATGATGAACTGTTTCACTCGTTTTGGATTATTTTACATGTTTTTTTAGAAATAATATAATTAACTTGTTTTGAAAAATATTGAAGGAATATAGACCTTATAGTATTACATTCAAATCGAACACTGTCATGAAATCAGGGTAAAGCTGCATTTTACCCTTTATTTGAACGGTAAGAGTGAATGATCGAGGCCACTGATAACAACACTATTCAGTCACGATTTCCGCATCACATATCAAATACAACTGTCTGAGATGTGTATATTTTTGAAATTAATGAAAGACAATACAGCGAGTACTGTTTCAGAAACGACATCCCTTCTGTCATTTCTGTGAATCGGACCAAACCAAGAACGCTTCAATGACGTGGAAGCTATTTGCTTTTCTATCATGCACATTCTGTAACCATAAAATAGAGGCTGCACCATTCCCTGTTATATTTGCGAATAGTAATTTAATCTGCACGGACATAGATTTTAAATAAGAGACTAGTTATACTTTCCTGACAATGCACCTGTGTATTGTGAAAGGTCATTTCAAGCCATAACACTGTGATAAAGACTTTCCGTTCGACATTGTGAAATGCTTTCGTTTTTATGCAGAAAAATACAGTATTTTTAAGTAAAATCATATTTATTTAAGTTATTGTTCATATATGATTTGTTGAACACATTGTTTTATTTCATTCAGCTTCTTTCAATCATAATTCAAGAGAAATAAAAGGCAAACATATAGAGAGTATAGCAAATAATCTTTTTTTCTGTAATATTCTTGTGTGATCGGTAATTATTAAAATTATTTATGGGTTCGCAGGAAATACATTCTGTAATGAATTTCCGAGGTTTTTTTCTCCCAAAAAACGAAAGAATTTCTGTATGTCGAAAGCAGAAAGTCATTATCGTAGTGTTCCATGCTTAGAAACATTCGGTAGCAGTACAAACAATGTGTAATGTGCATTACGGGTTCAATTTGTCCCGTGTATACAGTCCATGTAGTCCATGCATTCACTGTAGGAAACTGTTTTCATTAACTATAATGACACGATGTGTATTTTTGATCAGAACTGATAGCTCCACATCATACTTATCAGAGTTTCAAATTTGGTCACAGTGCCAGCATGCCAATTGACAGATCCCACAGGTTGCCAAGCTGTGGCCACGGCGATTGCAGCTCAGCCATTATTTCAATCATGCTACTGTGACAGTCATACACTAGAATTCGCTGAGTGTAATCATCTGTTTCGTATGTTGTTCGACGATTCATGTATTGATAACACAGGTAAGAAATATTACGTTCATTTAGTTACTTTTATCTGTGTTTGTCCCCACCCTTTGATTTCACACATAAGAAGAACGCCACCCACTGAGAAAACCACTCACTAGTATTGGTAGGAAGACATTCAACTTGAACATAAATGAATATTTTCTCTCCCCCACTGTAGATATAGTGTTTTAGAGGTTAGGTGAGAGAAGGTTTAGGAATCACGATATTCTGGAGGATCAACAATTTAGAGAATGCATATTGATTGGAGGCATTTTTATTTATTCCTATTTTTGGTTTTTCTTTGGTATGGTTGTGCGTCAGAAACGGCCTGCAGATTATAGAGATTTTGCTTTCAATTCTATTGACAGTGACAAGCACACACGATGTTTCTACGTCGACGGAGCACGTAAGTTACACTCCTTCAGGGACCAAGCTATCCGGACAAGTAACGCCCTTTACAAGTATGTAAAATTTACATTATTATCGCCTGCAATCAGCAATAAATTAAACCTGTTCAGTTTAATATATTCCGGCATTAATCAGTCAGTCAATCATCTAAACAATCAAGCAACACATAAAAAAAAACCAAAAAAAAAAAAAAAAAAAAACCAAACCAAACACGCCCCACCCACTCCATGTGGTGCGTGGAATACGTGAAACACATCCCCTTGTTTATTGTGTCTTATCTGGATTTGGCCTCCATGGACTACATTTATGTTCACTATTCTGTCATTCATAGTTTCGATATCAGTTGTTGGTTTATAAGCATCCTGTTTTATTCAATTGAAATAGTAGCTGTGGTTAGTTTAGAACGTTGCAAAGAAAAAAATTCGAAATAGCGTATGACAATTATTTTTAAAACGAGAGGGTCGTCACCCGCTCACGCGCGGAATTGAGTCCCAAGCGATGATAACAACACACGCTAAAAACGCAAAGGCTCGTGGGTAGACGCTTGTTTGTAAACAATGACACGCTATGGCCATCTGACGCATGCGCAGGCGACGACACCCCTGCTTTAACACACCCGTCGCACATTTCTATCTCACTGCGTTCACGTATACAAGATAAGTCAATAGATAAAAGATATGAGTATAATTTGAACACATTGAATCGATTCAGCTCGACAGTTCAACAAGAGCTGCGCGCAACAATTTGATTTGTTCGGCGATTTGCAGACAAATCCAGTATAATGTTTCATCAATATGGATCAGTCGTGAAACGCGGCGCCAATTTATCAACGCCAGGCGACGACCAGTGTGATCTCTTGCATTTAGAGTAATCAACGTCAACCATTTTTATAATAATCATCAACCACATTGTCTGTGACTTGAATCATGAGGGTGTATGTCTAGACTCCACTTTATTTTGGTTTAGTGTCACTGTCCAATTGTCGAACTGTAGTGATTTTTACTGTAAGCTTATAGCTCGAGTAAAAAAAAATGGGCTAGTTTGATCGATTTAAAAACAAGAAGAGTGTGTATATTCAACACAACTGAGTACTCTGTGGGCATAGTTACCAGTTCGGCAATAAACCATAATAATTAACAGGTGAGATTCCACCAGATATGCGTGTGTAAACAGGTGTATAGTATAACGCGTATGTGTGTTTGCGTTATATTTTTCAGAATCAAATACCGATGGTACTCTTACTCCCATATCTAATGCGTATGATGACGTAGTCAACTGCAACACTGCCAAGACGTTGTGTTTAGAAAACGACTATTGTAAAGCAGTGTATACGTATTACATGAATAGTTGTCCTTTTAGAAAAAATGTTTGTCTGGCTGAGTCGAGCATAGGTGACACATGTATGGATGCTAGGGGTCATTTGAACACAACGGTATTGGGTAGGTGCCGTTGTTACCCTGGTATGCATGGCTCCAAGAAATGTCAACGACTTCTGAAGAGAATCCACGAGAATCCATGTTTAGGCGAGTAGTGATTGATTTCTATTGTTGAATGATCATTTTCTGTCAGTTGTTTCAAAATAAAATATTGTGTGTTCAGCGTCATCGTCACTACAGATATGATTGTTTGGCATTGTAAAACCTGTTGTACGGTGTATAAACTGTTATATTGACAGCAAGAAAGAATAGTTTAAATTTACTACTGCCAGAAAAAAGTAATGTTCCAACGGACAACGACAGTAATCTCACTATACAACAGGCTAGCATGAGTAGTGAGTCGTGCTTACATTTATGCGCATTGCAGTTTTTGGTTCGAACTAAATTTATGATCGAACGGTTCAAAGCAGGTCGTGCATACACTATTTGTTTTCAACCACAAAACCCCCGTTTTGTAATAAATCAATGTTAAAACAATATCAATTAGCATTATACAGAAAATCCATCGTGAATTGTCTAGGTGAATGTTCCGGCAAATCACTCCACTATCACCTTGAAGTATTTCATTATGACCATGTGTATGTGACAATGCCCTCACAGTTTAGAATCAGTTTATTAACAGCCAATCAGATTGCTTTTTTCATCAACACAAATGTGTTGGTTTGGATGTCGAGGCAATACAGCGACAATATCGAGACATCATACAACTCACATATATTCATTATGTTATTATGCTTTAGCGGCCTTGCGACCGTCGAGCGTGGTAACAGTGTTGTCACCACTGTTGACTATTATGGAGGAGCAGGCGTTATACTTCAGAGCAATCTCCCACGCAGAGTTCTATTTCTACAAATATATCTCTGCCACCACGCGATCTTATGCTCGTCGTTGATTGGTTGATGGTAACAGTGGCACTACTTTCAAAGACGGCCAACAAATATTGTCATGCAGGTTTTCGATTGTTTAACCCAACGAAAGCGTAGACGTTGTTTGTGGATTATGGCTATTTTCAAAGCTAGAAACTCATTTTGATTACTTTCCGTAGCACAAACGGTGTGGCAGTAGGACGATTTAGCCGTTAATACTACGAAGTGCTCTCTTTTGTTTACATTTTTTCGCCTGGCAATCGATAGAACGGTATATTACAGTTTGATGAACCGAGTAACACCTTAGTAACCGCTATTCCGCGATGAAGTTTGTTTCCTTTGTAAATTATAACTATTTTTCACCATTGACGGAAGAATCATTGTCAGCTATCGATACAATATTTTAAAACTTGTTTACCAGTAGAACTAAATCAACACGCGTATGCGTAGTAAAAGTCTTGTGGTGTCTTACCACAAAATGGGGGTATGTGTGGCAGAGATACAAGGCCGAGGATCTCTGGGAAGAAGAGTGACCTAAATGCTCATAAAGACGTCAGAAATGCAAAATTGCAAGTGATTTTTGACAGTCAATTGCAACAAAGTTTTTATTGGTCGGTAAACTTTCATCATACACGGTTATGAATAGGGTTACCGTACGGGGTCGGAGAGGCAGGAATGTCCGAACCGAACAGAACCGTGCAGGCGGACGATGTTGTAATCCTACTTTGGATATTAGAAATTATATCGGAATTGAAACTTATACTTTTCTTGTGATTGGGGATTACAGAAAGGTTAAAATGTTCCTTATTTTTGATGAATCAATTACTGAATGATCGCGATACATTTATTATCAAAAATCCAATATCTAAATATAAAAAAACATTAACAAAAATACACGATAATATGAACATTGCATAGGTAAAAATATGTGCGACTGGTTCTATAATATACAAAGCAATAGTACGATATCCCCGTATATTTTTCTCTCAGTTTTATTATTCTATTAAGAAAAAAACGTGTCAAACACCTTTCAAATTACAATCAACTTACATGGTTATATCATACTAGTATTATAAGTCACTTAAACCAAGGTAGCTAACCAATCAGATTGAATACCTTCGTCTAATGAATAATATTTCTTATTCTCTGTTCATTAAAGCTCCATTCACTCAGACAAGTGCAAAAACATTACTACACACCCTAATGTGATATATTTCATTGCAACAATGTTGCATACGCAATTGACTCGTCAAAACATATTGAGCAATGTCTTGGTCAGTGTCATGATTCAGAAAAGATAACAATAAACACGCCCACATAACATTGCGATACCAACACAGCATTGCGATACCAACACAACATTGTGACACCAAACACTATGCCTAACTTAACGCATTATATTACCTAATGCAGTCCGAATGTTTCTATGATAGAGATATACTGATCAACAGTCCAGGCCAAAATACTTATCTCGACGTTCAAACTTGATACAAATGATGTGAAATTGACTACATCAGACTTGCTTACGCAGAGAAAACGGCAATCTGCCAAGAATTGCAGTTTTGGCGTCCGTCAAAATATGAAATTGACTACATCAGACTTGCTTACGCCAGAGAAAACGGCAATCTAAAAATTGCAGTTTTGCCATCCGTCAATAAAGTTTTGCCAATAATTGACTTCTAAGCTGCTCGATAAAACTAATCGTTCAGAATAGGTTTGGGGTCCGTTCAAAATTATTTCTTAAAACCAGTCTTACTGTATTCTAACACAAAGGCCACAGCATTTAACACAAATATTGAGTACATATCACTCACAATAACAGCATCGACCTCATATAACACCATTGTTTGTTTAGACTTTCACACTTGAATGATACTACGAAAATGGAATTAGTTTTCTGTACACACATTCAAATGTTTACACTGTGAGTGAATTGAAATCGTGAACTGCATTGTATGCACTACAGTCGTGCTACCCACTCTTATCTTACTGACGAACAATTTGTTTAGCCGACTGCTAGACAAAAAAACAATCTATATTCTCAAGCACACAAAGTCCTAGAAAACATTTGTTCAGTATATATTGTATCGCGAATGGTAATCGTACTTTATATATATATTTTTCTAAATATCCAGACAATTCTGGCATATTCCCGACACATCTGGTTATTTGAATAATATCGATCGATAACAGCATATATTACATATTATCATATAATAATGAATATAATGTTTTTATATAAATAGATGGTGAATTAGAAGACGAAACTTTAACATATATCTCTGAACCAGGTAAGTCAACATTCACTTCGCGGCATCTGATCACCTCTGATGACTTCAGAAGGCATATATATCAAATGTCTGCTAACATAAATCATGTATTTGCAACATGTCGAATAAACGTGCTCAGTTTTTGAAACACCTGACACCATATCTCGCCTGTATAAGTAAATGTCCATATATGTATTTCCGACTGATTTTAGCAATGTCACTGGGTTCTATTCCTTTATATTATCGTTTTGATTTTGTGATTCTGCTTCCGCCGTTTTTTTTTTTGCGTGCTTTGTTTAAACCACCGTTACCTGAATGACATTTGGAACACATTGATCTGAAATTTGGTTTTTAGCATCATGATAACCAGCTATCACTTGACCTCACATCGTACAACAGCCTGCTTCCGCTTAAAGCCCGCTGATGTTGCTTGCGGCATTAATTTGGTTTGTGCTATTGTATCGATATATGATAGGTGCAACATGTTGTATAACAGGTGCTCATATGTAATCCATATATGTATTTCGAATTTAACCAGTGTGTTGTAGTGTAGTTGTCTGTTGTTTTGTCAGTCTTTTGTTTAGTTTTAAATTCTCTTGCATTATGATAAATTTGAATATCGATAAGATATAATGTTAGTTTTTATTTATCAATCATCCTCATTTGTGTGATGTGATGATAAAAATCTTTGGTTCACTGGAAACAAATCACTCATTAAAAGCATATACTGTGTTTGTTAATTAATAAAGCTTGCATGTGTGTTTGTTGACATAAAAAGTGTAAAAAACAGTTAATTGTTTTTTAGACGTTACGACTATAGGAATAGATCCAATTGCCGTGGGACCTACTGGAGGATATAATGGAGGAGGTTCGTCATATTTACTTATTCAGTGTATTGCATTTGCCGCCGCGAGTAAAGTAGTTGGGTAATTTACTTGATCGTATCCTAAATTGATTTCATTCACTTGTTGACATGTTTTCCGTAGGACTACGTCCTAGTTTAACCGAAGAAGGGAATAACCACTAAGAAAATTACTACACACTGCTTAAGAAAACAAATTTCATCAAAAAGGTTATTTCAGAACACAATCGATATCAACATGCCTCACGACCCCGATATGAAAAACAAACAGCACAATGTGAAGCCACGGTAAATTCATTATGCACTATAGTAATTTAATCTTCCTATACTATACAATTTTCAGTATTGGTGCATTCAATATAAATTCCCGTGAGTGTAGATCACCTCATTGCTAACACGATTAAGTAATATGTAAATTAAGCTAATTACACGCGTGTAATTAAATCACACATTTCTCAGATCTTGTTACTAGTACTCTGTCATAATTTATCTCATAGTATCTCTGAATTAACAGACTGATCTTAAAATACGTTAATACCCTACATATTAAATGTGGGTTTGAAATGCTGTCCCTCACCCCTTGGCTAATATTACCGAAGTGATTTACATCTCAAATTTTGGTTCCCGGACGTCTCAAAAAATAACCGCTGGACTGAATTAATGATGGTTTTAGGACAACTGCCCCCGTTGGACAACTGCCCCTGACAATAGCCCCGTGGGAAACTGGCCCCCTCCTGCGCCGGAAATCTGCCCCGATTTAGCACTCGGAGATCAGTTTCAGGTTTGATATTTGAATCTGTGGAATATTTCCGAATTCAATTGATTGAAGATTCATACGTATTAACTCGTTGAGGTAGAGTTTATCATATTTCAATTATAACCGTGAGTGGACCATGATCGAATTAACAAACCTAAGATTCGGGGCCATATATATATATATATATATATATATATATATATATATATATATATCACGACTGCATTATCTTAACGGAGATCGCACTTATTGGCATATTTTTATATTCTGAAGAGAAAACAGGCGTTATAGTGAAGCAGCCCTAACTCAACGAAAGCGATACCAGGAAGCGATTGTGCTAGGATATAATTTATCGTGTTCAACTTTGAAAACCTTTATATATTTGACTTTTTAAGGCGAATTAAGGGGAATAGCTCACTATACAATTTTAGCTTGATATGCCTAATCATTATTAGTGTAACGCAAGTGTTGTACAACTATATTGATTGTGGGGTGCCACACAACTGGGTCGTGTTTGTAAAAGAGCATTCTGTATTTTGTATAATTTTGTATTACATTACACTTTCCGAAAAATTGACCCAATCAATTTGCAATAAATAATTCTACAGTCAACTTATGCACTGAGAACTTGAAACATATGAATGGGTTATTTGAAGCCAAACAGAGATCAGAATTTAAATTACAAATTATGTCAGCCAAATTATTACAACTTGCGTCACAATTTATTAAAACATCGTTGTCGTGTATTCTAGATACTGTATTATATACCATACAACATAACAAAAATACCAACATCAGAATTAAACATCACATTAAACAGTTGCCCAAAATATTTCAATTGTTTGGGGGGGGGTGGCCTGATACCATTAATGACATTATCAGAAGATCATAGGTGAAATGACGAAAATCAGTCGTTTTTTACATCGACGTTTTTCTTTCGGAAACTCGCTTTTCAAAAACGCAGCTCATTTCGATCGAACGGTTTCTTTTGTTTCGAGACTAAATAGTGTGACGTCAGAGGTGGGAATTGCCAAGCCAGTTTATAAAATGGTGAACAAATATTTTCGTAAAAAGACACCCATCGCGAAGTGTCTCGTACTTCAACAAAATATATGCTTATTTAAGACGAACAGACCAAATAAATATCTTGAACTGTTTGTAAGATTTTTGGGTTTCATCAAAATTTGGTTGTCTAGTTCATCAGATAACTAATTTGCAAATTGAAATAATTTTAAATGCGAAAATCAATGTTTGAAATATCTTTTCACAGAAAGCACTTGTGACCACGCATTATTTGAATGCAACTCTGACACGATCTGTCGAAACACTCTAGCAAACTATATACAAAAGTGTTCGCCACTGGTAGACGACACGTGTAAAACAGATGAGTGTCTTGTTGCAAAGAGCTCTTTCTTTGAATCATCAAGACACATTCTGACGCATTCCTTAGTTTTCTGCCACTGCAAAGAGGGAGATGATGTGTGTACTGCCCTCCACAACGGCCTGAATCCTGTTTGTTCTCACATGGAGACACCAACGCCGGATTGCCTAGACTTGATCGTAAGATGTACGGACGACGCAAAGTGCGGGTAAGCATCAATGACTGTCTTTTAATGGATTTTAACGATATGGATAGTGTAGCAAAATAAACAACAACCTTATTTATAAATATACACAAATATGAAACAAATTGACCTTAACAAGTTTAAAGTGAAAACTAAACGAATTGTAATAAATTTAATTAAGTGATTTGAAAATTTTGATGAAACTAATAGATCGCAGTTGGACGTCAATTAATGGCGTTTGAATAATTTAAAACACACTTATTATATTAGAAAGTATTTCTCGATGACACTTGATTTCAACAGTAATATCCAGTTATGGTGATGCGCACCAAAGATTCAATTTCACGTAGACGCGTAACTTTTGACCAATAGCATGTCATAGACTCTTATTAGTAACAATGGCTGCCATACAATACAATACTCTTGTGTCGCACAAAAGTATTGTACATTCGAAAACTACAAGTGTGCACTCAATAGATACAACATTTTACGGGAAAGCAACTTCAAAATAAAATTAAACATTGTATTCTCAAAGCCACTCATTTGCAGCAGTATTTCTAGAAATGTGGGCCTGTCATTCTAAATCCGTAACACCACAATTATATGCCTTTATTATGTTTATATCATATTCGCTGATTATGGCATTGTTTTAGTGAAGTAAGTAGTCTATCTGTGATTTGCATTGGGTTATATTCACCCTTCTGTCTTTCTTATTGGATCAGGTCTAAATACCAACAGTTTCTACAACAATGCACTCCCGACAGATCATCGCCATCGGGCTGCAGTGGCTCACTCGGAAAATGTAGGACCGCCTACGTAGGCATACTCAGCACAGTAATTGCGAGAATTTGCAACTGCATTAGTGGTCTACCAGAATGCTCTGATTTTCAGAAGTTACTGTTCCACAATCAATGCGTGTGTAAGCAACTTTTTATCACTTGATTAGTCTAATGGATAAGAATCAACACAATCTAATCGATAGTTTTTGTATGGAGCGCAAGACAAATTCGTTCGCAACTGAGTTATCTGACAATGACAACAGCTCTCTCCATGGTAACCAAATCAAGATCTCTCCGGACAAGTAATGATTGGTCTCAATGATATTTTTTCCGAACATTGTTCTGAAAATTGCCCCTTTAAGTTGTAGATTACAGATATACAAAAAAAACACCAGAAAAACGGCGACAGAAGTTTAAGCTGATTCAAAATATATCATTTCTAGATATAGTAATGTTTCTGCTTCATCATACTTTGTGCTTTGAATGCGACATTGAATATTTACCATCGCCAATTGACCACAGTTTCTATGATAGTTTCTAGCTCATGTGCAATGCTCGTGACTGTATGGAGATGTTTTAAAGATACATTGTTTTCTTTTGTACAAACTTTTAAACTGAGGGTATTGTAACGAACATCAGTTCTAACATTCATTATTGGTAAATATGTTAAATATGACATGTTCTTTGTTCGATGTTTATCCCAGGTTTCTCACATAAACCATTAGGCCACATGTGGTGCTGAATATGATCTCATTTAAAAAAATACAATACATGACCTCTTGGTTGTATATATGTGGATCATTCTTCCATGTTTTGTTATAATTATTCATGTTTGTTAGTTTTAGATATTTTGTGTTCATACGGCTTTTGTTTTAATGATGTACAAATGGGTGTTTTCTTTCAACGTTTATTGTATTATTTGCAGCTACTGCAGCGCAAGCATTTTACTCATCGGACATAGCATCCACAGTGAAGGCAACAACTCTGGAACACAAGGTGGTGACAGGTAAGTTTATCATCATAAACATACCAATGAAGAGCTATTGCGAAAAACTTCTGATTATTTGAATAGGTAAAACGATACTAGATTTGCCAACTTTCACTTTCTATACAGGTAACGGATCATGTAAAGCGTTAATCATACAATAAGCCTTGAATTAAGAAGGCCGACCTCAAAGGACTCTCGGAATGTACATTGCCGTTGTTGAAATTGTAAACACGTCTTGGAATTTAATAGCATTTCAAGTTGATATGTTACAGACGCATTCAAGATTTGAAATGCTGTTCATACATGCTTGATCAATGAATATGTCACACCTACAATAACCTAAATTAAGATAACAGTATTATAATAATAAACACTACAGTTGCATGAATCAGTAATACACACATTTAAAAGAACTAGCACTAGCTTTCACAATAATAATTACTACTACCAAGTCACAGTACAAATAGCGTTACACACAATGTCCGACATTGTACATGCAGTGTAAACACAACAATAAATATTGGAATGAGAAAAGTGTGTGTTGCTCGATAAATACAACAAAGTAACAGATACAACTCAATACAATTCTGCATGAGTGTTAGTTCAACGTCCAACTCGAGAAAAATACACTTAAATGTGCTAACAGTAAAAGCCCTAACCCTAGTTCACAAGTTAAATGCGACTCCTAATTAATATTCGCTCCAGACGAATATCTCACAAACACACGCACACTTTGCTGTCTTGCAGGGCACAACAACACGCAGAATTACTGATTTTATAATTACCCAAATCATCTTTTTCAATTGGAAATCCACGTTTCTCAGCTTTCTTAAATAGTTTTTCTATCTGCCCTTGTTTGTACCTACCCATACTCCCGTCGCTATCTTTTAAAAGAAAACTGTTTAAAATATTTCGCTTACTTCTTCCGAGTGGCATGTATACCGTTGCTTTTTTTACTTTTTATATTTTTGTCATACCCTCGCCCGTTCCTAGGTAGGTTACGGATGCGCAAATGGAATTACATCGCGTTAGACGGCAATTTGGGAATCGGGAATTGATAGAAATGTTGACATTATTGTGAGTGAGAATGCCAAATGGCTAAATCTCAAAACTCCTTGTTGGCCATCATATGTTGCTACTATTCGGTTTCCATGGTAATCAACGTTCCTCGGCCTCTATTGTTATCGCCCCCCCCCCCCCCCAGGAAGTAAGAGCCACAAGGAATAGCTTTTCAATAGCTAACTTACATCGACACGTCATGAATTATATGGAATTACATAGTTGTTATGGGAAAAAAAACATTTGAAATACTTGCACATATTTGGGAACAATATGTTAATATGTTCCGTCTCGAATGAAGTTAGTTTATTTTCAGTGCCCAACTTTTCCCGTGACAATCGTAATAGTAGTACCAGGCACAGAGTGAAAATATAAAATAACACCAATCACGTGATATTGTCATTTGGAACACCGCAATAACGCGTGATATTGTCACTCCTATAGCAGTAGAATTCACGGGACAACACTAGCCTGTATTATAATAGCACATATTACGTATTATCATATCATGATTTTAATGTTTTTATATAATAGATGGTGAATTCGAAGATGAAACTTACAGCTCTGAGCCAGGTACGTCAAC
Organism: Saccoglossus kowalevskii; assembly: GCF_978046115.1. Taxonomy (NCBI): domain Eukaryota; kingdom Metazoa; phylum Hemichordata; class Enteropneusta; family Harrimaniidae; genus Saccoglossus; species Saccoglossus kowalevskii. The sequence goes on along the minus strand of NC_140647.1, from coordinate 1,760,763 downwards.
GTCCACTTCGCAGCACATGTTACAAATATGGCATCATAATACATTACATTATTTTTCCGATATGGCCCACTCCTTGAATCATAAATTATTTGATTGTGACTCAGATTGATGTATGACGGGTGCAACATGTTGAATAACAGATGCTCACTTTTTTCGAAACACCTAATATCATATTTTGTCGGTATGCGTAAAGGTACATATATGTATTTCCCACTGATTTAACCAATGTATTGTAGTGTAGTTGTCTGTTGTTTCGTCAGTCATTTGTTTTGTGTTAAAATCTCTTGAATTAGGAAAAAAATGGAATATGATAGTTTTACTTTACCAATGCGATTGCTTGCGTATAAACATTGTGTTTCGCCGGGAGCTATTGTATTTTGCATACAACAACACATCATATATATACTGTGTTCGTTATTTGGCAAAGCTTGGGCGTTTGTTGATAACACACAGTTAATCGTAATTGTTTTTTAGACGTTACGACTATGGGAATAGATTCAATTGCCGTGGGACCTACTGGAGGATATAATGGACGAGGTTCGTTATATTTATTATAATACTTATTCAGTGTATTGCATTTGCCACCGCTATGTACTAAATGCATAGTTTCTATTCACTGTGGGCTAGTACTACGTCATAGCATAACCGAATAAGGGAATGGCCACTAAGTAAAGTTGAGGTTGAGTCTGTAGGTGTCATTTAGTGAGATCAAAACGACGTGTCTTTCAATAGTCGCTTTTTAAATCAGTTTGAATTGCATCATAGGTGGCTATAAGACTGAGGACGAGTATAATACGAGATTGAATTTTAACTCTGTTAATTAAGCAAGCCACCCCATTCCGCGTTGACAAGGTCGCCGATAGTTGTTTTACAGGCGTCAAAGAAATTCCTTAATATGAACGTGCAGTCTTAAATAAGATGCACAAGTGACGAGTTTTGAAATAGGGGTTCGTTGAGAATGACAATAAGGTTTCCCTAAGCGTATTACGTTAATTCCAACACTGAACGGTTCACAATAAAAGTTAGCATTTTTATTTTGTTGAGGTCTAGCCCTGATGTGAGTATAAGCTGTGTTTTGTAGTTAAAGTGAAAATGTAATCAGTGATGCGGGAAACGGGTTGATGCGAGTATTAAAGCGCGGTAGTCGTCGCGTAGCGCGTGTTCGAATTTCGTGTAAATAAACAATGTATTATACATGTGTTGTATACGTCGCTATGAGTCCCATATCGAACAGGACGCGGCGTGACGACTACCGCCCTTTAAAGTAATACAAAAAAACAATACGTCAAGTAGTGGTACGGGATAGTATGTGGATTAATCACTGCTAACAAAACTAACAAAGATGGATTGAACGATATAGTGTCATTAGTTGGTGTGACACGAGTGACCTTATGGTATAACTTAGACTGTCGACAGTTCTCGGGCCCATTAAAGAGTCACTTATTTTCAAACGCCGTGGGCATTTCAACGAAATGTCCAAGGCATTTTTAAAGCGAGGGCCTAAGACCGGAGAGACTAAAACGCCTTCATGTGGCATTACGTCGAAATTGCCCGGTGACGTTCCTGCTGAGACTCGTCACTCAAACTACGTCATACACCGATTAACCAATCATGTGCGAAACTGGTCACCAATAAACAGGAAGTATAATGGCCCTCGCTTGAAATGCCTTAGGCGTTTCGTTAACACGCATACGGCGTTTGAAAATAAGTGACTCTTTATTAGACCCGAGAACTGACGACAGTCTAGGTACAACTATGAGGTTGTTAACTGGTATATCACAGGTACACGCTCCTATGCGACATAAATGGAACAAAGACAAACCAGCGTTTGAGTTTGTTGTATTTTGCCTACATGCCACAGTGGAAGGACTGTGCTATCAACTTTCTGTCGCAAAATGTGTTGTTATTTTCAGCCCATTTACATTCCATTTGATACTTAATGGGTTATCTTCTATGTTGCTGACAACTTTTCCGTAGCGTATATCTGATAAAGTATATCTGATTTCAGTTGCTGACTGTCAGGTATCGTTATTCAATGGTGAAGCCGTCATTTCTGTTCCCCCAGACAATGATGTCCGGGTACGTATCTCACTTCAGATCAGTATACTGTGACATTTTGTAATTTACATTTCAAATCAGATTCAGCAAAGCTTACATATTGTGAAAAACTATGCTCATTATTTTTTTAGATTCCACTCAAAGTTACCGGATGTTCGACAGTATGCCGCTGTTCGCGATACGGCAGCTTGGTAAATTGTGACCAACTCATCTGCGTAAATGTCTCAGCATATTGTATATATAATGGCAAATCGTATGGTATGTGGCCAACTATTTTTGTATACGTGAAGATAGTGGCTTACGTTTCCGATATGATTTCAGAAAGAAAGCTTACATTCATACAGTTGAGTTTATATCCTACCAGAAATGAGGAATGAATTTACAAAAAAGTGTTTGTTTTTCAATTTTAGTATATTAAAAGACGTTTGTAAGTTATAATATTCAGTTTTTTCATCGCTACTAAATTGGTTTTAATATATTATGTCGTGTAAATTACCAGACTACCAGATATTTCAGCAAGATAATATCCAGTCAAATAAATTTATTTGAAAGCTTTAGGGAAATCAACAGTATCACCAGACTACATCGTTTCACCCTATTAGTGGATTCCCATTAGTAAATAAATACTGTGAATACACAACTACTTTCCACATAAACTGATATAAAACTGATAAGAATTTGTCACTATAAAAGATGCACATTTAATACCAAAATATGTACTGTATATATAATGAAATAGTTTGCTGCTAAACCTGTAGTATGGCACAAATGTCCTGCTAAATTAACAATATGACACACATTTCATTGCAAACTGATAATATGACCCATATTTCCTGTTTAGCTTACAATAAAGCATATATTTCTCGCTTAGTTGATTATGTTGCACATTTTCCCCGTTAAACTGACAAAATGGCGCATATTTGCTGTTAGCTGATTACGTGGACCATATTTCCTATACAATAAACACTACTCACACATATACAATTTAATACGTCAATCCATTAATGAACTAAATGTATCTATGTACTTACATGTCTGGGATGATATGATCGTGTCCTCACTGTACTACTTTATATGCATATTTATTATTAGTGTGCGCCGTTTTGTATTGTTAACAAATCAATCGTCAACACAACGACTATACACAAATATTGTAAACAAAAACTGTCTCCCGTTTGTTATTCTCAGCGCATAACGAGGTTTTCAGGGATCCACTGCATGGTAATTGTGTCTGTTTCGAGGGAACAGTCATATGCTCTATCACTGAACACTCGAATTTTGGGCTTTGTCTTACACATAACGGTGAGTTAGTTATTTGTCCGAGCACGTCATTCAATCCGCCATTTTGTGTTTCCTTATTCCCTAAAAACAATTAAAGTCGCTTGGTGCAAGTGTGGGTGAACGTTATGAACATTATTCGATCTGGCCTACGACTTCGCCATCCATGGACGCTTTATCTGTTATTTAAATATAACTTCATGTTTTCTTTTTCTAGTAGGAGTCCCATGTATAAATATTGGTTACAGTCTACAGGAAGAAAAAATGATGAGCGACTACGTTCACGAAACGTTCTTGGGAAGCACAGTGCAACAAAAACTTCAGTTTCTTATCGACACAATTCACGTGAACGGCACGAGGGTAAGTACTGACTTGAGTTCATGTATTGTGACCTGCCACCAATTATACTACGTCAATATAAATCACCTACTCACTCACTCACTCACTCAGTAGCTGATGAGATGTATCATAACTGTAGGTTAAATTAGCTGAGTCGTGTCTGAGTGTTTTTTGAAGGCTCTGGGGATATTGTCCAGCGCCCAACGGACGGCGAGCCGAAGGCGCACATTGTATACGAATATAAATCTTTGAATTTGATTGAATTTTATACGGTAGTTAACGTTTGTTCGTTGTAAAACATTCCGATCAACCAAGGACGTACACTGCTTTAGTTAGACAAATCCAAGTTTCTCATAATAGACACATGTGTATATTTTGTATGTGATGTGATGGGAATGATTGATGCTCAGTGAATGAGAGGTACTTCGATTAGTTTATCACAAGTCTACTAACTGGTATATATTACCATGGTGTATTTGTAGGGGTATATTTATTCGAAAATACTATCCAATTAGACGAACATATTATTTTCATGAATATATAATACACCAATAGCTGATCCTATTTTTACTAGAAATCTACAATTAACAATTTATTTGTAGAATAAGTCTTGCAAACTGAAGTTAAATGGTCACGAACCGGGTGTATTGATGTTGTCGGTTAATGGAGAGACGGCTTCAAATGAAACTGTAAGCACACTTCTCTATTAATATTACCTTTTTATTTCCCTTCTCTCTCAAAGCACTAAATACAGATTGTCGATGGTATACGATTACGCTATTCGAAGCTTTCCATCGCATTCAGGTCTTCGAGGACAAAAAACAACTACATTTTTTGTTTATTTAGACATGCGATCTAAATGATATTAGTTACATTAATGCAATTATTCTGAGGTATCAATATAAAGAAATGTCCGTCATTTACCGATGTCAATATATTCAGTCGATATCTGAATACTACTCCGTATATGACGACGACTTTCACTGTGACATGAATAAGTTTTGACCGCTATTTTACGGATTGTGCGATGAAACTTACCCGTCAATATACATTTTATTTACAACATCAGAATCAGAGGTCCCCCGTTACGTCACGACTCAATTCGAACAAATACTGATTTTGAAGATTGTCCGGTTCCATGCTAGAGTATATGGAATACACGTGTGTACATTATTATGTTGCAATTAAATATGGCATATATAAACAACGTAATGATGTTTTTATACAGGATGCTGTCTGTCGAGAAACCCTGATCAGGCTGAGTGATTTAATAAATACGAGGGCGCCCTGCATCATCACCGATATACTGCTCTCTGTGTTGAAAGTGTCGACGGCCAGCGGGCAGCCTATGGGTAGTGCGATGCCAGCAAAGTCTTGCAGCTCAGCTTTGCAATATGGTTATTATTGTACCTTAACTTTACTTTCGTTTGGGTATTTTACTGTTATCGTTGCTTTCCAATGACTATAACAGTTATAAGTTGTATATTCAGTGATAACATAGCAAAAATGCATAATATATACATTTTTATATTTGATACACAAATAGTTTTTATAGTAGCCCTTCCGGGATGATATACTAAATATATAAATAATCAATCGTAGTACTTTCCATAAGTGTAACAATACATGGGTTACTCTAGTGTGTTCATGGAACGCTATATGTGTGTTGATTTATATAGTCATTGTCTTACGAATCCATTCTATATTCTTCCCCGTGGCAATGTCGTCGAAAAGCTTTCTGCAATAATATGAAACATATACTAATGATTGATTAGTTTGAACAGAATGAAACATAGTCGTTAGCATTCTTTAGTTTAGTTAGGTTGTGATAATTTACAGTTATTGCATCAGTGCGATGTACTATTTTATCTCACCATCTTGTTATCGTATGCATCACAATTCGAAATCGCTAAAATATTCAACTTAAACTGGTTTTTGATATCAAGTAGTATTGCATGATTTAACCCAAGAAGTGGACTCATTGCCAGGTTTGAATATGTCAGTGAGGGGTAAAATACTACCAAGCCAAATGAACATGCTAAATCAAATCTAGCGACAAGTCCCATCTGCTCATGTAAGCGTTTACAATGATAAACAAATATATAGTTACAATTTGCCACTAGAGGGCGTGATCTGAAAACGTATATTGCAACTAACTGCCGAAATAAACATGCTTACAGTATGAAAAATATGTTGGTATATTAAATAGTATGCGATACAAAAACGTTAATTGACCAATGTATCAATGCTTAAGTAAAACATATTGCGTCGAATAAAATTATTTGACCAATTGTTTGACAATTTCCATGTAAAACAAACTAAATGCGTTTGATTGATGATGTAACACAGAGAAAATTAATATCATCTTTGCTGGCGTTTTCCAAGTCCAAATAAACTTGTGAACCCTGATTTTGATTTTTAGGAATAATCCCAACTTTATAGTGAAACTATCCAGTTTTCTGTTTATGTATAATATTTATTTAGTACTTTAAGCGACAATAGCTACGATTTTGCACCTTTTGTGTCTATATACTATGATGACCAAATCTTACCGAAATATTGTTTTGCACTCAATTGAAAAGTGACTTTACACAAGGCTAATGCCGCGTGAAATGTGATGTGGGGTCGAATAGTAGCCATTTGGTTGAAATCGGTCACACGATAGAACAGTAGAAAATTATGAAGTACGACGCACACTTTTTTGGGAATTACCACACAATATTTTCAAAGAGGCCACTAAAAGAGGCCTAGCCTTTCAAGACTGTGAAGTATTCGTTATTTCGCCTAATGCCCCGATAAAACTGTCATATTGTATTGTAATTCCCGATAAAGTTGTCATATTGTATTGTAATTCCCAACTCTTGATATCTTTCTTTGGTGTAGCTAATTTCGAATCTTATTTTCTGTACAAATACACTATAGCATGAATGACCAGCATATCGATATTGTCTATACTTCTTTTTCTATAACACTACATGTTTGTATATTAGCGCTCCATGATAACAATAGTCTGCTCATATCACTTATTTACTATCAAGTAATTTACAGCCACTAAGTATATATTTTGTATTTCATAAATTGAATTCAAACGTATGTTTCTTCAAGTTTTGACAGAATGTTTCACCCAAACACGAACAAATATCGATTTTTTTTGTGGTATATGTCCCTCAATATATATTACGCCGCTAATCCTATACTTCAAGATAGAATATGAACAATGCCACCAATTGACATTGGCACTGAGCCGCGCATGGGCAGTGTTATTGAGCAGACTATCGTATTCACACACACAATGTAGAGTAACACGTATGTTTTCTGTTTCAACAAACAGCAGAACAAAGGAAAAATGGACTTGGTAAGAACTCACGCTCGAACTACAGTGGAATATGTCCTTACTGAAAGCGGCGAACCCCAATTAAAGGATATTTTACGTATACTCAATCACATGTACTGCAGTGTCAAGTCATTCTACAATATATCGCTACTGTCAAAATACTACTACTAATAATAATATATAATATGCTTCGGTGTAATTGACTATATCCACAGTCATCAAGAAAACGTTGATGTACGCCAAATGTTCTATGCTGATACATGTGACAGTTTTGCTAATAATAGTTGCCGACACCCGCCCTCACTCGAGCTTCTCCGTAACTTGCTTAGTATGTGTGTAGCGAACATTGATACATAATGTACTTGCCACGCACCAAACGACCATCATCACCCCGAAATATTTACATAATTGTCAGTGCGTGTTTCACTTTGTCTGTAAATTAAAGTTGACATTGATATTAGTTGGTGGGATTTTGATATTGAAATATTTTGTAAAAAGTTGTTTTAGAGAAAAAGTAATGATACGTTGTCATTAGTTATTTTTTAAAATTTATTTCGACATACTCAACACTGTGAATATATGTATATTGTGAGGCCTTATGTCAATAAACCACATTGTCTACCAAATATGTGTTGCAAGAACTCTAATGTTAATGTGATAGAGAATGATTTAAGTCGACGACTTAAAGGCTTTATTTTATATAACACAGAACGTGTTTAATTTGTTCATATGTAAGGTTTCGAAAAATATACTGGTAAAGTATTTATGACTTCTTAATTTTCAGATTTTCCAATTAACATTTGCTTTTCATTGTGTTTTGGTGAAACACTCACTGATACAATGATTCAGATCAAATAACGCATCATCATCCCATAACAAGATGCAATATTATAAAACTCTGCATCCCAATGATGTCGAACCATAGTTAAAAAATGTTTTGATAGATTCAGAACATTTCACAACTGTTTCCTATAACAATTAACGTAACTGTTTCTTTGATCTATTTTGGAACAGTATATAACAGGTATATATGTATGGTAACAATAATCATTAATGGTAATATCATGTCTATTTTACCTTCATAATTACACTGACGTTTTTAAAACTTTTGAAAAACCTGGTTTTCGTATGGATATTTCGTTAGGATTGGACGCTTAAAGAACATATACAACAATCGAATAGAAGCATAATAACACATAGGGAAAATAACTATCGTTGATTTCAAAATGGTAGTTTATTGCGATGAACACATGGCAACAATTACATCACTCTGTTAGCAAATGGAATTGAATGAAACATTTCCCAACTTTGCGATGACGTCGGAGACAAACACGCCTAATAGGTTTACTGTTCTCTCGTCATGGAAATTGACGCCATGCTAGCAAACAAACGACTCCAAAAATAACGTTTTCCTATTTCTAAATTAAATCCTACTTTGTATATAATAAACCCAGTTTAGTGTTTTACAAATCAATATAACCATCCCTCAGATATTGCTCGATGTCATCACGCAAACCGCCTGGAGCGTAGGGGTCGGTAGGATCATTGTAACGTATATACCCAAAACCATCGACATCAAGGATGATGCGCTCACTGAATGTCCACCGAATGTCATCATTGTGAAACGGGTCCCAGAATAAGCTTGTACTGACCCCTAGGGATTCGTCAGCAGACGCACAGTTGTCCTGGAAACAGTGGAAGTTGAAGAATATAAAATAAATGGTCAATATCTCAGCAACAAATTGCAACTATTGTAATGTAACTGTCTCAAAAACATTTTACAGACAATGTTGAGAAAAACAATTCGCAATTATGTGCCGTTAGAAAGAATCTTTCTGTGATCAACGATGTATCAACATATTTAAAATACACATGGTTACCTTCAAATATGACCATATGTCAGTTTGCTGAACTCCATTTGCATCGCCCTTCTCAAAGATTTCGAAGTTGGGTACAAAACCGTTACCTGGTCTGACTTCTCGTAGACAAGCTAGGATCTCGTCGTTTTCTGCTGGTTCTTGTAGATCTGCATTCGTAAAAAAACATACATACATACATACTACCATTTAAAGCAGACAAACTTCAATATGCCAGTGGTTGGGCAGTGGAAGTTGTAGCAGCCAAGAACATTCAAGTTAAATGCTATCTAATTTCATGATTTATACATATGGTTCGCCAGTCTAATACAGCCAGGTTTTAATGAAATTGCTTTTATTATTTTATTTTATATTTTTGCGTTATATTCATCATGCATGTCATTACGATGACATGTATAGATCATATACTCACTGAACTGGTTAACAGGAAAACCAAGAATGGTGAAGTTATATTGCTTAAATTCAGTTACAAGATCATTCAATTCAAGAAACTGGTGGTTTAAACCTGTTGGAATAAGAGCATCGTATTATTTTCATATGATATGATTTGAAATGAAAGAGCGCGGAAACACATCATATGCAGACAATGACTTGCCTCAGTAAGTTGCGGTAGGAACTACCAAGATTGTCCACCCTTTGTACTGGTCAAATGTAACCAGTTCTCCACTATGGAGACTCACCGCAGAGTACGCATGAAACGATGCCAATGGGTCTGCTACTTCACAGTATTTCTTCTTGCGTATCTCTTGGCCGTATGCGACGATGCCCAGCGTCAGGAGCACGAATGCCCCGAACCTAAACGCCATAGTCAACCGTCTAGAGCGAATGTGTCTATTAGTTAGTATGTTGACGAGTAAGCTTTTATGCGCAATTGTTGTCATATCGTTAATCAATGTGAAAACGTGATCTGGTGGGTTCAGATGGTGTTCTACAAGCTTCATTGATAAGGTGCGACCTACTTCGGGACGTGACGTGTGAGCCACTGATTGTCGCGACACGCGACACAAATTGGGCTGGAGCAGTTTTCGTATCGCAAATGAAAATCAAGCAGACAAACCGAAGCAATACATATTATAAACTTTCCTCGTGCATTTGTTTTCACCTTTTAAGGTCATCTGCTACACGAGCATGTTCCATGTTAGCGTAAAACGAAAATCACTTGAAAGTACTACTAAATGCTGAATGTATTCGATAAGGAATACTGAATTATTGTATAAGATGCGCATCTCCAATACACATACAGAAATTGCATCTATTGCATGAAAAATCATTGCAGTATGCCTTATTTTGCCGATGGGCTTGCCTCTGTCGTTTACATTTGAGCACCCATGCTTATAATAAGGTAAATATGACATTTAAAACTATAACAACAAGTAGTGATCAGAATGGTTCTAAGTGATTATGGTATAGCAATTCATAGCCATATATGATCACTAGATATTACAGTTTATGCATATTGCTTAGGTCATATGACTTTATATGGTCATGTGATTGGTTAGGCATATCTTTTGACAACTACCATCATTTTATCACTGTTTGCATGCCTATATCTGCAGCAGCACTAAATATATTACAGCTATGTATATTAATGAAGTCACATGGTCATGTGAAATGTTACTCACACCACTTGATAAACGCCTTCACTATAGCACGGGTTGCATGTCACAGTCTGTAGCAATGACCATTACATTACAGCTATGTATATTAATTAGGTCACATGATCATATATGAACAGATAATATGTTAGTTATATTATTTATCCGATGCTATTACCATAGCAATGCTTTAATATCAGCAGCAGTGTCTAATATAATAACAATCCGGTCACGTCATATTTAAACCACATATCTTATAAATTATCCTCAGTACAGCAGCGATTACATACCCATAACTGAAGCAGTGTGCAGCAGTGATTACATATCCATAACTGCAGCAGTATACAGCAGTGATTACATATCCATAACTTCAGCAGTGTACAATAGCGATTACATATCCATAACTGCAGCAGTGTACATCAGCGATTACATATCCATAACTGCAGCAGTGTGTAGCAGCGATTACATAGTCATAACTGCAGCAGTATACAGCAGCGAGTACATATCCATAACAGTAGCAGTGTACAGCAACAATTACATATCCATAACTGCAACAGTGTACAGCAGCGATTACATATCCATAACTGCAGCTGTGTACATCAGCGATTACATATCCATAACTGAAGTAGTGCACATCAGCGATTACATATCCATAACTGCAGCAGTGTACAGCAACGATTACATATCCATAACTGCAGCAGTGCACAGCAGCGATTACATATCCATAACTGCAGCAGTGTGCACCAGCGATTACATATCCATAACTGCAGCAGTGTACAGCAGTGATTACATATCCATAACTGCAGCAGTATACAGCAGTGATTACATATCCATAACTTCAGCAGTGTACAACAGCGATTACATCTACATAACTGCAACAGTGTACAGCAGCGATTACATATCCATAACTGCAGCTGTGTACATCAGCGATTACATATCCATAACTGAAGTAGTGCACATCAGCGATTACATATCCATAACTGCAGCAGTGTACAGCAACGATTACATATACATAACTGCAGCAGTGCATAGCAGCGATTACATATCAATAACTTCAGCAGTGTACAACAGCGATTACATATCCATAACTGCAGCAGTGTGCAGAAGCCATTACATATCCATAACTGCAGCAGTGTACATCAGCGATTACATATTTATCACTGCAGCAGTGTACAGCAGCGATTACATATCCATAACTACAGCAGTGTACAGCAACAATTACATATCCATAACTGCAGCAGTGTGCAGCAGCGATTACATATCCATAACTGCAGCAGTGTACATCAGCGATTACATATCCATAACTTCAGCAGTGTACAGCAGCGATTACATATCCATAACTGCAGCAGTGTACAGCAGCGATTATATATCCATAACTGCAGCAGTGTACAACAGCGATTCCATAGTCATAACTGCAGCAGTGTACAGCAGCGAGTACATATCCACAACAGCAGCAGCGTACAGCAACAATTACATATCCATAACTGCAGCAGTGTATAGCAGCGATTACATATCCATACTGCATCAGTGTACAGCAGCGATTACATATCCATAACTGCAGCAGTGTGTAGCAGCGATTACATATCCATAACTGCAGCAGTGTGCAGCAGCGATTACATATCCATAACTGCAGCAGTATACAGCAGCGATGACATATCCATAACAGCAGCAGCGTACAACAGCGATTACATATCCATATCTGCAGCAGCGTACAACAGCGATTACATATCCATAACTGCAGCAGTGTGCAGCAGCGATTAAATATCTATAACTGCAGCAGTGTACAACAGCGATTACATATCCGTATATGCAACAGTGTACAACAGCGATTACATATCCATAACAGCAGCAGCGTACAGCAATAATTACATATCCATAACTGCAGCAGTGTACATCAGCGATTACATATCCATAACTGCAGCAGTGTACATCAGCGATTACATATTCATAACTGCAGCAGTGTACAACAGCGATTCCATAGTCATAACTGCAGCAGTGTGCAGCAGCGAGTACATATCCATAACTGCAGCAGTGCAGTGTGCAGCAGCGATTACATATCCATAACTGCAGCAGTGTACAGCAGCGATTACATATCCATACTGCAGCAGTGTACAGCAGCGATTACATATCCATAACTGCAGCAGTGTGTAGCAGCGATTACATAGTCATAACTGCAGCAGTATACAGCAGCGAGTACATATCCATAACAGTAGCAGTGTACAGCAACAATTACATTTCCATAACTGCAACAGTGTACAGCAGCGATTACATATCCATAACTGCAGCTGTGTACATCAGCGATTACATATCCATAATTGAAGTAGTGCACATCAGCGATTACATATTCATAACTGCAGCAGTGTACAGCAACGATTACATATCCATAACTGCAGCAGTGCACAGCAGCGATTACATATCCAAAACTGCGGCAGTGTGCGCCAGCGATTACATATCCATAACTGCAGCAGTGTACAGCAGTGATTACATATCCATAACTGCAGCAGTATACAGCAGTGATTACATATCCATAACTTCAGCAGTGTACAACAGCGATTACATCTACATAACTGCAACAGTGTACAGCAGCGATTACATATCCATAACTGCAGCTGTGTACATCAGCGATTACATATCCATAACTGAAGTAGTGTGCAGAAGCCATTACATATCCATAACTGCAGCAGTGTACATCAGCGATTACATATTTATAACTGCAGCAGTGTACAGCAACGATTACATATCCATAACTACAGCAGTGTATAGCAACAATTACATATCCATAACTGCAGCAGTGTGCAGCAGCGATTACATATCCATAACTGCAGCAGTGTACATCAGCGATTACATATCCATAACTTCAGCAGTGTACAGCAGCGATTACATATCCATAACTGCAGCATTGTACAGCAGCGATTATATATCCATAACTGCAGCAGTGTACAACAGCGATTCCATAGTCATAACTGCAGCAGTGTACAGCAGCGAGTACATATCCACAACAGCAGCAGCGTACAGCAACAATTACATATCCATAACTGCAGCAGTGTATAGCAGCGATTACATATCCATACTGCATCAGTGTACAGCAGCGATTACATAGTCATAACTGCAGCAGTATACAGCAGCGAGTACATATCCATAACAGTAGCAGTGTACAGCAACAATTACATATCCATAACTGCAACAGTGTACAGCAGCGATTACATATCCATAACTGCAGCTGTGTACATCAGCGATTAGATATCCATAACTGAAGTAGTGCACATCAGCGATTACATATCCATAACTGCAGCAGTGTACAGCAACGATTACATATCCATAACTGCAGCAGTGCACAGCAGCGATTACATATCAATAACTGCAGCAGTGTACAACAGCAATTACATATCCATAACTGCAACAGTGTACAGCAGCGATTACATATTTATCACTGCAGAAGTGTGCAGCAGCGATTACATATCCATGACTGCAGCAGTGTGCAGCAGCGTTTATATATACATATCTGCAGCAGTGTACAACAGCGATTACATATCCATAACTGCAGCAGTGTACAGCAGGGATTACATATCCATAACTGCAGCAGTGTACAGCAGCGATTACATATCCATAACTGCAGCAGTGTACAGCAGCGATTACATATCCATAACTGCAGCAGTGTACATCAGCGATTACATATCCATAACTGCAGCAGTGTACAGCAGCGATTACATATCCATAACTGCAGCAGTGTACAGCAGCGATTACATATCCATAACTGAAGCAATGTGCAACAGCGACTACATATCCATAACTGTAGCAGTGTGCAGCAGCGATTACATATCCATAACTGGAGCAGTGTACAGCAGCGATTACATATCCATAACTGCAGCAGTGTACAGCAGCGATTACATATCCATAACTGCAGCAGTGTACAGCAGCGATTACATATCCATAACTGCAGCAGTGTGTAGCAGCGATTACATATCCATAACTGCAGCAGTGTACAGCAGCAATTACATATCCATAACTGCAGCAGTGCAGTATGCAGCAGCGATTACATATCCATAACTGCAGCAGTGTGCAGCAGCGTTTATATATCCTTAACTGCAGCAGTGTACATCAGCGATTACATATCCATAACTGCAGCAGTGTACAGCAGCGATTACATATCCATAACTGCAGCAGTGTACATCAGCGATTACATATCAATAACGTCAGCAGTGTACAACAGCGATTACATATCCATAACTGCAGCAGTGTGCAGAAGCCATTACATATCCATAACTGCAGCAGTGTACATCAGAGATTACATATTTATCACTGCAGCAGTGTACAGCAGCGATTACATATCCATAACTGCAGCAGTGTACAGCAGCGATTATATATCCATAACTGCAGCAGTGTACAACAGCGATTCCATAGTCATAACTGCAGCAGTGTACAGCAGCGAGTACATATCCACAACAGCAGCAGCGTACAGCAACAATTACATATCCATAACTGCAGCAGTGTACAGCAGCGATTACATATCCATACTGCAGCAGTGTACAGCAGCGATTACAAATCCATAACTGCAGCAGTGTGTAGCAGCGATTACATAGTCATAACTGCAGCAGTATACAGCAGCGAGTACATATCCATAACAGTAGCAGTGTACAGCAACAATTACATATCCATAACTGCAACAGTGTACAGCAGCGATTACATATCCATAACTGCAGCTGTGTACATCAGCGATTACATATCCATAACTGAAGTAGTGCACATCAGCGATTACATATCCATAACTGCAGCAGTGTACAGCAACGATTACATATCCATAACTGCAGCAGTGCACAGCAGCGATTACATATCAATAACTGCAGCAATGTACAACAGCAATTACATATCCATAACTGCAGCAGTGTACAGCAGCGATTACATATTTATCACTGCAGCAGTGTGCAGCAGCGATTACATATCCATGACTGCAGCAGTGTGCAACAGCGTTAATATATACATATCTGCAGCAGTGTACAACAGCGATTACATATCCATAACTGCAGCAGTGTACAGCAGGGATTACATATCCATAACTGCAGCAGTGTACAGCAGCGATTACATATCCATAACTGCAGCAGTGTGCAGCAGCGATTACATATCCATAACTGCAGCAGTGTACATCAGCGATTACATATCCATAACTGCAGCAGTGTACAGCAGCGATTACATATCCATAACTGCAGCAGTGTATAGCAGCGATTACATATCCATAACTGAAGCAGTGCAGTGTGCAGCAGCGATTACATATCCATAACTGCAGCAGTGTGCAGCAGCGTTTATATATCCTTAACTGCAGCAGTGTACATTAGCGATTACATATCCATAACTGCAACAGTGTACAGCAGCGATTACATATCCATAACTGCAGCAGTGTACATCAGCGATTACATATCCATAACTGCAGCTGTGTACATCAGAGATTACATATCCATAACTGAAGTAGTGCACATCAGCGATTACATATCCATAACTGCAGCAGTGTACAGCAACGATTACATATCCATAACAGCAGCTGTGCATAGCAGCGATTACATATCCATAACTGCAGCTGTGTACATCAGCGATTACATATCCATAACTGAAGTAGTGCACATCAGCGATTACATATCCATAACTGCAGCAGTGTACAGCAACGATTACATATCCATAACTGCAGCAGTGCACAGCAGCGATTACATATCAATAACTGCAGCAATGTACAACAGCAATTACATATCCATAACTGCAGCAGTGTACAGCAGCGATTACATATTTATCACTGCAGCAGTGTGCAGCAGCGATTACATATCCATGACTGCAGCAGTGTGCAACAGCGTTTATATATACATATCTGCAGCAGTGTACAACAGCGATTACATATCCATAACTGCAGCAGTGTACAGCAGGGATTACATATCCATAACTGCAGCAGTGTACAGCAGCGATTACATATCCATAACTGCAGCAGTGTGCAGCAGCGATTACATATCCATAACTGCAGCAGTGTACATCAGCGATTACATATCCATAACTGCAGCAGTGTACAGCAGCGATTACATATCCATAACTGCAGCAGTGTATAGCAGCGATTACATATCCATAACTGAAGCAGTGCAGTGTGCAGCAGCGATTACATATCCATAACTGCAGCAGTGTGCAGCAGCGTTTATATATCCTTAACTGCAGCAGTGTACATTAGCGATTACATATCCATAACTGCAACAGTGTACAGCAGCGATTACATATCCATAACTGCAGCAGTGTACATCAGCGATTACATATCCATAACTGCAGCTGTGTACATCAGAGATTACATATCCATAACTGAAGTAGTGCACATCAGCGATTACATATCCATAACTGCAGCAGTGTACAGCAACGATTACATATCCATAACAGCAGCTGTGCATAGCAGCGATTACATATCAATAACGTCAGCAGTGTACAACAGCGATTACATATCCATAACTGCAACAGTGTGCATAAGCCATTACATATCCATAACTGCAGCAGTGTACATCAGCGATTACATATTTATCACTGCAGCAGTGTACAGCAGCGATTACATATCCATAACTGCAGCAGTGTACAGCAACAATTACATATCCATAACTGCAGCAGTGTGCAGCAGCGATTACATATCCATAACTGCAGCAGTGTACATCAGCGATTACATATCCACAACTTCAGCAGTGTACAGCAGCGATTACATATCCATAACTGCAGCAGTGTACAGCAGCGATTATATATGCATAACTGCAGCAGTGTACAACAGCGATTCCATAGTCATAACTGCAGCAGTGTACTGCAGCGAGTACATATCCACAACAGCAGCAGCGGACAGCAACAATTACATATCCATAACTGCAGCAGTGTACAGCAGCGATTACATATCCATAACTTCAGCAGTGTACAGCAGCGATTACATATCCATAACTGCAGCAGTGTACAGCAGCGATTATATATCCATTACTGCAGCAGTGTACAACAGCGATTCCATAGTCATAACTGCAGTGTACAGCAGCGAGTACATATCCACAACAGCAGCAGCGTACAGCAACAATTACATATCCATAACTGCAGCAGTGTACAGCAGCGATTACATATCCATACTGCAGCAGTGTACAGCAGCGATTACATATCCATAACTGCAGCAGTGTGTAGCAGCGATTACATATCCATAACTGCAGCAGTGTACAGCAACGATTACATATCCATAACTGCAGCAGTGCACAGCAGCGATTACATATCAATAACTGCAGCAATGTACAACAGCAATTACATATCCATAACTGCAGCAGTGTACAGCAGCGATTACATATTTATCACTGCAGCAGTGTGCAGCAGCGATTACATATCCATGACTGCAGCAGTGTGCAACAGCGTTTATATATACATATCTGCAGCAGTGTACAACAGCGATTACATATCCATAACTGCAGCAGTGTACAGCAGGGATTACATATCCATATCTGCAGCAGTGTACAGCAGCGATTACATATCCATAACTGCAGCAGTGTACAGCAGCGATTACATATCCATAACTGCAGCAGTGTACATCAGCGATTACATATCCATAACTGCAGCAGTGTACAGCAGCGATTACATATCCATAACTGCAGCAGTGTACAGCAGCGATTACATATCCATAACTGAAGCAGTGTACATCAGCGATTACATATCCACAACTTCAGCAGTGTACAGCAGCGATTACATATCCATAACTGCAGCAGTGTACAGAAGCGATTATATATGCATAACTGCAGCAGTGTACAACAGCGATTCCATAGTCATAACTGCAGCAGTGTACAGCAGCGAGTACATATCCACAACAGCAGCAGCGGACAGCAACAATTACATATCCATAACTGCAGCAGTGTACAGCAGCGATTACATATCCATACTGCAGCAGTGTACAGCAGCGATTACATATCCATAACTGCAGCAGTGTGTAGCAGCGATTACATAGTCATAACTGCAGCAGTATACAGCAGCGAGTACATATCCATAACAGTAGCAGTGTACAGCAACAATTACATATCCATAACTGCAACAGTGTACATCAGCGATTACATATCCATAACTGCAGCTGTGTACATCAGCGATTACATATCCATAACTGAAGTAGTGCACATCAGCGATTACATATCCATAACTGCAGCAGTGTACAGCAACGATTACATATCCATAACTGCAGCAGTGTACAGCAGCGATTACATATCAATAACTGCAGCAATGTACAACAGCAATTACATATCCATAACTGCAGCAGTGTACAGCAGCGATTACATATTTATCACTGCAGCAGTGTGCAGCAGCGATTACATATCCATGACTGCGGCAGTGTGCAGCAGCGTTTATATATACAAATCTGCAGCAGTGTACAACAGCGATTACATATCCATAACTGCAGCAGTGTACAGCAGGGATTACATATCCATAACTGCAGCAGTGTACAGCAGCGATTACATATCCATAACTGCAGCAGTGTACAGCAGCGATTACATATCCATAACTGCAGCAGTGTACATCAGCGATTACATATCCATAACTGCAGCAGTGTACAGCAGCGATTACATATCCATAACTGAAGCAGTGTGCAGCAGCGACTACATATCCATAACTGTAGCAGTGTGCAGCAGCGATTACATATCCATAACTGGAGCAGTGTACAGCAGCGATTACATATCCATAACTGCAGCAGTGTACAGCAGCGATTACATATCCATAACTGCAGCAGTGTACAGCAGCGATTACATATCCATAACTGCAGCAGTGTGTAGCAGCGATTACATATCCATAACTGCAGCAGTGTACAGCAACGATTACATATCCATAACTGCAGCAGTGCACAGCAGCGATTACATATCAATAACTGCAGCAATGTACAACAGCAATTACATATCCATAACTGCAGCAGTGTACAGCAGCGATTACATATTTATCACTGCAGCAGTGTGCAGCAGCGATTACATATCCATGACTGCAGCAGTGTGCAACAGCGTTTATATATACATATCTGCAGCAGTGTACAACAGCGATTACATATCCATAACTGCAGCAGTGTACAGCAGGGATTACATATCCATATCTGCAGCAGTGTACAGCAGCGATTACATATCCATAACTGCAGCAGTGTACAGCAGCGATTACATATCCATAACTGCAGCAGTGTACATCAGCGATTACATATCCATAACTGCAGCAGTGTACAGCAGCGATTACATATCCATAACTGCAGCAGTGTACAGCAGCGATTACATATCCATAACTGAAGCAGTGTACATCAGCGATTACATATCCACAACTTCAGCAGTGTACAGCAGCGATTACATATCCATAACTGCAGCAGTGTACAGAAGCGATTATATATGCATAACTGCAGCAGTGTACAACAGCGATTCCATAGTCATAACTGCAGCAGTGTACAGCAGCGAGTACATATCCACAACAGCAGTAGCGGACAGCAACAATTACATATCCATAACTGCAGCAGTGTACAGCAGCGATTACATATCCATACTGCAGCAGTGTACAGCAGCGATTACATATCCATAACTGCAGCAGTGTGTAGCAGCGATTACATAGTCATAACTGCAGCAGTATACAGCAGCGAGTACATATCCATAACAGTAGCAGTGTACAGCAACAATTACATATCCATAACTGCAACAGTGTACATCAGCGATTACATATCCATAACTGCAGCTGTGTACATCAGCGATTACATATCCATAACTGAAGTAGTGCACATCAGCGATTACATATCCATAACTGCAGCAGTGTACAGCAACGATTACATATCCATAACTGCAGCAGTGTACAGCAGCGATTACATATCAATAACTGCAGCAATGTACAACAGCAATTACATATCCATAACTGCAGCAGTGTACAGCAGCGATTACATATTTATCACTGTAGCAGTGTGCAGCAGCGATTACATATCCATGACTGCGGCAGTGTGCAGCAGCGTTTATATATACAAATCTGCAGCAGTGTACAACAGCGATTACATATCCATAACTGCAGCAGTGTACAGCAGGGATTACATATCCATAACTGCAGCAGTGTACAGCAGCGATTACATATCCATAACTGCAGCAGTGTACAGCAGCGATTACATATCCATAACTGCAGCAGTGTACATCAGCGATTACATATCCATAACTGCAGCAGTGTACAGCAGCGATTACATATCCATAACTGAAGCAGTGTGCAGCAGCGACTACATATCCATAACTGTAGCAGTGTGCAGCAGCGATTACATATCCATAACTGGAGCAGTGTACAGCAGCGATTACATATCCATAACTGCAGCAGTGTACAGCAGCGATTACATATCCATAACTGCAGCAGTGTACAGCAGCGATTACATATCCATAACTGCAGCAGTGTGCAGCAGCGATTACATATCCATAACTGCAGCAGTGTACAGCAGCAATTACATATCCATAACTGCAGCAGTGCAGTGTGCAGCAGCGATTACATATCCATAACTGCAGCAGTGTGCATCAGCGTTTATATATCCTTAACTGCAGCAGTGTACATCAGCGATTACATATCCATAACTGCAGCAGTATACAGCAGAGATTACATATCCATAACTGCAGCAGTGTACAGCAGCGATTACATATCCATAACTGCAGCAGTGTACAACAGCGATTACATATCCATAGCTGCAGCAGTGTGCAGCAGCGATTACATATCCATAACTGCAGCAGTGTACAACAGCGATTACATATCCATATCTGCAGCAGCGTACAACAGCGATTACATATCCATAACTGCAGCAGTGTGCAGCAGCGTTTAAATATCCATAACTGCAGCAGTGTACAACAGCGATTACATATCCGTATATGCAACAGTGTACAACAGCGATTACATATCCATAGCTGTAGCAGCGTACAACAGCGATTACATAGTCATAACTGCAGCAGTGCACAGCAGCGATTACATAGTCATAGCTGCAGCAGTATACAGCAGCGATTACATAGTCATATCTGCAGCAGTGTACAACAGCGATTTCATATCCATAGCTGTAGCAGCGTACAGCAGCGATTAGATAGTCATAACTGTAGCAGTGTGCAGCAGCGATTACATAGTCATACCTGCAGCAGTGTGCAGCAGCGATTACATATCCATAACTGCAGCAGTGTGCACCAGCGATTACATATCCATAACTGCAGCAGTGCACAGCAGCGATTACATAGTCATAGCTGCAGCAGTATACAGCAGCGATTACATAGTCATAACTGCAGCAATGTGTGAGATATTACAATTATGCATTTTAAAGAGTTCACACAAATGTCTTAGAACTATTTTATTTTAATAAAACATTAAAGGAACGAAATACCGCATGATTTTTGAAAATGTCTAAAATGCCGACCACCTAAGGTGAACAAATTGAATGTATGGATGGTCATGTCAACACCTTATTTGCAAAATGTTTCATGAGGTTCTTACTTTATATTTTACCATGTAAAGATGCATCAAATAAGGTAGTCATTTTTAGTTTGCAAAGAAGGTTATTTAGAAAGCAACTTTAGATTATTCCTCTTCGCTAACACTGGAGTATTAGGCGACAATATAACTCCGACAGCCTTTATGATAACGGAGAAATAGCGTGCATAAAGAATATGATAATGGAATAAGAAAGTCTTATGTTAGGGGTGGTTTTAAAATATGACTGATTGAGACTGTTCTTGTTTGTGGTGCACACAAGGAGGTGCAATGGGGTACCCCATATTTTTATCTGTTGAATAGAATTATTTACCCAAAAGAGCTAACAGACTACGATATGATAATGTCTAATAAGTGTCCAGATGTATATGATTCAATCACTACGACATGACAATGTCCAGTGAGGGCCCAGATGTATATCATTCAATCACTATGGTATGATAATGTCTAATAAGTGTCCAGATGTATATGATCCAATCACTATGATATGACAATGTCCAATAAGGGCCAAGATGTATATGATTCAATCACTATGATATGATAATGTCCAATTAGGGCCCAGATGTATATGATTCAATCACTATGATATGATAATCTCCAATAAGTGTTCAGATGTATATGATTCAATCACTATGATATGATATTGTGATTTTTGATTTACGAGTATGTAAAACGAAATTACATTAACGGATGTAACTGATAACTTTTCCAATGAAATCCTTAGCACCACGTTGGCAGGCCAGTCACACTGATTCTCACCACAAGAGGTTACGGTCCCCCCTGCCAAATGCTAAGTACAACTGAAACTAATATCTACATATTTACATGAAAAATTGTCCACCTGTGCGGATCTGTTTGTGCAGGAGTTTTACGACCGTATGTCCTTACTGACGTCAACCGAACTTGTTTTGTGGGAAGTTGGCACCCAAGGCTCACAGGTGCTACACCTTGCCCAAGGGTGACCTGGAGGTAGTTGTGGCAAAGGGTAACCTCATTCTCCCACGTCCATAGACTCCACAACCGGATGTAGTTTAAAATCTTGCCCAGGACACATATATACATATTTAAAGGGGAGCAGAGGTGTGGCTTTTGACACTCTGTACATGAAATCTGAGATCTATGAATGAGCTCTGTCGATAAAAGCAACTTGTATGTGCTGTGAAATGCCCTAAATATCAGGTATAAAACGGGCTGTGAAGCAGACGACAACGTCCGCTTTTCCTGGCGTCATTTCGCCTCTAGAGAGCCAGTCAAATGACGTCATCAGTGAACACTGATAATTGAACCCATTCATGCTAGTACGTCAATCCCATAGAAATACTACTATGAAAGACCTTGTTAACTGACTACTTAAAAGTTGAAACATGGCGAGGTGTTGTGTTATGAATACCATAACGATTGATATTATGTTTCTCGAAATCCCAAATAAAAAATCACGTTGTTGGTTGCGAGAAATCGGTGGAAGAACTAACCTGAAAGTGAAGACAGTGCAGCGTTCTGGCTATAGTAAACAGTGAGTGAATAAATATTGTACGAGTTAAAACTAAATGAGAAATATGCTAATATCACTTGAACCACAGTATTCATTTTGCCCAACTTCCCACTTTTTAAACGATCGCTTAATTTCCGACCGCACTGTATTTTCCGACCGGAAAACTACCACATATTTACCCTTTTTTTTTCTCTCGCTCGCTTATTGAAAACACCGACCGCTCGCCCAAACACTGGCCACCGGCACAGGAGTAGTCGAAATGTTTGGGGATATACAAAGAAAATTCTGAACGGCTCTTCAAATCTATACCACTCTGTATCGTTCGCGAACAACTTCATCTGTGTCAAATATTAGAGCCGGTACAATATTGTAAACAAATGCCATGATATCTCAGTCATATCGCTATTGTATACACTACCTTTTTTATTCTGGTTTGCACAAACGTTGAATAGCCGTCAAACATTCAAATATATTTAGTTTTTAACTATCTAAAATTATATGCACGCAATTTGACCCTTTGACCTAGATTTGATTGGGATGGAATATTTTATTTTAAACAATATTCTGACGTTACTTACTGCCCCAAAAATGTTTCAACACAATTGCGGTATGACTGTCCGATTTACAAGTGCATCGGGTAATAAATTAATAACCATTCTCATCAATCGCTAGCTTAGGAGAGAGTAGGAAATCAAACAGCCGCAGGTCGCCTGCTTTTTATGCATAGATTTCATGACGCAGTCTGACAGCGGTCGGGTACGAAAAGCTCGCACAGCAATTCACACTTATTGTCAAGACAATGAATGAACAGAAAGGACTGGGAAATTAAAAAAAATTACATTTCCACAAAGTTAAATAAATCTGGCTGCATCAAAAGCTTGGAAACTAGTTATAATATTTTGAAAAAGACTGAGTGATCAACGACATCATTTTGGGATGCAATTGACGAACTTTAAGTACATCAAGTGTGTGTTGACAGAAGTTTGACCCCCAAGTCACGCACTGAACAGGCGCGTTACCTTAGCAATCTTTTTCTTTCATGCTCCGCGCGTCGATCTTGTAAAAATGTTATTAGTTCTAACGGTGCTGTACGCAAACTTGTATATTTTGAGGTCGTTTACTTAGTGCGCTGCTTTTCTAATTACGCAAATTTGTTTACAATGTTGTACCGGCTCTAAAAATTTCAACATTGTAATACTGTATATCGATTTCATAATAATTACGCAAAGTCAGTTATTTAATATTGGACACAGGTGAAGTTTCGTCCGCGAACGATTCAATGTGGTATAGATTTGAAGAGTAGTTCGGAATTTAAAAATAGTTAGTACCCGCTGTATCCCCAAACTGTATCACTCAAAACCACTATTTCGATCACTCCTGTGCAAGTGACCAGTGTTTGGGCGATCGGTCGGTGTTTTCAATGGGTCGGTGAGAGACAAATTACGATAAAAATGCGGTCGTTTTCCGGTCGGAAAATACAGTGAGGTCGGAAATTAAGCGATAAGCGGTCGATTAAAAGTGGGAAGTTGGGCGAAATGATTACTGTAGTTCAAGTGATATTAGCGTATTTCTAATTTAGTTTTTAACTCAAACAATATTTTTTTACTCACTGTTTACTATAGCTAGAGCGCTGTACGTGTCTTCATTTTCAGGTTAGTTCTTCTGCCGATTTCTCGCAACCAACAATGTGATTTTTATTGGAATTTCGAGAAACATAACATGGATCGTTATGGCATTCATACGCACATTTCGCCATGTTTCAACTTTTAAGTAGTCAGTTAACAAGGTCTTTCATAGTAGCATTTCTATGGGATTGACGTACTAGCATGAATGGGTTCAATTATCGGTGTTCACTGATGACGTCATTTGACTGGCCCTCTAGAGGCGAAATGGCGCCAGGAAAAGCGGACGTTTGTCGTCTGCTTCACAGCCCGTTTTATACCCGATATTTAGGGCATTTCGCAGCACATACAAGTTGTTTTTATCGACAGAATTCATTCATAGATCTCAAATTTCATGTACAGAGTGTCAAAAGCCACACCTCTGCTCCCCTTTAAATAAACGTAAACGCTGCCTTTAATAGGTAATACCTCAAACGTGAGGCCGAGTTGGTGCAAGGCTTTTATGACCGTATGCCCTTACTGACGTTCACCAAACTTATTATGTGGGAAGTTGGCACCCAAGGCTGACAGGTACTACACCTTGCCCAAGGGTGACCTGGAGGTAGTTGCGGCAAAGGGTAAACTCATTCTCCCGAGTACAAAAACTCCGCAACCGGATGCAATTTTAACGTCGTACCCAGGACCTAAAAATATGTTTTAAAGCTGAAAACCGACACTTCTAAGTCGTGAGGCCAAAACCTGTAAAAATCCGGGGAGCGCTGAAAAGCACTGCGTTCACCCGCGCGTTCAGTGTGTTGAGGAAAATGACAAGCCAAGAGGGTGGCAATTCAGTGTTTGTGTGTGTAGACTGATATCCACCATGAAAACAAAATCCTCTGACACGACTAATGTCACGAAACCAGGGAGTACCACAACAATTACCAAAGCGGATAAAAGAAGACCAGATATGACTCAATAGGGCAAAGGCCCTAAACAGCGAAGTGGACAAGTAAAACCTAGGTTTACAGATGAATTTGAAGTGCATCATTCTGAATGTCACATAACACACCGTCCACTGCCCAAAATGTTTCGAATTTAGGTAGCTGATTTTTAAAACGGTGATATTCATATTCCGTTTTGATCCTCAAAATAAGTCTCGTTTTGAAAATTTCTAGAGAATCACTGACACCTTTTTGTTGCCTCTTGTTTCGACGACTGGTGTGAATTGCAGCTTTCACCATGCTTGTTAATAGCAAAACATTTGTTGTGCCTGTCGGGAAAGAAAACCCTTGGAACGACGCGGTGGCAGAATTAAAAACCACCAGAATGGCATACGAAAGCCTGTTTGAAGCAGAACAGACGTGATTATTTTAAATGTATGTAATAGATCGTTATTAGATGGGCATTCTATAAAGATGTGTACAAGTGTATCCACCTCGCCACAAAAAATACACTTATCCGAGCTTGATAACCGAGCTTTGAAAAGGAAACTATTAGTTGCAAAGGCGCCATGGGATATGCGCCACTGCATATATCCGTCATACGTCGTAATTGGTGTTGCATAACAGTCCTGAAATTTGGGTTTAGTTGTTTCAGGCAGACTAAGTATGTCGCACCATACGTTTCTTGGTTGTTGTTGACGACCACTAGTACTGAGAACTTCAATTAAATATTTATATATTGCGCCTTTTTCAAGTTTATAAAGCGCTAGATTCAGCTCATCAGAAACGTGTAGCTGAAAACTGAGATGAGAGAGAGCATAAACACGATTGTTTTTTCGTTTGAAATAATTGTTCACAGTATCCTTCCATTTGGTAGGCATGGAATCATGGATATCCTTGAGACTGAGCTGCAGCATGCGTTCAGAATGTATATTTACTCTATCTGAGATGTTTGAAGCTTCTAACCACGTTTGATTTGTTTCATGGACCAGATCACAGACTTTGGTTATACCCGCGTCCACAAAGTGACGGAGTGCAAAAGGTTCCTTTCTAATAGGATGGTTAATAAATGCATTGTGAAAAAGTGGTTCATTATAAATATCAATCGGATTATTGTCATTAAATTTACGCACCTTATCTACAGACTTCCAGCATTGAAGGAGTTCACGATAGAATGGTGGTATGCTCTCCAGTTTTAAAGGAAGGCTTTTCGTGGTGCACAACAGCTGCCTAGTGTAAGACATTTTGCTTGCTTGGATGAAGAAGTAGTCAGTGAACTTAAAGCAAAAATGATCAGTATTGCCATAAAGATATCTTTGAATATAATTAAGTCGCGTGGCGCTGATACGTGTGGGGGAGATGGGTAACATTTTGTCCCCCCTTTTCCAGAGGAAGATAAAGTGTTTTAGCAGCAACCCAATGGCGACCTTGCCAAAAGAAGTCAAGTAACGACCTTTGTATACTCAAAACAACATCAGTGGGTGGCACTATGCTAGTAAAGCGGTATAGTAGTTGGGATGACATAATGTTGTTAATTACCATAGAGCGCCCCCTATAGGACATACTGTGAACAAAGTGGTTCCAGAATTCAATTTTTCTATTTATCTTTGAAACCAACTCAGTCCAGTTCTGTTTGGTATACATTTTACCATTTCCGAGAAAAACGCCCAATAATTTTAACCCGGTGTTGTTCCACTTAATATTGAGAGGAGAAAACGTGTTGTTGCGCCAGCTACCAACCCATAAACCTTCCGACTTTTCGAGGTTGATTTTCGCATTTGACGCGTGTTCATAAATACGCAACCATGCAGCAAGTGATGCGAATTCTTGTTTATGTGTGATAAAAAATTCTATATCATCAGCATAAGCTGTAAGTTTACAGTGTTCATTATTGAGATGTGGTATTGTTAAACAGCAGTGGCTCAATGGCAATAACATAAAGGGCTGTGGACAATGAGCAACCTTGCCTAATACCACGTGACAGCATGACGGGAGGGGTGAGGGCACTATTTATACGGATAAGGGACTGAGCATTTGAATATATAAGATGAATATAAGAAATAAACTTGTCACCAAACCCAAAAGCATGAAGTGTGTTGAATAGATAAGCGTGATTTACTCTGTCAAATGCTTTTTCTTGATCTAGAGCCACGATGCCGAGGGGAGAGTTAGTCATATTAGCAGAGTCAATGCTGTCACGTAATAGAATGATGTTGTCATGGATATGCCTGTTTGGAATACTACAAGTTTGATCTGGGTGAATTATGGAACCAATGATTCCGCGCAGACGTATTGCTAGTGTTTTAGTGAAGATTTTATAATCACTGCAAAGAAGACTCACTGGTCGCCAGTGTTTAAGTTGTGTAATATCACCTTTCCTTGGGAGTAGGGTAACAACTGCACTAGAGCAAGAAAGTGGAAACACATTTTCTTCAGTGGCTTTACTGAACACATCACAGAGGTCTTTCCCAATAAGATTCCAAAATTTTTGATAAAACTCGTTCGGAATCCCGTCAATGCCGGGAGTTCGCCCATGCGCAAGTTGCTTTACGGTGTTAGTAAGCTCGTCATACGTAATAGGCTCATCAAGGTCATCGCGGTCGGTATTACTCAGCTTTGGTAGTCCCTCAAGTATGGTATTCTGTGCATCTATATAACATTTAATAATTGGTGACAAGTGCACTGACATGTGACATGTAATAACTGGAGACAGGTGCATTGACATGTGACATGTAATAATTGGCGACAAGTACATTGACATGTGACATGTAATAACTGGAGACATGTGCATTGACATGTGACATGTAATAACTGGAGATATGTGCACTGACATAAGACATGTAATAATTGGCGACAAGTGCATTGACATGTGGCATGTAATAATTGGCGACAAGTGCATTGACTTGTGGCATGTAATAATTGGCGACAAGTGCATTGACATGTGACATGTAATAATTGGCGACAAGTGCGCTGACTTGTGGCACGTAATAATTGGCGACAAGTGCATTGACATGTGACATGTAATAATTGGCGACAAGTGCACTGACATGTGACATGTAATAACTGGAGACATGTGCACTGACATGAGACATGTAATAATTCGCGACTGCTGCATTGAGATGTAACATGTAATACCTGGAAACATGTGCATTGACATGTGTCATGTAATAATTGGCGACAAATGCAGTGACATATGACACGTAATAATTGGCGACAAGTGCATTGAGATGTGTCACGTAAAAATAGGTGACAAGTGCATTGACATGTGACATGTAATAATTGGCGATAGGTGCATTGAGATGCGACATGTGCATTGACATGTGTCATGTAATAACTGGATACAGAGACATTGACATGTGTCATGTAGCAATTAGCGACAACTGCATTGACATGTGTCATGTAATAATTGGCGACAGGTGCATTGACATGTGTAATGTAATAATTGGCGACAAGTGCATTGACATGCGACATGTAATAATTGGCGACAAGTGCATTGACATGTGTCATGTAGCAATTAGCGACAACTGCATTGACATGTGTCATGTAATAAGTGGAGACAGGTGCATTGACATGTGTCATGTAATAATTGGCGACAAGTGCATTGACATGTAACATGTAATAATTGGCGACAGCTGCACTGAGATGTAACATGTAATAACTAGAGACAGGTGCATTGACAAGTGACATGTAATAATTGGCGACAGGTGCATTGAGATGTAACATGTAATAATTGGCGAAAAGTGCATTGACATGTGACATGTAATAACTGGAGACATGTGCACTGACATGTGACATGTAATAATTAGCGACAAGTGCATTGACATGTGGCATGTAATAATTGGCGACAAGTGCATTGAGATGTGTCATGTAAAAATAGGTGACAAGTGCATTGACATGTGACATGTAATAATTGGCGACAGGTGCATTGAGATGCGACATGTAATAATTGGGGACATGTGCATTGACATGTGTCATGTAATAACTGGATACAGAGACATTGACATGTGTCATGTAGCAATTAGCGACAACTGCATTGAGATGTGATATGTAATAATTGGCGACAAGTGCATTGACATGAGACATGTAGTAAATGGCGACAGGTACATTGAGATGTGACATGTTATAATTGGCGACAAGTGCATTGAGATATGACATGTAATAACTGGAGACAGGTGCGTCGAGATGTAACATGTAATAATGGCAACAGGTGCATTGTGATGTGACATGTTATAACTGGAGACAGGTGCATTGAGATGTGACATGTAATAATTTGCGACAAGTGCACTGACATGTGACATGTAATAACTGGATACATGTGCACTGACATGTGACATGTAATAATTGGCGACAAGTGCATTGACATGTGGCATGTAATAATTGGCAACAGGTGCATTGTGATGTGACATGTTATAACTGGAGACAGGTGCATTGAGATGTGACATGTAATAATTTGCGACAAGTGCACTGACATGTGACATGTAATAACTGGATACATGTGCACTGACATATGACATGTAATAATTGGCGACAAGTGCATTGACATGTGGCATGTAATAATTGGCGACAAGTGCATTGGCATGTAACATGCAATAACTAGAGACAGGTGCATTGAGATAAGACATGTAATAATTGGCGACAAGTGCATTGACATGTGACATGTAATAATCGGCGACAACTGCATTGAGATGTAACATGTAATAACTGGAGACAGGTGCATTGACAAGTGACATGTATTAATTGGCGACAGGTGCATTGAGATGTGACATGTTATAATTGGCGACAAGTGCATTGACATGTGACATGTAATAACTGGAGACATGAGAAATGACATGTGACATGTAATAATTGGCGACAAGTGCTTTGACATGTGACATGTAATAATCGGCGACAGCTGCATTGAGATGTAACATGTAATAACTGGAGACAGGTGCATTGACAAGTGACATGTAATAATTGGCGACAGGTGCATTGAGATGTGACATGTAATAATTGGCGACAAGTGCATTGACATGTGACATGTAATAACTGGAGACATGTGCATTGACATGTGACATGTAATAATTGGCGACAAGTGCATTGACATGTGACATGTAATAATCGGCGACAACTGCATTGAGATGTAACATGTAATAACTGGAGACAGGTGCATTGACAAGTGACATGTATTAATTGGCGACAGGTGCATTGAGATGTGACATGTTATAATTGGCGACAAGTGCATTGACATGTGACATGTAATAACTGGAGACATGAGAAATGACATGTGACATGTAATAATTGGCGACAAGTGCTTTGACATGTGACATGTAATAATCGGCGACAGCTGCATTGAGATGTAACATGTAATAACTGGAGACAGGTGCATTGACAAGTGACATGTAATAATTGGCGACAGGTGCATTGAGATGTGACATGTAATAATTGGCGACAAGTGCATTGACATGTGACATGTAATAACTGGAGACATGTGCATTGACATGTGACATGTAATAATTGGCGACAAGTGCATTGAAATGTGCCATGTAATAATTCGCGACAGTTGCATTGAGATGTAACATGTAATACCTGGAAACATGTGCATTGACAAGTGACATGTAATAAATGTCGACAAGTGCAGTGACATGTGACATGTAATAATTGGCGACAGGTGCATTGAGATGCGACATGTAATAATTCGCGACAGTTGCATTGAGATGTAACATGTAATACCTGGAAACATGTGCATTGACATGTGTCATGTAATAATTGGCGACAAGTGCAGTGACATATGACACGTAATTATTGGCGACAAGTGCATTGAGATGTTACATGTAAAACTAGGTGACAAGTGCATTGACATGTGACATGTAATAATTGGCGATAGGTGCATTGACATGTGTCATGTAGCAATTAGCGACAACTGTATTGACATGTGTCATGTAATAAGTGGAGACAGGTGCATTGGCGTGTGTCATGTAATAATTGGCGACACGTGCATTAACATGTGACATGTAATAATTGGCGACAGGTGCATTGATATGTGTAATGTAATAATTTGCGACAAGTGCATTGACATGCGACATGTAATAATTGGCGACAAGTGCATTCACATGTGTCATGTAGCAATTAGCGACAACTGCATTGACATGTGTCATGTAATAAGTGGGGACAGGTGCATTGACATGTGTCATGTAATAATTGGCGACAAGTGCATTGACATGTAACATGTAATAATTGGCGACAGCTGCATTGAGATGTAACATGTAATAACAGGAGACATGTGCATTGACATGTGACATGTAATAACTGGAGACATGTGCACTGACATGAGACATGTAATAATTGGCGACAAGTGCATTGACATGTGGCATGTAATAATTGGCGACAAGTGCATTGACTTGTGGCATTTAATAATTGGCGACAAGTGCATTGACATGTGACATGTAATAATTAGCGACAAGTTCATTGACATGTCACATGTAATAACTGGAGACATGTGCATTGACATGTGACATGTAATAACTGGAGACATGTGCACTGACATGAGACATGTAATAATTAGCGCAAGTGCATTGACATGTGGCATGTAATAATTGGCGACAAGTGCATTGACTTGTGGCATGTAATAATTGGCGACAAGTGCATTGACATGTGTCATGTAATAAGTGGGGACAGGTGCATTGACATGTGTCATGTAATAATTGGCGACAAGTGCATTGACATGTAACATGTAATAATTGGCGACAGCTGCATTGAGATGTAACATGTAATAACAGGAGACATGTGCATTGACATGTGACATGTAATAACTGGAGACATGTGCACTGACATGAGACATGTAATAATTGGCGACAAGTGCATTGACATGTGGCATGTAATAATTGGCGACAAGTGCATTGACTTGTGGCATTTAATAATTGGCGACAAGTGCATTGACATGTGACATGTAATAATTGGCGACAAGTTCATTGACATGTCACATGTAATAACTGGAGACATGTGCATTGACATGTGACATGTAATAACTGGAGACATGTGCACTGACATGAGACATGTAATAATTGGCGACAAGTGCATTGACATGTGGCATGTAATAATTGGCGACAAGTGCATTGACTTGTGGCATGTAATAATTGGCGACAAGTGCATTGACATGTGACATGTAATAATTGGCGACAAGTGCACTTACATGTGACATGTAATAACTGGAGACATGTGCACTGACATGAGACATGTAATAATTGGCGACAAGTGCATTGACATGTGGCATGTAATGATTGGTGACAAGTGCATTGACATGTGACATGTATTAATTGGCGGCAAGTGCATTGACATGTGTCATGTAATAATAGGCGACAAGTGAATTGACATGTGACATGCAATAATTGGCGACAGGTGCATTGAGATGTGACATGTAATAATTGGCGACAGGTGCATGGACATATGAAATGCAATAATTAGCGACAATTGCATTGACATGTGACATGTAATAATTGTCGACAAGTGCATTGACATGTGACATGTAATAATTGGCGACAGGTGCATTGAGATGTGACATGTAATAACTGGAGACAGGTGCATTGAGATGTGACATGTAATAATTGGCGCTAAGTTCTTTGACATGTGACATGTAATAATTGGCGACAGGTGCATTGAGATGTGACATGTAATAATTGGCGACAAGTGCATTGACATGTGACATGTAATAACTGGAGACATGTGCATTGACATGTGACATGTAATAATTGGCGACACGTGCATTGACTTGTGGCATGTAATAATTCGTGACAAGTGCATTGAGATATGACATGTAATAATTGGCGACAAGTGCATTGAAATGTGCCATGTAATAATTGGCGACAGTTGCATTGAGATGTAACATGTAATAACTGGAGACAGGTGCATTGAGATGTGAAAGTAATAATTAGCGACAAGTGCATTGACATGTGACATGTAATAACTGGAGACATGTGCATTGACATGTGACATGTAATAATTGGCGACAAGTGCATTGAGATATGACATGTAATAATTGGCGACAAGTGCATTGAAATGTGCCATGTAATAATTGGCGACAGTTGCATTGAGATGTAACATGTAATAATTGGCGACAGGTGCATTGAGATATGACATGTAATAATTGGCGACAAGTGCATTGAAATGTGCCATGTAATAATTGGCGACAGTTGCATTGAGATGTAACATGTAATAATTGGCGACAGGTGCATTGAGATGTAACATGTAATAATTGGCGACAGTTGCATTGAGATGTAACATGTAATAATTGGCGACAGGTGCATTGAGATGTGACATGTAATAATTGGCGACAGGTGCATTGACAAGTGACATGTAATAAATGTCGACAAGTGCAGTGACATGTGACATGTAATAATTGGCGACAAGTGCATTGAGATGCGACATGTAATAATTGGCGACATGTGCATTGACATGTGTCATGTAATAATTGGATACAGAGACATTGAAATGTGTCATGTAGCAATTAGCGACAACTGCATTGACATGTGTCATGTAATAATTCGCGACAGTTGCATTGAGATGTAACATGTAATACCTGGAAACATGTGCATTGACATGTGTCATGTAATAATTGGCGACAAGTGCAGTGACATATGACACGTAATTATTGGCGACAAGTGCATTGAGATGTGACATGTAAAACTAGGTGACAAGTGCATTGACATGTGACATGTAATAATTGGCGACAGGTGCATTGACATGTGTCATGTAGGAATTAGCGACAACTGTATTGACATGTGTCATGTAATAAGTGGAGACAGGTGCATTGACGTGTGTCATGTAATAATTGGCGACACGTTCATTAACATGTGACATGTAATAATTGGCGACAGTTGCATTGAAATGTGTAATGTAATAATTGGCGACAAGTGCATTGACGTGCGACATGTAATAATAGGCGAAAAGTGCATTCACATGTGTCATGTAGCAATTAGCGACAACTGCATTGACATGTGTCATGTAATAAGTGGGGACAGGTGCATTGACATGTGTCATGTAATAATTGGCGACAAGTGCATTGACATGTAACATGTAATAATTGGCGACAGCTGCATTGAGATGTAACATGTAATAACAGGAGACATGTGCATTGACATGTGACATGTAATAACTGGAGACATGTGCACTGACATGAGACATGTAATAATTAGCGACAAGTGCATTGAGATGTGACATGTAATAATTGGCGACAAGTGCATTGACTTGTGGCATGTAATAATTGGCGACAAGTGCATTGACATGTGACATGTAATAATTGGCGACAAGTTCATTGACATGTCACATGTAATAACTGGAGACATGTGCATTGACATGTGACATGTAATAACTGGAGACATGTGCACTGACATGAGACATGTAATAATTGGCGACAAGTGCATTGACATGTGGCATGTAATAATTGGCGACAAGTGCATTGACTTGTGGCATGTAATAATTGGCGACAAGTGCATTGACATGTGACATGTAATAATTGGCGACAAGTGCACTGACATGTGACATGTAATAACTGGAGACATGTGCACTGACATGAGACATGTAATAATTGTCGACAAGTGCATCGACATGTGGCATGTAATGATTGGCGACAAGTGCATTGACATGTGACATATATTAAATGGCGGCAAGTGCATTGACATGTGTCATGTAATAATAGGCGACAAGTGAATTGACATGTGACATGCAATAATAGGCGACAGGTGCATTGAGATGTGACTTGTAATAATTGGCGACAGGTGCATGGACATATGAAATGCAATAATTAGCGACAATTGCATTGACATGTGACATGTACTAATTGTCGACAAGTGCATTGACATGTGACATGTAATAAATGGCGACAGGTGCATTGAGATGTGACATGTAATAACGGGAGACAGGTGCATTGAGATGTGACATGTAATAATTGGCGCTAAGTTCTTTGACATGTGACATGTAATAATTGGCGACAGGTGCATTGACATGTGTAATGTAATAATTGGCGACAAGTGCATTGATATGCGACATGTAATAATTGGCAACATGTGCATTGAAATGTGACATGTAGTAATTGGTTACAAGTGCATTGAAATGTGACATATAATAACTGCAGACATGTGCACTGACATGTGACATGTAATAATTGGCGACAAGTGCATTGACTTGTGGCATGTAATAATTGGCGACAAGTGCATTGAGATATGACATGTAATAATTGGCAACACGTGCATTGAAATGTGCCATGTAATAATTCGCGACTGCTGCATTGAGATGTAACATGTAATACCTGGAAACATGTGCATTGACATGTGTCATGTAATAATTGGCGACAAGTGCAGTGACATATGACACGTAATAATTGGCGACAAGTGCATTGAGATGCGACATGTAATAATTGGGGACATGTGCATTGACATGTGTCATGTAATAACTGGATACAGAGACATTGACATGTGTCATGTTGCAATTAGCGACAACTGCATTGAGATGTGATATGTGATAATTGGAGACAAGTGCATTGACATGAGACATGTAGTAAATGGCGACAGGTACATTGAGATGTGACATGTTATAATTGGCGACAAGTGCATTGAGATATGACATGTAATAACTGGAGACAGGTGCACTGACATGAGACATGTAATAATTGGCGACAAGTGCATTGACATGTGGCATGTAATAATTGGCGACAAGTGCATTGACTTGTGGCATGTAATAATTGGCGACAAGTACATTGACATGTGACATGTAATAACTGGAGACATGTGCATTGACATGTGACATGTAATAACTGGAGATATGTGCACTGACATAAGACATGTAATAATTGGCGACAAGTGCATTGACATGTGGCATGTAATAATTGGCGACAAGTGCATTGACTTGTGGCATGTAATAATTGGCGACAAGTGCATTGACTTGTGGCATGTAATAATTGGCGACAAGTGCATTGACATGTGACATGTAATAATTGGCGACAAGTGCGCTGACTTGTGGCATGTAATAATTGGCGACAAGTGCATTGACATGTGACATGTAATAATTGGCGACAAGTGCACTGACATGTGACATGTAATAACTGGAGACATGTGCACTGACATGTGACATGTAATAATTAGCGACAAGTGCATTGACATGTGTCATGTAATAATTGGCGACAAGTGCATTGACATGTGACATGTAATAACTGGAGACATGTGCACTGACATGTGACATGTAATAATTAGCGACAAGTGCATTGACATGTGGCATGTAATAATTGGCGACAAGTGCGCTGACTTGTGGCATGTAATAATTGGCGACAAGTGCATTGACATGTGACATGTAATAATTGGCGACAAGTGCACTGACATGTGACATGTAATAACTGGAGACATGTGCACTGACATGTGACATGTAATAATTCGCGACTGCTGCATTGAGATGTAACATGTAATACCTGGAAACATGTGCATTGACATGTGTCATGTAATAATTGGCGACAAGTGCATTGACATGTGACATGTAATAACTGGAGACATGTGCACTGACATGTGACATGTAATAATTAGCGACAAGTGCATTGACATGTGGCATGTAATAATTGGCGACAAGTGCATTGAGATGTGTCATGTAAAAATAGGTGACAAGTGCATTGACATGTGACATGTAATAATTGGCGACAGGTGCATTGAGATGCGACATGTAATAATTGGGGACATGTGCATTGACATGTGTCATGTAATAACTGGATACAGAGACATTGACATGTGTCACGTAGCAATTAGCGACAACTGCATTGAGATGTGATATGTAATAATTGGCGACAAGTGCATTGACATGAGACATGTAGTAAATGGCGACAGGTACATTGAGATGTGACATGTTATAATTGGTGACAAGTGCATTGAGATATGACATGTAATAACTGGAGACAGGTGCATCGAGATGTAACATGTAATAATGGCAACAGGTGCATTGTGATGTGACATGTTATAACTGGAGACAGGTGCATTGAGATGTGACATGTAATAATTTGCGACAAGTGCACTGACATGTGACATGTAATAACTGGATACATGTGCACTGACATGTGACATGTAATAATTGGCGACAAGTGCATTGACATGTGGCATGTAATAATTGGCAACAGGTGCATTTTGATGTGACATGTTATAACTGGAGACAGGTGCATTGAGATGTGACATGTAATAATTTGCGACAAGTGCACTGACATGTGACATGTAATAACTGGATACATGTGCACTGACATGTGACATGTAATAATTGGCGACAAGTGCATTGACATGTGGCATGTAATAATTGGCGACAAGTGCATTGGCATGTAACATGCAATAACTAGAGACAGGTGCATTGAGATGTGACATGTATTAATTGGCGACAGGTGCATTGAGATGTGACATGTAATAATTGGCGACAAGTGCATTGACATGTGACATGTAATAACTGGAGACATGGGAAATGACATGTGACATGTAATAATTGGCGACAAGTGCATTGACATGTGACATGTAATAATCGGCGACAGCTGCATTGAGATGTAACATGTAATAACTGGAGACAGGTGCATTGACAAGTGACATGTAATAAGTGGCGACAGGTGCATTGAAATGTGACATGTAATAATTGGCGACAAGTGCATTGACATGTGACATGTAATAACTGGAGACATGTGCATTGACATGTGACATGTAATAATTGGCGACAAGTGCATTGAGATATGACATGTAATAATTGGCGACAAGTGCATTGAAATGTGCCATGTAATAATTCGCGACAGTTGCATTGAGATGTAACATGTAATACCTGGAAACATGTGCATTGACAAGTGACATGTAATAAATGTCGACAAGTGCAGTGACATGTGACATGTAATAATTGGCGACAGGTGCATTGAGATGCGACATGTAATAATTCGCGACAGTTGCATTGAGATGTAACATGTAATACCTGGAAACATGTGCATTGACATGTGTCATGTAATAATTGGCGACAAGTGCAGTGACATATGACACGTAATTATTGGCGACAAGTGCATTGAGATGTTACATGTAAAACTAGGTGACAAGTGCATTGACATGTGACATGTAATAATTGGCGATAGGTGCATTGACATGTGTCATGTAGCAATTAGCGACAACTGTATTGACATGTGTCATGTAATAAGTGGAGACAGGTGCATTGGCGTGTGTCATGTAATAATTGGCGACACGTGCATTAACATGTGACATGTAATAATTGGCGACAGGTGCATTGATATGTGACATGTCAGAATTGGCGACAAGTGCATTGAGATGTGACATGTATTATTTAGAGACAGATGCATTGAGATAAGACATGTAATAATTGGGGACAAGTGCATTGACATGTGAAATGTAATAATTGGCGACAGCTGTATTGAGATGTAACATGTAATAAGTGGAGACAGGTGCATTGACGTGTGTCATGTAATAATTGGCGACACGTTCATTAACATGTGACATGTAATAATTGGCGACAGGTGCATTGAAATGTGTAATGTAATAATTGGCGACAAGTGCATTGACGTGCGACATGTAATAATTGGCGAAAAGTGCATTCACATGTGTCATGTAGCAATTAGCGACAACTGCATTGACATGTGTCATGTAATAAGTGGGGACAGGTGCATTGACATGTGTCATGTAATAATTGGCGACAAGTGCATTGACATGTAACATGTAATAATTGGCGACAGCTGCATTGAGATGTAACATGTAATAACAGGAGACATGTGCATTGACATGTGACATGTAATAACTGGAGACATGTGCACTGACATGAGACATGTAATAATTAGCGACAAGTGCATTGACATGTGGCATGTAATAATTGGCGACAAGTGCATTGACTTGTGGCATGTAATAATTGGCGACAAGTGCATTGACATGTGACATGTAATAATTGGCGACAAGTTCATTGACATGTCACATGTAATAACTGGAGACATGTGCATTGACATGTGACATGTAATAACTGGAGACATGTGCACTGACATGAGACATGTAATAATTGGCGACAAGTGCATCGACATGTGGCATGTAATGATTGGCGACAAGTGCATTGACATGTGACATGTATTAATTGGCGGCAAGTGCATTGACATGTGTCATGTAATAATAGGCGACAAGTGAATTGACATGTGAC
This sequence comes from Saccoglossus kowalevskii, assembly GCF_978046115.1. Classification (NCBI taxonomy): domain Eukaryota; kingdom Metazoa; phylum Hemichordata; class Enteropneusta; family Harrimaniidae; genus Saccoglossus; species Saccoglossus kowalevskii. The sequence continues at coordinate 1,720,628 of NC_140647.1, read as the reverse complement.
ATGCAATAATTGGCGACAGGTGCATTGAGATTTGACTTGTAATAATTGGCGACAGGTGCATGGACATATGAAATGCAATAATTAGCGACAATTGCATTGACATGTGACATGTACTAATTGTCGACAAGTGCATTGACATGTGACATGTAATAAATGGCGACAGGTGCATTGAGATGTGACATGTAATAACGGGAGACAGGTGCATTGAGATGTGACATGTAATAATTGGCGCTAAGTTCTTTGACATGTGACATGTAATAATTGGCGACAGGTGCATTGACATGTGTAATGTAATAATTGGCGACAAGTGCATTGATATGCGACATGTAATAATTGGCAACATGTGCATTGAAATGTGACATGTAGTAATTGGTTACAAGTGCATTGAAATGTGACATATAATAACTGCAGACATGTGCACTGACATGTGACATGTAATAATTGGCGACAAGTGCATTGACTTGTGGCATGTAATAATTGGCGACAAGTGCATTGAGATATGACATGTAATAATTGGCAACACGTGCATTGAAATGTGCCATGTAATAATTCGCGACTGCTGCATTGAGATGTAACATGTAATACCTGGAAACATGTGCATTGACATGTGTCATGTAATAATTGGCGACAAGTGCAGTGACATATGACACGTAATAATTGGCGACAAGTGCATTGAGATGCGACATGTAATAATTGGGGACATGTGCATTGACATGTGTCATGTAATAACTGGATACAGAGACATTGACATGTGTCATGTTGCAATTAGCGACAACTGCATTGAGATGTGATATGTGATAATTGGAGACAAGTGCATTGACATGAGACATGTAGTAAATGGCGACAGGTACATTGAGATGTGACATGTTATAATTGGCGACAAGTGCATTGAGATATGACATGTAATAACTGGAGACAGGTGCACTGACATGAGACATGTAATAATTGGCGACAAGTGCATTGACATGTGGCATGTAATAATTGGCGACAAGTGCATTGACTTGTGGCATTTAATAATTGGCGACAAGTGCATTGACATGTGACATGTAATAATTGGCGACAAGTGTATTGACTTGTGGCATGTAATAATTGGCGAAAAGTGCATTGACATGTGACATGTGATAACTGGATACAGAGACATTGACATGTGTCATGTAGCAAGTAGCGACAACTGCATTGAGATGTGATATGTAATAATTGGAGACAAGTGCATTGACATGAGACATGTAGTAAATGGCGACAGGTACATTGAGATGTGACATGTTATAATTGGCGACAAGTGCATTGAGATATGACATGTAATAACTGGAGACAGGTGCATTGACATGTGACATGTAATAACTGGAGACATGTGCACTGACATGAGACATGTAATAATTGGCGACAAGTGCATTGACATGTGGCATGTAATAATTGGGGACAAGTGCATTGACTTGTGGCATTTAATAATTGGCGACAAGTGCATTGACATGTGACATGTAATAATTGGCGACAAGTGCATTGACTTGTGGCATGTAATAATTGGCGAAAAGTGCATTGACATGTGACATGTAATAATTGGCGACAAGTTCGTAGACATGTCACATGTAATAACTGGAGACATGTGCATTGACATGTGACATGTAATAACTGGAGACATGTGCACTGACATGAGACATGTAATAATTGGCGACAAGTGCATTGACATGTGGCATGTAATAATTGGCGACAAGTGCATTGACTTGTGGCATGTAATAATTGGCGACAAGTGCATTGACATGTGACATGTAATAATTGGCGACAAGTGCACTGACATGTGACATGTAATAACTGGAGACATGTGCACTGACATGAGACATGTAATAATTGGCAACAAGTGCATTGACATGTGGCATGTAATGATTGGCGACAAGTGCATTGACATGTGACATGTATTAATTGGCGAAAAGTGCATTGACATGTGACATGTAATAAATGGCGACAGGTGCATTGAGATGTGACATGTAATAACGGGAGACAGGTGCATTGAGATGTGACATGTAATAATTGGCGCTAAGTTCTTTGACATGTGACATGTAATAATTGGCGACAGGTGCATTGACATGTGTAATGTAATAATTGGCGACAAGTGCATTGATATGCGACATGTAATAATTGGCAACATGTGCATTGAAATGTGACATGTAGTAATTGGTTACAAGTGCATTGAAATGTGACATATAATAACTGCAGACATGTGCACTGACATGTGACATGTAATAATTGGCGACAAGTGCATTGACTTGTGGCATGTAATAATTGGCGACAAGTGCATTGAGATATGACATGTAATAATTGGCAACACGTGCATTGAAATGTGCCATGTAATAATTCGCGACTGCTGCATTGAGATGTAACATGTAATACCTGGAAACATGTGCATTGACATGTGTCATGTAATAATTGGCGACAAGTGCAGTGACATATGACACGTAATAATTGGCGACAAGTGCATTGAGATGCGACATGTAATAATTGGGGACATGTGCATTGACATGTGTCATGTAATAACTGGATACAGAGACATTGACATGTGTCATGTTGCAATTAGCGACAACTGCATTGAGATGTGATATGTGATAATTGGAGACAAGTGCATTGACATGAGACATGTAGTAAATGGCGACAGGTACATTGAGATGTGACATGTTATAATTGGCGACAAGTGCATTGAGATATGACATGTAATAACTGGAGACAGGTGCACTGACATGAGACATGTAATAATTGGCGACAAGTGCATTGACATGTGGCATGTAATAATTGGCGACAAGTGCATTGACTTGTGGCATTTAATAATTGGCGACAAGTGCATTGACATGTGACATGTAATAATTGGCGACAAGTGTATTGACTTGTGGCATGTAATAATTGGCGAAAAGTGCATTGACATGTGACATGTGATAACTGGATACAGAGACATTGACATGTGTCATGTAGCAAGTAGCGACAACTGCATTGAGATGTGATATGTAATAATTGGAGACAAGTGCATTGACATGAGACATGTAGTAAATGGCGACAGGTACATTGAGATGTGACATGTTATAATTGGCGACAAGTGCATTGAGATATGACATGTAATAACTGGAGACAGGTGCATTGACATGTGACATGTAATAACTGGAGACATGTGCACTGACATGAGACATGTAATAATTGGCGACAAGTGCATTGACATGTGGCATGTAATAATTGGGGACAAGTGCATTGACTTGTGGCATTTAATAATTGGCGACAAGTGCATTGACATGTGACATGTAATAATTGGCGACAAGTGCATTGACTTGTGGCATGTAATAATTGGCGAAAAGTGCATTGACATGTGACATGTAATAATTGGCGACAAGTTCGTAGACATGTCACATGTAATAACTGGAGACATGTGCATTGACATGTGACATGTAATAACTGGAGACATGTGCACTGACATGAGACATGTAATAATTGGCGACAAGTGCATTGACATGTGGCATGTAATAATTGGCGACAAGTGCATTGACTTGTGGCATGTAATAATTGGCGACAAGTGCATTGACATGTGACATGTAATAATTGGCGACAAGTGCACTGACATGTGACATGTAATAACTGGAGACATGTGCACTGACATGAGACATGTAATAATTGGCGACAAGTTCATTGACATGTCACATGTAATAACTGGAGACATGTGCATTGACATGTGACATGTAATAACTGGAGACATGTGCATTGACATGTGACATGCAATAATTGGCGACAGGTGCATTGAGATGTGACATGTAATAATTGGCGACAGGTGCATGGACATATGAAATGCAATAATTAGCGACAATTGCATTGACATGTGACATGTAATAATTGTCGACAAGTGCATTGACATGTGACATGTAATAATTGGCGACAGGTGCATTGAGATGTGACATGTAATAACTGGAGACAGGTGCATTGAGATGTGACATGTAATAATTGGCGCTAAGTTCTTTGACCTGTGACATGTAATAATTGGCGACAGGTGCATTGACATGTGTCATGTAATAATAGGCGACAAGTGAATTGACATGTGACATGCAATAATTGGCGACAGGTGCATTGAGATGTGACATGTAATAATTGGCGACAGGTGCATGGACATATGAAATGCAATAATTAGCGACAATTGCATTGACATGTGACATGTAATAATTGCCGACAAGTGCATTGACATGTAACATGTAATAATTGGCGACAGGTGCATTGAGATGTGACATGTAATAACTGGAGACAGGTGCATTGAGATGTGACATGTAATAATTGGCGCTAAGTTCTTTGACATGTGACATGTAATAATTGGCGACAGGTGCATTGAGATGTGACATGTAATAATTGGCGACAAGTGCATTGACATGTGACATGTAATAACTGGAGACATGTGCATTGACATGTGACATGTAATAATTGGCGACAAGTGCATTGACTTGTGGCATGTAATAATTGGCGACAAGTGCATTGAGATATGACATGTAATAATTGGCGACAAGTGCATTGAAATGTGCCATGTAATAATTCGCGAGACTTGCATTGAGATGTGACATGTAATAATTGGCGACACGTGCATTGAGATGTGAAAGTAATAATTGGCGACAGGTGCATGGACATGTGACATGTAATAATTGGCGACAGGTGCATTGAGATGTGACATGTAATAAATGTCGACAAGTGCAGTGACATGTGACATGTAATAATTGGCGACAGGTGCATTGAGATGCGACATGTAATAATTGGCGACATGTACATTGACATGTGTCATGTAATAACTGGATACAGAGACATTGACATGTGTCATGTAGCAATTAGCGACAACTGCATTGACATGTGTCATGTAATAATTCGCGACAGTTGCATTGAGATGTAACATGTAATACCTGGAAACATGTGCATTGACATGTGTCATGTAATAATTGGCGACAAGTGCAGTGACATATGACACGTAATTATTGGCGACAAGTGCATTGAGATGTGACATGTAAAACTAGGTGACAAGTGCATTGACATGTGACATGTAATAATTGACGACAAGTGCACTGACATGTGACATGTAATAACTGGAGACATGTGCACTGACATGAGACATGTAATAATTGGCGACAAGTGCATTGACATGTGGCATGTAATGATTGGCGACAAGTGCATTGTCATGTGACATGTATTAATTGGCGGCAAGTGCATTGACATGTGTCATGTAATAATAGGCGACAAGTGAATTGACATGTGACATGCAATAATTGGCGACAGGTGCATTGAGATGTGACATGTAATAATTGGCGACAGGTGCATGGACATATGAAATGCAATAATTAGCGACAATTGCATTGACATGTGACATGTAATAATTGTCGACAAGTGCATTGACATGTGACATGTAATAATTGGCGACAGGTGCATTGAGATGTGACATGTAATAACTGGAGACAGGTGCATTGAGATGTGACATGTAATAATTGGCGCTAAGTTCTTTGACATGTGACATGTAATAATTGGCGACAGGTGCATTGAGATGTGACATGTAATAATTGGCGACAAGTGCATTGACATGTGACATGTAATAATTGGCGACACGTGCATTGACTTGTGGCATGTAATAATTGGCGACAAGTGCATTGAGATATGACATGCAATAATTGGCGACAAGTGCATTGAAATGTGCCATGTAATAATTGGCGACAGTTGCATTGAGATGTAACATGTAATAATTGGCGACAGGTGCATTGAGATATGACATGTAATAATTGGCGACAAGTGCATTGAAATGTGCCATGTAATAATTGGCGACAGTTGCATTGAGATGTAACATGTAATAATTGGCGACAGGTGCATAGAGATGTAACATGTAATAATTGGCGACAGTTGCATTGAGATGTAACATGTAATAATTGGCGACAGGTGCATTGAGATGTGACATGTAATAATTGGGGACAGGTGCATTGACAAGTGACATGTAATAAATGTCGACAAGTGCAGTGACATGTGACATGTAATAATTGGCGACAGGTGCATTGAGATGCGACATGTAATAATTGGCGACATGTGCATTGACATGTGTCATGTAATAATTGGATACAGAGACATTGACATGTGTCATGTAGCAATTAGCGACAACTGCATTGACATGTGTCATGTAATAATTCGCGACAGTTGCATTGAGATGTAACATGTAATACCTGGAAACATGTGCATTGACATGTGTCATGTAATAATTGGCGACAAGTGCAGTGACATATGACACGTAATTATTGGCGACAAGTGCATTGAGATGTGACATGTATAACTAGGTGACAAGTGCATTGACATGTGACATGTAATAATTGGCGACAGGTGCATTGACATGTGTCATGTAGCAATAAGCGACAACTGTATTGACATGTGTCATGTAATAAGTGGAGACAGGTGCATTGACGTGTGTCATGTAATAATTGGCGACACGTTCATTAACATGTGACATGTAATAATTGGCGACAGCTGCATTGAGATGTAACATGTAATAACAGGAGACATGTGCATTGACATGTGACATGTAATAACTGGAGACATGTGCACTGACTGACATGAGACATGTAATAATTAGCGACAAGTGCATTGACATGTGGCATGTAATAATTGGCGACAAGTGCATTGACTTGTGGCATTTAATAATTGGCGACAAGTGCATTGACATGTGTCATGTAATAATTGGCGACAAGTGCATTGACTTGTGGCATGTAATAATTGGCGAAAAGTGCATTGACATGTGACATGCAATAATTGGCGACAAGTTCATTGACATGTCACATGTAATAACTGGAGACATGTGCATTGACATGTGACATGTAATAACTGGAAACATGTGCACTGACATGAGACATGTAATAATTGGCGACAAGTGCATTGACATGTGGCATGTAATAATTGGCGACAAGTGCATTGACTTGTGGCATGTAATAATTGGCGACAAGTGCATTGACATGTGACATGTAATAATTGGCGACAAGTGCACTGACATGTGACATGTAATAACTGGAGACATGTGCACTGACATGAGACATGTAATAATTGGCGACAAGTGCATTGACATGTGGCATGTAATGATTGGCGACAAGTGCATTGACATGTGACATGTATTAATTGGCGGCAAGTGCATTGACATGTGTCATGTAATAATAGGCGACAAGTGAATTGACATGTGACATGCAATAAATGGCGACAGGTTCATTGAGATGTGACTTGTAATAATTGGCGACAGGTGCATGGACATATGAAATGCAATAATTAGCGACAATTGCATTGACATGTGACATGTAATAATTGTCGACAAGTGCATTGACATGTGACATGTAATAATTGGCGACAGGTGCATTGAGATGTGACATGTAATAACGGGAGACAGGTGCATTGAGATGTGACATGTAATAATTGGCGCTAAGTTCTTTGACATGTGACAGGTAATAATTGGCGACAGGTGCATTGACATGTGTAATGTAATAATTGGCGACAAGTGCATTGATATGCGACATGTAATAATTGGCAACATGTGCATTGAAATGTGACATGTAGTAATTGGTTACAAGTGCATTGAAATGTGACATATAATAACTGCAGACATGTGCACTGACATGTGACATGTAATAATTGGCGACAAGTGCATTGACTTGTGGCATGTAATAATTGGCGACAAGTGCATTGACATGTGACATGTAATAACTGGAGACATGTGCACTGACATGAGACATGTAATAATTCGCGACAGTTGCATTGAGATGTAAAATGTAATACCTGGAAACATGTGCATTGACTTGTGTCATGTAATAATTGGCGACAAGTGCAGTGATATATGACACGTAATAATTGGCGACAAGTGCATTGAGATGCGACATGTAATAATTGGGGACATGTGCATTGACATGTGTCATGTAATAACTGGATACAGAGACATTGACATGTGTCATGTAGCAATTAGCGACAACTGCATTGAGATGTGATATGTAATAATTGGAGACAAGTGCATTGACATGAGACATGTAGTAAATGGCGACAGGTACATTGAGATGTGACATGTTATAATTGGCGACAAGTGCATTGAGATATGACATGTAATAACTGGAGACAGGTGCATTGACATGTGACATGTAATAACTGGAGACATGTGCACTGACATGAGACATGTAATAATTGGCGACAAGTGCATTGACATGTGGCATGTAATAATTGGCGACAAGTGCATTGACTTGTGGCATTTAATAATTGGCGACAAGTGCATTGACATGTGACATGTAATAATTGGCGACAAGTGCATTGACTTGTGGCATGTAATAATTGGCGAAAAGTGCATTGACATGTGACATGTAATAATTGGCGACAAGTTCATTGACATGTCACATGTAATAACTGGAGACATGTTCATTGACATGTGACATGTAATAACTGGAGACATGTGCACTGACATGAGACATGTAATAATTGGCGACAAGTGCATTGACATGTGGCATGTAATAATTGGCGACAAGTGCATTGACTTGTGGCATGTAATAATTGACGACAAGTGCATTGACATGTGACATGTAATAATTGGCGACAAGTGTACTGACATGTGACATGTAATAACTGGAGACATGTGCACTGACATGAGACATGTAATAATTGGCAACAAGTGCATTGACATGTGGCATGTAATGATTGGCGACAAGTGCATTGACATGTGACATGTATTAATTGGCGGCAAGTGCATTGACATGTGTCATGTAATAATAGGCGGCAAGTGAATTGACATGTGACATGCAATAATTGGCGACAGGTGCATTGAGATGTGACATGTAATAATTGGAGACAGGTGCATTGAGATGTGACATGTAATAATTGGCGACAAGTGCATTGACATGTGACATGTAATAACTGGAGACATGTGCATTGACATGTGACATGTAATAATTGGCGACAAGTGCATTGACTTGTGGCATGTAATAATTGGCGACAAGTGCATTGAGATATGACATGTAATAATTGGCGACAAGTGCATTGAAATGTGCCATGTAATAATACGCGACAGTTGCATTGAGATGTGACATGTAATAATTGGCGACACGTGCATTGAGATGTGAAAGTAATAATTGGCGACAGGTGCATGGACATGTGACATGTAATAATTGGCGACAGGTGCATTGAGATGTGACATGTAATAACTGGAGACAGGTGCATTGAAATGTGACATGTAATAATTGGCGACAAGTGCACTGACATGTGACATATAATAACTGCAGACATGTGCATTGACAAGTGACATGTAATAAATGTCGACAAGTGCAGTGACATGTGACATGTAATAATTGGCGACAGGTGCATTGAGATGCGACATGTAATAATTGGCGACATGTGCATTGACATGTGTCATGTAATAACTGGATACAGAGACATTGACATGTGTCATGTAGCAATTAGCGACAACTACATTGACATGTGTCATGTAATAATTCGCGACAGTTGCATTGACATGTGTCATGTAATAATTCGCGACAGTTGCATTGAGATGTAACATGTAATACCTGGAAACATGTGCATTGACATGTGTCATGTAATAATTGGCGACAAGTGCAGTGACATATGACACGTAATTATAGGCGACAAGTGCATTGAGATGTGACATGTAAAACTAGGTGACAAGTGCATTGACATGTGACATGTAATAATTGGCGACAGGTGCATTGACATGTGTCATGTAGCAATTAGCGACAACTGTATTGACATGTGTCATGTAAAAAGTGGAGACAGGTGCATTGACGTGTGTCATGTAATAATTGGCGACACGTGCATTAACATGTGACATGTAATAATTGGCGACAGGTGCATTGAAATGTGTAATGTAATAATTGGCGACAAGTGCATTGACATGCGACATGTAATAATTGGCGAAAAGTGCATTCACATGTGTCATGTAGCAATTAGCGACAACTGCATAGACATGTGTCATGTAATAAGTGGGGACAGGTGCATTGACATGTGTCATGTAATAATTGGCGACAAGTGCATTGACATGTGACATGTAATAACTGGAGACATGTGCTCTGACATGAGACATGTAATAATTAGCGACAAGTGCATTGACATGTGGCATGTAATAATTGGCGAGAAGTGCATTGACTTGTGGCATTTAATATTTGGCGACAAGTGCATTGACATGTGACATGTAATAATTGGCGACAAGTGCATTGACTTGTGGCATGTAATAATTGGCGAAACGTGCATAGACATGTGACTTGTAATCATTGGCGACAAGTTCATTGACATGTCACATGTAATAACTGGAGACATGTGCATTGACACGTGACATGTAATAACTGGAGACATGTGCACTGACATGTGACATGTAATAATTGGCGACAAGTGCATTGACTTGTGGCATGTATTAATTGGCGACAAGTGCATTGAGATATGACATGTAATAATTGGCGACAAGTGCATTGAAATGTGCCATGTAATAATACGCGACAGTTGCATTGAGATGTGACATGTAATAATTGGCGACACGTGCATTGAGATGTGAAAGTAATAATTGGCGACAGGTGCATGGACATGTGACATGTAATAATTGGCGACAGGTGCATTGAGATGTGACATGTAATAACTGGAGACAGGTGCATTGAAATGTGACATGTAATAATTGGCGACAAGTGCACTGACATGTGACATATAATAACTGCAGACATGTGCATTGACAAGTGACATGTAATAAATGTCGACAAGTGCAGTGACATGTGACATGTAATAATTGGCGACAGGTGCATTGAGATGCGACATGTAATAATTGGCGACATGTGCATTGACATGTGTCATGTAATAACTGGATACAGAGACATTGACATGTGTCATGTAGCAATTAGCGACAACTACATTGACATGTGTCATGTAATAATTCGCGACAGTTGCATTGAGATGTAACATGTAATACCTGGAAACATGTGCATTGACATGTGTCATGTAATAATTGGCGACAAGTGCAGTGACATATGACACGTAATTATTGGCGACAAGTGCATTGAGATGTGACATGTAAAACTAGGTGACAAGTGCATTGACATGTGACATGTAATAATTGGCGACAGGTGCATTGACATGTGTCATGTAGCAATTAGCGACAACTGTATTGACATGTGTCATGGAATAAGTGGAGACAGGTGCATTGACGTGTGTCATGTAATAATTGGCGACACGTGCATTAACATGTGACATGTAATAATTGGCGACAGGTGCATTGAAATGTGTAATGTAATAATTGGCGACAAGTGCATTGACATGCGACATGTAATAATTGGCGAAAAGTGCATTCACATGTGTCATGTAGCAATTAGCAACAACTGCATTGACTTGTGGCATTTAATATTTGGCGACAAGTGCATTGACATGTGACATGTAATAATTGGCGACAAGTGCATTGACTTGTGGCATGTAATAATTGGCGAAACGTGCATAGACATGTGACTTGTAATCATTGGCGACAAGTTCATTGACATGTCACATGTAATAACTGGAGACATGTGCATTGACATGTGACATGTAATAACTGGAGACATGTGCACTGACATGTGACATGTAATAATTGGCGACAAGTGCATTGACTTGTGGCATGTAATAATTGGCGACAAGTGCATTGAGATATGACATGTAATAATTGGCGACAAGTGCATTGAAATGTGCCATGTAATAATACGCGACAGTTGCATTGGGATGTGACATGTAATAATTGGCGACACGTGCATTGAGATGTGAAAGTAATAATTGGCGACAGGTGCATGGACATGTGACATGTAATAATTGGCGACAGGTGCATTGAGATGTGACATGTAATAACTGGAGACAGGTGCATTGAAATGTGACATGTAATAATTGGCGACAAGTGCACTGACATGTGACATATAATAACTGCAGACATGTGCATTGACAAGTGACATGTAATAAATGTCGACAAGTGCAGTGACATGTGACATGTAATAATTGGCGACAGGTGCATTGAGATGCGACATGTAATAATTGGCGACATGTGCATTGACATGTGTCATGTAATAACTGGATACAGAGACATTGACATGTGTCATGTAGCAATTAGCGACAACTACATTGACATGTGTCATGTAATAATTCGCGACAGTTGCATTGAGATGTAACATGTAATACCTGAAAACATGTGCATTGACATGTGTCATGTAATAATTGGCGACAAGTGCAGTGACATATGACACGTAATTATTTGCGACAAGTGCATTGAGATGTGACATGTAAAACTAGGTGACAAGTGCATTGACATGTGACATGTAATAATTGGCGACAGGTGCATTGACATGTGTCATGTAGCAATTAGCGACAGCTGTATTGACATGTGTCATGTAATAAGTGGAGACAGGTGCATTGACGTGTGTCATGTAATAATTGGCGACACGTGCATTAACATGTGACATGTAATAATTGGCGACAGGTGCATTGAAATGTGTAATGTAATAATTGGCGACAAGTGCATTGACATGCGACATGTAATAATTGGCGAAAAGTGCATTCACATGTGTCATGTAGCAATTAGCGACAACTGCATTGACATGTGTCATGTAATAAGTGGGGACAGGTGCATTGACATGTGTCATGTAATAATTGGCGACAAGTGCATTGACATGTGACATGTAATAACTGGCGACAAGTGCATTGACTTGTGGCATTTAATATTTGGCGACAAGTGCATTGACATGTGACATGTAATAATTGGCGACAAGTGCATTGACTTGTGGCATGTAATAATTGGCGAAACGTGCATAGACATGTGACTTGTAATCATTGGCGACAAGTTCATTGACATGTCACATGTTATAACTGGAGACATGTGCATTGACATGTGACATGTAATAACTGGAGACATGTGCACTGACATGTGACATGTAATAACTGGAGACATGTGCACTGACATGAGACATGTAATAATTGGCGACAAGTGCATTGACATGTGGCATGTAATGATTGGCGACAAGTGCATTGACATGTGACATGCAATAATTGGCGACAGGTGCATTGAGATGTGACATGTAATAATTGGCGACAGGTGCATGGACATATGAAATGCAATAATTAGCGACAATTGCATTGACATGTGACATGTAATAATTGTCGACAAGTGCATTGACATGTGACATGTCATAATTGGCGACAGGTGCATTGAGATGTGACATGTAATAACTGGAGACAGGTGCATTGAGATGTGACATGTAATAATTGGTGACAGGTTTATTGACATGTGTAATGTAATAATTGGCGACAGGTGCATTGACATGCGACATGTAATAATTGGCAACATGTGCATTGAAATGTGACATGTTGTAATTGGTTACAAGTGCATTGAAATGTGACATGTAATAATTGGCGACACGTGCATTGAGATGTGAAAGAAATAATTGGCGACAGGTGCATGAACATGTGACATGTAATTATTGGCGACAGGTGCATTGAGATGTGACATGTAATAACTGGAGACAGGTGCATTGAGATGTGACATGCAATAATTGGCGACAAGTGCACTGACATGTGACATATAATAACTGCAGACATGTGCACTGACATGTGACATGTAATAATTGGCGACAAGTGCATTGACTTGTGGCATGTAATAATTGGCGACAAGTGCATTGAGATATGACATGTAATAATTGGCAACAAGTGCATTGAAATGTGCCATGTAATAATTCGCGACTGCTGCATTGAGATGTAACAAGTAATACCTGGAAACATGTGCATTGGCATGTGTCATGTAATAATTGGCGACAAGTGCAGTGACAAATGACACGTAATAATTGGCGACAAGTGCATTGAGATGCGACATGTAATAATTGGGGACATGTGCATTGACATGTATCATGTAATAACTGGATACAGAGACATTGACATGTGTCATGTAGCAATTAGCGACAACTGCATTGAGATGTGATATGTAATAATTGGAGACAAGTGTATTGACATGAGACATGTAGTAAATGGCGACAGGTACATTGAGATGTGACATGTTATAATTGGCGACAAGTGCATTGAGATGTGACATGTAATAACTGGAGACAGGTGCATCGAGATTTAACATGTAATAATGGCAACAGGTGCATTGTGATGTAACATGTTATAACTGGAGACAGGTGCATTGAGATGTGACATGTAATAATTTGCGACAAGTGCACTGACATGTGACATGTAATAACTGGATATATGTGCACTGACATGTGACATGTAATAATTGGCGACAGGTGCATTGAGATGCGACATGTAATAATTGGGGACATGTTCATTGACATGTGTCATGTAATAACTGGATACAGAGACATTGACATATGTCATGTAGCAATTAGCGACAACTGCATTGAGATGTGATATGTAATAATTGGCGACAAGTGCATTGACATGAGACATGTAGTAAATGGCGACAGGTACATTGAGATGTGACATGTTATAATTGGCGACAAGTGCATTGAGATGTGACATGTAATAACTGGAGACAGGTGCATCGAGATGTAACATGTAATAATGGCAACAGATGCATTGTGATGTGACATGTTATAACTGGAGACAGGTGCATTGAGATGTGACATGTAGTAATTTGCGACAAGTGCACTGACATGTGACACGTAATAATTGGCGACAAGTGCATTGACATGTGGCATGTAATAATTGGAGACATGTGCACTGACATGAGACATGTAATAATTGGCGACAAGTGCATTGACATGTGGCATGTAATGATTGGCGACAAGTGCATTGACATGTGACATGTATTAATTGGCGGCAAGTGCATTGACATGTGTCATGTAATAATATGCGACAAGTGAATTGACATGTGACATGCAATAATTGGCGACAGGTGCATTGAGATGTGATATGTAATAATTGGCGACAGGTGCATGGACATATGAAATGCAATAATTAGCGACAATTGCATTGACATGTGACATGTAATAATTGTCGACAAGTGCATTGACATGTGACATGTCATAATTGGCGACAGGTGCATTGAGATGTGACATGTAATAACTGGAGACAGGTGCATTGAGATGTGACATGTAATAATTGGCGCTAAGTTCTTTGACATGTGACATGTAATAATTGGTGACAGGTGCATTGACATGTGTAATGTAATAATTGGCGACAAGTGCATTGACATGCGACATGTAATAATTGGCAACATGTGCATTGAAATGTGACATGTAGTAATTGGTTACCAGTGCATTGAAATGTGACATGTAATAATTGGCGACACGTGCATTGAGATGTGAAAGAAATAATTGGCGACAGGTGCATGAACATGTGACATGTAATTACTGGCGACAGGTGCATTGAGATGTGACATGTAATAACTGGAGACAGGTGCATTGAGATGTGACATGTAATAATTGGCGACAAGTGCACTGACATGTGACATATAATAACTGCAGACATGTGCACTGACATGTGACATGTAATAATTGGCGACAAGTGCATTGACTTGTGGCATGTAATAATTGGCGACAAGTGCATTGAGATATGACATGTAATAATTGGCAATAAGTGCATTGAAATGTGCCATGTAATAATTCGCGACTGCTGCATTGAGATGTAACAAGTAATACCTGGAAACATGTGCATTGGCATGTGTCATGTAATAATTGGCGACAAGTGCAGTGACAAATGACACGTAATAATTGGCGACAAGTGCATTGAGATGCGACATGTAATAATTGGGGACATGTGCATTGACATGTATCATGTAATAACTGGATACAGAGACATTGACATGTGTCATGTAGCAATTGGCGACAACTGCATTGAGATGTGATATGTAATAATTGGCGACAAGTGCATTGAGATGTGACATGTAATAACTGGAGACAGGTGCATCGAGATGTAACATGTAATAATGGCAACAGGTGCATAGTGATGTAACATGTTATAACTGGAGACAGGTGCATTGAGATGTGACATGTAATAATTTGCGACAAGTGCACTGACATGTGACATGTAATAACTGGATATATGTGCACTAACATGTGACATGTAATAATTGGCGACAGGTGCATTGAGATGCGACATGTAATAATTGGGGACATGTGCATTGACATGTGTCATGTAATAACTGGATACAGAGACATTGACATGTGTCATGTAGCAATTAGCGACAACTGCATTGAGATGTGATATGTAATAATTGGCGACAAGTGCATTGACATGAGACATGTAGTAAATGGCGACAGGTACATTGAGATGTGACATGTTATAATTGGCGACAAGTGCATTGAGATGTGACATGTAATAACTGGAGGCAGGTGCATCGAGATGTAACATGTAATAATGGCAACAGATGCATTGTGATGTGACATGTTATAACTGGAGACAGGTGCATTGAGATGTGACATGTAGTAATTTGCGACAAGTGCACTGACATGTGACATGTAATAATTGGCGACAAGTGCATTGACATGTGGCATGTAATAATTGGCGACAAGTGCATTGACTTGTGGCATTTAATAATTGGCGACAAGTGCATTGACATGTGACATGTAATAATTGGCGACAAGTGCATTGACTTGTGGCATGTAATAATTGGCGAAAAGTGCATTGACATGTGACATGTAATAATTGGCGACAAGTTCATTGACATGTCACATGTAATAACTGGAGACATGTGCATTGACATGGTACATGTAATAACTGGAGACATGTGCACTGACATAAGACATGTAATAATTGGCGACAAGTGCATTGACATGTGGCATGTAATAATTGGTGACAAGTGCATTGACTTGTGGCATTTAATAATTGGCGACAAGTGCATTGACATGTGACATGTAATAATTGGCGACAAGTGCATTGACTTGTGGCATGTAATAATTGGCGACAAGTGCATTGACTTGTGGCATGTAATAATTGGCGAAACGTGCATTGACATGTGACTTGTAATCATTGGCGACAAGTTCATTGACATATCACATGTAATAACTGGAGACATGTGCATTGACATGTGACATGTAATAACTGGAGACATGTGCACTGACATGAGACATGTAATAATTGGCGACAAGTGCATTGACATGTGGCATGTAATAATTGGCGACAAGTGCATTGACTTGTGGCATGTAATAATTGGCGACAAGTGCATTGACATGTGACATGTAATAATTGGCGACAAGTGCACTGACATGTGACATGTAATAACTGGGGACATGTGCACTGACATGAGACATGTAATAATTGGCGACAAGTGCATTGACATGTGGCATGTAATGATTGGCGACAAGTGCATTGACATGTGACATGTATTAATTGGCGGCAAGTGCATTGACATGTGTCATGTAATATTATGCGACAAGTGAATTGACATGTGACATGCAATAATTGGCGACAGGTGCATTGAGATGTGACATGTAATAATTGGCGACAGGTGCATGGACATATGAAATGCAATAATTAGCGACAATTGCATTGACATGTGACATGTAATAATTGTCGACAAGTGCATTAACATGTGACATGTCATAATTGGCGACAGGTGTATTGAAATGTGACATGTAATAACTGGAGACAGGTGCATTGAGATGTGACATGTAATAATTGGCGCTAAGTTCTTTGACATGTGACATGTAATAATTGGTGACAGGTGCATTGACATGTGTAATGTAATAATTGGCGACAAGTGCATTGACATGCGACATGTAATAATTGGCAACATGTGCATTGAAATGTGACATGTAGTAATTGGTTACAAGTGCATTGAAATGTGACATGTAATAATTGGCGACACGTGCATTGAGATGTGAAAGAAATAATTGGCGACAGGTGCATGAACATGTGACATGTAATTACTGGCGACAGGTGCATTGAGATGTGACATGTAATATCTGGAGACAAGTGCATTGACTTGTGGCATGTAATAATTGGCGACAAGTGCATAGAGATATGACATGTAATAATTGGCGACAAGTGCATTGAAATGTGCCATGTAATAATTCGCGAGAGTTGCATTGAGATGTGACATGTAATAATTGGCGACACGTGCATTGAGATGTGAAAGTAATAATTGGCGACAGGTGCATGGACATGTGACATGTAATAATTGGCGACAGGTGCATTGAGATGTGACATGTAATAACTGGAGACAGGTGCATTGAAATGTGACATGTAATAATTGGCGACAAGTGCACTGACATGTGACATATAATAACTGCAGACATGTGCATTGACAAGTGACATGTAATAAATGTCGACAAGTGCAGTGACATGTGACATGTAATAATTGGCGACAGGTGCATTGAGATGCGACATGTAATAATTGGCGACATGTACATTGACATGTGTCATGTAATAACTGGATACAGAGACATTGACATGTGTCATGTAGCAATTAGCGACAACTGCATTGACATGTGTCATGTAATAATTCGCGACAGTTGCATTGAGATGTAACATGTAATACCTGGAAACATGTGCATTGACATGTGTCATGTAATAATTGGCGACAAGTGCAGTGACATATGACACGTAATTATTGGCGACAAGTGCATTGAGATGTGACATGTAAAACTAGGTGACAAGTGCATTGACATGTGACATGTAATAATTGACGACAAGTGCACTGACATGTGACATGTAATAACTGGAGACATGTGCACTGACATGAGACATGTAATAATTGGCGACAAGTGCATTGACATGTGGCATGTAATGATTGGCGACAAGTGCATTGTCATGTGACATGTAATAACTGGCGACAAGTGCATTGACATGTGGCATGTAATGATTGGCGACAAGTGCATTGACATGTGACATGTATTAATTGGCGGCAAGTGCATTGACATGTGTCATGTAATATTATGCGACAAGTGAATTGACATGTGACATGCAATAATTGGCGACAGGTGCATTGAGATGTGACATGTAATAATTGGCGACAGGTGCATGGACATATGAAATGCAATAATTAGCGACAATTGCATTGACATGTGACATGTAATAATTGTCGACAAGTGCATTGACATGTGACATGTCATAATTGGCGACAGGTGCATTGAGATGTGACATGTAATAACTGGAGAAAGGTGCATTGAGATGTGACATGTAATAATTGGCGCTAAGTTCTTTGACATGTGACATGTAATAATTGGTGACAGGTGCATTGACATGTGTAATGTAATAATTGGCGACAAGTGCATTGACATGCGACATGTAATAATTGGCAACATGTGCATTGAAATGTGACATGTAGTAATTGGTTACAAGTGCATTGAAATGTGACATGTAATAATTGGCGACACGTGCATTGAGATGTGAAAGAAATAATTGGCGACAGGTGCATGAACATGTGACATGTAATTACTGGCGACAGGTGCATTGAGATGTGACATGTAATAACTGGAGACAGGTGCATTGAGATGTGACATGTAATAATTGGCGACAAGTGCACTGACATGTGACATATAATAACTGCAGACATGTGCACTGACATGTGACATGTAATAATTGGCGACAAGTGCATTGACTTGTGGCATGTAATAATTGGCGACAAGTGCATTGAGATATGACATGTAATAATTGGCAACAAGTGCATTGAAATGTGCCATGTAATAATTCGCGACTGCTGCATTGAGATGTAACAAGTAATACCTGGAAACATGTGCATTGGCATGTGTCATGTAATAATTGGCGACAAGTGCAGTGACAAATGACACGTAATAATTGGCGACAAGTGCATTGAGATGTGTCATGTAATAATTGGGGACATGTGCATTGACATGTGTCATGTAATAACTGGATACAGAGACATTGACATGTGTCATGTAGCAATTAGCGACAACTGCATTGAGATGTGATATGTAATAATTGGAGACAAGTGCATTGACATGAGACATGTAGTAAATGGCGACAGGTACATTGAGATGTGACATGTTATAATTGGCGACAAGTGCATTGAGATGTGACATGTAATAACTGGAGACAGGTGCATCGAGATGTAACATGTAATAATGGCAACAGGTGCATTGTGATGTAACATGTTATAACTGGAGACAGGTGCATTGAGATGTGACATGTAATAATTTGCGACAAGTGCACTGACATGTGACATGTAATAACTGGATATATGTGCACTGACATGTGTCATGTAATAATTGGCGACAGGTGCATTGAGATGCGACATGTAATAATTGGGGACATGTGCATTGACATGTGTCATGTAATAACTGGATACAGAGACATTGACATGTGTCATGTAGCAATTAGCGACAACTGCATTGAGATGTGATATGTAATAATTGGCGACAAGTGCATTGACATGAGACATGTAGTAAATAGCGACAGGTACATTGAGATGTGACATGTTATAATTGGCGACAAGTGCATTGAGATGTGACATGTAATAACTGGAGACAGGTGCATCGAGATGTAACATGTAATAATGGCAACAGATGCATTGTGATGTGACATGTTATAACTGGAGACAGGTGCATTGAGATGTGACATGTAGTAATTTGCGACAAGTGCACTGACATGTGACATGTAATAATTGGCGACAAGTGCATTGACATGTGGCATGTAATAATTGGCGACAAGTGCATTGACTTGTGGCATTTAATAATTGACGACAAGTGCATTGACATGTGACATGTAATAATTGGCGACAAGTGCATTGACTTGTGGCATGTAATAATTGGCGAAAAGTGCATTGACATGTGACATGTAATAATTGGCGACAAGTTCATTGACATGTCACATGTAATAACTGGAGACATGTGCATTGACATGTGACATGTAATAACTGGAGACATGTGCACTGACATAAGACATGTAATAATTGGCGACAAGTGCATTGACATGTGGCATGTAATAATTGGCGACAAGTGCATTGACTTGTGGCATTTAATAATTGGCGACAAGTGCATTGACATGTGACATGTAATAATTGGCGACAAGTGCATTGACTTGTGGCATGTAGTAATTGGCGAAAAGTGCATTGACATGTGACATGTAATAATTGGCGACAAGTTCATTGACATGTCACATGTAATAACTGGAGACATGTGCATTGACATGTGACATGTAATAACTGGAGACATGTGCACTGATATGAGACATGTAATAATTGGCGACAAGTTCATTGACATGTCACATGTAATAACTGGAGACATGTGCATTGACATGTGACATGTAATAACTGGAGACATGTGCACTGACATGAGACATGTAATAATTGGCGACAAGTGCATTGACTTGTGGCATGTAATAATTGGCGACAAGTGCATTGACATGTGACATGTAATAATAGGCGACAAGTGCACTGACATGTGACATGTAATAACTGGAGACATGTGCACTGACATGAGACATGTAATAATTGGCAACAAGTGCATTGACATGTGGCATGTAATGATTGGCGACAAGTGCATTGACATGTGACATGTAATAATTGGCGACATGTGCATTGAGATGTGACATGTAATAACTGGAGACAGGTGCATTATGATGTGACATGTAATAATTGGCGCTAAGTTCTTTGACATGTGACATGTAATAATTGGCGACAAGTGCACTGACATGTGACATGTAATAACTGGATATATGTGCACTGACATGTGACATGTAATAATTGGCGACAGGTGCATTGAGATGCGACATGTAATAATTGGGGACATGTGCATTGACATGTGTCATGTAATAACTGGATACAGAGACATTGACATGTGTCATGTAGCAATTAGCGACAACTGCATTGAGATGTGATATGTAATAATTGGCGACAAGTGCATTGACATGAGACATGTAGTAAATAGCGACAGGTACATTGAGATGTGACATGTTATAATTGGCGACAAGTACATTGAGATGTGACATGTAATAACTGGAGACAGGTGCATCGAGATGTAACATGTAATAATGGCAACAGATGCACTGTGATGTGACATGTTATAACTGGAGACAGGTGCATTGAGATGTGACATGTAGTAATTTGCGACAAGTGCACTGACATGTGACATGTAATAATTGGCGACAAGTGCATTGACATGTGGCATGTAATAATTGGCGACAAGTGCATTGACTTGTGGCATTTAATAATTGGCGACAAGTGCATTGACATGTGACATGTAATAATTGGCGACAAGTGCATTGACTTGTGGCATGTAATAATTGGCGAAAAGTGCATTGACATGTGACATGTAATAATTGGCGACAAGTGCATTGACATGTGGCATGTAATAATTGGCGACAAGTGCATTGACTTGTGGCATTTAATAATTGGCGACAAGTGCATTGACATGTGACATGTAATAATTGGCGACAAGTGCATTGACTTGTGGCATGTAATAATTGGCGAAAAGTGCATTGACATGTGACATGTAATAATTGGCGACAAGTTCATTGACATGTCACATGTAATAACTGGAGACATGTGCATTGACATGTGACATGTAATAACTGGAGACATGTGCACTGACATAAGACATGTAATAATTGGCGACAAGTGCATTGACATGTGGCATGTAATAATTGGCGACAAGTGCATTGACTTGTGGCATTTAATAATTGGCGACAAGTGCATTGACATGTGACATGTAATAATTGGCGACAAGTGCATTGACTTGTGGCATGTAGTAATTGGCGAAAAGTGCATTGACATGTGACATGTAATAATTGGCGACAAGTTCATTGACATGTCACATGTAATAACTGGAGACATGTGCATTGACATGTGACATGTAATAACTGGAGACATGTGCACTGATATGAGACATGTAATAATTGGCGACAAGTTCATTGACATGTCACATGTAATAACTGGAGACATGTGCATTGACATGTGACATGTAATAACTGGAGACATGTGCACTGACATGAGACATGTAATAATTGGCGACAAGTGCATTGACTTGTGGCATGTAATAATTGGCGACAGGTGCATTGACATGTGACATGTAATAATAGGCGACAAGTGCCCTGACATGTGACATGTAATAACTGGAGACATGTGCACTGACATGAGACATGTAATAATTGGCAACAAGTGCATTGACATGTGGCATGTAATGATTGGCGACAAGGGCATTGACATGTGACATGTAATAATTGGCGACATGTGCATTGAGATGTGACATGTAATAACTGGAGACAGGTGCATTATGATGTGACATGTAATAATTGGCGCTAAGTTCTTTGACATGTGACATGTAATAATTGGCGACAGGTGCATTGAAATGTGACATGTAGTAAATGGTTACAAGTGCATTGAAATGTGACATGTAATAATTGGCGACACGTGCATTGAGATGTGAAAGAAATAATTGGCGACAGGTGCATGGACATGTGACATGTAATTATTGGCGACAGGTGCATTGAGATGTGACATGTAATAACTGGAGACATGTGCACTGACATAAGACATGTAATAATTGGCGACAAGTGCATTGACATGTGGCATGTAATAATTGGCGACAAGTGCATTGACTTGTGGCATTTAATAATTGGCGACAAGTGCATTGACATGTGACATGTAATAATTGGCGACAAGTGCATTGACTTGTGGCATGTAGTAATTGGCGAAAAGTGCATTGACATGTGACATGTAATAATTGGCGACAAGTTCATTGACATGTCACATGTAATAACTGGAGACATGTGCATTGACATGTGACATGTAATAACTGGAGACATGTGCACTGATATGAGACATGTAATAATTGGCGACAAGTTCATTGACATGTCACATGTAATAACTGGAGACATGTGCATTGACATGTGACATGTAATAACTGGAGACATGTGCACTGACATGAGACATGTAATAATTGGCGACAAGTGCATTGACTTGTGGCATGTAATAATTGGCGACAAGTGCATTGACATGTGACATGTAATAATAGGCGACAAGTGCACTGACATGTGACATGTAATAACTGGAGACATGTGCACTGACATGAGACATGTAATAATTGGCAACAAGTGCATTGACATGTGGCATGTAATGATTGGCGACAAGTGCATTGACATGTGACATGTAATAATTGGCGACATGTGCATTGAGATGTGACATGTAATAACTGGAGACAGGTGCATTATGATGTGACATGTAATAATTGGCGCTAAGTTCTTTGACATGTGACATGTAATAATTGGCGACAAGTGCACTGACATGTGACATGTAATAACTGGATATATGTGCACTGACATGTGACATGTAATAATTGGCGACAGGTGCATTGAGATGCGACATGTAATAATTGGGGACATGTGCATTGACATGTGTCATGTAATAACTGGATACAGAGACATTGACATGTGTCATGTAGCAATTAGCGACAACTGCATTGAGATGTGATATGTAATAATTGGCGACAAGTGCATTGACATGAGACATGTAGTAAATAGCGACAGGTACATTGAGATGTGACATGTTATAATTGGCGACAAGTACATTGAGATGTGACATGTAATAACTGGAGACAGGTGCATCGAGATGTAACATGTTATAATGGCAACAGATGCACTGTGATGTGACATGTTATAACTGGAGACAGGTGCATTGAGATGTGACATGTAGTAATTTGCGACAAGTGCACTGACATGTGACATGTAATAATTGGCGACAAGTGCATTGACATGTGGCATGTAATAATTGGCGACAAGTGCATTGACTTGTGGCATTTAATAATTGGCGACAAGTGCATTGACATGTGACATGTAATAATTGGCGACAAGTGCATTGACTTGTGGCATGTAATAATTGGCGAAAAGTGCATTGACATGTGACATGTAATAATTGGCGACAAGTGCATTGACATGTGGCATGTAATAATTGGCGACAAGTGCATTGACTTGTGGCATTTAATAATTGGCGACAAGTGCATTGACATGTGACATGTAATAATTGGCGACAAGTGCATTGACTTGTGGCATGTAATAATTGGCGAAAAGTGCATTGACATGTGACATGTAATAATTGGCGACAAGTTCATTGACATGTCACATGTAATAACTGGAGACATGTGCATTGACATGTGACATGTAATAACTGGAGACATGTGCACTGACATAAGACATGTAATAATTGGCGACAAGTGCATTGACATGTGGCATGTAATAATTGGCGACAAGTGCATTGACTTGTGGCATTTAATAATTGGCGACAAGTGCATTGACATGTGACATGTAATAATTGGCGACAAGTGCATTGACTTGTGGCATGTAGTAATTGGCGAAAAGTGCATTGACATGTGACATGTAATAATTGGCGACAAGTTCATTGACATGTCACATGTAATAACTGGAGACATGTGCATTGACATGTGACATGTAATAACTGGAGACATGTGCACTGATATGAGACATGTAATAATTGGCGACAAGTTCATTGACATGTCACATGTAATAACTGGAGACATGTGCATTGACATGTGACATGTAATAACTGGAGACATGTGCACTGACATGAGACATGTAATAATTGGCGACAAGTGCATTGACTTGTGGCATGTAATAATTGGCGACAGGTGCATTGACATGTGACATGTAATAATAGGCGACAAGTGCCCTGACATGTGACATGTAATAACTGGAGACATGTGCACTGACATGAGACATGTAATAATTGGCAACAAGTGCATTGACATGTGGCATGTAATGATTGGCGACAAGGGCATTGACATGTGACATGTAATAATTGGCGACATGTGCATTGAGATGTGACATGTAATAACTGGAGACAGGTGCATTATGATGTGACATGTAATAATTGGCGCTAAGTTCTTTGACATGTGACATGTAATAATTGGCGACAGGTGCATTGAAATGTGACATGTAGTAAATGGTTACAAGTGCATTGAAATGTGACATGTAATAATTGGCGACACGTGCATTGAGATGTGAAAGAAATAATTGGCGACAGGTGCATGGACATGTGACATGTAATTATTGGCGACAGGTGCATTGAGATGTGACATGTAATAACTGGAGACAGGTGCATTGAGATGTGACATGTAATAATTGGCGACAAGTGCACTGACATGTGACATATAATAACTGCAGACATGTGCACTGACATGTGACATGTAATAATTGGCGACAAGTGCAGTGACATATGACACGTAATAATTGGCGACAAGTGCATTGAGATGCGACATGTAATAATTGGGGACATGTGCATTGACATGTGTCATGTAATAACTGGATACAAAGACATTGACATGTGTCATGTAGCAATTAGCGACAACTGCATTGAGATGTGATATGTAATAATTGGAGACCAGTGCATTGACATGAGACATGTAGTAAATGGCGACAGGTACATTGAGATGTGACATGTTATAATTGGCGACAAGTGCATTGAGATGTGACATGTAATAACTGGAGACAGGTGCATCGAGATGTAACATGTAATAATGGCAACAGGTGCATTGTGATGTGACATGTTATAACTGGAGACAGGTGCATTGAGATGTGACATGTAATAATTTGCGACAAGTGCACTGACATGTGACATGTAATAACTGGATATATGTGCACTGACATGTGACATGTAATAATTGGCGACAGGTGCATTGAGATGCGACATGTAATAATTGGGGACATGTGCATTGACATGTGTCATGTAATAACTGGATACAGAGACATTGACATGTGTCATGTAGCAATTAGCGACAACTGCATTGAGATGTGATATGTAATAATTTGCGACAAGTGCACTGACATGTGACATGTAATAATTGGCGACAAGTGCATTGACATGTGGCATGTAATAATTGGCGACAAGTGCATTGACTTGTGGCATTTAATAATTGGCGACAAGTGCATTGACATGTGACATGTAATAATTGGCGACAAGTGCATTGACTTGTGGCATGTAATAATTGGCGAAAAGTGCATTGACATGTGACATGTAATAATTGGCGACAAGTTCATTGACATGTCACATGTAATAACTGGAGACATGTGCATTGACATGTGACATGTAATAACTGGAGACATGTGCACTGACATAAGACATGTAATAATTGGCGACAAGTTCATTGACATGTGGCATGTAATAATTGGCGACAAGTGCATTGACTTGTGGCATTTAATAATTGGCGACAAGTGCATTGACATGTGACATGTAATAATTGGCGACAAGTTCATTGACATGTCACATCTAATAACTGAAGACATGTGCATTGACATGTGACATGTAATAACTGGAGACATGTGCACTGACATGAAACATGTAATAATTGGCGACAAGTGCATTGACATGTGGCATGTAATAATTGGCGACAAGTGCATTGACTTGTGGCATGTAATAATTGGCGACATGTGCATTGACATGTGACATGTAATAATAGGCGACAAGTGCACTGACATTTGACATGTAATAACTGGAGACATGTGCACTGACATGAGACATGTAATAATTGGCAACAAGTGCATTGACATGTGGCATGTAATGATTGGCGACAAGTGCATTGACATGTGACATGTATTAATTGGCGGCAAGTGCATTGACATGTGTCATGTAATAATAGGCAACAAGTGAATTGACATGTGACATGCAATAATTGGCGACAGGTGCATTGAGATGTGACATGTAATAATTGTCGACAAGTGCATTGACATGTGACATGTAATAATTGGCGACATGTGCATTGAGATGTGACATGTAATAACTGGAGACAGGTGCATTGAGATGTGACATGTAATAATTGGCGCTAAGTTCTTTGACATGTGACATGTAATAATTGGCGACAGGTGCATTGAGATGTGACATGTAATAATTGGCGACAAGTGCATTGACATGTGGCATGTAATAATTGGCGACAAGTGCATTGACTTGTGGCATGTAATAATTGGCGACATGTGCATTGACATGTGACATGTAATAATAGGCGACAAGTGCACTGACATGTGACATGTAATAACTGGAGACATGTGCATTGACATGAGACATGTAATAATTGGCAACAAGTGCATTGACATGTGGCATGTAATGATTGGCGACAAGTGCATTGACATGTGACATGTATTAATTGGTGGCAAGTGCATTGACATGTGTCATGTAATAATAGGCAACAAGTGAATTGACATGTGACATGCAATAATTGGCGACAGGTGCATGGACATGTGACATGTAATAATTGGCGACAGGTGCATTGAGATGTGACATATAATAACTGGAGACAGGTACATTGAAATGTGACATGTAATAATTGGCGAGAAGTGCACTGACATGTGACATATAATAACTGCAGACATGTGCATTGACAAGTGACATGTAATAAATGTCGACAAGTGCAGTGACATGTGACATGTAATAATTGGCGACAGGTGCATTGAGATGCGACATGTAATAATTGGCGACATGTGCATTGACATGTGTCATGTAATAACTGGATACAGAGACATTGACATGTGTCATGTAGCAATTAGCGACAACTGCGTTGACATGTGTCATGTAATAATTCGCGACAGTTGCATTGAGATGTAACATGTAATACCTGGAAACATGTGCATTGACATGTGTCATGTAATAATTGGCGACAAGTGCAGTGACATATGACACGTAATTATTGGCGACAAGTGCATTGAGATGTGACATGTAAAACTAGGTGACAAGTGCATTGACATGTGACATGTAATAATTGGCGACAGGTGCATTGACATGTGTCATGTAGCAATTAGCGACAACTGTATTGACATGTGTCATGTAATAAGTGGAGACAGGTGCATTGACGTGAGTCATGTAATAATTGGCGACACGTGCATTAACATGTGACATGTAATAATTGGCGACAGGTGCATTGAAATGTGTAATGTAATAATTGGCGACAGGTGCATTGAGATGCGACATGTAATAATTGGCGACATGTGCATTGACATGTGTCATGTAATAAATGGATACAGAGACATTGACATGTGTCATGTAGCAATTAGCGACAACTGCATTGACATGTGTCATGTAATAATTCGCGACAGTTGCATTGAGATGTAACATGTAATACCTGGAAACATGTGCATTGACATGTGTCATGTAATAATTGGAGACAAGTGCAGTGACATGTGGCATGTAATGATTGGCGACAAGTGCATTGACATGCGACATGTAATAATTGGCGAAAAGTGCATTCACATGTGTCATGTAGCAATTAGCGACAACTGCATTGACATGTGTCATGTAATAAGTGGGGACAGGTGCATTGACATGTGTCATGTAATAATTGGCGACAAGTGCATTGACATGTAACATGTAATAATTGGCGACATGTGCATTGAGATGTGACATGTAATAACTGGAGACAGGTGCATTATGATGTGACATGTAATAATTGGCGCTAAGTTCTTTGACATGTGACATGTAATAATTGGCGACAAGTGCACTGACATGTGACATGTAATAACTGGATATATGTGCACTGACATGTGACATGTAATAATTGGCGACAGGTGCATTGAGATGCGACATGTAATAATTGGGGACATGTGCATTGACATGTGTCATGTAATAACTGGATACAGAGACATTGACATGTGTCATGTAGCAATTAGCGACAACTGCATTGAGATGTGATATGTAATAATTGGCGACAAGTGCATTGACATGAGACATGTAGTAAATAGCGACAGGTACATTGAGATGTGACATGTTATAATTGGCGACAAGTACATTGAGATGTGACATGTAATAACTGGAGACAGGTGCATCGAGATGTAACATGTAATAATGGCAACAGATGCACTGTGATGTGACATGTTATAACTGGAGACAGGTGCATTGAGATGTGACATGTAGTAATTTGCGACAAGTGCACTGACATGTGACATGTAATAATTGGCGACAAGTGCATTGACATGTGGCATGTAATAATTGGCGACAAGTGCATTGACTTGTGGCATTTAATAATTGGCGACAAGTGCATTGACATGTGACATGTAATAATTGGCGACAAGTGCATTGACTTGTGGCATGTAATAATTGGCGAAAAGTGCATTGACATGTGACATGTAATAATTGGCGACAAGTGCATTGACATGTGGCATGTAATAATTGGCGACAAGTGCATTGACTTGTGGCATTTAATAATTGGCGACAAGTGCATTGACATGTGACATGTAATAATTGGCGACAAGTGCATTGACTTGTGGCATGTAATAATTGGCGAAAAGTGCATTGACATGTGACATGTAATAATTGGCGACAAGTTCATTGACATGTCACATTTAATAACTGGAGACATGTGCATTGACATGTGACATGTAATAACTGGAGGCATGTGCACTGACATAAGACATGTAATAATTGGCGACAAGTGCATTGACATGTGGCATGTAATAATTGGCGACAAGTGCATTGACTTGTGGCATTTAATAATTGGCGACAAGTGCATTGACATGTGACATGTAATAATTGGCGACAAGTGCATTGACTTGTGGCATGTAGTAATTGGCGAAAAGTGAATTGACATGTGACATGTAATAATTGGCGACAAGTTCATTGACATGTCACATGTAATAACTGGAGACATGTGCATTGACATGTGACATGTAATAACTGGAGACATGTGCACTGATATGAGACATGTAATAATTGGCGACAAGTTCATTGACATGTCACATGTAATAACTGGAGACATGTGCATTGACATGTGACATGTAATAACTGGAGACATGTGCACTGACATGAGACATGTAATAATTGGCGACAAGTGCATTGACTTGTGGCATGTAATAATTGGCGACAGGTGCATTGACATGTGACATGTAATAATAGGCGACAAGTGCCCTGACATGTGACATGTAATAACTGGAGACATGTGCACTGACATGAGACATGTAATAATTGGCAACAAGTGCATTGACATGTGGCATGTAATGATTGGCGACAAGTGCATTGACATGTGACATGTAATAATTGGCGACATGTGCATTGAGATGTGACATGTACTAACTGGAGACAGGTGCATTATGATGTGACATGTAATAATTGGCGCTAAGTTCTTTGACATGTGACATGTAATAATTGGCGACAGGTGCATTGAAATGTGACATGTAGTAAATGGTTACAAGTGCATTGAAATGTGACATGTAATAATTGGCGACACGTGCATTGAGATGTGAAAGAAATAATTGGCGACAGGTGCATGAACATGTGACATGTAATTATTGGCGACAGGTGCATTGAGATGTGACATGTAATAACTGGAGACAGGTGCATTGAGATGTGACATGTAATAATTGGCGACAAGTGCACTGACATGTGACATATAATAACTGCAGACATGTGCACTGACATGTGACATGTAATAATTGGCGACAAGTGCATTGACTTGTGGCATGTAATAATTGGCGACAAGTGCATTGAGATATGACATGTAATAATTGGCAATAAGTGCATTGAAATGTGCCATGTAATAATTCGCGACTGCTGCATTGAGATGTAACAAGTAATACCTGGAAACATGTGCATTGGCATGTGTCATGTAATAATTGGCGACAAGTGCAGTGACAAATGACACGTAATAATTGGCGACAAGTGCATTGAGATGCGACATGTAATAATTGGGGACATGTGCATTGACATGTATCATGTAATAACTGGATACAGAGACATTGACATGTGTCATGTAGCAATTGGCGACAACTGCATTGAGATGTGATATGTAATAATTGGCGACAAGTGCATTGAGATGTGACATGTAATAACTGGAGACAGGTGCATCGAGATGTAACATGTAATAATGGCAACAGGTGCATAGTGATGTAACATGTTATAACTGGAGACAGGTGCATTGAGATGTGACATGTAATAATTTGCGACAAGTGCACTGACATGTGACATGTAATAACTGGATATATGTGCACTGACATGTGACATGTAATAATTGGCGACAGGTGCATTGAGATGCGACATGTAATAATTGGGGACATGTGCATTGACATGTGTCATGTAATAACTGGATACAGAGACATTGACATGTGTCATGTAGCAATTAGCGACAACTGCATTGAGATGTGATATGTAATAATTGGCGACAAGTGCATTGACATGAGACATGTAGTAAATGGCGACAGGTACATTGAGATGTGACATGTTATAATTGGCGACAAGTGCATTGAGATGTGACATGTAATAACTGGAGGCAGGTGCATCGAGATGTAACATGTAATAATGGCAACAGATGCATTGTGATGTGACATGTTATAACTGGAGACAGGTGCATTGAGATGTGACATGTAGTAATTTGCGACAAGTGCACTGACATGTGACATGTAATAATTGGCGACAAGTGCATTGACATGTGGCATGTAATAATTGGCGACAAGTGCATTGACTTGTGGCATTTAATAATTGGCGACAAGTGCATTGACATGTGACATGTAATAATTGGCGACAAGTGCATTGACTTGTGGCATGTAATAATTGGCGAAAAGTGCATTGACATGTGACATGTAATAATTGGCGACAAGTTCATTGACATGTCACATGTAATAACTGGAGACATGTGCATTGACATGGTACATGTAATAACTGGAGACATGTGCACTGACATAAGACATGTAATAATTGGCGACAAGTGCATTGACATGTGGCATGTAATAATTGGTGACAAGTGCATTGACTTGTGGCATTTAATAATTGGCGACAAGTGCATTGACATGTGACATGTAATAATTGGCGACAAGTGCATTGACTTGTGGCATGTAATAATTGGCGACAAGTGCATTGACTTGTGGCATGTAATAATTGGCGAAACGTGCATTGACATGTGACTTGTAATCATTGGCGACAAGTTCATTGACATATCACATGTAATAACTGGAGACATGTGCATTGACATGTGACATGTAATAACTGGAGACATGTGCACTGACATGAGACATGTAATAATTGGCGACAAGTGCATTGACATGTGGCATGTAATAATTGGCGACAAGTGCATTGACTTGTGGCATGTAATAATTGGCGACAAGTGCATTGACATGTGACATGTAATAATTGGCGACAAGTGCACTGACATGTGACATGTAATAACTGGGGACATGTGCACTGACATGAGACATGTAATAATTGGCGACAAGTGCATTGACATGTGGCATGTAATGATTGGCGACAAGTGCATTGACATGTGACATGTATTAATTGGCGGCAAGTGCATTGACATGTGTCATGTAATATTATGCGACAAGTGAATTGACATGTGACATGCAATAATTGGCGACAGGTGCATTGAGATGTGACATGTAATAATTGGCGACAGGTGCATGGACATATGAAATGCAATAATTAGCGACAATTGCATTGACATGTGACATGTAATAATTGTCGACAAGTGCATTAACATGTGACATGTCATAATTGGCGACAGGTGTATTGAAATGTGACATGTAATAACTGGAGACAGGTGCATTGAGATGTGACATGTAATAATTGGCGCTAAGTTCTTTGACATGTGACATGTAATAATTGGTGACAGGTGCATTGACATGTGTAATGTAATAATTGGCGACAAGTGCATTGACATGCGACATGTAATAATTGGCAACATGTGCATTGAAATGTGAGATGTAGTAATTGGTTACAAGTGCATTGAAATGTGACATGTAATAATTGGCGACACGTGCATTGAGATGTGAAAGAAATAATTGGCGACAGGTGCATGAACATGTGACATGTAATTACTGGCGACAGGTGCATTGAGATGTGACATGTAATATCTGGAGACAAGTGCATTGACTTGTGGCATGTAATAATTGGCGACAAGTGCATAGAGATATGGCATGTAATAATTGGCGACAAGTGCATTGAAATGTGCCATGTAATAATTCGCGAGAGTTGCATTGAGATGTGACATGTAATAATTGGCGACACGTGCATTGAGATGTGAAAGTAATAATTGGCGACAGGTGCATGGACATGTGACATGTAATAATTGGCGACAGGTGCATTGAGATGTGACATGTAATAACTGGAGACAGGTGCATTGAAATGTGACATGTAATAATTGGCGACAAGTGCACTGACATGTGACATATAATAACTGCAGACATGTGCATTGACAAGTGACATGTAATAAATGTCGACAAGTGCAGTGACATGTGACATGTAATAATTGGCGACAGGTGCATTGAGATGCGACATGTAATAATTGGCGACATGTACATTGACATGTGTCATGTAATAACTGGATACAGAGACATTGACATGTGTCATGTAGCAATTAGCGACAACTGCATTGACATGTGTCATGTAATAATTCGCGACAGTTGCATTGAGATGTAACATGTAATACCTGGAAACATGTGCATTGACATGTGTCATGTAATAATTGGCGACAAGTGCAGTGACATATGACACGTAATTATTGGCGACAAGTGCATTGAGATGTGACATGTAAAACTAGGTGACAAGTGCATTGACATGTGACATGTAATAATTGACGACAAGTGCACTGACATGTGACATGTAATAACTGGAGACATGTGCACTGACATGAGACATGTAATAATTGGCGACAAGTGCATTGACATGTGGCATGTAATGATTGGCGACAAGTGCATTGTCATGTGACATGTAATAATTGGCGACAAGTGCATTGACATGTGGCATGTAATGATTGGCGACAAGTGCATTGACATGTGACATGTATTAATTGGCGGCAAGTGCATTGACATGTGTCATGTAATATTATGCGACAAGTGAATTGACATGTGACATGCAATAATTGGCGACAGGTGCATTGAGATGTGACATGTAATAATTGGCGACAGGTGCATGGACATATGAAATGCAATAATTAGCGACAATTGCATTGACATGTGACATGTAATAATTGTCGACAAGTGCATTGACATGTGACATGTCATAATTGGCGACAGGTGCATTGAGATGTGACATGTAATAACTGGAGAAAGGTGCATTGAGATGTGACATGTAATAATTGGCGCTAAGTTCTTTGACATGTGACATGTAATAATTGGTGACAGGTGCATTGACATGTGTAATGTAATAATTGGCGACAAGTGCATTGACATGCGACATGTAATAATTGGCAACATGTGCATTGAAATGTGACATGTAGTAATTGGTTACAAGTGCATTGAAATGTGACATGTAATAATTGGCGACACGTGCATTGAGATGTGAAAGAAATAATTGGCGACAGGTGCATGAACATGTGACATGTAATTACTGGCGACAGGTGCATTGAGATGTGACATGTAATAACTGGAGACAGGTGCATTGAGATGTGACATGTAATAATTGGCGACAAGTGCACTGACATGTGACATATAATAACTGCAGACATGTGCACTGACATGTGACATGTAATAATTGGCGACAAGTGCATTGACTTGTGGCATGTAATAATTGGCGACAAGTGCATTGAGATATGACATGTAATAATTGGCAACAAGTGCATTGAAATGTGCCATGTAATAATTCGCGACTGCTGCATTGAGATGTAACAAGTAATACCTGGAAACATGTGCATTGGCATGTGTCATGTAATAATTGGCGACAAGTGCAGTGACAAATGACACGTAATAATTGGCGACAAGTGCATTGAGATGTGTCATGTAATAATTGGGGACATGTGCATTGACATGTGTCATGTAATAACTGGATACAGAGACATTGACATGTGTCATGTAGCAATTAGCGACAACTGCATTGAGATGTGATATGTAATAATTGGAGACAAGTGCATTGACATGAGACATGTAGTAAATGGCGACAGGTACATTGAGATGTGACATGTTATAATTGGCGACAAGTGCTTTGAGATGTGACATGTAATAACTGGAGACAGGTGCATCGAGATGTAACATGTAATAATGGCAACAGGTGCATTGTGATGTAACATGTTATAACTGGAGACAGGTGCATTGAGATGTGACATGTAATAATTTGCGACAAGTGCACTGACATGTGACATGTAATAACTGGATATATGTGCACTGACATGTGTCATGTAATAATTGGCGACAGGTGCATTGAGATGCGACATGTAATAATTGGGGACATGTGCATTGACATGTGTCATGTAATAACTGGATACAGAGACATTGACATGTGTCATGTAGCAATTAGCGACAACTGCATTGAGATGTGATATGTAATAATTGGCGACAAGTGCATTGACATGAGACATGTAGTAAATAGCGACAGGTACATTGAGATGTGACATGTTATAATTGGCGACAAGTGCATTGAGATGTGACATGTAATAACTGGAGACAGGTGCATCGAGATGTAACATGTAATAATGGCAACAGATGCATTGTGATGTGACATGTTATAACTGGAGACAGGTGCATTGAGATGTGACATGTAGTAATTTGCGACAAGTGCACTGACATGTGACATGTAATAATTGGCGACAAGTGCATTGACATGTGGCATGTAATAATTGGCGACAAGTGCATTGACTTGTGGCATTTAATAATTGACGACAAGTGCATTGACATGTGACATGTAATAATTGGCGACAAGTGCATTGACTTGTGGCATGTAATAATTGGCGAAAAGTGCATTGACATGTGACATGTAATAATTGGCGACAAGTTCATTGACATGTCACATGTAATAACTGGAGACATGTGCATTGACATGTGACATGTAATAACTGGAGACATGTGCACTGACATAAGACATGTAATAATTGGCGACAAGTGCATTGACATGTGGCATGTAATAATTGGCGACAAGTGCATTGACTTGTGGCATTTAATAATTGGCGACAAGTGCATTGACATGTGACATGTAATAATTGGCGACAAGTGCATTGACTTGTGGCATGTAGTAATTGGCGAAAAGTGCATTGACATGTGACATGTAATAATTGGCGACAAGTTCATTGACATGTCACATGTAATAACTGGAGACATGTGCATTGACATGTGACATGTAATAACTGGAGACATGTGCACTGATATGAGACATGTAATAATTGGCGACAAGTTCATTGACATGTCACATGTAATAACTGGAGACATGTGCATTGACATGTGACATGTAATAACTGGAGACATGTGCACTGACATGAGACATGTAATAATTGGCGACAAGTGCATTGACTTGTGGCATGTAATAATTGGCGACAAGTGCATTGACATGTGACATGTAATAATAGGCGACAAGTGCACTGACATGTGACATGTAATAACTGGAGACATGTGCACTGACATGAGACATGTAATAATTGGCAACAAGTGCATTGACATGTGGCATGTAATGATTGGCGACAAGTGCATTGACATGTGACATGTAATAATTGGCGACATGTGCATTGAGATGTGACATGTAATAACTGGAGACAGGTGCATTATGATGTGACATGTAATAATTGGCGCTAAGTTCTTTGACATGTGACATGTAATAATTGGCGACAAGTGCACTGACATGTGACATGTAATAACTGGATATATGTGCACTGACATGTGACATGTAATAATTGGCGACAGGTGCATTGAGATGCGACATGTAATAATTGGGGACATGTGCATTGACATGTGTCATGTAATAACTGGATACAGAGACATTGACATGTGTCATGTAGCAATTAGCGACAACTGCATTGAGATGTGATATGTAATAATTGGCGACAAGTGCATTGACATGAGACATGTAGTAAATAGCGACAGGTACATTGAGATGTGACATGTTATAATTGGCGACAAGTACATTGAGATGTGACATGTAATAACTGGAGACAGGTGCATCGAGATGTAACATGTAATAATGGCAACAGATGCACTGTGATGTGACATGTTATAACTGGAGACAGGTGCATTGAGATGTGACATGTAGTAATTTGCGACAAGTGCACTGACATGTGACATGTAATAATTGGCGACAAGTGCATTGACATGTGGCATGTAATAATTGGCGACAAGTGCATTGACTTGTGGCATTTAATAATTGGCGACAAGTGCATTGACATGTGACATGTAATAATTGGCGACAAGTGCATTGACTTGTGGCATGTAATAATTGGCGAAAAGTGCATTGACATGTGACATGTAATAATTGGCGACAAGTGCATTGACATGTGGCATGTAATAATTGGCGACAAGTGCATTGACTTGTGGCATTTAATAATTGGCGACAAGTGCATTGACATGTGACATGTAATAATTGGCGACAAGTGCATTGACTTGTGGCATGTAATAATTGGCGAAAAGTGCATTGACATGTGACATGTAATAATTGGCGACAAGTTCATTGACATGTCACATGTAATAACTGGAGACATGTGCATTGACATGTGACATGTAATAACTGGAGACATGTGCACTGACATAAGACATGTAATAATTGGCGACAAGTGCATTGACATGTGGCATGTAATAATTGGCGACAAGTGCATTGACTTGTGGCATTTAATAATTGGCGACAAGTGCATTGACATGTGACATGTAATAATTGGCGACAAGTGCATTGACTTGTGGCATGTAGTAATTGGCGAAAAGTGCATTGACATGTGACATGTAATAATTGGCGACAAGTTCATTGACATGTCACATGTAATAACTGGAGACATGTGCATTGACATGTGACATGTAATAACTGGAGACATGTGCACTGATATGAGACATGTAATAATTGGCGACAAGTTCATTGACATGTCACATGTAATAACTGGAGACATGTGCATTGACATGTGACATGTAATAACTGGAGACATGTGCACTGACATGAGACATGTAATAATTGGCGACAAGTGCATTGATTTGTGGCATGTAATAATTGGCGACAGGTGCATTGACATGTGACATGTAATAATAGGCGACAAGTGCCCTGACATGTGACATGTAATAACTGGAGACATGTGCACTGACATGAGACATGTAATAATTGGCAACAAGTGCATTGACATGTGGCATGTAATGATTGGCGACAAGGGCATTGACATGTGACATGTAATAATTGGCGACATGTGCATTGAGATGTGACATGTAATAACTGGAGACAGGTGCATTATGATGTGACATGTAATAATTGGCGCTAAGTTCTTTGACATGTGACATGTAATAATTGGCGACAGGTGCATTGAAATGTGACATGTAGTAAATGGTTACAAGTGCATTGAAATGTGACATGTAATAATTGGCGACACGTGCATTGAGATGTGAAAGAAATAATTGGCGACAGGTGCATGGACATGTGACATGTAATTATTGGCGACAGGTGCATTGAGATGTGACATGTAATAACTGGAGACATGTGCACTGACATAAGACATGTAATAATTGGCGACAAGTGCATTGACATGTGGCATGTAATAATTGGCGACAAGTGCATTGACTTGTGGCATTTAATAATTGGCGACAAGTGCATTGACATGTGACATGTAATAATTGGCGACAAGTGCATTGACTTGTGGCATGTAGTAATTGGCGAAAAGTGCATTGACATGTGACATGTAATAATTGGCGACAAGTTCATTGACATGTCACATGTAATAACTGGAGACATGTGCATTGACATGTGACATGTAATAACTGGAGACATGTGCACTGATATGAGACATGTAATAATTGGCGACAAGTTCATTGACATGTCACATGTAATAACTGGAGACATGTGCATTGACATGTGACATGTAATAACTGGAGACATGTGCACTGACATGAGACATGTAATAATTGGCGACAAGTGCATTGACTTGTGGCATGTAATAATTGGCGACAAGTGCATTGACATGTGACATGTAATAATAGGCGACAAGTGCACTGACATGTGACATGTAATAACTGGAGACATGTGCACTGACATGAGACATGTAATAATTGGCAACAAGTGCATTGACATGTGGCATGTAATGATTGGCGACAAGTGCATTGACATGTGACATGTAATAATTGGCGACATGTGCATTGAGATGTGACATGTAATAACTGGAGACAGGTGCATTATGATGTGACATGTAATAATTGGCGCTAAGTTCTTTGACATGTGACATGTAATAATTGGCGACAAGTGCCCTGACATGTGACATGTAATAACTGGATATATGTGCACTGACATGTGACATGTAATAATTGGCGACAGGTGCATTGAGATGCGACATGTAATAATTGGGGACATGTGCATTGACATGTGTCATGTAATAACTGGATACAGAGACATTGACATGTGTCATGTAGCAATTAGCGACAACTGCATTGAGATGTGATATGTAATAATTGGCGACAAGTGCATTGACATGAGACATGTAGTAAATAGCGACAGGTACATTGAGATGTGACATGTTATAATTGGCGACAAGTACATTGAGATGTGACATGTAATAACTGGAGACAGGTGCATCGAGATGTAACATGTTATAATGGCAACAGATGCACTGTGATGTGACATGTTATAACTGGAGACAGGTGCATTGAGATGTGACATGTAGTAATTTGCGACAAGTGCACTGACATGTGACATGTAATAATTGGCGACAAGTGCATTGACATGTGGCA
Source organism: Saccoglossus kowalevskii (assembly GCF_978046115.1). NCBI lineage: Eukaryota > Metazoa > Hemichordata > Enteropneusta > Harrimaniidae > Saccoglossus > Saccoglossus kowalevskii. The sequence continues at coordinate 1,680,155 of NC_140647.1, read as the reverse complement.
TGTAATAATTGGCGACAAGTGCATTGACTTGTGGCATTTAATAATTGGCGACAAGTGCATTGACATGTGACATGTAATAATTGGCGACAAGTGCATTGACTTGTGGCATGTAATAATTGGCGAAAAGTGCATTGACATGTGACATGTAATAATTGGCGACAAGTGCATTGACATGTGGCATGTAATAATTGGCGACAAGTGCATTGACTTGTGGCATTTAATAATTGGCGACAAGTGCATTGACATGTGACATGTAATAATTGGCGACAAGTGCATTGACTTGTGGCATGTAATAATTGGCGAAAAGTGCATTGACATGTGACATGTAATAATTGGCGACAAGTTCATTGACATGTCACATGTAATAACTGGAGACATGTGCATTGACATGTGACATGTAATAACTGGAGACATGTGCACTGACATAAGACATGTAATAATTGGCGACAAGTGCATTGACATGTGGCATGTAATAATTGGCGACAATTGCATTGACTTGTGGCATTTAATAATTGGCGACAAGTGCATTGACATGTGACATGTAATAATTGGCGACAAGTGCATTGACTTGTGGCATGTAGTAATTGGCGAAAAGTGCATTGACATGTGACATGTAATAATTGGCGACAAGTTCATTGACATGTCACATGTAATAACTGGAGACATGTGCATTGACATGTGACATGTAATAACTGGAGACATGTGCACTGATATGAGACATGTAATAATTGGCGACAAGTTCATTGACATGTCACATGTAATAACTGGAGACATGTGCATTGACATGTGACATGTAATAACTGGAGACATGTGCACTGACATGAGACATGTAATAATTGGCGACAAGTGCATTGACTTGTGGCATGTAATAATTGGCGACAGGTGCATTGACATGTGACATGTAATAATAGGCGACAAGTGCCCTGACATGTGACATGTAATAACTGGAGACATGTGCACTGACATGAGACATGTAATAATTGGCAACAAGTGCATTGACATGTGGCATGTAATGATTGGCGACAAGGGCATTGACATGTGACATGTAATAATTGGCGACATGTGCATTGAGATGTGACATGTAATAACTGGAGACAGGTGCATTATGATGTGACATGTAATAATTGGCGCTAAGTTCTTTGACATGTGACATGTAATAATTGGCGACAGGTGCATTGAAATGTGACATGTAGTAAATGGTTACAAGTGCATTGAAATGTGACATGTAATAATTGGCGACACGTGCATTGAGATGTGAAAGAAATAATTGGCGACAGGTGCATGGACATGTGACATGTAATTATTGGCGACAGGTGCATTGAGATGTGACATGTAATAACTGGAGACAGGTGCATTGAGATGTGACATGTAATAATTGGCGACAAGTGCACTGACATGTGACATATAATAACTGCAGACATGTGCACTGACATGTGACATGTAATAATTGGCGACAAGTGCAGTGACATATGACACGTAATAATTGGCGACAAGTGCATTGAGATGCGACATGTAATAATTGGGGACATGTGCATTGACATGTGTCATGTAATAACTGGATACAAAGACATTGACATGTGTCATGTAGCAATTAGCGACAACTGCATTGAGATGTGATATGTAATAATTGGAGACCAGTGCATTGACATGAGACATGTAGTAAATGGCGACAGGTACATTGAGATGTGACATGTTATAATTGGCGACAAGTGCATTGAGATGTGACATGTAATAACTGGAGACAGGTGCATCGAGATGTAACATGTAATAATGGCAACAGGTGCATTGTGATGTGACATGTTATAACTGGAGACAGGTGCATTGAGATGTGACATGTAATAATTTGCGACAAGTGCACTGACATGTGACATGTAATAACTGGATATATGTGCACTGACATGTGACATGTAATAATTGGCGACAGGTGCATTGAGATGCGACATGTAATAATTGGGGACATGTGCATTGACATGTGTCATGTAATAACTGGATACAGAGACATTGACATGTGTCATGTAGCAATTAGCGACAACTGCATTGAAATGTGATATGTAATAATTTTTGCGACAAGTGCACTGACATGTGACATGTAATAATTGGCGACAAGTGCATTGACATGTGGCATGTAATAATTGGCGACAAGTGCATTGACTTGTGGCATTTAATAATTGGCGACAAGTGCATTGACATGTGACATGTAATAATTGGCGACAAGTGCATTGACTTGTGGCATGTAATAATTGGCGAAAAGTGCATTGACATGTGACATGTAATAATTGGCGACAAGTTCATTGACATGTCACATGTAATAACTGGAGACATGTGCATTGACATGTGACATGTAATAACTGGAGACATGTGCACTGACATAAGACATGTAATAATTGGCGACAAGTTCATTGACATGTGGCATGTAATAATTGGCGACAAGTGCATTGACTTGTGGCATTTAATAATTGGCGACAAGTGCATTGACATGTGACATGTAATAATTGGCGACAAGTTCATTGACATGTCACATCTAATAACTGAAGACATGTGCATTGACATGTGACATGTAATAACTGGAGACATGTGCACTGACATGAAACATGTAATAATTGGCGACAAGTGCATTGACATGTGGCATGTAATAATTGGCGACAAGTGCATTGACTTGTGGCATGTAATAATTGGCGACATGTGCATTGACATGTGACATGTAATAATAGGCGACAAGTGCACTGACATTTGACATGTAATAACTGGAGACATGTGCACTGACATGAGACATGTAATAATTGGCAACAAGTGCATTGACATGTGGCATGTAATGATTGGCGACAAGTGCATTGACATGTGACATGTATTAATTGGCGGCAAGTGCATTGACATGTGTCATGTAATAATAGGCAACAAGTGAATTGACATGTGACATGCAATAATTGGCGACAGGTGCATTGAGATGTGACATGTAATAATTGTCGACAAGTGCATTGACATGTGACATGTAATAATTGGCGACATGTGCATTGAGATGTGACATGTAATAACTGGAGACAGGTGCATTGAGATGTGACATGTAATAATTGGCGCTAAGTTCTTTGACATGTGACATGTAATAATTGGCGACAGGTGCATTGAGATGTGACATGTAATAATTGGCGACAAGTGCATTGACATGTGGCATGTAATAATTGGCGACAAGTGCATTGACTTGTGGCATGTAATAATTGGCGACATGTGCATTGACATGTGACATGTAATAATAGGCGACAAGTGCACTGACATGTGACATGTAATAACTGGAGACATGTGCATTGACATGAGACATGTAATAATTGGCAACAAGTGCATTGACATGTGGCATGTAATGATTGGCGACAAGTGCATTGACATGTGACATGTATTAATTGGTGGCAAGTGCATTGACATGTGTCATGTAATAATAGGCAACAAGTGAATTGACATGTGACATGCAATAATTGGCGACAGGTGCATGGACATGTGACATGTAATAATTGGCGACAGGTGCATTGAGATGTGACATATAATAACTGGAGACAGGTACATTGAAATGTGACATGTAATAATTGGCGAGAAGTGCACTGACATGTGACATATAATAACTGCAGACATGTGCATTGACAAGTGACATGTAATAAATGTCGACAAGTGCAGTGACATGTGACATGTAATAATTGGCGACAGGTGCATTGAGATGCGACATGTAATAATTGGCGACATGTGCATTGACATGTGTCATGTAATAACTGGATACAGAGACATTGACATGTGTCATGTAGCAATTAGCGACAACTGCGTTGACATGTGTCATGTAATAATTCGCGACAGTTGCATTGAGATGTAACATGTAATACCTGGAAACATGTGCATTGACATGTGTCATGTAATAATTGGCGACAAGTGCAGTGACATATGACACGTAATTATTGGCGACAAGTGCATTGAGATGTGACATGTAAAACTAGGTGACAAGTGCATTGACATGTGACATGTAATAATTGGCGACAGGTGCATTGACATGTGTCATGTAGCAATTAGCGACAACTGTATTGACATGTGTCATGTAATAAGTGGAGACAGGTGCATTGACGTGAGTCATGTAATAATTGGCGACACGTGCATTAACATGTGACATGTAATAATTGGCGACAGGTGCATTGAAATGTGTAATGTAATAATTGGCGACAGGTGCATTGAGATGCGACATGTAATAATTGGCGACATGTGCATTGACATGTGTCATGTAATAAATGGATACAGAGACATTGACATGTGTCATGTAGCAATTAGCGACAACTGCATTGACATGTGTCATGTAATAATTCGCGACAGTTGCATTGAGATGTAACATGTAATACCTGGAAACATGTGCATTGACATGTGTCATGTAATAATTGGAGACAAGTGCAGTGACATGTGGCATGTAATGATTGGCGACAAGTGCATTGACATGCGACATGTAATAATTGGCGAAAAGTGCATTCACATGTGTCATGTAGCAATTAGCGACAACTGCATTGACATGTGTCATGTAATAAGTGGGGACAGGTGCATTGACATGTGTCATGTAATAATTGGCGACAAGTGCATTGACATGTAACATGTAATAATTGGCGACATGTGCATTGAGATGTGACATGTAATAACTGGAGACAGGTGCATTATGATGTGACATGTAATAATTGGCGCTAAGTTCTTTGACATGTGACATGTAATAATTGGCGACAAGTGCACTGACATGTGACATGTAATAACTGGATATATGTGCACTGACATGTGACATGTAATAATTGGCGACAGGTGCATTGAGATGCGACATGTAATAATTGGGGACATGTGCATTGACATGTGTCATGTAATAACTGGATACAGAGACATTGACATGTGTCATGTAGCAATTAGCGACAACTGCATTGAGATGTGATATGTAATAATTGGCGACAAGTGCATTGACATGAGACATGTAGTAAATAGCGACAGGTACATTGAGATGTGACATGTTATAATTGGCGACAAGTACATTGAGATGTGACATGTAATAACTGGAGACAGGTGCATCGAGATGTAACATGTAATAATGGCAACAGATGCACTGTGATGTGACATGTTATAACTGGAGACAGGTGCATTGAGATGTGACATGTAGTAATTTGCGACAAGTGCACTGACATGTGACATGTAATAATTGGCGACAAGTGCATTGACATGTGGCATGTAATAATTGGCGACAAGTGCATTGACTTGTGGCATTTAATAATTGGCGACAAGTGCATTGACATGTGACATGTAATAATTGGCGACAAGTGCATTGACTTGTGGCATGTAATAATTGGCGAAAAGTGCATTGACATGTGACATGTAATAATTGGCGACAAGTGCATTGACATGTGGCATGTAATAATTGGCGACAAGTGCATTGACTTGTGGCATTTAATAATTGGCGACAAGTGCATTGACATGTGACATGTAATAATTGGCGACAAGTGCATTGACTTGTGGCATGTAATAATTGGCGAAAAGTGCATTGACATGTGACATGTAATAATTGGCGACAAGTTCATTGACATGTCACATTTAATAACTGGAGACATGTGCATTGACATGTGACATGTAATAACTGGAGGCATGTGCACTGACATAAGACATGTAATAATTGGCGACAAGTGCATTGACATGTGGCATGTAATAATTGGCGACAAGTGCATTGACTTGTGGCATTTAATAATTGGCGACAAGTGCATTGACATGTGACATGTAATAATTGGCGACAAGTGCATTGACTTGTGGCATGTAGTAATTGGCGAAAAGTGAATTGACATGTGACATGTAATAATTGGCGACAAGTTCATTGACATGTCACATGTAATAACTGGAGACATGTGCATTGACATGTGACATGTAATAACTGGAGACATGTGCACTGATATGAGACATGTAATAATTGGCGACAAGTTCATTGACATGTCACATGTAATAACTGGAGACATGTGCATTGACATGTGACATGTAATAACTGGAGACATGTGCACTGACATGAGACATGTAATAATTGGCGACAAGTGCATTGACTTGTGGCATGTAATAATTGGCGACAGGTGCATTGACATGTGACATGTAATAATAGGCGACAAGTGCCCTGACATGTGACATGTAATAACTGGAGACATGTGCACTGACATGAGACATGTAATAATTGGCAACAAGTGCATTGACATGTGGCATGTAATGATTGGCGACAAGTGCATTGACATGTGACATGTAATAATTGGCGACATGTGCATTGAGATGTGACATGTACTAACTGGAGACAGGTGCATTATGATGTGACATGTAATAATTGGCGCTAAGTTCTTTGACATGTGACATGTAATAATTGGCGACAGGTGCATTGAAATGTGACATGTAGTAAATGGTTACAAGTGCATTGAAATGTGACATGTAATAATTGGCGACACGTGCATTGAGATGTGAAAGAAATAATTGGCGACAGGTGCATGGACATGTGACATGTAATTATTGGCGACAGGTGCATTGAGATGTGACATGTAATAACTGGAGACAGGTGCATTGAGATGTGACATGTAATAATTGGCGACAAGTGCACTGACATGTGACATATAATAACTGCAGACATGTGCACTGACATGTGACATGTAATAATTGGCGACAAGTGCAGTGACATATGACACGTAATAATTGGCGACAAGTGCATTGAGATGCGACATGTAATAATTGGGGACATGTGCATTGACATGTGTCATGTAATAACTGGATACAAAGACATTGACATGTGTCATGTAGCAATTAGCGACAACTGCATTGAGATGTGATATGTAATAATTGGAGACCAGTGCATTGACATGAGACATGTAGTAAATGGCGACAGGTACATTGAGATGTGACATGTTATAATTGGCGACAAGTGCATTGAGATGTGACATGTAATAACTGGAGACAGGTGCATCGAGATGTAACATGTAATAATGGCAACAGGTGCATTGTGATGTGACATGTTATAACTGGAGACAGGTGCATTGAGATGTGACATGTAATAATTTGCGACAAGTGCACTGACATGTGACATGTAATAACTGGATATATGTGCACTGACATGTGACATGTAATAATTGGCGACAGGTGCATTGAGATGCGACATGTAATAATTGGGGACATGTGCATTGACATGTGTCATGTAATAACTGGATACAGAGACATTGACATGTGTCATGTAGCAATTAGCGACAACTGCATTGAGATGTGATATGTAATAATTTGCGACAAGTGCACTGACATGTGACATGTAATAATTGGCGACAAGTGTAGTGCATTGACATGTGGCATGTAATAATTGGCGACAAGTGCATTGACTTGTGGCATTTAATAATTGGCGACAAGTGCATTGACATGTGACATGTAATAATTGGCGACAAGTGCATTGACTTGTGGCATGTAATAATTGGCGAAAAGTGCATTGACATGTGACATGTAATAATTGGCGACAAGTTCATTGACATGTCACATGTAATAACTGGAGACATGTGCATTGACATGTGACATGTAATAACTGGAGACATGTGCACTGACATAAGACATGTAATAATTGGCGACAAGTTCATTGACATGTGGCATGTAATAATTGGCGACAAGTGCATTGACTTGTGGCATTTAATAATTGGCGACAAGTGCATTGACATGTGACATGTAATAATTGGCGACAAGTTCATTGACATGTCACATCTAATAACTGGAGACATGTGCATTGACATGTGACATGTAATAACTGGAGACATGTGCACTGACATGAAACATGTAATAATTGGCGACAAGTGCATTGACATGTGGCATGTAATAATTGGCGACAAGTGCATTGACTTGTGGCATGTAATAATTGGCGACATGTGCATTGACATGTGACATGTAATAATAGGCGACAAGTGCACTGACATGTGACATGTAATAACTGGAGACATGTGCACTGACATGAGACATGTAATAATTGGCAACAAGTGCATTGACATGTGGCATGTAATGATTGGCGACAAGTGCATTGACATGTGACATGTATTAATTGGCGGCAAGTGCATTGACATGTGTCATGTAATAATAGGCAACAAGTGAATTGACATGTGACATGCAATAATTGGCGACAGGTGCATTGAGATGTGACATGTAATAATTGTCGACAAGTGCATTGACATGTGACATGTAATAATTGGCGACATGTGCATTGAGATGTGACATGTAATAACTGGAGACAGGTGCATTGAGATGTGACATGTAATAATTGGCGCTAAGTTCTTTGACATGTGACATGTAATAATTGGCGACAGGTGCATTGAGATGTGACATGTAATAATTGGCGACAAGTGCATTGACATGTGGCATGTAATAATTGGCGACAAGTGCATTGACTTGTGGCATGTAATAATTGGCGACATGTGCATTGACATGTGACATGTAATAATAGGCGACAAGTGCACTGACATGTGACATGTAATAACTGGAGACATGTGCATTGACATGAGACATGTAATAATTGGCAACAAGTGCATTGACATGTGGCATGTAATGATTGGCGACAAGTTCATTGACATGTGACATGTATTAATTGGCGGCAAGTGCATTGACATGTGTCATGTAATAATAGGCAACAAGTGAATTGACATGTGACATGCAATAATTGGCGACAGGTGCATTGAGATGTGACATGTAATAATTGTCGACAAGTGCATTGACATGTGACATGTAATAATTGGCGACATGTGCATTGAGATGTGACATGTAATAACTGGAGACAGGTGCATTGAGATGTGACATGTAATAATTGGCGCTAAGTTCTTTGACATGTGACATGTAATAATTGGCGACAGGTGCATTGAGATGTGACATGTAATAATTGGCGACAAGTGCATTGACATGTGACATGTAATAATTCGCGACAGTTGCATTGACATGTTGCATTGACATGTGACATGTAATAATTGGCGACAAGTGCATTGACTTGTGGCATGTAATAATCGGCGACAAGTGCATTGAGATATGACATGTAATAATTGGCGACAAGTGCATTGAAATGTGCCATGTAATAATTCGCGACAGTTGCATTGAGATGTGACATGTAATAATTGGCGACACGTGCATTGAGATGTGAAAGTAATAATTGGCGACAGGTGCATGGACATGTGACATGTAATAATTGGCGACAGGTGCATTGAGATGTGACATATAATAACTGGAGACAGGTGCATTGAAATGTGACATGTAATAATTGGCGAGAAGTGCACTGACATGTGACATATAATAACTGCAGACATGTGCATTGACAAGTGACATGTAATAAATGTCGACAAATGCAGTGACATGTGACATGTAATAATTGGCGACAGGTGCATTGAGATGCGACATGTAATAATTGGCGACATGTGCATTGACATGTGTCATGTAATAACTGGATACAGAGACATTGACATGTGTCATGTAGCAATTAGCGACAACTGCATTGACATGTGTCATGTAATAATTCGCGACAGTTGCATTGAGATGTAACATGTAATACCTGGAAACATGTGCATTGACATGTGTCATGTAATAATTGGCGACAAGTGCAGTGACATATGACACGTAATTATTGGCGACAAGTGCATTGAGATGTGACATGTAAAACTAGGTGACAAGTGCATTGACATGTGACATGTAATAATTGGCGACAGGTGCATTGACGTGAGTCATGTAATAATTGGCGACACGTGCATTAACATGTGACATTTAATAATTGGCGACAGGTGCATTGAAATATGTAATGTAATAATTGGCGACAGGTGCATTGAGATGCGACATGTAATAATTGGCGACATGTGCATTGACATGTGTCATGTAATAAATGGATACAGAGACATTGACATGTGTCATGTAGCAATTAGCGACAACTGCATTGACATGTGTCATGTAATAATTCGCGACAGTTGCATTGAGATGTAACATGTAATACCTGGAAACATGTGCATTGACATGTGTCATGTAATAATTGGCGACAAGTGCAGTGACATGTGGCATGTAATGATTGGCGACAAGTGCATTGACATGCGACATGTAATAATTGGCGAAAAGTGCATTCACATGTGTCATGTAGCAATTAGCGACAACTGCATTGACATGTGTCATGTAATAAGTGGGGACAGGTGCATTGACATGTGTCATGTAATAATTGGCGACAAGTGCATTGACATGTAACATGTAATAATTGGCGACAGCTGCATTGAAATGTAACATGTAATAACAGGAGACATGTGCATTGACATGTGACATGTAATAACTGGAGACATGTGCACTGACATGAGACATGTAATAATTAGCGACAAGTGCATTGACATGTGGCATGTAATAATTGGCGACAAGTGCATTAACTTGTGGCATTTAATATTTGGCGACAAGTGCATTGACATGTGACATGTAATAATTGGCGACAAGTGCATTGACTTGTGGCATGCAATAATTGGCGAAAAGTGCATTGACATGTGATATGTAATAATTGGCGACAAGTGCATTGACATGTGACATGTAATAATTGGCGACAAGTGCACCTACATGTGACATGTAATAACTGGAGACATGTGCACTGACATGAGACATGTAATAATTGGCGACAAGTGCATTGACATGTGGCATGTAATGATTGGCGACAAGTGCATTGACATGTGACATGTATTAATTGGCGGCAAGTGCATTGACACGTGTCATGTAATAATAGGCGACAGGTGCATGGACATATGAAATGCAAAAATTAGCGACAATTGCATTGACATGTGACATGTAATAATTGTCGACAAGTGCATTGACATGTGACATGTAATAATTGGCGACAGGTGCATTGAGATGTGACATGTAATAACTGGAGACAGGTGCATTGAGATGTGACATGTAATAATTGGCGCTAAGTTCTTTGACATGTGACATGTAATAATTGGTGACAGGTGCATTGACATGTGTAATGTAATAATTGGCGACAAGTGCATTGACATGCGACATGTAATAATTGGCAACATGTGCATTGAAATGTGACATGTAGTAATTGGTTACAAGTGCATTGAAATGTGACATGTAATAATTGGCGACACGTGCATTGAGATGTGAAAGTAATAATTGGCGACAGGTGCATGGACATGTGACATGTAATTATTGGCGACAGGTGCATTGAGATGTGACATGTAATAACTGGAGACAGGTGCATTGAGATGTGACATGTAATAATTGGCGACAAGTGCACTGACATGTGACATATAATAAATGCAGACATGTGCATTGAGATATGACATGTAATAATTGGCAACAAGTGCATTGAAATGTGCCATGTAATAATTCGCGACTGCTGCATTGAGATGTAACAAGTAATACCTGGAAACATGTGCATTGACATGTGTCATGTAATAATTGGCGACAAGTGCAGCGACATATGACACGTAATAATTGGCGACAAGTGCATTGAGATGCGACATGTAATAATTGGGGACATGTGCATTGACATGTGTCATGTAATAACTGGATACAGAGACATTGACATGTGACATGTAGAAATTAGCGACAACTGCATTGAGATGTGATATGTAATAATTGGAGACAAGTGCATTGACATGAGACATGTAGTAAATGGCGACAGGTACATTGAGATGTGACATGTTATAATTGGCGACAAGTGCATTGAGATGTGACATGTAATAACTGGAGACAGGTGCATCGAGATGTAACATGTAATAATGGCAACAGGTGCATTGTGATGTGACATGTTATAACTGGAGACAGGTGCATTGAGATGTGACATGTAATAATTTGCGACAAGTGCACTGACATGTGACATGTAATAACTGGATACATGTGCACTGACATGTGACATGTAATAATTGGCGACAGGTGCATTGAGATGCGACATGTAGTAATTGGGGACATGTGCATTGACATGTGTCATGTAATAACTGGATACAGAGACATTGACATGTGTCATGTAGCAATTAGCGACAACTGCATTGAGATGTGATATGTAATAATTGGCGACAAGTGCATTGACATGAGACATGTAGTAAATGGCGACAGGTACATTGAGATGTGACATGTTATAATTGGCGTCAAGTGCATTGAGATGTGACATGTAATAACTGGAGACAGGTGCATCGAGATGTAACATGTAATAATGGCAACAGGTGCATTGTGATGTGACATGTTATAACTGGAGACAGGTGCATTGAGATGTGACATGTAGTAATTTGCGACAAGTGCACTGACATGTGACATGTAATAATTGGATACATGTGCACTGACATGTGACATGTAATAATTGGCGACAAGTGCATTGACATGTGGCATGTAATAATTGGCAACAGGTGCATTGTGATGTGACATGTTATAACTGGAGACAGGTGCATTGAGATGTGACATGTAATAATTTGCGACAAGTGCACTGACATGTGACATGTAATAACTGGATACACGTGCACTGACATATGACATGTAATAATTGGCGACAAGTGCATTGACATGTGGCATGTAATAATTGGCGACAAGTGCATTGACTTGTGGCATGTAATAATTGGCGACAAGTGCATTGACTTGTGGCATGTAATAATTGGCGACAGGTGCATTGAGATGCGACATGTAATAATTGGCGACATGTGCATTGACATGTGTCATGTAATAACTGGATACAGAGACATTGACATGTGTCATGTAGCAATTAGCGACAACTGCATTGACATGTGTCATGTAATAATTCGCGACAGTTGCATTGAGATGTAACATGTAATACCTGGAAACATGTGCATTGACATGTGTCATGTAATAATTGGCGACAAGTGCAGTGACATATAACACGTAATTATTGGCGACAAGTGCATTGAGATGTGACATGTAAAACTAGGTGACAAGTGCATTGACATGTGACATGTAATAATTGGCGACAGGTGCATTGACATGTGTCATGTAGCAATTAGCGACAACTGTATTGACATGTGTCATGTAATAAGTGGAGACAGGTGCATTGACGTGTGTCATATAATAATTGGCGACACGTGCATTAACATGTGACATGTAATAATTGGCGACAGGTGCATTGACATGTGTGAAATAATAATTGGCGACAAGTGCATTGACATGCGACATGTAATAATTGGCGACAAATGCATTCACATTTGTCATGTAGCAATTAGCGACAACTGCATTGACATGTGTCATGTAATAAGTGGGGACAGGTGCATTGACATGTGTCATGTAATAATTGGCGACAAGTGCATTGACATGTAACATGTAATAATTGGCGACAGCTGCATTGAGATGTAACATGTAATAACAGTAGACATATGCATTGACATGTGACATGAAATAACTGGAGACATGTGCACTGACATGAGACATGTAATAATTGGCGAAAAGTGCATTGACATGTGACATGTAATAATTGGCGACAAGTGCATTGAATTGTGGCATGTAATAATTGGCGAAAAGTGCATTGACATGTGACATGTAATAATTGGCGACAAGTTCATTGACATGTCACATGTAATAACTGGAGACATGTGCATTGACATGTGACATGTAATAACTGGAGACATGTGCACTGACATGAGACATGTAATAATTGGCGACAAGTGCATTTACATGTGGCATGTAATAATTGGCGACAAGTGCATTGACTTGTGGCATGTAATAATTGGCGACAAGTGCATTGACATGTGACATGTAATAATTGGCGACAAGTGCACTGACATGTGACATGTAATAACTGGAGACATGTGCACTGACATGAGACATGTAATAATTGGCGACAAGTGAATTGACATGTGTCATGTAATAATAGACGACAAGTGAATTGACATGTGACATGCAATAATTGGCGACAGGTGCATTGAGATGTGACATGTAATAATTGGCGACAGGTGCATGGACATATGAAATGCAATAATTAGCGACAATTGCATTGACATGTGACATGTAATAATTGTCGACAAGTGCATTGACATGTGACATGTAATAATTGGCGACAGGTGCATTGAGATGTGACATGTAATAACTGGAGACAGGTGCATTGAGATGTGACATGTAATAATTGGTGCTAAGTTCTTTGACATGTGACATGTAATAATTGGCGACAGGTGCATTGAGATGTGACATGTAATAATTGGCGACAAGTGCATTGACATGTGACATGTAATAACTGGAGACATGTGCATTGACATGTGACATGTAATAATTGGCGACAAGTGCATTGACTTGTGGCATGTAATAATTGGCGACAAGTGCATTGAGATATGACATGTAATAATTGGCGACAAGTGCATTGAAATATGCCATGTAATAATTCGCGACAGTTGCATTGAGATGTAACATGTAATACCGGGAAACATGTGCATTGACATGTGTCATGTAATAATTGGCGACAAGTGCAGTGACATATGACACGTAATTATTGGCGACAAGTGCATTGAGATGTGAGATGTAAAACTAGGTGACAAGTGCATTGACATGTGACATGTAATAATTGTCGACAAGTGCATTGACATGTGACATGTAATAATTGGCGACAGGTGCATTGAGATGTGACATGTAATAACTGGAGACAGGTGCATTGAGATGTGACATGTAATAATTGGTGCTAAGTTCTTTGACATGTGACATGTAATAATTGGCGACAGGTGCATTGAGATGTGACATGTAATAATTGTCGACAAGTGCATTGACATGTGACATGTAATAACTGGAGACATGTGCATTGACATGTGACATGTAATAATTGGCGACAAGTGCATTGACTTGTGGCATGTAATAATTGGCGACAAGTGCATTGAGATATGACATGTAATAATTGGCGACAAGTGCATTGAAATATGCCATGTAATAATTCGCGACAGTTGCATTGAGATGTAACATGTAATACCGGGAAACATGTGCATTGACATGTGTCATGTAATAATTGGCGACAAGTGCAGTGACATATGACACGTAATTATTGGCGACAAGTGCATTGAGATGTGAGATGTAAAACTAGGTGACAAGTGCATTGACATGTGACATGTAATAATTGGCGACAGGTGCATTGACATGTGCCATGTAGCAATTAGCGACAACTGTATTGACATGTGTCATGTAATAAGTGGAGACAGGTGCATTGACGTGTGTCATGAAATAATTGGCGACACGTGCATTAACATGTGACATGTAATAATTGGCGACAGGTGCATTGAAATGTGTAATGTAATAATTGGCGACAAGTGCATTGACATGCGACATGTAATAATTGGCGAAAAGTGCATTCACATGTGTCATGTAGCAATTAGCGACAACTGCATTGACATGTGTCATGTAATAAGTGGGGACAGGTGCATTGACATGTGTCATGTTATAATTGGTGACAAGTGCATTGACATGTAACATGTAATAATTAGCGACAAGTGCATTGACATGTGGCATGTAATAATTGGCGACAAGTGCATTGACTTGTGGCATTTAATATTTGGCGACAAGTGCATTGACATGTGACATGTAATAATTGGCGACAAGAGCATTGACTTGTGGCATGTAATAATTGGCGAAAAGTGCATTGACATGTGACATGTAATAATTGGCGACAAGTGCATTGACATGTCACATGTAATAACTGGAGACATGTGCATTGACATGTGACATGTAATAACTGGAGACATGTGCACTGACATGAGACATGTAATAACTGGAGACATGTACACTGACATGAGACATGTAATAATTGGCGACAAGTGCATTGACATGTGGCATGCAATGATTGGCGACAAGTGAATTGACATGTGACATGTATTAATTAGCGGCAAGTGCATTGACATGTGTCATGTAATAATAGGCGACAAGTGAATTGACATGTGACATGCAATAATTGGCGACAGGTGCATTGAGATGTGACATGTAATAATTGGCGACAGGTGCATGGACATATGAAATGCAATAATTAGCGACAATTGCATTGACATGTGACATGTAATAATTGTCGACAAGTGCATTGACATGTGACATGTAATAATTGGCGACAGGTGCATTGAGATGTGACATGTAATAACTGCAGACAGGTGCATTGAGATGTGACATGTAATAATTGGCGACATGTGCATTGACATGTGTCATGTAATAACTGGATACAGAGACATTGACATGTGTCATGTAGCAATTAGCGACAACTGCATTGACATGTGTCATGTAATAATTCGCGACAGTTGCATTGAGATGTAACATGTAATACCTGGAAACATGTGCATTGACATGTGTCATGTAATAATTGGCGACAAGTGCAGTGACATATGGCACGTAATTATTGGCGACAAGTGCATTGAGATGTGACATGTAAAACTAGGTGACAAGTGCATTGACATGTGACATGTAATAATTGGCGACAGGTGCATTGACATGTGTCATGTAGCAATTAGCGACAACTGTATTGACATGTGTCATGTAATAAGTGGAGACAGGTGCATTGACGTGTGTCATATAATAATTGGCGACACGTGCATTAACATGTGACATGTAATAATTGGCGACAGGTGCATTGACATGTGTAATGTAATAATTGGCGACAAGTGCATTGATAAGCGACATGTAATAATTGGCGACAAGTGCATTCACATGTGTCATGTAGCAATTAGCGACAACTGCATTGACATGTGTCATGTAATAAGTGGGGACAGGTGCATTGACATGTGTCATGTAATAATTGGCGACAAGTGCATTGACATGTGACATGTAATAATTGTCGACAAGTGCATTGACATGTGACATGTAATAATTGGCGACAGGTGCATTGAGATGTGACATGTAATAACTGCAGACAGGTGCATTGAGATGTGACATGTAATAATTGGCGCTAAGTTCTTTGACATGTGACATGTAATAATTGGCGACCGACAGGTGCATTGACATGTGTAATGTAATAATTGGCGACAAGTGCATTGACATGCGACATGTAATAATTGGCAACATGTGCATTGAAATGTGACATGTAGTAAATGGTTACAAGTGCATTGAAATGTGACATGTAATAATTGGCGACACGTGCATTGAGATGTGAAAGTAATAATTGGCGACAGGTGCATGGACATGTGACATGTAATTATTGGCGACAGGTGCATTGAGATGTGACATGTAATAACTGGAGACAGGTGCATTGAGATGTGACATGTAATAATTGGCGACAAGTGCACTGACATGTGACATATAATAACTGCAGACATGTGCACTGACATGTGACATGGAATAATTGGCGACAAGTGCATTGACTTGTGGCATGTAATAATTGGCGACAAGTGCATTGAGATATGACATGTAATAATTGGCAACAAGTGCATTGAAATGTGCCATGTAATAATTCGCGACTGCTGCATTGAGATGTAACAAGTAATACCTGGAAACATGTGCATTGACATGTGTCATGTAATAATTGGCGACAAGTGCAGTGACATATGACACGTAATAATTGGCGACAAGTGCATTGAGATGCGACATGTAATAATTGGGGACATGTGCATTGACATGTGTCATGTAATAACTGGATACAGAGACATTGACATGTGTCATGTAGCAATTAGCGTCAACTGCATTGAGATGTGATATGTAATAATTGGAGACAAGTGCATTGAGATGAGACATGTAGTAAATGGCGAAAGGTACATTGAGATGTGACATGTTATAATTGGCGACAAGTGCATTGAGATGTGACATGTAATAACTGGAGACAGGTGCATCGAGATGTAACATGTAATAATGGCAACAGGTGCATTGTGATGTGACATGTTATAACTGGAGACAGGTGCATTGAGATGTGACATGTAATAATTTGCGCCAGGTGCACTGACATGTGACATGTAATAACTGGATACACGTGCACTGACATGTGACATGTAATAATTGGCGACAGGTGCATTGCGATGCGACATGTAATAATTGGGGACATGTGCATTGACATGTGTCATGTAATAACTGGATACAGAGACATTGACATGAGTCATGTAGCAATTAGCGACAACTCCATTGAGATGTGATATGTAATAATTGGCGACAAGTGCATTGACATGAGACATGTAGTAAATGGCGACAGGTACATTGAGATGTGACATGTTATAATTGGCGACAAGTGCATTGAGATGTGAAATGTAATAACTGGAGACAGGTGCATCGAGATGTAACATGTAATAATGGCAACAGGTGCATTGTGATGTGACATGTTATAACTGGAGACAGGTGCATTGAGATGTGACATGTAGTAATTTGCGACAAGTGCACTGACATGTGACATGTAATAACTGGATACATGTGCACTGACATGTGACATGTAATAATTGGCGACAAGTGCATTGACATGTGGCATGTAATAATTGGCTACAGGTGCATTGTGATGTGACATGTTATAACTGGAGACAGGTGCATTGAGATGTGACATGTAATAATTTGCGACAAGTGCACTGACATGTGACATGTAATAACTGGATACACGTGCACTGACATGTGACATGTAATAATTGGCGACAAGTGCATTGACATGTGGCATGTAATAATTGGCGACAAGTGCATTGACTTGTGGCATGTAATAATTGGCGACAGGTGCATTGAGATGCGACATGTAATAATTGGCGACATGTGCATTGACATGTGTCATGTAATAACTGGATACAGAGACATTGACCTGTGTCATGTAGCAATTAGCGACAACTGCATTGACATGTGTCATGTAATAATTCGCGACAGTTGCATTGAGATGTACTATGTAATACCTGGAAACATGTGCATTGACATGTGTCATGTAATAATTGGCGACAAGTGCAGTGACATATGCACGTAATTATTGGCGACAAGTGCATCGAGATGTGACATGTAAAACTAGGTGACAAGTGCATTGACATGTGACATGTAATAATTGGCGACAGGTGCATTGACATGTGCCATGTAGCAATTAGCGACAACTGTATTGACATGTGTCATGTAATAAGTGGAGACAGGTGCATTGACGTGTGTCATGAAATAATTGGCGACAAGTGCATTGACTTGTGGCATGTAATAATTGGCGAAAAGTGCATTGACATGTGACATGTAATAATTGGCGACAAGTACATTGACTTGTGGCATTTAATAATTGGCGACAAGTGCATTGACATGTGACATGTAATAATTGGCGACAAGTGCATTGACTTGTGGCATGTAATAATTGGCGAAAAGTGCATTGACATGTGACATGTAATAATTGGCGACAAGTTCATTGACATGTCACATGTAATAACTGGAGACATGTGCATTGACATGTGACATGTATTAACTGGAGACATGTGCACTGACATGAGACATGTAATAATTGGCGACAAGTGCATTGACATGTGGCATGTAATAATTGGCGACAAGTGCATTGACTTGTGGCATGTAATAATTGACGACAAGTGCATTGACATGTGACATGTAATAATTGGCGACAAGTGCACTGACATGTGACATGTAATAACTGGAGACATGTGCACTGACATGAGACATGTAATAATTGGCGACAAGTGAATTGACATGTGGCATGTAATGATTGGCGACAAGTGCATTGACATGTGACATGTATTAATTGGCGGCAAGTGCATTGACATGTGTCATGTAATAATAGGCGACAAGTGAATTGACATGTGACATGCAATAATTGGCGACAGGTGCATTGAGATGTGACATGTAATAATTGACGACAGGTGCATGGACATATGAAATGCAATAATTAGCGACAATTGCATTGACATGTGACATGTAATAATTGTCGACAAGTGCATTGACACGTGACATGTAATAATTGGCGACAGGTGCATTGAGATGTGACATGTAATAACTGGAGACAGGTGCATTGAGATGTGACATGTAATAATTGGCGCTAAGTTCTTTGACATGTGACATGTAATAATTGGCGACAGGTGCATTGATATGTGACATGTAATAATTGGCGACAAGTGCATTGACATGTGACATGTAATAACTGGAGACATGTGCATTGACATGTGACATGTAATAATTGGCGACAAGTGCATTGACTTGTGGCATGTAATAATTGGCGACACGTGCATTGAGATATGACATGTAATAATTGGCGACAAGTGCATTGAAATGTGCCATGTAATAATTCGTGACAGTTGCATTGAGATGTAACATGTAATACCTGGAAACATGTGCATTGACATGTGTCATGTAATAATTGGCGACAAGTGCAGTGACATATGACACGTAATTATTGGCGACAAGTGCATTGAGATGTGAGATGTAAAACTAGGTGAGAAGTGCATTGACATGTGACATGTAATAATTGGCGACAGGTGCATTGACATGTGTCATGTAGCAGTTAGCGACAACTGTATTGACATGTGTCATGTAATAAGTGGAGACAGGTGCATTAACGTGTGTCATGTAATAATTGGCGACACGTGCATTAACATGTGACATGTAATAATTGGCGACAGGTGCATTGAAATGTGTAATGTAATAATTGGCGACAGGTGCTTTGAGATGTGACATGTAATAACTGCAGACAGGTGCATTGAGATGCGACATGTAATAATTGGAGACAGCTGTATTGAGAAGTAACATGTAATAACTGAAGACAGGTGCATTGACAAGTGACATGTAATAATTGGCGACAGGTGCATTGAGATGTGACATGTAATAATTGGCGACAAGTGCATGGACATGTGACATGTAATAACTGGAGACATGTGCACTGACATGTGACATGTAATAATTGACGACAGTTGCATTGAGATGTGACATGTAATAACTGCAGACAGGTGCATTGAGATGCGACATGTAATAATTGGAGACAGCTGTATTGAGAAGTAACATGTAATAACTGAAGACAGGTGCATTGACAAGTGACATGTAATAATTGGCGACAGGTGCATTGAGATGTGACATGTAATAATTGGCGACAAGTGCATTGACATGTGACATGTAATAATTGGCGACAGCTGTATTGAGAAGTAACATGTAATAACTGAAGACAGGTGCATTGACAAGTGACATGTAATAATTGGCGACAGGTGCATTGAGATGTGACATGTAATAATTGGCGACATGTGCATTGACATGTGACATGTAATAACTGGAGACATGTGCACTGACATGTGACATGTAATAATTGGCGACAAGTGCATTGAGATGTGACATGTAATAATTGGCGACAAGTGCATTGACATGTGGTATGTAATAATTGGCGACAAGTGCATTGACATGTGACATGTAATAATTGGCGACAAGTGTATTGAGATGTGACATGTAATAACTGGAGACAGTTGCACTGACATGTGACATGTAATAATTGGCGACAGGTTAATTGACATGTGTAATGTAATAATTGGCGACAAGTGCATTGACATGCGACATGTAATAATTGGCGACAAGTGCATTGAGATGTGACATGTAATAATTGGCGACAAGTGCATTGACATGTGACATGTAATAATTGGCGACAGCTGTATTGAGAAGTAACATGTAATAACTGAAGACAGGTGCATTGACAAGTGACATGTAATAATTGGCGACAGGTGCATTGAGATGTGACATGTAATAATTGGCGACATGTGCATTGACATGTGACATGTAATAACTGGAGACATGTGCTCTGACATGTGACATGTAATAATTGGCGACAAGTGCATTGAGATGTGACATGTAATAATTGGCGACAAGTGCATTGACATGTGGTATGTAATAATTGGCGACAAGTGCATTGACATGTGACATGTAATAATTGGCGACAAGTGCATTGACATGTGACATGTAGTGATTGGCGTCAGGTGCATTGAGATGTGACTTGTAATAATTGGCGACAAGTGTATTGAGATGTGACATGTAATAACTGGAGACAGTTGCACTGACATGTGACATGTAATAATTGGCGACAGGTTAATTGACATGTGTAATGTAATAATTGGCGACAAGTGCATTGACATGCGACATGTAATAATTGGCGACAAGTGCATTGAGATGTGACATGTAATAATTGGAAACAGGTGCATTAAGATGTGACATGTAACAATTGGTGACAAGTGCATTGACATGTGCCATGTAACATTTGGCGACAGGTGCATTGAGATGTTAAATGTAATAATTGGCAACAGGTGCATTGAGATATAACATGTATTAATTCGCAACATGTGCATTGAAATGTGACATGTAATAATTGGTTACAAGTGCATTGAAAGGTGACATGTAATAATTGGCGACACGTGCTTTGACATGTGACATGTAATAATTTGCGAAAAGTGCAATGACATGTGACATGTAATAATTGGCTACAAGTGCATTGAGATGTGACATGTAATATTTGGCTACAAGTGCATTGAGATGTGACGCGTAATAATTGGCAACAGGTGCATTGAAATGTGACAATTAATAATTGGCGACAAGTGCATTGAGATGTGACATATAATAATTTACGACAGGTGCATTGAGATGTGACATGCAATAAATGGCGACAAGTGCATTGACATGTGGCATGTAATAATTGGCGACAAGTGCATTGACTTGTGCCATGTAATAATTGGCGACAAGTGCATTGACATGTGACATGTAATAATTGGCGACAAGTGCATTGACATGTGACATGTAGTGATTGGCGTCAGGTGCATTGAGATGTGACTTGTAATAATTGGCGACAAGTGTATTGAGATGTGACATGTAATAACTGGAGACAGTTGCACTGACATGTGACATGTAATAATTGGCGACAGGTTAATTGACATGTGTAATGTAATAATTGGCGACAAGTGCATTGACATGCGACATGTAATAATTGGCGACAAGTGCATTGAGATGTGACATGTAATAATTGGAAACAGGTGCATTAAGATGTGACATGTAACAATTGGTGACAAGTGCATTGACATGTGCCATGTAACATTTGGCGACAGGTGCATTGAGATGTTAAATGTAATAATTGGCAACAGGTGCATTGAGATATAACATGTATTAATTCGCAACATGTGCATTGAAATGTGACATGTAATAATTGGTTACAAGTGCATTGAAAGGTGACATGTAATAATTGGCGACACGTGCTTTGACATGTGACATGTAATAATTTGCGAAAAGTGCAATGACATGTGACATGTAATAATTGGCTACAAGTGCATTGAGATGTGACATGTAATATTTGGCTACAAGTGCATTGAGATGTGACGCGTAATAATTGGCAACAGGTGCATTGAAATGTGACAATTAATAATTGGCGACAAGTGCATTGAGATGTGACATATAATAATTTACGACAGGTGCATTGAGATGTGACATGCAATAAATGGCGACAAGTGCATTGACATGTGGCATGTAATAATTGGCGACAAGTGCATTGACTTGTGCCATGTAATAATTGGCGACAAGTGCATTGACATGTGACATGTAATAACAGGAGACAGTTGCACTGACATGTGACATGTAATAATTGGCGACAGGTTACTTGACATGTGTAATGTAATAATTGGCGACAAGTGCATTGACATGCGACATGTAATAATTGGCGACAAGTGCATTGAGATGTGACATGTAATAATTGGCAACAGGTGCATTAAGATGTGACATGTAACAATTGGTGACAAGTGCATTGACATGTGCCATGTAACATTTGGCGACAGGTGCATTGAGATGTTAAATGTAATAATTGGCAACAGGTGCATTGAGATGTAACATGTGTTAATTCGCAACATGTGCATTGAAATGTGACATGTAATAATTGGTTACAAGTGCATTGAAAGGTGACATGTAATAATTGGCGACACGTGCCTTGACATGTGACATGTAATAATTTGCGAAAAGTGCAATGACATGTGACATGTAATAATTGGCTACAAGTGCATTGAGCTGTGACATGTAATATTTGGCTACAAGTGCATTGAGATGTGACACGTAATAATTGGCAACAGGTGCATTGAGATGTGACAATTAATAATTGGCGATAAGTGCATTGAGATGTGACATATAATAATTTACGACAGGTGCATTGAGATATGACATGTAATAATTGGCGACAAGTGCATTGACATGTGGCATGTAATAATTGGCGACAAGTGCATTGACTTGTGCCATGTAATAATTGGCGACAAGTGCATTGACATGTGACATGTAATAATTGGTGAAAATTGCATTGACATGTGACATGTAATAATTGCGCCAGGTGCATTGAGATGTGATATGTAATAATTGGCGACAAGTGCATTGATATGAGACATGTAGTAAATGGCGACAGGTACATTGAGATGTGACATGTCATAATTGGCGACAAGTGCATTGATATGTGACATGTAATAACTAGAGACAGGTGCATTGAGATAAGACATGTAATAATTGGCGACAAGTGCGTTGACATGTGACATGTAATAATTGGGGACAGCTGTATTGAGATGTAACATGTAAAAACTGGAGACAGGTGCATTGACAAGTGACATGTAATAATTGGCGATAAGTGCATTGAAATGTGACATGTAATAATTCGCGACAGCTGCATTGAGATGTAGCATGTAATAATTGGCGACAGGTGCATTGCGATGTGACATGTAATAATTGGCGACAAGTGCATTGACATGTGACATGTAATAACTGGAGACATGTGCACTGACATGTGACATGTAATAATTGGCGACAAGTGCATTGAGATATGACATGTAATAATTGGCGACAAGTGTATTGAAATGTGACATGTAATAATTCGCGACAGCTGCATTGAGATGTAACATGTAATAACTGGAGACAGGTGTATTGACAAGTGACATGTAATAATTGGCGACAGGTGCATTGACATGTGACATGTAGTGATTGGCGTCAGGTGCATTGAGATGTGACTTGTAATAATTGGCGACAAGTGTATTGAGATGTGACATGTAATAACTGGAGACAGTTGCACTGACATGTGACATGTAATAATTGGCGACAGGTTAATTGACATGTGTAATGTAATAATTGGCGACAAGTGCATTGACATGCGACATGTAATAATTGGCGACAAGTGCATTGAGATGTGACATGTAATAATTGGCAACAGGTGCATTAAGATGTGACATGTAACAATTGGTGACAAGTGCATTGACATGTGCCATGTAACATTTGGCGACAGGTGCATTGAGATGTTAAATGTAATAATTGGCAACAGGTGCATTGAGATGTAACATGTATTAATTCGCAACATGTGCATTGAAATGTGACATGTAATAATTGGTTACAAGTGCATTGAAAGGTGACATGTAATAATTGGCGACACGTGCTTTGACATGTGACATGTAATAATTTGCGAAAAGTGCAATGACATGTGACATGTAATAATTGGCTACAAGTGCATTGAGATGTGACATGTAATATTTGGCTACAAGTGCGTTGAGATGTGACACGTAATAATTGGCAACAGGTGCAATGAGATGTGACAATTAATAATTGGCGATAAGTGCATTGAGATGTGACATATAATAATTTTCGACAGGTGCATTGAGATATGACATGTAATAATTGGCGACAAGTGCATTGACATGTGGCATGTAATAATTGGCGACAAGTGCATTGACTTGTGCCATGTAATAATTGGCGACAAGTGCATTGACATGTGACATGTAATAATTGGTGAAAATTGCATTGACATGTGACATGTAATAATTGCGCCAGGTGCATTGAGATGTGATATGTAATAATTGGCGACAAGTGCATTGATATGAGACATGTAGTAAATGGCGACAGGTACATTGAGATGTGACATGTCATAATTGGCGACAAGTGCATTGAGATGTGACATGTAATAACTAGAGACAGGTGCATTGAGATAAGACATGTAATAATTGGCGACAAGTGCATTGACATGTGACATGTAATAATTGGCGACAGCTGTATTGAGATGTAACATGTAATAACTGGAGACAGGTGCATTGACAAGTGACATGTAATAATTCGCGACAAGTGCATTGACGTGTGACATGTAATAACTGGAGACATGTGCACTGACATGTGACATGTAATAATTGGCGACAAGTGCATTGAGATATGACATGTAATAATTGGCGACAAGTGTATTGAAATGTGACATGTAATAATTCGCGACAGCTGCATTGAGATGTAACATGTAAT
Organism: Saccoglossus kowalevskii; assembly: GCF_978046115.1. Lineage (NCBI taxonomy): Eukaryota > Metazoa > Hemichordata > Enteropneusta > Harrimaniidae > Saccoglossus > Saccoglossus kowalevskii. The sequence goes on along the minus strand of NC_140647.1, from coordinate 1,654,040 downwards.
AACTGGAGACAGGTGTATTGACAAGTGACATGTAATAATTGGCGACAGTTGCATTGAGATGTGACATGTAATAATTGGCAACAAGTGAATTGACATGTGACATGTAATAATTGGAGACATGTGCACTGATATGTTGCATGTAATAATTGGCGATAAGTGCATTGACATGTGGTATGTAATAATTGGCGACAAGTGCATTGACTTGTGCCATGTAATAATTGGCGACAAGTGCATTGACATGTGACATGTAATAATTGGTGAAAATTGCATTGAGATGTGACATGTAATAATTGCGCCAGGTGCATTGAGATGTGATATGTAATAATTGGCGACAAGTGCATTGACATGAGACATGTAGTAAATGGCGACAGGTACATTGAGATGTGACATGTCATAATTGGCGACAAGTGCATTGAGATGTGACATGTAATAACTAGAGACAGGTGCATTGAGATAAGTCATGTAATAATTGGCGACAAGTGCATTGACATGTGACATGTAATAATTGGCGACAGCTGTATTGAGATGTAACATGTAATAACTGGAGACAGGTGAATTGACAAGTGACATGTAATAATTGGCGACAAGTGCATTGAAATGTGACATGTAATAACTGGAGACAGGTGAATTGACAAGTGACATGTAATAATTGGCGACAAGTGCATTGAAATGTGACATGTAATAATTCGCGACAAGTGCATTGACATGTGATATGTAATATTTGGCGACAAGTGCATTGACATGTGACATGTAGTAATTGGCGACAGGTGCATTGAGATGTGACTTGTAATAATTGGCGACAAGTGCATTGAGATGTGACATGTAATAACTGCGCCAGGTGCATTGAGATGTGATATGTAATAATTGGCGACAAGTGCATTGATATGAGACATGTAGTAAATGGCGACAGGTACATTGAGATGTGACATGTCATAATTGGCGACAAGTGCATTGAGATGTGACATGTAATAACTAGAGACAGGTGCATTGAGATAAGACATGTAATAATTGGCGACAAGTGCATTGACATGTGACATGTAATAATTGGGGACAGCTGTATTGAGATGTAACATGTAAAAACTGGAGACAGGTGCATTGACAAGTGACATGTAATAATTGGCGATAAGTGCATTGAAATGTGACATGTAATAATTCGCGACAGCTGCATTGAGATGTAGCATGTAATAATTGGCGACAGGTGCATTGCGATGTGACATGTAATAATTGGCGACAAGTGCATTGACATGTGACATGTAATAACTGGAGACATGTGCACTGACATGTGACATGTAATAATTGGCGACAAGTGCATTGAGATATGACATGTAATAATTGGCGACAAGTGTATTGAAATGTGACATGTAATAATTCGCGACAGCTGCATTGAGATGTAACATGTAATAACTGGAGACAGGTGTATTGACAAGTGACATGTAATAATTGGCGACAGGTGCATTGACATGTGACATGTAGTGATTGGCGTCAGGTGCATTGAGATGTGACTTGTAATAATTGGCGACAAGTGTATTGAGATGTGACATGTAATAACTGGAGACAGTTGCACTGACATGTGACATGTAATAATTGGCGACAGGTTAATTGACAGGTGTAATGTAATAATTGGCGACAAGTGCATTGACATGCGACATGTAATAATTGGCGACAAGTGCATTGAGATGTGACATGTAATAATTGGCAACAGGTGCATTAAGATGTGACATGTAACAATTGGTGACAAGTGCATTGACATGTGCCATGTAACATTTGGCGACAGGTGCATTGAGATGTTAAATGTAATAATTGGCAACAGGTGCATTGAGATGTAACATGTATTAATTCGCAACATGTGCATTGAAATGTGACATGTAATAATTGGTTACAAGTGCATTGAAAGGTGACATGTAATAATTGGCGACACGTGCTTTGACATGTGACATGTAATAATTTGCGAAAAGTGCAATGACATGTGACATGTAATAATTGGCTACAAGTGCATTGAGATGTGACATGTAATATTTGGCTACAAGTGCATTGAGATGTGACACGTAATAATTGGCAACAGGTGCAATGAGATGTGACAATTAATAATTGGCGATAAGTGCATTGAGATGTGACATATAATAATTTTCGACAGGTGCATTGAGATATGACATGTAATAATTGGCGACAAGTGCATTGACATGTGGCATGTAATAATTGGCGACAAGTGCATTGACTTGTGCCATGTAATAATTGGCGACAAGTGCATTGACATATGACATGTAATAATTGGTGAAAATTGCATTGACATGTGACATGTAATAATTGCGCCAGGTGCATTGAGATGTGACATGTCATAATTGGCGACAAGTGCATTGAGATGTGACATGTAATAACTAGAGACAGGTGCATTGAGATAAGACATGTAATAATTGGCGACAAGTGCATTGACATGTGACATGTAATAATTGGCGACAGCTGTATTGAGATGTAACATGTAATAACTGGAGACAGGTGCATTGACAAGTGACATGTAATAATTCGCGACAAGTGCATTGACATGTGACATGTAATAACTGGAGACATGTGCACTGACATGTGACATGTAATAATTGGCGACAAGTGCATTGAGATATGACATGTAATAATTGGCGACAAGTGTATTGAAATGTGACATGTAATAATTCGCGACAGCTGCATTGAGATGTAACATGTAATAACTGGAGACAGGTGTATTGACAAGTGACATGTAATAATTGGCGACAGCTGTATTGAGATGTAACATGTAATAACTGGAGACAGGTGAATTGACAAGTGACATGTAATAATTGGCGACAAGTGCATTGAAATGTGACATGTAATAATTCGCGACAAGTGCATTGACATGTGATATGTAATATTTGGCGACAAGTGCATTGACATGTGACATGTAGTAATTGGCGACAGGTGCATTGAGATGTGACTTGTAATAATTGGCGACAAGTGCATTGAGATGTGACATGTAATAACTGGAGACAGGTGCATGGAGATGTGACATGTAATAATTGGCAACAGGTGCATTAATATGTGACATGTAACAATTGGTGACAAATGCATTGAGATGTGACATGTAATAATTGGCGACAGGTGCATTGACATGTGACATGTAACAATTGTCGACAGGTGCATTGAGATGTGAAATGTAATAATTGGCGACAAGTGCATTGAACGGTGGTATGTAATTATTGGCGACAAGTGCATTGACATGTGTCATGTAATAATTGGCGACAAGTGCATTGACATGTGGCATGTAATAATTGGCGACAAGTGCATTGACATGTGGTATGTAATAATTGGCGGCAAGTGCATTGACATGTGTCATCTAATAATTGGCGACAAGTGCGTTGACATGTGACATGTAATAATTGGCGACAAGTGCATTGACATGTGACATGTAGTCATTGGCGACAGGTGCATTGAGATGTGTATTGTAATAATTGGCGACAAGTGCATTGAGATGTGACATGTAATAACTGGAGACAGGTGCATGGAGATGTGACATGTAATAATTGGCGAAAAGTGCATTGACATGTGACATGTAATAACTGGAGACATGTGCACTGATATGTGACATGTAATAATTGGTGACAAGTGCATTGAGATGTGACATGTAATAATTGGCGACAGGTGCATTGACATGTGACATGTAATAATTGTCGACAGGTGCATTGAGATGTGAAATGTAATAATTGGCGACAAGTGAATTGACATGTGACATGTAGTCATTGGCGACAGGTGCATTGAGATGTGTATTGTAATAATTGGCGAAAAGTGCATTGAGATGTGACATGTAATAACTGGAGACAGTTGCATTGACATGTAATAATTGGCGACAGGTTCATTGACATGTGGAATGTAATAATTGGCGACAAGTGCATTGACATGCGACATGTAATAATTGGCGACAGCTGTATTGAGATGTAACATGTAATAACTGGAGACAGGTGCATTGACAAGTGACATATAATAATTGGCGACAAGTGCATTGAAATGTGACATGTAATAATTCGCGACAGCTGCATTGAGATGTAACATGTAATAATTGGCGACAGGTGCATTGAGATGTGACATGTAATAATTGGCGACAAGTGCATTGACATGTGACATGTAATAATTGGAGACATGTGCACTGATATGTGACATGTAATAATTGGCGACAAGTGCATTGACATGTGACATGTAATAATTGGCGACAAGTGCATTGACATGTGGCATGTAATAATTGGCGACAAGTGCATTGACATGTGTCATGTAATAATTGGCGACAAGTGCATTGACATGTGACATGTAATATTTGGCGACAAGTGCATTGACATGTGACTTGTAATAATTGGCGACAAGTGCATTGAGATGTGACATGTAATAACTGGAGACAGGTGCATGGAGATGTGACATGTAATAATTGGCAACAGGTGCATTAAGATGTGACATGTAACAATTGGTGACAAGTGCATTGAGATGTGACATGAAATAATTTGCGACAGGTGCATTGAGATGTGTAATGTAATAATTGGCAACAGGAGCATTGAGATGTGACATGTATTAATTGGCGACAAGTGCATTGAGATGTGACATGTAATAACTGGAGACAGGTGCATTGAAATGTGGTATGTAATCATTGGCGACAAGTGCATTGACATGTGTCATGTAATAATTGGCGACAGCTGTATTGAGATGTAACATGTAATAACTAGAGACAGGTGCATTGACAAGTGACATGTAATAATTGGCGACAAGTGCATTGAAATGTGACATGTAATAATTCGTGACAGCTGCATTGAGATGTAACATGTAATAATTGGCGACAGGTGCATTGAGATGTGACATGTAATAATTGGCGACAAGTGCATTGACATGTGACATGTAATAACTGGTGACATGTGCACTGATATGTGACATGTAATAATTGGCGACAAGTGCATTGACATGTGACATGTAATAATTGGCGACAAGTGCATTGACATGTGGCATGTAATAATTGGCGACAAGTGCATTGACATGTGTCATGTAATAATTGGCGACAAGTGCATTGACATGTGACATGTAATATTTGGCTACAAGTGCATTGACATGTGACATGTAGTCATTGGCGACAGGTGCATTGAGATGTGACTTGTAATAATTGGCGACAAGTGCATTGAGATGTGACATGTAATAACTGGAGACAGGTGCATGGAGATGTGACATGTAATAATTGGCAACAGGAGCATTAAGATGTGACATGTAACAATTGGTGACAAGTGCATTGAGATGTGACATGAAATAATTTGCGACAGGTGCATTGACATGTGACATGTAATAATTGGCGACAGGTGCATTGAGATGTGAAATGTAATAATTGGCAACAGGAGCATTGAGATGTGACATGTATTAATTGGCGACAAGTGCATTGAGATGTGACATGTAATAACTGGAGACAGGTGCATTGAAATGTGGTATGTAATAATTGGCGACAAGTGCATTTACATGTGGCATGTAATACTTGGCGACAAGTGCATTGACATGTGGCATGTAATAATTGGCGACAAGTGCATTGACATGTGGTATGTAATAATTGGCGACAAGTGCATTGACATGTGTCATCTAATAATTGGCGACAAGTGCATTGACATGTGACATGTAGTCATTGGCGACAGGTGCATTGAGATGTGTATTGTAATAACTGGCGACAAGTGCATTGAGATGTGACATGTAATAATTGGCGAAAAGTGCATTGACATGTGACATGTAATAACTGGAGACATGTGCACTGATATGTGACATGTAATAATTGGTGACAAGTGCATTGAGATGTGACATGTAATAATTGGCGACAGGTGCATTGACATGTGACATGTAATAATTGTCGACAGGTGCATTGAGATGTGAAATGTAATAATTGGCGACAAGTGAATTGACATGTGACATGTAGTCATTGGCGACAGGTGCATTGAGATGTGTATTGTAATAATTGGCGAAAAGTGCATTGAGATGTGACATGTAATAACTGGAGACAGTTGCATTGACATGTAATAATTGGCGACAGGTTCATTGACATGTGGAATGTAATAATTGGCGACAAGTGCATTGACATGCGACATGTAATAATTGGCGACAGCTGTATTGAGATGTAACATGTAATAACTGGAGACAGGTGCATTGACAAGTGACATGTAATAATTGGCGACAAGTGCATTGAAATGTGACATGTAATAATTCGCGACAGCTGCATTGAGATGTAACATGTAATAATTGGCGACAGGTGCATTGAGATGTGACATGTAATAATTGGCGACAAGTGCATTGACATGTGACATGTAATAACTGGAGACATGTGCACTGATATGTGACATGTAATAATTGGCGACAAGTGCATTGACATGTGACATGTAATAATTGGCGACAAGTGCATTGACATGTGGCATGTAATAATTGGCGACAAGTGCATTGACATGTGTCATGTAATAATTGGCGACAAGTGCATTGACATGTGACATGTAATATTTGGCGACAAGTGCATTGACATGTGACTTGTAATAATTGGCGACAAGTGCATTGAGATGTGACATGTAATAACTGGAGACAGGTGCATGGAGATGTGACATGTAATAACTAGAGACAGGTGCATTGACAAGTGACATGTAATAATTGGCGACAAGTGCATTGAAATGTGACATGTAATAATTCGTGACAGCTGCATTGAGATGTAACATGTAATAATTGGCGACAGGTGCATTGAGATGTGACATGTAATAATTGGCGACAAGTGCATTGACATGTGACATGTAATAACTGGTGACATGTGCACTGATATGTGACATGTAATAATTGGCGACAAGTGCATTGACATGTGACATGTAATAATTGGCGACAAGTGCATTGACATGTGGCATGTAATAATTGGCGACAAGTGCATTGACATGTGTCATGTAATAATTGGCGACAAGTGCATTGACATGTGACATGTAATATTTGGCTACAAGTGCATTGACATGTGACATGTAGTCATTGGCGACAGGTGCATTGAGATGTGACTTGTAATAATTGGCGACAAGTGCATTGAGATGTGACATGTAATAACTGGAGACAGGTGCATGGAGATGTGACATGTAATAATTGGCAACAGGAGCATTAAGATGTGACATGTAACAATTGGTGACAAGTGCATTGAGATGTGACATGAAATAATTTGCGACAGGTGCATTGACATGTGACATGTAATAATTGGCGACAGGTGCATTGAGATGTGAAATGTAATAATTGGCAACAGGAGCATTGAGATGTGACATGTATTAATTGGCGACAAGTGCATTGAGATGTGACATGTAATAACTGGAGACAGGTGCATTGAAATGTGGTATGTAATAATTGGCGACAAGTGCATTTACATGTGTCATGTAATACTTGGCGACAAGTGCATTGACATGTGGCATGTAATAATTGGCGACAAGTGCATTGACATGTGGTATGTAATAATTGGCAACAAGTGCATTGACATGTGTCATCTAATAATTGGCGACAAGTGCATTGACATGTGACATGTAGTCATTGGCGACAGGTGCATTGAGATGTGTATTGTAATAACTGGCGACAAGTGCATTGAGATGTGACATGTAATAATTGGCGACAGGTTCTTTGACATATGTAATGTTATAATTGGCGACAAGTGCATTGACATGCGACATGTAATAATTGGCGACAAGTGCATTGAGATGTGACATGTAATAATTGGGAACAGGTGCATTAAGATGAGACATGTAACAATTGGTGACAAGTGCATTGACATGTGACATGTAACATTTGGCGACAGGTGCATTGAGATGTTAAATGTAATATTTGTCAACAGGTGCATTGAGATGTGACATGTATTAATTCGCAACATGTGCATTGAAATGTGACATGTAATAATTGGTTACAAGTGCATTGAAAGGTGACATGTAATAATTGGCGACACGTGCTTTGACATGTGACATGTAAAAATTTGCGAAAAGTGCAATGACATGTGACATGTAATAATTGGCTACAAGTGCATTGAGATGTGACATGTAATATTTGGCGACGAGTGCATTGAGATGGGAAAGTAATAATTGGCGACAGGTGCATTGAGATGTGACATGTAAAAATTGGTAACAGGTGCATTGAGATGTGACAATTAATAATTGGCGACAAGTGCATTGAGATGTGACATATAATAATTCGCGACAAGTGCATTGACATGTGACATGTAATAACTGGAGACATGTGCACTGACATGTGACATGTAATAATTGGCGACAAGTGCATTGAGATATGACATGTAATAATTGGCGACAAGTGTATTGAAATGTGACATGTAATAATTCGCGACAGCTGCATTGAGATGTAACATGTAATAACTGGAGACAGGTGTATTGACAAGTGACATGCAATAATTGGCGACAGTTGCATTGAGATGTGACATGTAATAATTGGCAACAAGTGAATTGACATGTGACATGTAATAATTGGAGACATGTGCACTGATATGTTGCATGTAATAATTGGCGATAAGTGCATTGACATGTGGTATGTAATAATTGGCGACAAGTGCATTGACTTGTGCCATGTAATAATTGGCGACAAGTGCATTGACATGTGACATGTAATAATTGGTGAAAATTGCATTGAGATGTGACATGTAATAATTGCGCCAGGTGCATTGAGATGTGATATGTAATAATTGGCGACAAGTGCATTGACATGAGACATGTAGTAAATGGCGACAGGTACATTGAGATGTGACATGTCATAATTGGCGACAAGTGCATTGAGATGTGACATGTAATAACTAGAGACAGGTGCATTGAGATAAGTCATGTAATAATTGGCGACAAGTGCATTGACATGTGACATGTAATAATTGGCGACAGCTGTATTGAGATGTAACATGTAATAACTGGAGACAGGTGAATTGACAAGTGACATGTAATAATTGGCGACAAGTGCATTGAAATGTGACATGTAATAATTCGCGACAAGTGCATTGACATGTGACATGTAATATTTGGCGACAAGTGCATTGACATGTGACATGTAGTCATTGGCGACAGGTGCATTGAGATGTGACTTGTAATAATTGGCGACAAGTGCATTGAGATGTGACATGTAATAACTGGAGACAGGTGCATGGAGATGTGACATGTAATAATTGGCAACAGGTGCATTAATATGTGACATGTAACAATTGGTGACAAATGCATTGAGATGTGACATGTAATAATTGGCGACAGGTGCATTGACATGTGACATGTAACAATTGTCGACAGGTGCATTGAGATGTGAAATATAATAATTGGCGACAAATGCATTGAACGGTGGTATGTAATTATTGGCGACAAGTGCATTGACATGTGTCATGTAATAATTGGCGACAAGTGCATTGACATGTGGCATGTAATAATTGGCGACAAGTGCATTGACATGTGGTATGTAATAATTGGCGGCAAGTGCATTGACATGTGTCATCTAATAATTGGCGACAAGTGCGTTGACATGTGACATGTAATAATTGGCGACAAGTGCATTGACATGTGACATGTAGTCATTGGCGACAGGTGCATTGAGATGTGTATTGTAATAATTGGCGACAAGTGCATTGAGATGTGACATGTAATAACTGGAGACAGGTGCATGGAGATGTGACATGTAATAATTGGCGAAAAGTGCATTGACATGTGACATGTAATAACTGGAGACATGTGCACTGATATGTGACATGTAATAATTGGTGACAAGTGCATTGAGATGTGACATGTAATAATTGGCGACAGGTGCATTGACATGTGACATGTAATAATTGTCGACAGGTGCATTGAGATGTGAAATGTAATAATTGGCGACAAGTGAATTGACATGTGACATGTAGTCATTGGCGACAGGTGCATTGAGATGTGTATTGTAATAATTGGCGAAAAGTGCATTGAGATGTGACATGTAATAACTGGAGACAGTTGCATTGACATGTAATAATTGGCGACAGGTCATTGACATGTGGAATGTAATAATTGGCGACAAGTGCATTGACATGCGACATGTAATTAATTGGCGACAGCTGTATTGAGATGTAACATGTAATAACTGGAGACAGGTGCATTGACAAGTGACATGTAATAATGGCGACAAGTGCATTGAAATGTGACATGTAATAATTCGCGACAGCTGCATTGAGATGTAACATGTAATAATTGGCGACAGGTGCATTGAGATGTGACATGTAATAATTGGCGACAAGTGCATTGACATGTGACATGTAATAACTGGAGACATGTGCACTGATATGTGACATGTAATAATTGGCGACAAGTGCATTGACATGTGACATGTAATAATTGGCGACAAGTGCATTGACATGTGGCATGTAATAATTGGCGACAAGTGCATTGACATGTGTCATGTAATAATTGGCGACAAGTGCATTGACATGTGACATGTAATGTTTGGCGACAAGTGCATTGACATGTGACATGTAGTCATTGGCGACAGGTGCATTGAGATGTGACTTGTAATAATTGGCGACAAGTGCATTGAGATGTGACATGTAATAACTGGAGACAGGTGCATGGAGATGTGACATGTAATAATTGGCAACAGGTGCATTAAGATGTGACATGTAACAATTGGTGACAAGTGCATTGAGATGTGACATGAAATAATTTGCGACAGGTGCATTGAGATGTGTAATGTAATAATTGGCAACAGGAGCATTGAGATGTGACATGTATTATTGGCGACAAGTGCATTGAGATGTGACATGTAATAACTGGAGACAGGTGCATTGAAATGTGGTATGTAATCATTGGCGACAAGTGCATTGACATGTGTCATGTAATAATTGGCGACAGCTGTATTGAGATGTAACATGTAATAACTAGAGACAGGTGCATTGACAAGTGACATGTAATAATTGGCGACAAGTGCATTGAAATGTGACATGTAATAATTCGCGACAGCTGCATTGAGATGTAACATGTAATAATTGGCGACAGGTGCATTGAGATGTGACATGTAATAATTGGCGACAAGTGCATTGACATGTGACATGTAATAACTGGAGACATGTGCACTGATATGTGACATGTAATAATCGGCGACAAGTGCATTGACATGTGACATGTAATAATTGGCGACAAGTGCATTGACATGTGGCATGTAATAATTGGCGACCAAGTGCATTGACATGTGTCATGTAATAATTGGCGACAAGTGCATTGACATGTGACATGTAATATTTGGCTACAAGTGCATTGACATGTGACATGGTAGTCATTGGCGACAGGTGCATTGAGATGTGACTTGTAATAATTGGCGACAAGTGCATTGAGATGTGACATGTAATAACTGGAGACAGGTGCATGGAGATGTGACATGTAATAATTGGCAACAGGAGCATTAAGATGTGACATGTAACAATTGGTGACAAGTGCATTGAGATGTGACATGAAATAATTTGCGACAGGTGCATTGACATGTGACATGTAATAATTGGCGACAGGTGCATTGAGATGTGAAATGTAATAATTGGCAACAGGAGCATTGAGATGTGACATGTATTAATTGGCGACAAGTGCATTGAGATGTGACATGTAATAACTGGAGACAGGTGCATTGAAATGTGGTATGTAATAATTGGCGACAAGTGCATTTACATGTGTCATGTAATAATTGGCGACAAGTGCATTGACATGTGGCATGTAATAATTGGCGACAAGTGCATTGACATGTGGTATGTAATAATTGGCGACAAGTGCATTGACATGTGTCATCTAATAATTGGCGACAAGTGCATTGACATGTGACATGTAATAATTGGCGAAAATTCATTGACATGTGACATGTATTCATTGGCGACAGGTGCATTGAGATGTGTTTTGTAATAACTGGCGACAAGTGCATTGAGATGTGACATGTAATAATTGGCGACAGGTTCTTTGACATGTGTAATGTAATAATTGGCGACAAGTGCATTGACATGCGACATGTAATAATTGGCGACAAGTGCATTGAGATGTGACATGTAATAATTGGGAACAGGTGCATTAAGATGAGACATGTAACAATTGGTGACAAGTGCATTGACATGTGACATGTAACATTTGGCGACAGGTGCATTGAGATGTTAAATGTAATATTGTCAACAGGTGCATTGAGATGTGACATGTATTAATTCGCAACATGTGCATTGAAATGTGACATGTAATAATTGGTTACAAGTGCATTGAAAGGTGACATGTAATAATTGGCGACACGTGCTTTGACATGTGACATGTAAAAATTGCGCCAGGTGCATTGAGATGTGATATGTAATAACTGGCGACAAGTGCATTGACATGAGACATGTAGTAAATGGCGACAGGTACATTGAGATGTGACATGTCATAATTGGCGACAAGTGCATTGAGATGTGACATGCAATAACTAGAGACAGGTGCATTGAGATAAGACATGTAATAATTGGCGACAAGTGCAATGACATGTGACATGTAATAATTGGCTACAAGTGCATTGAGATGTGACATGTAATATTTGGCGACGAGTGCATTGAGATGGGAAAGTAATAATTGGCGACAGGTGCATTGAGATGTGACATGTAAAAATTGGTAACAGGTGCATTGAGATGTGACAATTAATTGGCGACAAGTGCATTGAGATGTGACATATAATAAATTACGACAGGTGCATTGAGATGTGACATGTAATAATTGGCGACAGCTGTATTGAGATGTAACATGTAATAACTGGAGACAGGTGCATTGACAAGTGACATGTAATAATTGGCGACAAGTGCATTGAAATGTGGCATGTAATAATTGGCGACAAGTGCATTGACTTGTGCCATGTAATAATTGGCGACAAGTGCATTGACATGTGACATGTAATAATTGGTGAAAATTGCATTGACATGTGACATGTAATAATCGCGACAGCTGCATTGATATGAGACATTTAGTAAATGGCGACAGGTACATTGAGATGTGACATGTCATAATTGGCGACAAGTGCATTGAGATGTGACATGTAATAACTAGAGACAGGTGCATTGAGATAAGACATGTAATAATTGGCGACAAGTGCATTGACATGTGACATGTAATAATTGGCGACAGCTGTATTGAGATGTAACATGTAATAACTGGAGACAGGTGCATTGACAAGTGTCATGTAATAATTGGCGACAAGTGCATTGAAATGTGACATGTAATAATTCGCGACAGCTGCATTGAGATGTAGCATGTAATAATTGGCGACAGGTGCATTGCGATGTGACATGTAATAATTCGCGACAAGTGCATTGACATGTGACATGTAATAACTGGAGACATGTGCACTGACATGTGACATGTAATAATTGGCGACAAGTGCATTGAGATATGACATGTAATAATTGGCGACAAGTGTATTCAAATGTGACATGTAATAATTCGCGACAGCTGCATTGAGATGTAACATGTAATAACTGGAGACAGGTGTATTGACAAGTGACATGTAATAATTGGCGACAGTTGCATTGAGATGTGACATGTAATAATTGGCAACAAGTGAATTGACATGTGACATGTAATAATTGGAGACATGTGCACTGATATGTTGCATGTAATAATTGGCGATAAGTGCATTGACATGTGGTATGTAATAATTGGCGACAAGTGCATTGACATGTGACATGTAATAATTGGCGACAGCTGTATTGAGATGTAACATGTAATAACTGGAGACAGGTGCATTGACAAGTGTCATGTAATAATTGGCGACAAGTGCATTGAAATGTGACATGTAATAATTCGCGACAGCTGCATTGAGATGTAGCATGTAATAATTGGCGACAGGTGCATTGCGATGTGACATGTAATAATTCGCGACAAGTGCATTGACATGTGACATGTAATAACTGGAGACATGTGCACTGACATGTGACATGTAATAATTGGCGACAAGTGCATTGAGATATGACATGTAATAATTGGCGACAAGTGTATTCAAATGTGACATGTAATAATTCGCGACAGCTGCATTGAGATGTAACATGTAATAACTGGAGACAGGTGTATTGACAAGTGACATGTAATAATTGGCGACAGTTGCATTGAGATGTGACATGTAATAATTGGCAACAAGTGAATTGACATGTGACATGTAATAATTGGAGACATGTGCACTGATATGTTGCATGTAATAATTGGCGATAAGTGCATTGACATGTGGTATGTAATAATTGGCGACAAGTGTATTGACTTGTGCCATGTAATAATTGGCGACAAGTGCATTGACATGTGACATGTAATAATTGGTGAAAATTGCATTGAGATGTGACATGTAATAATTGCGCCAGGTGCATTGAGATGTGATATGTAATAATTGGCGACAAGTGCATTGACATGAGACATGTCATAATTGGCGACAAGTGCATTGAGATGTGACATGTAATAACTAGAGACAGGTGCATTGAGATAAGTCATGTAATAATTGGCGACAAGTGCATTGACATGTGACATGTAATAATTGGCGACAGCTGTATTGAGATGTAACATGTAATAACTGGAGACAGGTGAATTGACAAGTGACATGTAATAATTGGCGACAAGTGCATTGAAATGTGACATGTAATAATTCGCGACAGCTGCATTGAGATGTAACATGTAATAATTGGCGACAGGTGCATTGAGATGTGACATGTAATAATTGGCGACAAGTGCATTGACATGTGGCATGTAATAATTGGCGACAAGTGCATTGACATGTGTCATGTATAATTGGCGACAAGTGCATTGACATGTGACATGTAATATTTGGCGACAAGTGCATTGACATGTGACATGTAGTCATTGGCGACAGGTGCATTGAGATGTGACTTGTAATAATTGGCGACAAGTGCATTAATATGTGACATGTAACAATTGATGACAAATGCATTGAGATGTGACATGTAATAATTGGCGACAGGTGCATGACATGTGACATGTAATAATTGGCGACAAGTGCATTGACATGTGGTATGTAATAATTGGCGACATGTGCATTGCCATGTGTCATCTAATAATTGGCGACAAGTGCGTTGACATGTGACATGTAATAATTGGCGACAAGTGCATTGACATGTGACATGTAGTCATTGGCGACAGGTGCATTGAGATGTGTATTGTAATAATTGGCGACAAGTGCATTGAGATGTGACATGTAATAACTGGAGACAGGTGCATGGAGATGTGACATGTAATAATTGGCAACAGGTGCATTAAGATGTGACATGTAACAATTGTTGACAAGTGCATTGAGATGTGACATGTAATAATTGGCGACAGGTGCATTGACATGTGACATGTAATAATTGTCGACAGGTGCATTGAGATGTGAAATGTAATAATTGGCGACAAGTGAATTGACATGTGACATGTAGTCATTGGCGACAGGTGCATTGAGATGTGTATTGTAATAATTGGCGAAAAGTGCATTGAGATGTGACATGTAATAACTGGAGACAGTTGCATTGACATGTAATAATTGGCGACAGGTTCATTGACATGTGGAATGTAATAATTGGCGACAAGTGCATTGACATGCGACATGTAATAATTGGCGACAGCTGTATTGAGATGTAACATGTAATAACTGGAGACAGGTGCATTGACAAGTGCCATGTAATAATTGGCGACAAGTGCATTGAAATGTGACATGTAATAATTCGCGACAGCTGCATTGAGATGTAACATGTAATAATTGGCGACAGGTGCATTGAGATGTGACATGTAATAATTGGCGACAAGTGCATTGACATGTGACATGTAATAACTGGAGACATGTGCACTGATATGTGACATGTAATAATTGGCGACAAGTGCATTGACATGTGACATGTAATAAATGGCGACAAGTGCATTGACATGTGACATGTAATAATTGGCGACAAGTGCATTGACATGTGTCATGTAATAATTGGCGACAAGTGCATTGACATGTGACATGTAATATTTGGCGACAAGTGCATTGACATGTGACATGTAGTCATTGGCGACAGGTGCATTGAGATGTGACTTGTAATAATTGGCGACAAGTGCATTGAGATGTGACATGTAATAACTGGAGACAGGTGCATGGAGATGTGACATGTAATAATTGGCAACAGGTGCATTAAGATGTGACATGTAACAATTGGTGACAAGTGCGTTGAGATGTGACATGAAATAATTTGCGACAGGTGCATTGAGATGTGAAATGTAATAATTGGCAACAGGAGCATTGAGATGTGACATGTATTAATTGGCGACAAGTGCATTGAGATGTAACATGTAATAATTGGCGACAGGTGCATTGAGATGTGACGTGTAATAATTGGCGACAAGTGCATTGACATGTGACATGTAATAACTGGAGACATGTGCACTGATATGTGACATGTAATAATTGGCGACAAGTGCATTGACATGTGACATGTAATAAATGGCGACAAGTGCATTGACATGTGACATGTAATATTTGGCGACAAGTGCATTGACATGTGTCATGTAATAATTGGCGACAAGTGCATTGACATGTGACATGTAATATTTGGCGACAAGTGCATTGACATGTGACATGTAGTCATTGGCGACAGGTGCATTGAGATGTGACTTGTAATAATTGGCGACAAGTGCATTGAGATGTGACATGTAATAACTGGAGACAGGTGCATGGAGATGTGACATGTAATAATTGGCAACAGGTGCATTAAGATGTGACATGTAACAATTGGTGACAAGTGCATTGAGATGTGACATGAAATAATTTGCGACAGGTGCATTGAGATGTGAAATGTAATAATTGGCAACAGGAGCATTGAGATGTGACATGTATTAATTGGCGACAAGTGCATTGAGATGTGACATGTAATAACTGGAGACAGGTGCATTGAAATGTGGTATGTAATCATTGGCGACAAGTGCACTGACATGTGTCATGTAATAATTGGCGACAGCTGTATTGAGATGTAACATGTAATAACTAGAGACAGGTGCATTGACAAGTGACATGTAATAATTGGCGACAAGTGCATTGAAATGTGACATGTAATAATTCTCGACAGCTGCATTGAGATGTAACATGTAATAATTGGCGACAGGTGCATTGAGATGTGACATGTAATAATTGGCGACAAGTGCATTGACATGTGACATGTAATAACTGGAGACATGTGCACTGATATGTGACATGTAATAATTGGCGACAAGTGCATTGACATGTGACATGTAATAATTGGCGACAAGTGCATTGACATGTGGCATGTACTAATTGGCGACAAGTGCATTGACATGTGTCATGTAATAATTGGCGACAAGTGCATTGACATGTGACATGTAATATTTGGCTACAAGTGCATTGACATGTGACATGTAGTCATTGGCGACAGGTGCATTGAGATGTGACTTGTAATAATTGGCGACAAGTGCATTGAGATGTGACATGTAATAACTGGAGACAGGTGCATTAAGATGTGACATGTAACAATTGGTGACAAGTGCATTGAGATGTGACATTAAATGATTTGCGACAGGTGCATTGACATGTGACATGTAATAATTGGCGACAGGTGCATTGAGATGTGAAATGTAATAATTGGCAACAGGAGCATTGAGATGTGACATTATTAATTGGCGACAAGTGCATTGAGATGTGACATGTAATAACTGGAGACAGGTGCATTGAAATGTGGTATGTAATAATTGGCGACAAGTGCATTGAAATGTGTCATGTAATAATTGGCGACAAGTGCATTGACATGTGGCATGTAATAATTGGCGATAAGTGCATTGACATGTGGTATGTAATGATTGGCGACAAGTGCATTGACATGTGTCATCTAATAATTGGCGACAAGTGCATTGACATGTGACATGTAATAATTGGCGAAAAGTTCATTGACATGTGACATGTAGTCATTGGCGACAGGTGCATTGAGATGTGTATTGTAATAACTGGCGACAAGTGCATTGAGATGTGACATGTAATAATTGGCGACAGGTTCTTTGACATGTGTAATGTAATAATTGGCGACAAGTGCATTGACATGCGACATGTAATAATTGGCGACAAGTGCATTGAGATGTGACATGTAATAATTGGGAACAGGTGCATTAAGATGTGACATGTAACAATTGGTGACAAGTGCATTGACATGTGACATGTAACATTTGGCGACAGGTGCATTGAGATGTTAAATGTAATAATTGGCAACAGGTGCATTGAGATGTGACATGTATTAATTCGCAACATGTGCATTGAAATGTGACATGTAATAATTGGTTACAAGTGCATTGAAAGGTGACATGTAATAATTGGCGACACGTGCTTTGACATGTGACATGTAAAAATTTGCGAAAAGTGCAAAGACATGTGACATGTAATAATTGGCTACAAGTGCATTGAGATGTGACATGTAATATTTGGCGACGAGTGCATTGAGATGGGAAAGTAATAATTGGCGACAGGTGCATTGAGATGTGACATGTAAAAATTGGTAACAGGTGCATTGAGATGTGACAATTAATAATTGGCGACAAGTGCATTGAGCTGCGACATATAATAATTTACGACAGGTGCATTGAGATGTGACATGTAATAATTGGCGACAGCTGTATTGAGATGTAACATGTAATAACTGGAGACAGGTGCATTGACAAGTGACATGTAATAATTGGCGACAAGTGCATTGAAATGTGACATGTAATAATTCGCGACAGCTGCATTGAGATGTAACATGTAATAATTGGCGACAGGTGCATTGAGATGTGACATGTAATAATTGGCGACAAGTGCATTGACATGTGACATGTAAATAACTTGAGACATGTGCACTGACATGTGACATGTAATAATTGGCGACAAGTGCATTGAGATATGACATGTAATAATTGGCGACAAGTTTATTGAAATGTGACATGTAATAATTCGCGACAGCTGCATTGAGATGTAACATGTAATAACTGGAGACAGGTGTATTGACAAGTGACATGTAATAATTGGCGACAGGTGCATTGAGATGTGACATGTAATAATTGGCAACAAGTGCATTGACATGTGACATGTAATAATTAGAGACATGTGCACTGACATGTGGCATGTAATAATTGGCGACAAGTGCATTGACATGTGGTATGTAATAATTGGCGACAGGTGCATTGACTTGTGCCATGTAATAATTGGCGACAAGTGCATCGACATTAGACATGTAATAATTGGTGAAAATTGCATTGAGATGTGACATGTAATAATTGCGCCAGGTGCATTGAGATGTGATATGTAATAACTGGCGACAAGTGCATTGACATGAGACATGTAGTAACTGGCGACAGGTACATTGAGATGTGACATGTCATAATTGGCGACAAGTGCATTGAGATGTGACATGCAATAACTAGAGACAGGTGCATTGAGATAAGACATGTAATAATTGGCGACAAGTGCATTGACATGTGACATGTAATAATTGGCGACAGTTGTATTGAGATGTAACATGTAATAATTGGCGACAGGTGCATTGAGATATGACATGTAATAATTGGCGACAAGTGCATTGACATGTGACATGTAATAACTGGAAACATGTGCACTGACATGTAACATGTAATAATTGGCGACAAGTGCATTGACATGTGACATGTAATAATTGGCGACAAGTGCATTGACATGTGGCATGTAATAATTGGCGACAAGTGCATTGACATGTGTCATGTAATAATTGGCGACAAGTGCATTGACATGTGACATGTAATATTTGGCGACAAGTGCATTGACATGTGACATGTAGTCATTGGCGACAGGTGCATTGAGATGTGACTTGTAATAATTGGCGACAAGTGCATTGAGATGTGACATGTAATAACTGGAGACAGGTGCATGGAGATGTGACATGTAATAATTGGCAACAGGTGCATTAAGATGTGACATGTAACAATTGGTGACAAGTGCATTGAGATGTGACATGTAATAATTGGCGACAGGTGCATTGACATGTGACATGTAATAATTGGCGACAGGTGCATTGAGATGTGAAATGTAATAATTGGCAACAGGAGCATTGAGATGTGACATGTATTAATTGGCGACAAGTACATTGAGATGTGACATGTAATAACTGGAGACAGGTGCATTGAATTGTGGTATGTAATAATTGGCGACAAGTGCATTGACATGTGTCATGTAATAATTGGCGACAAGTGCATTGACATGTGGCATGTAATAATTGGCGACAAGTGCATTGACATGTGGTATGTAATAATTGGCGACAAGTGCATTTACATGTGTCATCTAATAATTGGCGACAAGTGCATTGACATGTGACATGTAATAATTGGCGACAAGTGCATTGACATGTGACACGTAGTCATTGGCGACAGGTGCATTGAGATGTGTATTGTAATAATTGGCGACAAGTGCATTGAGATGTGACATGTAATAACTGGAGACAGTTGCATTGACATGTGACATGTAATAATTGGCGACAGGTGCATTGAGATGTGACATGTAATAATTGGCAACAAGTGCATTGACATGTGACATGTAATAATTGGAGACATGTGCACTGACATGTGGCATGTAATAATTGGCGACAAGTGCATTGACATGTGGTATGTAATAATTGGCGACAGGTGCATTGACTTGTGCCATGTAATAATTGGCGACAAGTGCATCGACATTAGACATGTAATAATTGGTGAAAATTGCATTGAGATGTGACATGTAATAATTGCGCCAGGTGCATTGAGATGTGATATGTAATAACTGGCGACAAGTGCATTGACATGAGACATGTAGTAAATGGCGACAGGTACATTGAGATGTGACATGTCATAATTGGCGACAAGTGCATTGAGATGTGACATGCAATAACTAGAGACAGGTGCATTGAGATAAGACATGTAATAATTGGCGACAAGTGCATTGACATGTGACATGTAATAATTGGCGACAGCTGTATTGAGATGTAACATGTAATAATTGGCGTCAGGTGCATTGAGATATGACATGTAATAATTGGCGACAAGTGCATTGACATGTGACATGTAATAACTGGAAACATGTGCACTGACATGTGACATGTAATAATTGGCGACAAGTGCATTGACATGTGACATGTAATAATTGGCGACAAGTGCATTGACATGTGGCATGTAATAATTGGCGACAAGTGCATTGACATGTGTCATGTAATAATTGGCGACAAGTGCTTTGACATGTGACATGTAATATTTGGCGACAAGTGCATTGACATGTGACATGTAGTCATTGGCGACAGGTGCATTGAGATGTGACTTGTAATAATTGGCGACAAGTGCATTGAGATGTGACATGTAATAACTGGAGACAGGTGCATGGAGATGTGACATGTAATAATTGGCAACAGGTGCATTAAGATGTGACATGTAACAATTGGTGACAAGTGCATTGAGATGTGACATGTAATAATTGGCGACAGGTGCATTGACATGTGACATGTAATAATTGGCGACAGGTGCATTGAGATGTGAAATGTAATAATTGGCAACAGGAGCATTGAGATGTGACATGTATTAATTGGCGACAAGTACATTGAGATGTGACATGTAATAACTGGAGACAGGTGCATTGAATTGTGGTATGTAATAATTGGCGACAAGTGCATTGACATGTGTCATGTAATAATTGGCGACAAGTGCATTGACATGTGGCATGTAATAATTGGCGACAAGTGCATTGACATGTGGTATGTAATAATTGGCGACAAGTGCATTGACATGTGTCATCTAATAATTGGCGACAAGTGCATTGACATGTGACACGTAGTCATTGGCGACAGGTGCATTGAGATGTGTATTGTATTAATTGGCGACAAGTGCATTGAGATGTGACATGTAATAACTGGAGACAGTTGCATTGACATGTGACATGTAATACTTGGCGACAGGTGCATTGAGATGTGACATGTAATAATTGGCAACAAGTGCATTGACATGTGACATGTAATAATTGGAGACATGTGCACTGACATGTGGCATGTAATAATTGGCGACAAGTGCATTGACATGTGGTATGTAATAATTGGCGACAAGTGCATTGACTTGTGCCATGTAATAATTGGCGACAAGTGCATTGACATGTGACATGTAATAATTGGTGAAAATTGCATTGAGATGTGACATGTAATAATTGCGCCAGGTGCATTGAGATGTGATATGTAATAATTGGCGACAAGTGCATTGACATGAGACATGTAGTCATTGGCGACAGGTGCATTGAGATGTGACTTGTAATAATTGGCGACAAGTGCATTGAGATGTGACGTGTAATAACTGGAGACAGGTGCATGGAGATGTGACATGTAATAATTGGCAACAGGTGCATTAAGATGTGACATGTAACAATTGGTGACAAGTGCATTGAGATGTGACATGTAATAATTGGCGACAGGTGCATTGACATGTGACATGTAATAATTGGCGACAGGTGCATTGAGATGTGAAATGTAATAATTGGCAACAGGAGCATTGAGATGTGACATGTATTAATTGGCGACAAGTACATTGAGATGTGACATGTAATAACTGGAGACAGGTGCATTGAATTGTGGTATGTAATAATTGGCGACAAGTGCATTGACATGTGTCATGTAATAATTGGCGACAAGTGCATTGACATGTGGCATGTAATAATTGGCGACAAGTGCATTGACATGTAGTATGTAATAATTGGCGACAAGTGCATTGACATGTGTCATCTAATAATTGGCGACAAGTGCATTGACATGTGACATGTAATAATTGGCGACAAGTGCATTGACATGTGACACGTAGTCATTGGCGACAGGTGCATTGAGATGTGACTTGTAATAATTGGCGACAAGTGCATTGAGATGTGACATGTAATAACTGGAGACAGGTGCATGGAGATGTGACATGTAATAATTGGCAACAGGTGCATTAAGATGTGACATGTAACAATTGGTGACAAGTGCATTGAGATGTGACATGTAATAATTGGCGACAGGTGCATTGACATGTGACATGTAATAATTGGCGACAGGTGCATTGAGATGTGAAATGTAATAATTGGCAACAGGAGCATTGAGATGTGACATGTATTAATTGGCGACAAGTACATTGAGATGTGACATGTAATAACTGGAGACAGGTGCATTGAATTGTGGTATGTAATAATTGGCGACAAGTGCATTGACATGTGTCATGTAATAATTGGAGACAAGTGCATTGACATGTGGCATGTAATAATTGGCGACAAGTGCATTGACATGTGGTATGTAATAATTGGCGACAAGTGCATTGACATGTGTCATCTAATAATTGGCGACAAGTGCATTGACATGTGACACGTAGTCATTGGCGACAGGTGCATTGAGATGTGTATTGTAATAATTGGCGACAAGTGCATTGAGATGTGACATGTAATAACTGGAGACAGTTGCATTGACATGTGACATGTAATACTTGGCGACAGGTGCATTGAGATGTGACATGTAATAATTGGCAACAAGTGCATTGACATGTGACATGTAATAATTGGAGACATGTGCACTGACATGTGGCATGTAATAATTGGCGACAAGTGCATTGACATGTGGTATGTAATAATTGGCGACAAGTGCATTGACTTGTGCCATGTAATAATTGGCGACAAGTGCATTGACATGTGACATGTAATAATTGGTGAAAATTGCATTGAGATGTGACATGTAATAATTGCGCCAGGTGCATTGAGATGTGATATGTAATAATTGGCGACAAGTGCATTGACATGAGACATGTAGTCATTGGCGACAGGTGCATTGAGATGTGACTTGTAATAATTGGCGACAAGTGCATTGAGATGTGACGTGTAATAACTGGAGACAGGTGCATGGAGATGTGACATGTAATAATTGGCAACAGGTGCATTAAGATGTGACATGTAACAATTGGTGACAAGTGCATTGAGATGTGACATGTAATAATTGGCGACAGGTGCATTGACATGTGACATGTAATAATTGGCGACAGGTGCATTGAGATGTGAAATGTAATAATTGGCAACAGGAGCATTGAGATGTGACATGTATTAATTGGCGACAAGTACATTGAGATGTGACATGTAATAACTGGAGACAGGTGCATTGAATTGTGGTATGTAATAATTGGCGACAAGTGCATTGACATGTGTCATGTAATAATTGGCGACAAGTGCATTGACATGTGGCATGTAATAATTGGCGACAAGTGCATTGACATGTAGTATGTAATAATTGGCGACAAGTGCATTGACATGTGTCATCTAATAATTGGCGACAAGTGCATTGACATGTGACATGTAATAATTGGCGACAAGTGCATTGACATGTGACACGTAGTCATTGGCGACAGGTGCATTGAGATGTGTATTGTAATAATTGGCGACAAGTGCATTGAGATGTGACATGTAATAACTGGAGACAGTTGCATTGACATGTGACATGTAATACTTGGCGACAGGTGCATTGAGATGTGACATGTAATAATTGGCAACAAGTGCATTGACATGTGACATGTAATAATTGGAGACATGTGCACTGACATGTGGCATGTAATAATTGGCGACAAGTGCATTGACATGTGGTATGTAATAATTGGCGACAAGTGCATTGACTTGTGCCATGTAATAATTGGCGACAAGTGCATTGACATGTGACATGTAATAATTGGTGAAAATTGCATTGAGATGTGACATGTAATAATTGCGCCAGGTGCATTGAGATGTGATATGTAATAATTGGCGACAAGTGCATTGACATGAGACATGTAGTAAATGGCGACAGGTACATTGAGATGTGACATGTCATAATTGGCGACAAGTGCATTGAGATGTGACATGCAATAACTAGAGACAGGTGCATTGAGATAAGACATGTAATAATTGGCGACAAGTGCATTGACATGTGACATGTAATAATTGGCGACAGCTGTATTGAGATGTAACATGTAATAACTGGAGACAGGTGCATTGACAAGTGACATGTAATAATTGGCGACAAGTGCATTGAAATGTGACATGTAATAATTCGCGACAGCTGCATTGAGATGTAACATGTAATAATTGGCGACAGGTGCATTGAGATGTGACATGTAATAATTGGCGACAAGTGCATTGACATGTGACATGTAATAACTGGAAACATGTGCACTGACATGTGACATGTAATAATTGGCGACAAGTGCATTGACATGTGACATGTAATAATTGGCGACAAGTGCATTGACATGTGGCATGTAATAATTGGCGACAAGTGCATTGACATGTGTCATGTAATAATTGGCGACAAGTGCATTGACATGTGACATGTAATATTTGGCGACAAGTGCATTGACATGTGACATGTAGTCATTGGCGGCAGGTGCATTGAGATGTGACTTGTAATAATTGGCGACAAGTGCATTGAGATGTGACATGTAATAACTGGAGATAGGTGCATGGAGATGTGACATGTAATAATTGGCAACAGGTGCATTAAGATGTGACATGTAACAATTGGTGACAAGTGCATTGAGATGTGACATGTAATAATTGGCGACAGGTGCATTGACATGTGACATGTAATAATTGCCGACAGGTGCATTGAGATGTGAAATGTAATAATTGGCAACAGGAGCATTGAGATGTGACATGTATTAATTGGCGACAAGTACATTGAGATGTGACATGTAATAACTGGAGACAGGTGCATTGAAATGTGGTATGTAATAGATGGCGACAAGTGAATTGACATGTGTCATGTAATAATTGGCGACAAGTGCATTGACATGTGGCATGTAATAATTGGCGACAAGTGCATTGACATGTGGTATGTAATAATTGGCGACAAGTGCATTGACACGTGTCATCTAATAATTGGCGACAAGTGCATTGACATGTGACATGTAATAACTGGAGACAGTTGCATTGACATGTGACATGTAATAATTGGCGACAGGTTCATTGACATGTGTAATGTAATAATTGGCGACAAGTGCATTGACATGTGACATGTAATAATTGGGAACAGGTGCATTAAGATGTGACATGTAACAATTGGTGACAGGTGCATTGACATGTGACATGTAACATTTGGCGACAGGTGCATTGAGATGTTAAATGTAATAATTGGCAACAGGTGCATTGAGATGTGACATGTATTAATTCGCAACATGTGCATTGAAATGTGACATGTAATAATTGGTTACAAGTGCATTGAAAGGTGACATGTAATAATTGGTGACACGTGCTTTGACATGTGACATGTAATAATTTGCGAAAAGTGCAATGACATATGACATGTAATAATTGGTAACAGGTGCATTGAGATGTGACAATTAATAATTGGCGACAAGTGCATTGAGATGTGACATATAATAATTTACGACAGGTGCATTGAGATGAGACATGCAATAATTGGCGACAAGTGCATTGACATGTGGCATGTAATAATTGGCGACAAGTGCATTGACATGTGACATGTAATATTTGGCGACAAGTGCATTGACATGTGACATGTAGTCATTGGCGACAAGTGCATTGAGATGTGACTTGTAATAATTGGCGACAAGTGCATTGAGACGTGACATGTAATAACTGGAGACAGGTGCATTAAGATGTGACATGTAACAATTGGTGACAAGTGCATTGAGATGTGACATGTAATAATTGGCGACAGGTGCATTGACATGTGACATGTAATAATTGGCTACAGGTGCATTGAGATGTGAAATGTAATAATTGGCAACAGGAGCATTGAGATGTGTCATGTAATAATTGGAGACATGTGCACTGACATGTGGCATGTAATAATTGGCGACAAGTGCATTGACATGTGGTATGTACTAATTGGCGACAAGTGCATTGACTTGTGCCATGTAATAATTGGCGACAAGTGCATTGACATGTGACATGTAATAATTGGTGAAAATTGCATTGAGATGTGACATGTAATAATTGCGCCAGGTGCATTGAGATGTGATATGTAATAATTGGCGACAAGTGCATTGACATGAGACATGTAGTAAATGGCGACAGGTACATTGAGATGTGACATGTCATAATTGGCGACAAGTGCATTGAGATGTGACATGCAATAACTAGAGACAGGTGCATTGAGATAAGACATGTAATAATTGGCGACAAGTGCATTGACATGTGACATGTAATATTTGGCGACAAGTGCATTGACATGTGACATGTAGTCATTGGCGACAGGTGCATTGAGATGTGACTTGTAATAATTGGCGACAAGTGCATTGAGATGTGACATGTAATAACTGGAGACAGGTGCATGTAGATGTGACATGTAATAATTGGCAACAGGTGCATTAAGATGTGACATGTAACAATTGTTGACAAGTGCATTGAGATGTGACATGTATTAATTGGCGACAGGTGCATTGACATGTGACATGTAATAATTGGCGACAGGTGCATTGAGATGTGAAATGTAATAATTGTCAACAGGAGCATTGAGATGTGACATGTATTAATTGGCGACAAGTACATTGAGATGTGACATGTAATAACTGGAGAAAGGTGCATTGAAATGTGGTATGTAATAATTGGCGACAAGTTCATTGACATGTGTCATGTAATAATTGGCGACAAGTTCATTGACATGTGGCATGTAATAATTGGCGACAAGTGCATTGACATGTGGTATGTAATAATTGGCGACAAGTGCATTGACATGTGTCATCTAATAATTGGCGACAAGTGCATTGACATGTGACATTTAATAATTGGCGACAAGTGCATTGACATGTGACATGTAGTCATTGGCGACAGGTGCATTGAGATGTGTATTGTAATAATTGGCGACAAGTGCATTGAGATGTGACATGTAATAACTGGAGACAGTTGCATTGACATGTGACATGTAATAATTGGCGACAGGTTCATTGACATGTGTAATGTAATAATTGGCGACAAGTGCATTGACATGCGACATGTAATAATTGGCGACAAGTGCATTGAGATGTGACATGTAATAATTGGGAACAGGTGCATTAAGATGTGACATGTAACAATTAGTGACAAGTGCATTGACATGTGACATGTAATAGTTGGCGACAAGTGCATTGACATGTGGCATGAAATAACTGGAGACAGGTGCATGGAGATGTGACATGTAATAATTGGCAAAAGGTGCATTAAGATGTGACATGTAACAATTGGTGACAAGTGCATTGAGATGTGACATGTAATAATTGGCGACAGGTGCATTGACATGTGACATGTAATAATTGGCTACAGGTGCATTGAGATGTGAAATGTAATAATTGGCAACAGGAGCATTGAGATGTGTCATGTAATAATTGGAGACATGTGCACTGACATGTGGCATGTAATAATTGGCGACAAGTGCATTGACATGTGGTATGTAATAATTGGCGACAAGTGCATTGACTTGTGCCATGTAATAATTGGCGACAAGTGCATTGACATGTGACATGTAATAATTGGTGAAAATTGCATTGAGATGTGACATGTAATAATTGCGCCAGGTGCATTGAGATGTGATATGTAATAATTGGCGACAAGTGCATTGACATGAGACATGTAGTAAATGGCGACAGGTACATTGAGATGTGACATGTCATAATTGGCGACAAGTGCATTGAGATGTGACATGCAATAACTAGAGACAGGTGCATTGAGATAAGACATGTAATAATTGGCGACAAGTGTATTGACATGTGACATGTAATATTTGGCGACAAGTGCATTGACATGTGACATGTAGTCATTGGCGACAGGTGCATTGAGATGTGACTTGTAATAATTGGCGACAAGTGCATTGAGATGTGACATGTAATAACTGGAGACAGGTGCATGTATATGTGACATGTAATAATTGGCAACAGGTGCTTTAAGATGTGACATGTAACAATTGGTGACAAGTGCATTGAGATGTGACATGTAATAATTGGCGACAGGTGCATTGACATGTGACATGTAATAATTGGCTACAGGTGCATTGAGATGTGAAATGAAATAATTGGCAACAGGAGCATTGAGATGTGTCATGTAATAATTGGAGACATGTGCACTGACATGTGGCATGTAATAATTGGCGACAAGTGCATTGACATGTGGTATGTAATAATTGGCGACAAGTGCATTGACTTGTGCCATGTAATAATTGGCGACAAGTGCATTGACATGTGACATGTAATAATTGGTGAAAATTGCATTGAGATGTGACATGTAATAATTGCGCCAGGTGCATTGAGATGTGATATGTAATAATTGGCGACAAGTGCATTGACATGAGACATGTAGTAAATGGCGACAGGTACATTGAGATGTGACATGTCATAATTGGCGACAAGTGCATTGAGATGTGACATGCAATAACTAGAGACAGGTGCATTGAGATAAGACATGTAATAATTGGCGACAAGTGTATTGACATGTGACATGTAATATTTGGCGACAAGTGCATTGACATGTGACATGTAGTCATTGGCGACAGGTGCATTGAGATGTGACTTGTAATAATTGGCGACAAGTGCATTGAGATGTGACATGTAATAACTGGAGACAGGTGCATGTAGATGTGACATGTAATAATTGGCAACAGGTGCATTAAGATGTGACATGTAACAATTGGTGACAAGTGCATTGAGATGTGACATGTAATAATTGGCGACAGGTGCATTGACATGTGACATGTAATAATTGGCGACAGGTGCATTGACATGTGTCATCTAATAATTGGCGACAAGTGCATTGACATGTGACATTTAATAATTGGCGACAAGTGCATTGACATGTGACATGTAGTCATTGGCGACAGGTGCATTGAGATGTGTATTGTAATAATTGGCGACAAGTGCATTGAGATGTGACATGTAATAACTGGAGACAGTTGCATTGACATGTGACATGTAATAATTGGCGACAGGTTCATTGACATGTGTAATGTAATAATTGGCGACAAGTGCATTGACATGCGACATGTAATAATTGGCGACAAGTGCATTGAGATGTGACATGTAATAATTGGGAACAGGTGCATTAAGATGTGACATGTAACAATTAGTGACAAGTGCATTGACATGTGACATGTAATAGTTGGCGACAAGTGCATTGACATGTGGCATGAAATAACTGGAGACAGGTGCATGGAGATGTGACATGTAATAATTGGCAAAAGGTGCATTAAGATGTGACATGTAACAATTGGTGACAAGTGCATTGAGATGTGACATGTAATAATTGGCGACAGGTGCATTGACATGTGACATGTAATAATTGGCTACAGGTGCATTGAGATGTGAAATGTAATAATTGGCAACAGGAGCATTGAGATGTGTCATGTAATAATTGGAGACATGTGCACTGACATGTGGCATGTAATAATTGGCGACAAGTGCATTGACATGTGGTATGTAATAATTGGCGACAAGTGCATTGACTTGTGCCATGTAATAATTGGCGACAAGTGCATTGACATGTGACATGTAATAATTGGTGAAAATTGCATTGAGATGTGACATGTAATAATTGCGCCAGGTGCATTGAGATGTGATATGTAATAATTGGCGACAAGTGCATTGACATGAGACATGTAGTAAATGGCGACAGGTACATTGAGATGTGACATGTCATAATTGGCGACAAGTGCATTGAGATGTGACATGCAATAACTAGAGACAGGTGCATTGAGATAAGACATGTAATAATTGGCGACAAGAGTATTGACATGTGACATGTAATATTTGGCGACAAGTGCATTGACATGTGACATGTAGTCATTGGCGACAGGTGCATTGAGATGTGACTTGTAATAATTGGCGACAAGTGCATTGAGATGTGACATGTAATAACTGGAGACAGGTGCATGTATATGTGACATGTAATAATTGGCAACAGGTGCATTAAGATGTGACATGTAACAATTGGTGACAAGTGCATTGAGATGTGACATGTAATAATTGGCGACAGGTGCATTGACATGTGACATGTAATAATTGGCTACAGGTGCATTGAGATGTGAAATGAAATAATTGGCAACAGGAGCATTGAGATGTGTCATGTAATAATTGGAGACATGTGCACTGACATGTGGCATGTAATAATTGGCGACAAGTGCATTGACATGTGGTATGTAATAATTGGCGACAAGTGCATTGACTTGTGCCATGTAATAATTGGCGACAAGTGCATTGACATGTGACATGTAATAATTGGTGAAAATTGCATTGAGATGTGACATGTAATAATTGCGCCAGGTGCATTGAGATGTGATATGTAATAATTGGCGACAAGTGCATTGACATGAGACATGTAGTAAATGGCGACAGGTACATTGAGATGTGACATGTCATAATTGGCGACAAGTGCATTGAGATGTGACATGTAATAACTAGAGACAGGTGCATTGAGATAAGACATGTAATAATTGGCGACAAGTGTATTGACATGTGACATGTAATATTTGGCGACAAGTGCATTGACATGTGACATGTAGTCATTGGCGACAGGTGCATTGAGATGTGACTTGTAATAATTGGCGACAAGTGCATTGAGATGTGACATGTAATAACTGGAGACAGGTGCATGTAGATGTGACATGTAATAATTGGCAACAGGTGCATTAAGATGTGACATGTAACAATTGGTGACAAGTGCATTGAGATGTGACATGTAATAATTGGCGACAGGTGCATTGACATGTGACATGTAATAATTGGCGACAGGTGCATTGAGATGTGAAATGTAATAATTGTCAACAGGAGCATTGAGATGTGACATGTATTAATTGGCGAAAAGTACATTGAGATGTGACATGTAATAACTGGAGAAAGGTGCATTGAAATGTGGTATGTAATAATTGGCGACAAGTTCATTGACATGTGTCATGTAATAATTGGCGACAAGTACATTGAGATGTGACATGTAATAACTGGAGAAAGGTGCATTGAAATGTGGTATGTAATAATTGGCGACAAGTTCATTGACATGTGACATGTAATAATTGGCGACAGGTTCATTGACATGTGTAATGTAATAATTGGCGACAAGTGCATTGACATGCGACATGTAATAATTGGCGACAAGTGCATTGAGATGTGACATGTAATAATTGGGAACAGGTGCATTAAGATGTGACATGTAACCATTAGTGACAAGTGCATTGACATGTGACATGTAATAACTGGAGAAAGGTGCATTGAAATGTGGTATGTAATAATTGGCGACAAGTTCATTGACATGTGACATGTATTAATTCGCAACATGTGCATTGAAATGTGACATGTAATAATTGGTTACAAGTGCATTGAAAGGTGACATGTAATAATTGGCGACACGTGCTTTGACATGTGACATGTAATAATTTGCGAAAAGTGCAATGACATGTGACATGTAATAATTTGCTACAAGTGCATTGAGATGTGACATGTAATATTCGGCGACGAGTGCATTGAGATGGGAAAGTAATAATTGGCGACAGGTGCATTGAGATGTGACATGTAACATTTGGCGACAGGTACATTGAGATGGGAAAGTAACAATTGGTGACAAGTGCATTGACATGTGACATGTAACATTTTGGCGACAGGTGCATTGAGATGTTAAATGTAATAATTGGCAACAGGTGCATTGAGATGTGACAAGTATTAATTCGCAACATGTGCATTGAAATGTGACATGTAATAATTGGTTACAAGTGCATTGAAAGGTGACATGTAATAATTGGCGACACGTGCTTTGACATGTGACATGTAAAAATTTGCGAAAAGTGCAATGACATGTGACATGTAATAATTGTCTACAAGTGCATTGAGATGTGACATGTAATATTTGGCGACGAGTGCATTGAGATGGGAAAGTAATAATTGGCGACAGGTGCATTGAGATGTGACATGTAATAATTGGTAACAGGTGCATTGAGATGGGACATGTAATAATTGGCGACAAGTGCATTGAAATGTGACATGTAATAATTCGCGACAGCTGCATTGAGATGTAACATGTAATAATTGGCGACAGGTGCATTGACATGTGACATGTAATAACTGGAGACATGTGCACTGACATGTGACATGTAATAATTGGCGACAAGTGCATTGAGATATGACATGTAATAATTGGCGACAAGTTTATTGAAATGTGACATGTAATAATTCGCGACAGCTGCATTGAGATGTAACATGTAATAACTGGAGACAAGTGTATTGACAAGTGACATGTAATAATTGGCGACAGGTGCATTGAGATGTGACATGTAATAATTGGCAACAAGTGCATTAACATGTGACATGTAATAATTGGAGACATGTGCACTGACATGTGGCATGTAATAATTGGCGACAAGTGCATTGACATGTGGTATGTAATAATTGGCGACAAGTGCATTGACTTGATCAATGTAATAATTGGCGACAAGTGCATTGACATGTGACATGTAATAATTGGCGACAAGTGCATTGACATGTGGCATGTAATAATTGGCGACAAGTGCATTGACATGTGTCATGTAATAATTGGCGACAAGTGCATTGACATGTGACATGTAATAATTCGCGACAGCTGCATTGAGATGTAACATGTAATAATTGGAGACAGGTGCATTGACAAGTGACATGTAATAATTGGCGACAAGTGCATTGAAATGTGACATGTAATAATTCGCGACAGCTGCATTGAGATGTAACATGTAATAATTGGCGACAGGTGCATTGAGATGTGACATGTAATAATTGGCGACAAGTGCATTGACATGTGACATGTAATAACTGGAAATATGTGCACTGACATGTGACATGTAATAATTGGCGACAAGTGCATTGACATGTGGCATGTAATAATTGGCGACAAGTGCATTGACATGTGTCATGTAATAATTGGCGACAAGTGCATTGACATGTGACATGTAATAATTGGCGACAAATGCATTGACATGTGACATGTAGTCATTGGCGACAGGTGCATTGAGATGTGACTTGTAATAATTGGCGACAAGTGCATTGAGATGCGACATGTAATAACTGGAGACAGGTGCATGGATATGTGACATGTAATAAGTGGCAACAGGTGCATTAAGATGTGACATGTAACAATTGGTGACAAGTGCATTGAGATGTGACATGTAATAATTGGCGACAGGTGCATTGAGATGTGAAATGTAATAATTGGCAACAGGAGCATTGAGATGTGACATGTATTAATTGGCGACAAGTACATTGAGATGTGACATGTAATAACTGGAGACAGGTGCATTGAAATGTGGTATGTAATAATTGGCGACAAGTGCATTGACATGTGTCATGTAATAATTGGCGACAAGTGCATTGACATGTGGCATGTAATAACTGGCGACAAGTGCATTGACATGTGGTATGTAATAATTGGCGACAAGTGCATTGACATGTGACATGTAATAACTGGAGACAAGTGCACTGACATGTGACATGTAATAATTGGCGACAAGTGCATTGACATGTGACATGTAATAATTGGCGACAAGTGCATTGACATGTGGCATGTAATAATTGGCGACAAGTGCATTGACATGTGACATGTAATAATTGGCGACAAGTGCATTGATATGCGACATGGAATAATTGGCGACAAGTGCATTGAGATGTGACATGTAATAATTGGCAACAGGTGCATTAAGATGTGACATGTAACAATTGGTGACAAGTGCATTGACATGTGACATGTAACATTTGGCGACAGGTGCATTGAGATGTTAAATGTAATAAGTGGCAACAGGTGCATTGAGATGTGACATGTATTAATTCGCAACATGTGCATTGAAATGTGACATGTAATAATTGGTTACAAGTGCATTGAAAGGTGACATGTAATAATTGGCGACACGTGCTTTGACATGTGACATGTAATAATTTGCGAAAAGTGCAATGACATGTGACATGTAATAATTTGCTACAAGTGCATTGAGATGTGACATGTAATATTCGGCGACGAGTGCATTGAGATGGGAAAGTAATAATTGGCGACAGGTGCATTGAGATGTGACATGTAACATTTGGCGACAGGTGCATTGAGATGTTAAATGTAATAATTGGCAACAGGTGCATTGAGATGTGACAAGTATTAATTCGCAACATGTGCATTGAAATGTGACATGTAATAATTGGTTACAAGTGCATTGAAAGGTGACATGTAATAATTGGCGACACGTGCTTTGACATGTGACATGTAAAAATTTGCGAAAAGTGCAATGACATGTGACATGTAATAATTGTCTACAAGTGCATTGAGATGTGACATGTAATATTTGGCGACGAGTGCATTGAGATGGGAAAGTAATAATTGGCGACAGGTGCATTGAGATGTGACATGTAATAATTGGTAACAGGTGCATTGAGATGGGACATGTAATAATTGGCGACAAGTGCATTGAAATGTGACATGTAATAATTCGCGACAGCTGCATTGAGATGTAACATGTAATAATTGGCGACAGGTGCATTGACATGTGACATGTAATAACTGGAGACATGTGCACTGACATGTGACATGTAATAATTGGCGACAAGTGCATTGAGATATGACATGTAATAATTGGCGACAAGTTTATTGAAATGTGACATGTAATAATTCGCGACAGCTGCATTGAGATGTAACATGTAATAACTGGAGACAAGTGTATTGACAAGTGACATGTAATAATTGGCGACAGGTGCATTGAGATGTGACATGTAATAATTGGCAACAAGTGCATTAACATGTGACATGTAATAATTGGAGACATGTGCACTGACATGTGGCATGTAATAATTGGCGACAAGTGCATTGACATGTGGTATGTAATAATTGGCGACAAGTGCATTGACTTGATCAATGTAATAATTGGCGACAAGTGCATTGACATGTGACATGTAATAATTGGTGAAAATTGCATTGAGATGTGACATGTAATAATTGCGCCAGGTGCATTGAGATGTGATATGTAATAATTGGCGACAAGTGATTTGACATGAGACATGTAGTAAATGGTGACAGGTACATTGAGATGTGACATGTCATAATTGGCGACAAGTGCATTGAGATGTGACATGCAATAACTAGAGACAGGTGCATTGAGATAAGACATGTAATAATTGGCGACAAGTGCATTGACATGTGACATGTAATAATTGGCGACAGCTGTATTGAGATGTAACATGTAATAATTGGCGACAGGTGCATTGAGATGTGACATGTAATAATTGGCGACAAGTGCATTGACATGTGACATGTAATAACTGGAAACATGTGCACTGACATGCGACATGTAATAATTGGCGACAAGTGCATTGACATGTGACATGTAATAATTCGCGACAGCTGCATTGAGATGTAACATGTAATAATTGGAGACAGGTGCATTGACAAGTGACATGTAATAATTGGCGACAAGTGCATTGAAATGTGACATGTAATAATTCGCGACAGCTGCATTGAGATGTAACATGTAATAATTGGCGACAGGTGCATTGAGATGTGACATGTAATAATTGGCGACAAGTGCATTGACATGTGACATGTAATAACTGGAAACATGTGCACTGACATGTGACATGTAATAATTGGCGACAAGTGCATTGA
This sequence comes from Saccoglossus kowalevskii, assembly GCF_978046115.1. NCBI lineage: Eukaryota > Metazoa > Hemichordata > Enteropneusta > Harrimaniidae > Saccoglossus > Saccoglossus kowalevskii. Next base: position 1,617,467 of record NC_140647.1, on the reverse strand, counting down.
CATGTGGCATGTCATAATTGGCGACAAGTGCATTGACATGTGTCATGTAATAATTGGCGACAAGTGCATTGACATGTGACATGTAATAATTGGCGACAAGTGCATTGACATGTGACATGTAGTCATTGACGACAGGTGCATTGAGATGTGACTTGTAATAATTGGCGACAAGTGCATTGAGATGTGACATGTAATAACTGGAGACAGGTGCATGTATATGTGACATGTAATAATTGGCAACAGGTGCATTAAGATGTGACATGTAACAATTGGTGACAAGTGCATTGAGATGTGACATGTAATAATTGGCGACAGGTGCATTGACATGTGACATGTAATAATTGGCGACAGGTGCATTGAGATGTGAAATGTAATAATTGGCAACAGGAGCATTGATATGTGACATGTATTAATTGGCGACAAGTACATTGAGATGTGACATGTAATAACTGGAGACAGGTGCATGGAAATGTGGTATGTAATAATTGGCGACAAGTGCATTGACATGTGTCATCTAATAATTGGCGACAAGTGCATTGACATGTGACATGTAATAATAGGCGACAAGTGCATTGACATGTGACATGTAGTCATTGGCGACAGGTGCATTGAGATGTGTATTGTAATAATTGGCGACAAGTGCATTGAGATGTGACATGTAATAACTGGAGACAGTTGCATTGACATGTGACATGTAATAATTGGCGACAGGTTCATTGACATGTGTAATGTAATAATTGGCGACAAGTGCATTGACATGTGACATGTAATAATTGGCGACAAGTGCATTGAGATGTGACATGTAATAATTGGGAACAGGTGCATTAAGATGTGACATGTAACTATTGGTGACAAGTGCATTGACATGTGACATGTAACATTTGGCGACAGGTGCATTGAGATGTTAAATGTAATAATTGGCAACAGGTGCATTGAGATGTGACATGTATTAATTCGCAACATGTGCATTGAAATGTGACATGTAATAATTGGTTACAAGTGCATTGAAAGGTGACATGTAATAATTGGCGACACGTGCTTTGACATGTGACATGCAATAATTTGCGAAAAGTGCAATGACATGTGACATGTAATAATTGGCTACAAGTGCATTGAGATGTGACATGTAATATTTGGCGACAAGTGCATTGAGATGGGAAAGTAATAATTGGCGACAGGTGCATTGACATGTGACATGTAATAATTGGCGACAGCTGTATTGCGATGTAACATGTAATAACTGGAGACAGGTGCATTGACAAGTGACATGTAATAATTGGCGACAGGTGCATTGAGATGTAACATGTAATAATTGGCGACAAGTGCATTGAGATATGACATGTAATAATTGGCGACAAGTGCATTGAAATGTGACATGTAATAACTGGAGACAGGTGCATTGAAATGTGGTATGTAATAATTGGCGACAAGTGCATTGACATGTGTCATGTAATAATTGGCGACAAGTGCATTGACATGTGGCATGTAATAACTGGCGACAAGTGCATTGACATGTGGTATGTAATAATTGGCGACAAGTGCATTGACATGTGTCATCTAATAATTGGCGACAAGTGCATTGACATGTGACATGTAATAATAGGCGACAAGTGCATTGAGTTAAAGACATGTAATAACTAGAGACAGGTGCATTGAGATAAGACATGTAATAATTGGGGTACAATTGCATTGACATGTGACATGTAATAATTGGCGACAGCTGTATTGAGATGTAACATGTAATAACTGGAGACAGGTGCATTGACAAGTGACATGTAATAATTGGCGACAGGTGCATTGAGATGTAACATGTAATAATTGGCGACAAGTGCATTGAGATATGACATGTAATAATTGGCGACAAGTGCATTGAAATGTGACATGTAATAATTCGCGACAGCTGCATTGAGATGTAACATGTAATAATTGGCGACAGGTGCATTGAGATGTGACATGTAATAATTGGCGACAAGTGCATTGACATGTGACATGTAATAACTGGAGACATGTGCACTGACATGTGACATGTAATAATTGGCGACAAGTGCATTGACATGTGACATGTAATAATTGGCGACAAGTGCATTGACATGTGGCATGTAATAATTGGCGACAAGTGCATTGACATGTGTCATGTAATAATTGGCGACAAGTGCATTGACATGCGACATGGAATAATTGGCGACAAGGGCATTGAGATGTGACATGTAATAATTGGCAACAGGTGCATTAAGATGTGACATGTAACAATTGGTGACAAGTGCATTGACATGTGACATGTAACATTTGGCGACAGGTGCATTGAGATGTTAAATGTAATAATTGGCAACAGGTGCATTGAGATGTGACATGTATTAATTCGCAACATGTGCATTGAAATGTGACATGTAATAATTGGTTACAAGTGCATTGAAAGGTGACATGTAATAATTGGCGACACGTGCTTTGACATGTGACATGTAATAATTTGCGAAAAGTGCAATGACATGTGACATGTAATAATTGGCTACAAGTGCATTGAGATGTGACATGTAATATTTGGCGACGAGTGCATTGAGATGGCAAAGTAATAATTGGCGACAGGTGCATTGAGATGTGACATGTAATAATTGGCAACATGTGCATTGAGATGTGGCATGTAATAATTGGCGACAAGTGCATTGACTTGTGCCATGTAATAATTGGCGACAAGTGCATTGACATGTGACATGTAATAATTGGTGAAAATTACATTGAGATGTGACATGTAATAATTGCGCCAGGTGCATTGAGATGTGATATGTAATAATTGGCGACAAGTGCATTGACATGTGACATGTAATAATTGGCGACAGCTGTATTGAGATGTAACATGTAATAACTAGAGACAGGTGCATTGAGATAAGACATGTAATAATTGGGGACAAGTGCATTGACATGTGACATGTAATAATTGGCGACAGCTGTATTGAGATGTAACATGTAATAACTGGAGACAGGTGCATTGACAAGTGACATGTAATAATTGGCGACAGGTGCATTGAGATGTAACATGTAATAATTGGCGACAAGTGCATTGAGATATGACATGTAATAATTGGCGACAAGTGCATTGAAATGTGACATGTAATAATTCGCGACAGCTGCATTGAGATGTAACATGTAATAATTGTCGACAGGTGCATTGAGATGTGACATGTAATAATTGGCGACAAGTGCATTGACATGTGACATGTAATAACTGGAGACATGTGCACTGACATGTGACATGTAATAATTGGCGACAAGTGCATTGACATGTGACATGTAATAATTGGCGACAAGTGCATTGAGATGTGACATGTAATAATTGGCAACAGGTGCATTAAGATGTGACATGTAACAATTGGTGACAAGTGCATTGACATGTGACATGTAACATTTGGCGACAGGTGCATTGAGATGTTAAATGTAATAATTGGCAACAGGTGCATTGAGATGTGACATGTATTAATTCGCAACATGTGCATTGAAATGTGACATGTAATAATTGGTTACAAGTGCATTGAAAGGTGACATGTAATAATTGGCGACACGTGCTTTGACATGTGACATGTAATAATTTGCGAAAAGTGCAATGACATGTGACATGTAATAATTGGCTACAAGTGCATTGAGATGTGACATGTAATATTTGGCGACGAGTGCATTGAGATGGACATGTAATAATTGGCTACAAGTGCATTGAGATGTGACATGTAATATTTGGCGACGAGTGCATTGAGATGGGAAAGTAATAATTGGCGACAGGTGCATTGAGATGTGACATGTAATAATTGGCAACATGTGCATTGAGATGTGACAATTAATAATTGGCGACAAGTGCATTGAGATGTGACATATAATAATTTACGACAGGTGCATTGAGATGTGACATGTAATAATTGGCGACAAGTGCATTGACAAGTGGCATGTAATAATTGGCGACAAGTGCATTGACTTGTGCCATGTAATAATTGGCGACAAGTGCATTGCCATGAGACATGTAGTAAATGGCGGCAGGTACATTGAGATGTGACATGTCAGAATTGGCGACAAGTGCATTGAGATGTGACATGTAATATTTAGAGACAGATGCATTGAGATAAGACATGTAATAATTGGGGACAAGTGCATTGACATGTGAAATGTAATAATTGGCGACAGCTGTATTGAGATGTAACATGTAATAACTGGAGACAGGTGCATTGACAAGTGACATGTAATAATTAGCGACAGGTGCATTGAGATGTAACATGTAATAATTGGCGACAAGTGCATTGAGATATGACATGTAATAATTGGTGACAAGTGCATTGAAATGTGACATGTAATAATTCGCGACAGCTGCATTGAGATGTAACATGTAATAATTGGCGACAGGTGCATTGAGATGTGACATGTAATAATTGGCGAAAAGTGCATTGACATGTGACATGTAATAATTGGCAACAGGTGCATTGAGATGTGACATGTATTAATTGGCGACAAGTGCATTGAGATGTGACATGTAATAACTGGAGACAGGTGCATTGAGATGTAACATGTAATAATGGCAACAGGTGCATTTTGATGTGACATGTTATAACTGGAGACAGGTGCATTGAGATGTGACAAGTGCATGAGACAAGAGCATTGACATGTGGCATGTAATAATTGGCGACAAGTGCATTGATATTTGACATGTAATAATTGGCGACAGGTGCATTGAGATATGACATGTAATAATTGGGGACAAGTGCATTGACATGTGACATGTTATAACTGGAGACATGTGCACTGACATGTGGCATGTACTAATTGGCGTCAAGTGCATTGACATGTGGCTTGTAATAATTGGCGACAGCTGCATTGACATGTGACATGTAATAATTGGTGACAAGTGCATTGACATGTGTCATATAATAATTGGCGACAAGTGCATTGACATGTGACATGTAATAATTGGCGAAAAGTGCATTGACATGTGACATGTAATAACTGGTGACAGGAGGTATTGACATGTGTCATGTAACAATTAGCGACAACTGCATTGACATGTGTCATGTAATAACTTGAGACAGGTGCATTGTGATGTGACATGTAATAATTGGCTACAAGTGCATTGAGATGTGACAAGTACTAATTGGCGACAAGTGCATTGAGATGTGACATGTACTAATTGGCGACAAGTGCATTGAGATATGACATGTAATAATTGGCGACAAGTGCATTGAAATGTGACATGTAATAACTGGAGACAGGTGCATTGAAATGTGGTATGTAATAATTGGCGACAAGTGCATTGACATGTGTCATGTAATAATTGGCGACAAGTGCATTGACATGTGGCATGTAATAACTGGCGACAAGTGCATTGACATGTGGTATGTAATAATTGGCGACAAGTGCATTGACATGTGTCATCTAATAATTGGCGACAAGTGCATTGACATGTGACATGTAATAATAGGCGACAAGTGCATTGACATGTGACATGTAGTCATTGGCGACAGGTGCATTGAGATGTGTATTGTAATAATTGGCGACAAGTGCATTGAGATGTGACATGTAATAACTGGAGACAGTTGCATTGACATGTAACATGTAATAATGGCAACAGGTGCATTTTGATGTGACATGTTATAACTGGAGACAGGTGCATTGAGATGTGACAAGTGCATGAGACAAGAGCATTGACATGTGGCATGTAATAATTGGCGACAAGTGCATTGATATTTGACATGTAATAATTGGCGACAGGTGCATTGAGATATGACATGTAATAATTGGGGACAAGTGCATTGACATGTGACATGTTATAACTGGAGACATGTGCACTGACATGTGGCATGTACTAATTGGCGTCAAGTGCATTGACATGTGGCTTGTAATAATTGGCGACAGCTGCATTGACATGTGACATGTAATAATTGGTGACAAGTGCATTGACATGTGTCATATAATAATTGGCGACAAGTGCATTGACATGTGACATGTAATAATTGGCGAAAAGTGCATTGACATGTGACATGTAATAACTGGTGACAGGAGGTATTGACATGTGTCATGTAACAATTAGCGACAACTGCATTGACATGTGTCATGTAATAACTTGAGACAGGTGCATTGTGATGTGACATGTAATAATTGGCTACAAGTGCATTGAGATGTGACAAGTACTAATTGGCGACAAGTGCATTGAGATGTGACATGTACTAATTGGCGACAAGTGCATTGAGATATGACATGTAATAATTGGCGACAAGTGCATTGAAATGTGACATGTAATAACTGGAGACAGGTGCATTGAAATGTGGTATGTAATAATTGGCGACAAGTGCATTGACATGTGTCATGTAATAATTGGCGACAAGTGCATTGACATGTGGCATGTAATAACTGGCGACAAGTGCATTGACATGTGGTATGTAATAATTGGCGACAAGTGCATTGACATGTGTCATCTAATAATTGGCGACAAGTGCATTGACATGTGACATGTAATAATAGGCGACAAGTGCATTGACATGTGACATGTAGTCATTGGCGACAGGTGCATTGAGATGTGTATTGTAATAATTGGCGACAAGTGCATTGAGATGTGACATGTAATAACTGGAGACAGTTGCATTGACATGTGACATGTAATAATTGGCGACAGGTTCATTGACATGTGTAATGTAATAATTGGCGACAAGTGCATTGACATGTGACATGTAATAATTGGCGACAAGTGCATTGAGATGTGACATGTAATAATTGGGAACAGGTGCACTAAGATGGGACATGTAACTATTGGTGACAAGTGCATTGACATGTGACATGTAACATTTGGCGACAGGTGCATTGAGATGTTAAATGTAATAATTGGCAACAGGTGCATTGAGATGTGACATGTATTAATTCGCAACATGTGCATTGAAATGTGACATGTAATAATTGGTTACAAGTGCATTGAAAGGTGACATGTAATAATTGGCGACACGTGCTTTGACATGTGACATGTAATAATTTGCGAAAAGTGCAATGACATGTGACATGTAATAATTGGCTACAAGTGCATTGAGATGTGACATGTAATATTTGGCGACAAGTGCATTGAGATGGGAAAGTAATAATTGGCGACAGGTGCATTGACATGTGACATGTAATAATTGGCGACAGCTGTATTGAGATGTAACATGTAATAACTGGAGACAGGTGCATTGACAAGTGACATGTAATAATTAGCGACAGATGCATTGAGATAAGACATGTAATAATTGGGGGCAAGTGCATTGACATGTGAAATGTAATAATTGGCGACAGCTGTATTGAGATGTAACATGTAATAACTGGAGACAGGTGCATTGACAAGTGACATGTAATAATTAGCGACAGGTGCATTGAGATGTAACATGTAATAATTGGCGACAAGTGCATTGAGATATGACATGTAATAATTGGTGACAAGTGCATTGAAATGTGACATGTAATAATTCGCGACAGGTGCATTGAGATGTAACATGTAATAATTGGCGACAGGTGCATTGAGATGTGACATGTAATAATTGGCGACAAGTGCATTGACATGTGACATGTAATAATTGTCGACAAGTGCAATGACATGTGTCATGTAATAATTGGCGACAAGTGCATTGACATGTGACATGTAATAATTGGCAACAGGTGCATTGAGATGTGACATGTATTAATTGGCGACAAGTGCATTGAGATGTGACATGTAATAACTGGAGACAGGTGCATTGAGATGTAACATGTAATAATGGCAACAGGTGCATTTTGATGTGACATGTTATAACTGGAGACAGGTGCATTGAGATGTGACAAGTGCATGAGACAAGAGCATTGACATGTGGCATGTAATAATTGGCGACAAGTGCATTGATATTTGACATGTAATAATTGGCGACAGGTGCATTGAGATATGACATGTAATAATTGGGGACAAGTGCATTGACATGTGACATGTTATAACTGGAGACATGTGCACTGACATGTGGCATGTAATAATTGGCGTCAAGTGCATTGACATGTGGCTTGTAATAATTGGCGACAGCTGCATTGACATGTGACATGTAATAATTGGTGACAAGTGCATTGACATGTGTCATATAATAATTGGCGACAAGTGCATTGACATGTGACATGTAATAATTGGCGAAAAGTGCATTGACATGTGACATGTAATAACTGGTGACAGGAGGTATTGACATGTGTCATGTAACAATTAGCGACAACTGCATTGACATGTGTCATGTAATAACTTGAGACAGGTGCATTGTGATGTGACATGTAATAATTGGCTACAAGTGCATTGAGATGTGACAAGTACTAATTGGCGACAAGTGCATTGAGATGTGACATGTACTAATTGGCGACAAGTGCATTGCGATATGACATGTAATAATTGGCGACAAGTGCATTGAAATGTGACATGTAATAACTGGAGACAGGTGCATTGAAATGTGGTATGTAATAATTGGCGACAAGTGCATTGACATGTGTCATGTAATAATTGGCGACAAGTGCATTGACATGTGGCATGTAATAACTGGCGACAAGTGCATTGACATGTGGTATGTAATAATTGGCGACAAGTGCATTGACATGTGTCATCTAATAATTGGCGACAAGTGCATTGACATGTGACATGTAATAATAGGCGACAAGTGCATTGACATGTGACATGTAGTCATTGGCGACAGGTGCATTGAGATGTGTATTGTAATAATTGGCGACAAGTGCATTGAGATGTGACATGTAATAACTGGAGACAGTTGCATTGACATGTGACATGTAATAATTGGCGACAGGTTCATTGACATGTGTAATGTAATAATTGGCGACAAGTGCATTGACATGTGACATGTAATAATTGGCGACAAGTGCATTGAGATGTGACATGTAATAATTGGGAACAGGTGCATTAAGATGGGACATGTAACTATTGGTGACAAGTGCATTGACATGTGACATGTAACATTTGGCGACAGGTGCATTGAGATGTTAAATGTAATAATTGGCAACAGGTGCATTGAGATGTGACATGTATTAATTCGCAACATGTAAATTGAAACGTGACATGTAATAATTGGTTACAAGTGCATTGAAAGGTGACATGCAATAATTGGCGACACGTGCTTTGACATGTGACATGTAATAATTTGCGAAAAGTGCAATGACATGTGACATGTAATAATTGGCTACAAGTGCATTGAGATGTGACATGTAATATTTGGCGACAAGTGCATTGAGATGGGAAAGTAATAATTGGCGACAGGTGCATTGACATGTGACATGTAATAATTGGCGACAGCTGTATTGAGATGTAACATGTAATAACTGGAGACAGGTGCATTGATAAGTGACATGTAATAATTGGCGACAGGTGCATTGAGATGTAACATGTAATAATTGGCGACAAGTGCATTGAGATGGGAAAGTAATAATTGGCGACAGGTGCATTGAGATGTGACATGTAATAATTGGTAACAGGTGCATTGAGATGTGACAATTAATAATTGGCGACAAGTGCATTGAGATGTGACATATAATAATTTACGACAGGTGCATTGAGATGTGACATGTAATAATTGGCGACAAGTGCATTGACATGTGGCATGTAATAATTGGCGACAAGTGCATTGACTTGTGCCATGTAATAATTGGCGACAAGTGCATTGACATGTGACATGTAATAATTGGTGAAAATTACATTGAGATGTGACATGTAATAATTGCGCCAGGTGCATTGAGATGTGATATGTAATTATTGGCGACAAGTGCATTGACATGAGACATGCAGTAAATGGCGACAGGTACATTGAGATGTGACATGTCATAATTGGCGACAAGTGCATTGAGATGTGACATGTAATAACTAGAGACGGTGCATTGATGTAAGACATGTAATAATTGGCGACAGCTGTATTGAGATGTAACATGTAATAACAGGAGACAGGTGCATTGACAAGTGACATGTAATAATTGGCGACAGGTGCATTGAGATGTAACATGTAATAATTGGCGACAAGTGCATTGAGATATGACATGTAATAATTGGCGACAAGTGCATTGAAATGTGACATGTAATAATTCGCGACAGCTGCATTGAGATGTAACATGTAATAATTGGCGACAGGTGCATTGAGATGTGACATGTAATAATTGGCGACAAGTGCATTGACATGTGACATGTAATAACTGGAGACATGTGCACTGACATGTGACATGTAATAATTGGCGACAAGTGCATTGACATGTGACATGTAATAATTGGCGACAAGTGCATTGACATGTGGCATGTAATAATTGGCGACAAGTGCATTGACATGTGTCATGTAATAATTGGCGACAAGTGCATTGACATGCGACATGTAATAATTGGCGACAAGGGCATTGAGATGTGACATGTAATAATTGGCAACAGGTGCATTAAGATGTGACATGTAACAATTGGTGACAAGTGCATTGACATGTGACATGTAACATTTGGCGACAGGTGCATTGAGATGTTAAATGTAATAATTGGCAACAGGTGCATTGAGATGTGACTTGTATTAATTCGCAACATGTGCATTGAAATGTGACATGTAATAATTGGTTACAAGTGCATTGAAAGGTGACATGTAATAATTGGCGACACGTGCTTTGACATGTGTCATGTAATAATTTGCGAAAAATGCAATGACATGTGACATGTAATAATTGGCTACAAGTGCATTGAGATGTGACATGTAATATTTGGCGACGAGTGCATTGAGATGGGAAAGTAATAATTGGCGACAGGTGCATTGAGATGTGACATGTAATAATTGGCAACATGTGCATTGAGATGTAGCATGTAATAATTGGCGACAAGTGCATTGACTTGTGCCATGTAATAATTGGCGACAAGTGCATTGACATGTGACATGTAATAATTGGTGAAAATTACATTGAGATGTGACATGTAATAATTGCGCCAGGTGCATTGAGATGTGATATGTAATAATTGGCGACAAGTGCATTGACATGAGACATGTAGTAAATGGCGACAGGTACATTGAGATGTGACATGTCATAATTGGCGACAAGTGCATTGAGATGGGAAAGTAATAATTGGCGACAGGTGCATTGAGATGTGACATGTAATAATTGGTAACAGGTGCATTGAGATGTGACAATTAATAATTGGCGACAAGTGCATTGAGATGTGACATATAATAATTTACGACAGGTGCATTGAGATGTGACATGTAATAATTGGCGACAAGTGCATTGACATGTGGCATGTAATAATTGGCGACAAGTGCATTGACTTGTGCCATGTAATAATTGGCGACAAGTGCATTGACATGTGACATGTAATAATTGGTGAAAATTACATTGAGATGTGACATGTAATAATTGCGCCAGGTGCATTGAGATGTGATATGTAATTATTGGCGACAAGTGCATTGACATGAGACATGTAGTAAATGGCGACAGGTACATTGAGATGTGACATGTCATAATTGGCGACAAGTGCATTGAGATGTGACATGTAATAACTAGAGACGGTGCATTGATGTAAGACATGTAATAATTGGCGACAGCTGTATTGAGATGTAACATGTAATAACAGGAGACAGGTGCATTGACAAGTGACATGTAATAATTGGCGACAGGTGCATTGAGATGTAACATGTAATAATTGGCGACAAGTGCATTGAGATATGACATGTAATAATTGGCGACAAGTGCATTGAAATGTGACATGTAATAATTCGCGACAGCTGCATTGAGATGTAACATGTAATAATTGGCGACAGGTGCATTGAGATGTGACATGTAATAATTGGCGACAAGTGCATTGACATGTGACATGTAATAACTGGAGACATGTGCACTGACATGTGACATGTAATAATTGGCGACAAGTGCATTGACATGTGACATGTAATAATTGGCGAGAAGTGCATTGACATGTGGCATGTAATAATTGGCGACAAGTGCATTGACATGTGTCATGTAATAATTGGCGACAAGTGCATTGACATGCGACATGGAATAATTGGCGACAAGGGCATTGAGATGTGACATGTAATAATTGGCAACAGGTGCATTAAGATGTGACATGTAACAATTGGTGACAAGTGCATTGACATGTGACATGTAACATTTGGCGACAGGTGCATTGAGATGTTAAATGTAATAATTGGCAACAGGTGCATTGAGATGTGACATGTATTAATTCGCAACATGTGCATTGAAATGTGACATGTAATAATTGGTTACAAGTGCATTGAAAGGTGACATGTAATAATTGGCGACACGTGCTTTGACATGTGTCATGTAATAATTTGCGAAAAATGCAATGACATGTGACATGTAATAATTGGCTACAAGTGCATTGAGATGTGACATGTAATATTTGGCGACGAGTGCATTGAGATGGGAAAGTAATAATTGGCGACAGGTGCATTGAGATGTGACATGTAATAATTGGCAACATGTGCATTGAGATGTGGCATGTAATAATTGGCGACAAGTGCATTGACTTGTGCCATGTAATAATTGGCGACAAGTGCATTGACATGTGACATGTAATAATTGGTGAAAATTACATTGAGATGTGACATGTAATAATTGCGCCAGGTGCATTGAGATGTGATATGTAATAATTGGCGACAAGTGCATTGACATGAGACATGTAGTAAATGGCGACAGGTACATTGAGATGTGACATGTCATAATTGGCGACAAGTGCATTGAGATGTGACATGTAATAACTAGAGACAGGTGCATTGATATAAGACATGTAATAATTGGGGACAAGTGCATTGACATGTGACATGTAATAATTGGCGACAGCTGTATTGAGATGTAACATGTAATAACTGGAGACAGGTGCATTGACAAGTGACATGTAATAATTGGCGACAGGTGCATTGAGATGTAACATGTAATAATTGGCGACAAGTGCATTGAGATATGACATGTAATAATTGGCGACAAGTGCATTGAAATGTGACATGTAATAATTCGCGACAGCTGCATTGAGATGTAACATGTAATAATTGGCGACAGGTGCATTGAGATGTGACATGTAATAATTGGCGACAAGTGCATTGACATGTGACATGTAATAACTGGAGACATGTGCACTGACATGTGACATGTAATAATTGGCGACAAGTGCATTGACATGTGACATGTAATAATTGGCGACAAGTGCATTGACATGTGGCATGTAATAATTGGCGACAAGTGCATTGACATGTGTCATGTAATAATTGGCGACAAGTGCATTGACATGTGACATGTAATAATTGGCGACAAGTGCATTGACATGCGACATGGAAAAATTGGCGACAAGTGCATTGAGATGTGACATGTAATAATTGGCAACAGGTGCATTAAGATGGGACATGTAACAATTGGTGACAAGTGCATTGACATGTGACATGTAACATTTGGCGACAGGTGCATTGAGATGTTAAATGTAATAATTGGCAACAGCTGCATTGAGATGTGACATGTATTAATTCGCAACATGTGCATTGAAATGTGACATGTAATAATTGGTTACAAGTGCATTGAAAGGTGACATGTAATAATTGGCGACACGTGCTTTGACATGTGACATGTAATAATTTGCGAAAAGTGCAATGACATGTGACATGTAATAATTGGCTACAAGTGCATTGAGATGTGACATGTAATATTTGGCGACGAGTGCATTGAGATGGGAAAGTAATAATTGGCGACAGGTGCATTGAGATGTGACATGTAATAATTGGCAACATGTGCATTGAGATGTGACAATTAATAATTGGCGACAAGTGCATTGAGATGTGACATATAATAATTTACGACAGGTGCATTGAGATGTGACATGTAATAATTGGCGACAAGTGCATTGACAAGTGGCATGTAATAATTGGCGACAAGTGCATTGACTTGTTCCATGTAATAATTGGCGACAAGTGCATTGACATGTGACATGTAATAATTGGTGAAAATTGCATTGAGATGTGACATGCAATAATTGCGCCAGGTGCATTGAGATGTGATATGTAATAATTGGCGACAAGTGCATTGCCATGAGACATGTAGTAAATGGCGGCACGTACATTGAGATGTGACATGTCAGAATTGGCGACAAGTGCATTGAGATGTGACATGTAATATTTAGAGACAGATGCATTGAGATAAGACATGTAATAATTGGGGACAAGTGCATTGACATGTGAAATGTAATAATTGGCGACAGGTGCATTGAGATGTAACATGTAATAATTGGCGACAAGTGCATTGAGATATGACATGTAATAATTGGTGACAAGTGCATTGAAATGTGACATGTAATAATTCGCGACAGCTGCATTGAGATGTAACATGTAATAATTGGCGACAGGTGCATTGAGATGTGACATGTAATAATTGGCGACAAGTGCATTGACATGTGACATGTAATAACTGGAGACATGTGCACTGACATGTGACATGTAATAATTGGCGACAAGTGCATTGACATGTGACATGTAATAATTGTCGACAAGTGCAATGACATGTGTCATGTAATAATTGGCGACAAGTGCATTGACATGTGACATGTAATAATTGGCGACAAGTGCATTGACATGTAGTCATTGGCGATAGGTGCATTGAGATGTGACTTGTAATAATTGGCGACAAGTGCATTGAGATGTGACATGTAATAATTGGCGACAGGTGCATTGAGATGTGAAATGTAATAATTGGCAACAGGTGCATTGAGATGTGACATGTATTAATTGGCGACAAGTGCATTAAGATGTGACATGTAATAACTGGTGACAGGTGCATTGAGATGTAACATGTAATAATGGCAACAGGTGCATTTTGATGTGACATGTTATAACTGGAGACAGGTGCATTGAGATGTGACAAGTGCATGAGACAAGAGCATTGACATGTGGCATGTAATAATTGGCGACAAGTGCATTGACATTTGACATGTAATAATTGGCGACAGGTGCATTGAGATATGGCATGTAATAATTGGGGACAAGTGCATTGACATGTGACATGTTATAACTGGAGACATGTGCACTGACATGTGGCATGTAATAATTGGCGTCAAGTGCATTGACATGTGGCTTGTAATAATTGGCGACAGCTGCATTGACATGTGACATGTAATAATTGGTGACAAGTGCATTGACATGTGTCATATCATAATTGGCGACAAGTGCATTGACATGTGACATGTAATAATTGGCGAAAAGTGTATTGACATGTGACATGTAATAACTGGTTACAGGAGGTATTGACATGTGTCATGTAACAATTAGCGACAACTGCATTGACATGTGTCATGTAATAACTTGAGACAGGTGCATTGTGATGTGACATGTAATAATTGGCTACAAGTGCATTGAGATGTGACAAGTACTAATTGGCGACAAGTGCATTGAGATGTGACATGTAACAATTGGCGACAAGTGCATTGAGATGTGACATGTAACATTTGGCGACAGGTGCATTGACATGTGACATGTAATAATTGGCGACAGGTGCATTGACATATGTAATGTAATAATTGGCGACAAGTGCATTGACATGCGACATGTAATAATTGTAGACAAGTGCATTGACATGCGACATGTAATAATTGTAGACAAGTGCATTGAGAAGTGACATGTAATAATTGGCGGCAGGTGCATTGACATGTGACATGTAGCAATTAGCGACAACTGCATTGACTTTTGTCATGTAATAACTGGAGACAGGTGCAATGAGATAAGACATGTAATAATTGGCGACAAGTGCATTGACATGTGACATGTAATAATTGGCGACAGCTGCATTGAGATGTAGCATGTAATAACTGGAGACAGGTGCATTGACAAATGACATGCAATAATTGGCGTCAAGTGCATTGACATGTGACAAGTAATAACTGGAGACATGTGCACTGACATGTGACATGTAATAATCGGCGACAAGTGCATTGACATGTGGCATGTAATAATTGGCGACAAGTGCATTGACTAGTGGCATGTAATAATTGGCGACAAGTGCATTGAGATATGACATGTATTAATTGGCTAAAAGTGCATTGAAATGTGACATGTAATAACTGGAGACAGGTGCATTGAGATGTAACATGTAATAATGGCAACAGGTGCATTGTGATGTGACATGATATAACTGGAGACTGGTGCATTGAGATGTGACAAGTGCATGAGACAAGAGCATTGACATGTGGCATGTAATAATTGGCGACAAGTGCATTGACATTTGACATGTAATAATTGGCGACAGGTGCATTGAGATATGACATGTAATAATTGGCGACAAGTGCATTGACATGTGACATGTTATAACTGGAGACATGTGCACTGACATGTGGCATGTAATAATTGGCGTCAAATGCATTGACATGTGGCATGTAATAATTGGCGACAGCTGCATTGACATGTGGCATGTAATAATTGGCGACAGCTGCATTGACAAGTGACATGTAATAATTTGCGACAGGTGCATTGAGATGTGACATGTAATAATTGGCGACAAGTGCATTGACATGTATCATGTAATAATTGGCGACAAGTGCATTGACTTGTGGCATGTAATAATTGGCGACAAGTGCGTTGACATGTGACATGTAATAATTGGCGACAGCTGCATTGAGATGTAACATGTAATAACTGGAGAAAGGTGCATTGACATGAGACATGTAGTAAATGGCGACAGGTATATTGAGATGTGACATGTCATAATTGGCGACAAGTGCATTGAGATGTGACATGTAAAAACTAGAGACAGGTGCATTGAGATAAGACATGTAATAATTGGCGACAAGTGCATTGACATGTGTCATATCATAATTGGCGACAAGTGCATTGACATGTGACATGTAATAATTGGCGAAAAGTGTATTGACATGTGACATGTAATAACTGGTTACAGGAGGTATTGACATGTGTCATGTAACAATTAGCGACAACTGCATTGACATGTGTCATGTAATAACTTGAGACAGGTGCATTGTTATGTGACATGTAATAATTGGCTACAAGTGCATTGAGATGTGACAAGTACTAATTGGCGACAAGTGCATTGAGATGTGACATGTAACAATTGGCGACAAGTGCATTGAGATGTGACATGTAACATTTGGCGACAGGTGCATTGACATGTGACATGTAATAATTGGCGACAGGTGCATTGACATATGTAATGTAATAATTGGCGACAAGTGCATTGACATGCGACATGTAATAATTGTAGACAAGTGCATTGACATGCGACATGTAATAATTGTAGACAAGTGCATTGAGAAGTGACATGTAATAATTGGCGGCAGGTGCATTGACATGTGACATGTAGCAATTAGCGACAACTGCATTGACTTTTGTCATGTAATAACTGGAGACAGGTGCAATGAGATAAGACATGTAATAATTGGCGACAAGTGCATTGACATGTGACATGTAATAATTGGCGACAGCTGCATTGAGATGTAGCATGTAATAACTGGAGACAGGTGCATTGACAAATGACATGCAATAATTGGCGTCAAGTGCATTGACATGTGACAAGTAATAACTGGAGACATGTGCACTGACATGTGACATGTAATAATCGGCGACAAGTGCATTGACATGTGGCATGTAATAATTGGCGACAAGTGCATTGACTAGTGGCATGTAATAATTGGCGACAAGTGCATTGAGATATGACATGTATTAATTGGCTAAAAGTGCATTGAAATGTGACATGTAATAACTGGAGACAGGTGCATTGAGATGTAACATGTAATAATGGCAACAGGTGCATTGTGATGTGACATGATATAACTGGAGACTGGTGCATTGAGATGTGACAAGTGCATGAGACAAGAGCATTGACATGTGGCATGTAATAATTGGCGACAAGTGCATTGACATTTGACATGTAATAATTGGCGACAGGTGCATTGAGATATGACATGTAATAATTGGCGACAAGTGCATTGACATGTGACATGTTATAACTGGAGACATGTGCACTGACATGTGGCATGTAATAATTGGCGTCAAATGCATTGACATGTGGCATGTAATAATTGGCGACAGCTGCATTGACATGTGGCATGTAATAATTGGCGACAGCTGCATTGACAAGTGACATGTAATAATTTGCGACAGGTGCATTGAGATGTGACATGTAATAATTGGCGACAAGTGCATTGACATGTATCATGTAATAATTGGCGACAAGTGCATTGACTTGTGGCATGTAATAATTGGCGACAAGTGCGTTGACATGTGACATGTAATAATTGGCGACAGCTGCATTGAGATGTAACATGTAATAACTGGAGAAAGGTGCATTGACATGAGACATGTAGTAAATGGCGACAGGTATATTGAGATGTGACATGTCATAATTGGCGACAAGTGCATTGAGATGTGACATGTAAAAACTAGAGACAGGTGCATTGAGATAAGACATGTAATAATTGGCGACAAGTGCATTGACATGTGACATGTAATAATTGGCGACAGCTGTATTGAGATGTAACATGTAATAACTGGAGACAGGGGCATTGACAAGTGACATGTAATAATTGGCGACAGGTGCATTGAGATGTAACATGTAATAATTGGCGACAAGTGCATTTACATGTGACATGTAATAACTGGAGACATGTGCACTGACATGTGACATGTAATAATTGGCGACAAGTGCATTGACATGTGGCATGTAATAATTGGTGACAAGTGCATTGACTTGTTGCATGTAATAATTGGCGACAAGTACATTGAGATATGACATGTAATAATTGGCGGCAAGTGCATTGACATGTGACATGTACTAATTGGCGACAGCTGCATTGAGATGTAACATGTAATAACTGGAGACAGGTGCATTGACAAGTGACATGTAATAATTGGCGACAGGTGCATTGAGATGTGACATGTAATAATTGGCGACAAGTGCATTGACATGTGAAATGTAATAATTGGCAACAGGTGCATTGAGATGTGACATGTATTAATTGGCGACAAGTGCATTGAGATGTGACATGTAATAACTGGAGACAGGTGCATTGAGATGTAACATGTAATAATTTCAACATGTGCATTGTGATGTGACATGTTATAACTGGAGACAGGTGCATTGAGATGTGACAAGTGCGTGAGACAAGTGCATTGACATGTGGCATGTAATAATTGGCGACAAGTGCATTGGCATTTGACATGTAATAATTGGCGAAAAGTGCATTGACATGTGACATGTAGTCATTGGCGACAGGTGCATTGAGATGTGACTTGTAATAATTGGCGACAAGTGCATTGAGATGTGACATGTAATAACTGGAGACAGGTGCATGGAGATGTGAAATGTAATAATTGGCGACAGGTGCATGGATATGTGAAATGCAATAATTGGCGACAAGTGCATTGACATGTGACATGTAATAATTGGCGACAGGTTCATTGACATGTGTAATGTAATAATTGGCAATAGGTGCATTGAGATGAGACATGTATTAATTGGCGACAAGTGCATTGAGATGTGACATGTAATAACTGGAGGCAGGTGCATTGAGATGTAACATGTAATAATGGCAACAGGTGCATTGTGATGTGACATGATATAACTGGAGACTGGTGCATTGACATTTGACATGTAATAATTAGCGACAGGTGCATTGAGATATGACATGTAATAATTGGCGACAAGTGCATTGACATGTGACATGTTATAACTGGAGACATGTGCACTGACATGTGGCATGTAATAATTGGCGTCAAATGCATTGACATGTGGCATGTAATAATTGGCGACAGCTGCATTGACATGTGACATGTAATAATTGGTGACAAGTTCATTGGCATGTGTCATATAATAATTGGCGACAAGTGCATTGACATGTGACATGTAATAATTGGCGAGAAGTGCATTGACATGTGACATGTAATAACTGGTGACAGAGGCATTGACATGTGTCATGTAACAATTAGCGACAACTGCATTGACATGTGCCATGTAATAACTTGAGACAGGTGCATTTTGATGTGACATGTAATAATTGGCTACAAGTGCATTGAGATGTGACATGTAGTAATTGGCGACAAGTGCATTGAGATGTGACATGTTATAATTGGCGACAAGTGCATTGAGATGTGACATGTAACATTTGACGACAGGTGCATTGACATGTGACATGTAATAATTGGCGACAGGTGCATTGACATATGTAATGTAATAATTGGCGACAAGTGCATTGACATGCGACATGTAATAATTGGCGGCAGGTGCATTGACATGTGACATGTAATAATTGGCGACAAGTGCATTGACATGTGTCATGTAATAACTGGAAACAGATGCATTGACATGTGTCATGTAGCAATTAGCGACAACTGCATTGACTTGTGTCATGTAATAACTGGAGACAGGTGCAATGAGATAAGACATGTAATAATTGTCGACAAGTGCATTGACATGTGACATGTAATAATTGGCGACAGCTGCATTGAGATTTAGCACTTAATAACTGGAGACAGGTGCATTGACAAGTGACATGCAATAATTGGCGACAGATGCATTGAGAAGTGACATGTAATAATTGGCGACAAGTCCATTGACATGTGACAAGTAATAACTGGAGACATGTGCACTGACATGTGACATGTAATAATCGGCGACAAGTGCATTGACATGTGGCATGTAATAATTGGCGACAAGTGCATTGACTTGTGGCATGTAATAATTGGCGACAAGTGCAATGAGATATGACATGTAATAATTGGCTAAACGTGCATTGAAATGTGACATGTAATAATTGGCGACAAGTGCATTGACATGTGACATGTAATAACTGGAGACAAGTGCACTGACATGTGACATGTAATAATTGGCGACAAGTGCATTGACATGTGACATGTAATAATTGGCAACAGGTGCATTAAGATGTGACATGTAACAATTGGTGACAAGTGCATTGACATGTGACAAGTAATAACTGGAGACATGTGCACTGACATGTGATATGTAATAATCGGCGACAAGTGCATTGACATGTGGCATGTAATAATTGGCGACAAGTGCATTGACTTGTGGCATGTAATAATTGGCGACAAGTGCAATGAGATATGACATGTAATAATTGGCTAAAAGTGCATTGAAATGTGACATGTAATAATTCGCGACAGCTGCATTGAGATGTAGCACTTAATAACTGGAGACAGGTGCATTGACAAGTGACATGCAATAATTGGCGACAGATGCATTGAGAAGTGACATGTAATAATTGGCGACAAGTCCATTGACATGTGACAAGTAATAACTGGAGACATGTGCACTGACATGTGACATGTAATAATCGGCGACAAGTGCATTGACATGTGGCATGTGATAATTGGCGACAAGTGCATTGACTTGTGGCATGTAATAATTGGCGACAAGTGCAATGAGATATGACATGTAATAATTGGCTAAATGTGCATTGAAATGTGACATGTAATAATTGGCGACAAGTGCATTGACATGTGACATGTAATAACTGGAGACAAGTGCACTGACATGTGACATGTAATAATTGGCGACAAGTGCATTGACATGTGTCATGTAATAACTGGAAACAGATGCATTGACATGTGTCATGTAGCAATTAGCGACAACTGCATTGACTTGTGTCATGTAATAACTGGAGACAGGTGCAATGAGATAAGACATGTAATAATTGTCGACAAGTGCATTGACATGTGACATGTAATAATTGGCGACAGCTGCATTGAGATTTAGCACTTAATAACTGGAGACAGGTGCATTGACAAGTGACATGCAATAATTGGCGACAGATGCATTGAGAAGTGACATGTAATAATTGGCGACAAGTCCATTGACATGTGACAAGTAATAACTGGAGACATGTGCACTGACATGTGACATGTAATAATCGGCGACAAGTGCATTGACATGTGGCATGTAATAATTGGCGACAAGTGCATTGACTTGTGGCATGTAATAATTGGCGACAAGTGCAATGAGATATGACATGTAATAATTGGCTAAACGTGCATTGAAATGTGACATGTAATAATTGGCGACAAGTGCATTGACATGTGACATGTAATAACTGGAGACAAGTGCACTGACATGTGACATGTAATAATTGGCGACAAGTGCATTGACATGTGACATGTAATAATTGGCAACAGGTGCATTAAGATGTGACATGTAACAATTGGTGACAAGTGCATTGACATGTGACAAGTAATAACTGGAGACATGTGCACTGACATGTGATATGTAATAATCGGCGACAAGTGCATTGACATGTGGCATGTAATAATTGGCGACAAGTGCATTGACTTGTGGCATGTAATAATTGGCGACAAGTGCAATGAGATATGACATGTAATAATTGGCTAAAAGTGCATTGAAATGTGACATGTAATAATTCGCGACAGCTGCATTGAGATGTAGCACTTAATAACTGGAGACAGGTGCATTGACAAGTGACATGCAATAATTGGCGACAGATGCATTGAGAAGTGACATGTAATAATTGGCGACAAGTCCATTGACATGTGACAAGTAATAACTGGAGACATGTGCACTGACATGTGACATGTAATAATCGGCGACAAGTGCATTGACATGTGGCATGTGATAATTGGCGACAAGTGCATTGACTTGTGGCATGTAATAATTGGCGACAAGTGCAATGAGATATGACATGTAATAATTGGCTAAATGTGCATTGAAATGTGACATGTAATAATTGGCGACAAGTGCATTGACATGTGACATGTAATAACTGGAGACAAGTGCACTGACATGTGACATGTAATAATTGGCGACAAGTGCATTGACATGTGACAAGTAATAACTGGAGACATGTGCACTGACATGTGACATGTAATAATCGGCGACAAGTGCATTGACATGTGGCATGTAATAATTGGCGACAAGTGCATTGACTTGTGACATGTAATAATTGGCGACAAGTGCAATGAGATATGACATGTAATAATTGGCTAAAAGTGCATTGAAATGTGACATGTAATAATTCGCGACAGCTGCATTGAGATGTAACATGTAATAACTGGAGACAGGTGTATTGACAAGTGACATGTAATAATTTGCGACAGGTGCAAAGAGATGTGACATGTAATAATTGGCGACAAGTGCATTGTCATGTGTCATGTAATAATTGGCGACAAGTGCATTGACTTGTGGCATGTAATAATTGGCGACAAGTGCGTTGACATGTGACATTTAATAATTGGCGAAAAGTGCATTGAGATGTGACATGTAATAATTGACGCCAGGTGCATTGAGATGTGATATGTAAATAATTGGTGACAAGTGCATTGACATGAGACATGTAGTAAATGGCGACAGCTGTATTGAGATGTAACATGTAATAACTGGAGACAGGGGCATTGACAAGTGACATGTAATAATTGGAGACAGGTGCATTGAGATGTAACATGTAATAAATGGCGACAAGTGCATTTACATGTGACATGTAATAACTGGAGACATGTGCACTGACATGTGACATGTAATAATTGGCGACAAGTGCATTGACATGTGGCATGTAATAATTGGTGACAAGTGCATTGAATTGTTGCATGTAATAATTGGCGACAAGTACATTGAGATATGACATGTAATGATTGGCGGCAAGTGCATTGACATGTGACATGTAATAATTGGCGACAGCTGCATTGAGATGTAACATGTAATAACTGGAGACAGGTGCATTGACAAGTGACATGTAATAATTGGCGACAGGTGCATTGAGATGTGACATGTAATAATTGGCGACAAGTGCATTGACATGTGACATGTAATAATTGGCGACAGGTGCATTGAGATATGACATGTAATAATTGGCGACAAGTGCATTAACATGTGACATGTTATAACTAGAGACATGTGCACTGACATGTGGCATGTAATAATTGGCGTCAAGTGCATTGACATGTGGCATGTAATAATTGGCGACAGCTGCATTGACATGTGACATGTAATAATTGGTGACAAGTGCATTGACATGTGTCATATAATAATTGGCGACAAGTGCATTGACATGTGACATGTAATAATTGGCGAAAAGTGCATTGACATGTGTCATGTAATAACTGGTGACAGAGGCATTGACATGTGTCATGTAACAATTAGCGACAACTGCATTGACATGTGACATGTAATAATTGGCGACAAGTGCATTGACATGGGACATGTAATAATTGGCGACAAGTGCATTGACTTGTGGCATGTAATAATTGGCGACAAGTGTATTGACATGTGCATTTGCATTTATTCACCATGTTATAGTGTGCATTCATTCTCCATGTTATAGTGTGTGTTCATTCACCCTGCTATAGTGTGTATTCATTCACCATGTTATAGTGTGTATTCATTCACCATGTTATAGTGTGCATCTATTCACCATGTTATAGTGTGCATTCACTCACCATGTTATAGTATGCATTCATACACCATGTTATAGTGTGCATTCTCTATCCATGTTATAGTGTGTGTTCATTCACCCTGCTATAGTGTGTATTCATTCACCATGTTATAGTGTGTATTCATTCACCATGTTATAGTGTGCATTCATTCACAATGTTATAGTGTACATTCATTCACCATGTTATAGTGTGTATTCATTCACCATGTTATAGTGTGCATTCATTCACCATGTTGTAGTGTGTATTCATTCACCATGTTATAGTGTGTATTCAGTCACCATGTAATAGTGTGCATTCATTCACCATGTAATAGTGTGCATTCATTCACCATGTTATAGTGTGTATTCAGTCACCATGTTATAGTGTGTATTCATTCACCATGTAATAGTGTGCATTCATTCACCATGTTATAGTGTGCATTCAATCACCATGTTATAGTGTGCATTCATTCACCATGTTATAGTGTTCATTCATTCACCATGTTATAGTGTGCATTCATTCACCATGTTATAGTGTACATTCATTCACTATGTTATAGTGTGTATTCATTCACTATGTTATAGTGTGCATTCATTCAACATGTTATAGTGTGTGTTCATTCACCCTGCTATAGTGTGTATTCATTCATCATGTTATAGTGTGTATTCATTCACCATGTTATAGTGTGCATTTATTCACCATGTTATAGTGTGCATTCACTCACCATGTTATAGTATGCATTCATTCACCATGTTATAGTGTGCATTCACTCACCATGTTATAGTGTACATTCATTCACCATGTTATAGTGTGCATTCATTCACCATGTTATAGTGTGCATTCATTCACCATGTTATAGTGTGCATTCATTCACCATGTTATAGTGTGCATTCACTCACCCTGTTATAGTATGCATTCATTCACCATGTTATAGTGTGCATTCACTCACCATGTTATAGTGTACATTCATTCACCATGTTATAGTGTGCATTCATTCATCATGTTATAGTGTGCATTCATTCACCATGTTATAGTGTGCATTCATTCACCATGTTATAGTGTGTATTCATTCACCATGTTATAGTGTGCATTCATTCACCATGTTATAGTGTACATTCATTCACCATGTTATAGTGTGTATTCATTCACCATGTTATAGTGTGCATTCATTCACCATGTAATAGTGTGCATTCATTCACCATGTTATAGTGTGTATTCAGTCACCAGGTTATAGTGTGTATTCATTCACCATGTAATAGTGTGCATTCATTCACCATGTTATAGTGTGCATTCAATCACCATGTTATAGTGTGCATTCATTCACCATGTTATAGTGTGCATTCATTCACCATGGTATATATAGTGTGCATTCATTCGCCATGTTATAGTGTGCATTCATTCACCATGTTATAGTGTACATTCATTCACCATGTTAAAGTGTGTATTCATTCTCCATGTTAAAGTGTGTATTCATTCTCCATGTCATAGTGTGCATTCATTCACCATGTTATAGTGTGCATTCATTCACCATGTTAAAGTGTGTATTCATTCTCCATGTTAAAGTGTGTATTCATTCTCCATGTTAAAGTGTGTATTCATTCTCCATGTTATAGTGTGCATTCATTCACCGTGTTATAGTGTGCATTCATTCACCATGTAATAGTGTGCATTCATTCACCATGTTATAGTGTGTATTCATTCACCATGTTATAGTGTGCATTCATTCACCATGTAATAGTGTGCATTCATTCACCATGTAATAGTGTGCATTCACTCACCATGTTATAGTGTGCATTCATTCACCATGTAATAGTGTGCATTCATTCACCATGTAATAGTGTGCATTCACTCACCATGTTATAGTGTGCATTCATTCACCATGTTATAGTGTGCATTTATTCACCATGTTATAGTGTGCATTCATTCACCCTGTTATAGTGTGCATTCATTCACCATGTTATAGTGTGCATTAATTCACCATGTTATAGTGTACATTCATTCACCATGTTATAGTGTGCATTCATTCACCATGTTATAGTGTGCATTCATTCACCATGTTATAGTGTGCATTCATTCACCATGTTATAGTGTGTATTCATTCACCATGTTATAGTGTGCATTCATTCACCATGTTATAGTGTACATTCATTCACCATGTTATAGTGTGTATTCATTCACCATGTTATAGTGTGCATTCATTCACCATGTTATAGTGTGTATTCATTCACCATGTTATAGTGTGTATTCAGTCACCATGTAATAGTGTGCATTCATTCACCAAGTAATAGTGTGCATTCATTCACCATGTTATAGTATGTATTCAGTCACCATGTTATAGTGTGTATTCAGTCACCATGTAATAGTGTGCATTCATTCACCATGTTATAGTGTGCATTCAATCACCATGTTATAGTGTGCATTCATTCACCATGTTATAGTGTGCATTCATTCACCATGTTATATATAGTGTGCATTCATTCGCCATGTTATAGTGTGCATTCATTCACCATGTTATAGTGTGCATTCATTCACCATGTTAAAGTGTGTATTCATTCTCCATGTTAAAGTGTGTATTCATTCTCCATGTTATAGTGTGCATTCACTCACCATGTTATAGTGTGCGTTCATTCACCATGTTAAAGTGTGTATTCATTCTCCATGTTAACGTGTGTATTCATTCTCCATGTTAAAGTGTGTATTCATTCTCCATGTTATAGTGTGCATTCATTCACCGTGTTATAGTGTGCATTCATTCACCATGTAATAGTGTGCATTCATTCACCATGTTATAGTGTGTATTCATTCACCATGTTATAGTGTGCATTCATTCACCATGTAATAGTGTGCATTCATTCACCATGTAATAGTGTGCATTCACTCACCATGTTATAGTGTGCATTCATTCACCATGTAATAGTGTGCATTCATTCACCATGTAATAGTGTGCATTCACTCACCATGTTATAGTGTGCATTCATTCACCATGTTATAGTGTGCATTTATTCACCATGTTATAGTGTGCATTCATTCACCCTGTTATAGTGTGCATTCATTCACCATGTTATAGTGTGCATTAATTCACCATGTTATAGTGTGCATTCATTCACCATGTTATAGTGTGTATTCATTCACCATGTTATAGTGTGCATTCATTCACCATGTTATAGTGTGCATTCATTCACCATGTTATAGTGTGCATTCATTCACCCTGTTTTAGTGTGCATTAATTCACTATGTTATAGTGTGCATTAATTCACCCTGTTATAGTGTGCATTCAATCACCATGTTATAGTGTGCATTCATTCACCATGTTACAGTGTGCATTCATTCACCATGTTATATATAGTGTGCATTCATTCGCCATGTTATAGTGTGCATTCATTCACCATGTTATAGTGTGCATTCATTCACCATGTTAAAGTGTGTATTCATTCTCCATGTTAAAGTGTGTATTCATTCTCCATGTTATAGTGTGCATTCACTCACCATGTTATAGTGTGCATTCATTCACCATGTTAAAGTGTGTATTCATTCTGCATGTTAAAGTGTGTATTCATTCTCCATGTTAAAGTGTGTATTCATTATCCATGTTATAGTGTGCATTCATTCACCGTGTTATAGTGTGCATTCATTCACCATGTAATAGTGTGCATTCATTCACCATGTTATAGTGTGCATTCATTCACCATGTTATAGTGTGCATTTATTCACCATGTTATAGTGTGCATTCATTCACCCTGTTATAGTGTGCATTCATTCACCATGTTATAGTGTGCATTAATTCAACATGTTATTGTGTACATTCATTCACCATGTTATAGTGTGCATTCATTCACAATGTTATAGTGTGCATTCATTCACCATGTTATAGTGTGTATTCATTCACCATGTTATAGTGTGCATTCATTCACCATGTTATAGTGTACATTCATTCACCATGTTATAGTGTGTATTCATTCACCATGTTATAGTGTGCATTCATTCACCATGTTATAGTGTGCATTCATTCACCATGTTATAGTGCGTATTCAGTCACCATGTAATAGTGTGCATTCATTCACCAAGTAATAGTGTGCATTCATTCACCATGTTATAGTGTGTATTCAGTCACCATGTTATAGTGTGTATTCATTCACCATGTAATAGTGTGCATTCATACACCATGTTATAGTGTGCAATCAATCACCATGTTATAGTGTGCATTCATTCACCATGTTATAGTGTGCATTCATTCACCATGTTATATATAGTGTGCATTCATTCGCCATGTTATAGTGTGCATTCATTCACCATGTTATAGTGTGCATTCATTCGCCATGTTAAAGTGTGTATTCATTCTCCATGTTAAAGTGTGTATTCATTCTCCATGTTATAGTGTGCATTCACTCACCATGTCATAGTGTGCATTCATTCACCATGTTAAAGTGTGTATTCATTCTCCATGTTAAAGTGTGTATTCATTCTCCATGTTAAAGTGTGTATTCATTCTCCATGTTATAGTGTGCATTCATTCACCGTGTTATAGTGTGCATTCATTCACCATGTAATAGTGTGCATTCATTCACCATGTTATAGTGTGTATTCATTCACCATGTTATAGTGTGCATTCATTCACCATGTAATAGTGTGCATTCATTCACCATGTAATAGTGTGAATTCACTCACCATGTTATAGTGTGCATTCATTCACCATGTAATAGTGTGCATTCATTCACCATGTAATAGTGTGCATTCACTCACCATGTTATAGTGTGCATTCATTCACCATGTTATAGTGTGCATTTATTCACCATGTTATAGTGTGCATTCATTCACCCTGTTATAGTGTGCATTCATTCACCATGTTACAGTGTGCATTCATTCACCATGTTAAAGTGTGTATTCATTCTCCATGTTATAGTGTGCATTCATTCACCATGTTATAGTGTGCATTCATTCACCATGTTATAGTGTGCATTCATTCACCATGTTATAGTGTGCATTCATTCACCACGTAACAGTGTGTATTCATTCTCCATGTTATAGTGTATATTCATTCACCATGTTATAGTGTGCATTCATTCACCATGTTATAGTGTACATTCATTCACCACGTAATAGTGTGCATTCATTCACCATGTAATAGTGTGCATTCACTCACCATGTTATTGTGTGCATTCATTCACCATGTTATAGTGTGCATTCATTCACCATTTTATAGTGTGCATTCATTCACCATGTTATAGTGTGCATTCATTCACCATTTTATAGTGTGCATTCATTCACCATGTTATAGTGTGTATTCATTCACCATGTTATAGTGTGCATTCATTCACCATGTAATAGTGTGCATTCATTCACCATTTAATAGTGTGAATTCACTCACCATGTTATAGTGTGCATTCATTCACCATGTAATAGTGTGCATTCATTCACCATGTAATAGTGTGCATTCACTCACCATGTTATAGTGTGCATTCATTCACCATGTTATAGTGTGCATTTATTCACCATGTTATAGTGTGCATTTATTCACCATGTTATAGTGTGCATTTATTCACCATGTTATAGTGTGCATTCATTCACCCTGTTATAGTGTGCATTCATTCACCATGTTATAGTGTGCATTAATTCACCATGTTATAGTGTGCATTTATTCACCATGATATAGTGTGCATTCATTCACCATGTTATAGTGTGCATTAATTCACCCTGTTATAGTGTGCATGCATTCTCCATGTTATAGTGCGCATTCATTCACCATGTTATAGTGTGCATTTATTCATCATGTTATAGTGTGCATTCATTCACCCTGTTATAGTGTGCATTCATTCACCCTGTTATAGTGTGCATTCATTCACCATGTTATAGTGTGCATTAATTCACCCTGTTATAGTGTGCATTCATTCACCATGTTATAGTGTGCATTCATTCACCATGTTATAGTGTGCATTCATTCACCGTGTTATAGTGTGCATTCATTCACCATGTTATAGTGTGTATTCATTCACCATGTTATAGTGTGTATTCATTCACCATGTTATAGTGTGCATTCATTCACCATGTTATAGTGTGCATTCACTCACCATGTTATAGTGTGCATTCATTCACCATGTTATAGTGTGCATTCACTCACCATGTTATAGTGTGCATTCACTCACCATGTTATAGTGTGCATTCATTCACCATGTTATAGTGTGCATTCATTCACCATGTAATAGTGTGTGTTCATTCACCATGTAATAGTGTGCATTCATTCACCGTGTTATAGTGTGCATTCATTCACCATGTTATAGTGTGTATTCATTCACCATGTTATAGTGTGCATTCATTCACCATTTTATAGTGTGCATTCATTCACCGTGTTATAGTGTGCATTCATTCACCATTTTATAGTGTGCATTCATTCACCATTTTATAGTGTGCATTCATTCACCGTGTTATAGTGTGCATTCATTCACCATGTAATAGTGTGCATTCATTCACCGTGTTATAGTGTGCATTCATTCACCCTGTTATAGTGTGCATTCATTCACCATGTTATAGTGTGTATTCATTCACCATGTTATAGTGTGCATTCATTCACCATTTTATAGTGTGCATTCATTCACCGTGTTATAGTGTGCATTCATTCACCATGTTATAGTGTGCATTCATTCACCATTTTATAGTGTGCATTCATTCACCGTGTTATAGTGTGCATTCATTCACCATGTAATAGTGTGCATTCATTCACCGTGTTATAGTGTGCATTCATTCACCCTGTTATAGTGTGCATTCATTCACCCTGTTATAGTGTGCATTCATTCACCATGTTATAGTGTGCATTCATTCACCATGTTATAGTGTGCATTCATTCACCATTTTATAGTGTGCATTCCTTCACCATGTTATAGTGTGCATTCATTCACCTTGTTATAGTGTGCATTCATTCACCATGTTATAGTTGCATTCATTCACCTTGTTATAGTATATATTCACTCACCATGTTATAGTGTGCATTCATTCACCATGTTATAGTGTGCATTCATTCACCATGTTATAGTGTGCATTCATTCACCATTTTATAGTGTGCATTCATTCACCGTGTTATAGTGTGCATTCATTCACCATGTTATAGTGTACATTCATTCACCACGTAATAGTGTGCATTCATTCACCATGTTATAGTGTGCATTCATTCACCATGTTATAGTGTACATTCATTCACCACGTAATAGTGTGCATTCATTCACCATTTTATAGTGTGCATTCATTCACCGTGTGATAGTGTGCATTCATTCACCATGTTATAG
The DNA here is from genome assembly GCF_978046115.1 of Saccoglossus kowalevskii. Lineage (NCBI taxonomy): Eukaryota > Metazoa > Hemichordata > Enteropneusta > Harrimaniidae > Saccoglossus > Saccoglossus kowalevskii. The sequence continues at coordinate 1,585,798 of NC_140647.1, read as the reverse complement.
TGTGCATTCATTCACCATGTTAAAGTGTGTATTCATTCTCCATGTTATAGTGTGCATTCATTCACCATGTTATAGTGTGCATTCATTCACCATGTTATAGTGTGCATTCATTCACCATGTTATAGTGTGCATTCATTCACCATGTTATAGTGTGTATTCATTCACCATGTTATAGTGTGCATTCATTCACCATTTTATAGTGTGCATTCATTCACCGTGTTATAGTGTGCATTCATTCACCATTTTATAGTGTGCATTCATTCACCATTTTATAGTGTGCATTCATTCACCGTGTTATAGTGTGCATTCATTCACCATGTAATAGTGTGCATTCATTCACCGTGTTATAGTGTGCATTCATTCACCCTGTTATAGTGTGCATTCATTCACCATGTTATAGTGTGTATTCATTCACCATGTTATAGTGTGCATTCATTCACCATTTTATAGTGTGCATTCATTCACCGTGTTATAGTGTGCATTCATTCACCATGTTATAGTGTGCATTCATTCACCATTTTATAGTGTGCATTCATTCACCGTGTTATAGTGTGCATTCATTCACCATGTAATAGTGTGCATTCATTCACCGTGTTATAGTGTGCATTCATTCACCCTGTTATAGTGTGCATTCATTCACCCTGTTATAGTGTGCATTCATTCACCATGTTATAGTGTGCATTCATTCACCATGTTATAGTGTGCATTCATTCACCATTTTATAGTGTGCATTCCTTCACCATGTTATAGTGTGCATTCATTCACCTTGTTATAGTGTGCATTCATTCACCATGTTATAGTTGCATTCATTCACCATGTTATAGTATATATTCACTCACCATGTTATAGTGTGCATTCATTCACCATGTTATAGTGTGCATTCATTCACCATGTTATAGTGTGCATTCATTCACCATTTTATAGTGTGCATTCATTCACCGTGTTATAGTGTGCATTCATTCACCATGTTATAGTGTACATTCATTCACCACGTAATAGTGTGCATTCATTCACCATGTTATAGTGTGCATTCATTCACCATGTTATAGTGTACATTCATTCACCACGTAATAGTGTGCATTCATTCACCATTTTATAGTGTGCATTCATTCACCGTGTTATAGTGTGCATTCATTCACCATGTTATAGTGTGCATTCATTCACCATGTTAAAGTGTGTATTCATTCTCCATGTTATAGTGTGCATTCATTCACCATGTTATAGTGTGCATTCATTCACCATGTTATAGTGTGCATTCATTCACCATGTTATAGTGTGCATTCATTCACCACGTAACAGTGTGTATTCATTCTCCATGTTATAGTGTATATTCATTCACCATGTTATAGTGTGCATTCATTCACCATGTTATAGTGTGCATTCATTCACCATGTTATAGTGTACATTCATTCACCACGTAATAGTGTGCATTCATTCACCATGTAATAGTGTGCATTCACTCACCATGTTACTGTGTGCATTCATTCACCATGCTATAGTGTGCATTCATTCACCATGTTATAGTGTGCATTCATTCAACATGTTATAGTGTGCATTCATTCACCACGTAACAGTGTGTATTCATTCTCCATGTTATAGTGTATATTCATTCACCATGTTATAGTGTGCATTCATTCACCATGTTATAGTGTGCATTCATTCACCATTTTATAGTGTGCATTCATTCACCGTGTTATAGTGTGCATTCATTCACCATGTTATAGTGTGTATTCATTCACCATGTTATAGTGTGCATTCATTCACCATGTTATAGCGTACATTCATTCACCACGTAATAGTGTGCATTCATTCACCATGTTATAGTGTGCATTCATTCACCACGTAATAGTGTGTATTCATTCTCCATGTTATAGTGTATATTCACTCACCATGTTATAGTGTGCATTCATTCACCATGTTATAGTGTGCATTCATTCACCATGTTATAGTGTGCATTCATTCACCATTTTATAGTGTGCATTCATTCACCGTGTTATAGTGTGCATTCATTCACCATGTTATAGTGTACATTCATTCACCACGTAATAGTGTGCATTCATTCACCATGTTATAGTGTGCATTCATTCACCATGTTATAGTGTACATTCATTCACCACGTAATAGTGTGCATTCATTCACCATTTTATAGTGTGCATTCATTCACCGTGTTATAGTGTGCATTCATTCACCATGTTATAGTGTACATTCATTCACCACGTAATAGTGTGCATTCATTCACCATGTTATAGTGTGCATTCATTCACCATGTTATAGTGTGCATTCATTCACCATGTTATAGTGTGCATTCATTCATCATGTTATAGTGTGCATTCATTCACCATGTTATAGTGTGCATTCATTCACCATGTTAAAGTGTGTATTCATTCTCCATGTTATAGTGTGCATTCATTCACCATGTTATAGTGTGCATTCATTAACCATGTTATAGTGTGCATTCATTCACCATGTTATAGTGTGCATTCATTCACCACGTAACAGTGTGTATTCATTCTCCATGTTATAGTGCGCATTCATTCACCATGTTATAGTGTGCATTCATTCACCATGTTATAGTGTGCATTCATTCACCATGTTATAGTGTACATTCATTCACCACGTAATAGTGTGCATTCATTCACCATGTAATAGTGTGCATTCACTCACCATGTTATTGTGTGCATTCATTCACCATGTTATAGTGTGCATTCATTCACCATTTTATAGTGTGCATTCATTCACCGTGTTATAGTGTGCATTCATTCACCCTGTTATAGTGTGTATTCATTCACCATGTTATAGTGTGCATTCATTCACCATGTTATAGTGTGCATTCATTCACCATGTTATAGTGTGCATTCATTCACCATGTTATAGTGTACATTCATTCACCACGTAATAGTGTGTATTCATTCACCATGTTATAGTGTGCATTCACTCACCATGTTATAGTGTGCATTCATTCACCATGTTATAGTGTGTATTCATTCACCTTGTTATAGTGTGCATTCATTCACCATGTTATAGTTGCATTCATTCACCATGTTATAGTGTGCATTCATTCACCATGTTATAGTGTGCATTCATTCACCATGTTATAGTGTGCATTCATTCACCATGCTATAGTGTGCATTCATTCACCATGTTAAAGTGTGTATTCATTCTCCATGTTATAGTGTGCATTCATTCACCATGTTATAGTGTGCATTCATTCACCATGTTATAGTGTGCATTCATTCACCGTGTTATAGTGTGCATTCATTCACCATGTTATAGTGTGCATTCATTCACCATGTTATAGTGTGCATTCATTCACCATGTTATAGCGTACATTCATTCACCACGTAATAGTGTGCATTCATTCACCATGTTATAGTGTGCATTCATTCACCATGTTATAGTGTGTATTCATTCTCCATGTTATAGTGTATATTCACTCACCATGTTATAGTGTGCATTCATTCACCATGTTATAGTGTGCATTCATTCACCATTTTATAGTGTGCATTCATTCACCATGTTATAGTGTGCATTCATTCACCATGTTATAGTGTGCATTCATTCACCATGTTATAGTGTGCATTCATTCACCATGTTAAAGTGTGTATTCATTCTCCATGTTATAGTGTGCATTCATTCACCATGTTATAGTGTGCATTCATTCACCATGTTATAGTGTGCATTCATTCATTCACCATGTTATAGTGTGCATTCATTCACCACGTAACAGTGTGTATTCATTCTCCATGTTATAGTGTATATTCATTCACCATGTTATAGTGTGCATTCATTCACCATGTTATAGTGTGCATTCATTCACCATTTTATAGTGTGCATTCATTCACCGTGTTATAGTGTGCATTCATTCACCATGTTATAGTGTGTATTCATTCACCATGTTATAGTGTGCATTCATTCACCATGTTATAGCGTACATTCATTCACCACGTAATAGTGTGCATTCATTCACCATGTTATAGTGTGCATTCATTCACCACGTAATAGTGTGTATTCATTCTCCATGTTATAGTGTATATTCACTCACCATGTTATAGTGTGCATTCATTCACCATGTTATAGTGTGCATTCATTCACCATGTTATAGTGTGCATTCATTCACCATTTTATAGTGTGCATTCATTCACCGTGTTATAGTGTGCATTCATTCACCATGTTATAGTGTGCATTCATTCACCATTTTATAGTGTGCATTCATTCACCATGTTATAGTGTGCATTCATTCACCATGTTATAGTGTGCATTCATTCACCATGTTATAGTGTGCATTCATTCACCATGTTATAGTGTGCATTCATTCACCGTGTTAAAGTGTGTATTCATTCTCCATGTTATAGTGTGCATTCATTCACCATGTTATAGTGTGCATTCATTCACCATGTTATAGTGTGCATTCATTCACCATGTTATAGTGTGCATTCATTCACCACGTAACAGTGTGTATTCATTCTCCATGTTATAGTGTATATTCATTCACCATGTTATAGTGTGCATTCATTCACCATGTTATAGTGTGCATTCATTCACCATGTTATAGAGTACATTTTTCACCACGTAATAGTGTGCATTCATTCACCATGTAATAGTGTGCATTCACTCACCATGTTATAGTGTGCATTCATTCACCATGTTATAGTGTGCATTCATTCACCATTTTATAGTGTGCATTCATTCACCGTGTTATAGTGTGCATTCATTCACCCTGTTATAGTGTGTATTCATTCACCAAGTTATAGTGTGCATTCATTCACCATGTTATAGTGTTTATTCATTCACCATGTTATAGTGTGCATTCATTCACCATGTTATAGTGTACATTCATTCACCACGTAATAGTGTGTATTCATTCACCATGTTATAGTGTGCATTCACTCACCATGTTATAGTGTGCATTCATTCACCATGTTATAGTGTACATTCATTCACCGTGTCATTGTGTGTATTCATTCACCATGTTATGGTGTGCATTCATTCACTATGTTATAGTGTGCATTCATTCACCATGTAATAGTGTGCATTCATTCACCATGTTATAGTGTGTATTCATTCACCATGTTATAGTGTGCATTCATTCACTATGTTATAGTGTGCATTCATTCACCATGTTATCGTGTGCATTTATTCATCATGTTATAGTGTGTATTCATTCACCATGTTATAGTGTGTATTCATTCACCATGTAATAGTGTGCATTCATTCACCGTGTTATAGTGTGCATTCATTCACCGGGTTATAGTGTGTAATCATTCACCATGTTATAGTGTGCATTCATTCACCATGTTATAGTGTGCATTCATTCACCGTGTTATAGTGTGCATTCATTCACCATGTTATAGTGTGCATTGATTCACCATGTTATAGTGTGCATTCATTCACCATGTTATAGCGTACATTCATTCACCACGTAATAGTGTGCATTCATTCACCATGTTATAGTGTGCATTCATTCACCACGTAATAGTGTGTATTCATTCTCCATGTTATAGTGTATATTCACTCACCATGTTATAGTGTGCATTCATTCACCATGTTATAGTGTGCATTCATTCACCATGTTATAGTGTGCATTCATTCACCATTTTATAGTGTGCATTCATTCACCGTGCTATAGTGTGCATTCATTCACCATGTTATAGTGTACATTCATTCACCACGTAATAGTGTGCATTCATTCACCATGTTATAGTGTGCATTCATTCACCATGTTATAGTGTGCATTCATTCACCATGTTATAGTGTGCATTCATTCACCATGTTATAGTGTGCATTCATTCACCATGTTAAAGTGTGTATTCATTCTCCATGTTATAGTGTGCATTCATTCACCATGTTATAGTGTGCATTCATTCACCATGTTATAGTGTGCATTCATTCATTCACCATGTTATAGTGTACATTCATTCACCACGTAACAGTGTGTATTCATTCTCCATGTTATAGTGTATATTCATTCACCATGTTATAGTGTGCATTCATTCACCATGTTATAGTGTGCATTCATTCACCATTTTATAGTGTGCATTCATTCACCGTGTTATAGTGTGCATTCATTCACCATGTTATAGTGTGCATTCATTCACCATGTTATAGTGTGCATTCATTCACCATGTTATAGTGTGCATTCATTCACCATGTTATCGTGTGCATTTATTCATCATGTTATAGTGTGTATTCATTCACCATGTTATAGTGTGTATTCATTCACCATGTAATAGTGTGCATTCATTCACCGTGTTATAGTGTGCATTCATTCACCGGGTTATAGTGTGTAATCATTCACCATGTTATAGTGTGCATTCATTCACCATGTTATAGTGTGCATTCATTCACCGTGTTATAGTGTGCATTCATTCACCATGTTATAGTGTGCATTCATTCACCATGTTATAGTGTGCATTCATTCACCATGTTATAGCGTACATTCATTCACCACGTAATAGTGTGCATTCATTAATAATAATAATAATAATAATAACTCTATTTAATTAAGCGCAACAATTCCAACATCTGAAGATCAAAGGCGCTGATACAATAAACAATCAGTCAAATATTAAAAGCACATTTAAATAAGTGCGTTTTCAGTCTGGATTTAAAAATGTCTACTGAAGGACTAGAACGAACAGACAGAGGTAATTCATTAAAAAGTTTAGGACCTAAATTTTCAAAAGCACGGTCTTTGTATAACACCTTGGACTTTTTACTACACATCTGACGAGTTTTAATAAGAAACTTCGATTCAGATCTTAAACTACGACTCGGTACATAAAATTCGATTAATTCACATAGATAATTTGGGGCAAAACCATACAAAGATTTATACACTAGTAAAAGTAATTTGAAATTGATTCTTTGTACAACTGGTAACCAATGAAGTTTAATAAAAATGTCTGTAATGTGGTCATATTTTCGAGCACGAGTGACAAGGCGGGCTGCTGCATTTTGTACACGAATAAGAGGTTTTATCTTAGTTACAGGGAGACCAGACAATAGTGAATTACAGCTGTCTAAGCGAGAAGATATGAAAGCATGTACCAACTTTTCAGTATCAGATTGGGATAATGATTTACGAATACGATTAATATTTCTTAAATGGGAATATCCAGATCTACAAATAGTAGAAATGTGTGTTTCCATAGACAGCTGCGAATCAAACAAGACACCTAAGTTTCTAGCACTTGACGAAGCACTAACCAATTCTTCACCAATTGCGATACTAGACAAAGGACACGAGTCTTGTGAGAATCTCCGAGACGACATGCACACAAATTCAGTTTTCGACACATTCAAAAGTAGGAAATTACAAGACATCCAATCGCTAACATCTTGAATACATGTCTGAAGTATCACCCGGGCGCGAATTTGATCATCTTCAGAAACCGATAAATAAATCTGTGTGTCATCGGCGTAAAAATGATATTTTACGCCGTGACGTCGCAATAACTCGCCCAATGGACGCATGTACATTGAGAACAATAATGGCCCTAAGACGGAGCCCTGTGGAACACCGGTTACTAATATAGACGTCATATCAGAAAATACATTTCCAATTTTCACTTTTTGACCATGTTATTCACCATGTTATAGTGTGCATTCATTCACCACGTAATAGTGTGTATTCATTCTCCATGTTATAGTGTATATTCACTCACCATGTTATAGTGTGCATTCATTCACCATGTTATAGTGTGCATTCATTCACCATGTTATAGTGTGCATTCATTCACCATTTTATAGTGTGCATTCATTCACCGTGTTATAGTGTGCATTCATTCACCATGTTATAGTGTACATTCATTCACCACGTAATAGTGTGCATTCATTCACCATGTTATAGTGTGCATTCATTCACCATGTTATAGTGTGCATTCATTCACCATGTTATAGTGTGCATTCATTCACCATGTTATAGTGTGCATTCATTCACCATGTTAAAGTGTGTATTCATTCTCCATGTTATAGTGTGCATTCATTCACCATGTTATAGTGTGCATTCATTCACCATGTTATAGTGTGCATTCATTCATTCACCATGTTATAGTGTGCATTCATTCACCACGTAACAGTGTGTATTCATTCTCCATGTTATAGTGTATATTCATTCACCATGTTATAGTGTGCATTCATTCACCATGTTATAGTGTGCATTCATTCACCATTTTATAGTGTGCATTCATTCACCGTGTTATAGTGTGCATTCATTCACCATGTTATAGTGTGCATTCATTCACCATGTTATAGTGTGCATTCATTCACCATGTTATAGCGTACATTCATTCACCACGTAATAGTGTGCATTCATTCACCATGTTATAGTGTGCATTCATTCACCACGTAATAGTGTGTATTCATTCTCCATGTTATAGTGTATATTCACTCACCATGTTATAGTGTGCATTCATTCACCATGTTATAGTGTGCATTCATTCACCATGTTATAGTGTGCATTCATTCACCATTTTATAGTGTGCATTCATTCACCGTGTTATAGTGTGCATTCATTCACCATGTTATAGTGTACATTCATTCACCACGTAATAGTGTGCATTCATTCACCATGTTATAGTGTGCATTCATTCACCATGTTATAGTGTGCATTCATTCACCATGTTATAGTGTGCATTCATTCACCATGTTATAGTGTGCATTCATTCACCATGTTATAGTGTGCATTCATTCACCATGTTAAAGTGTGTATTCATTCTCCATGTTATAGTGTGCATTCATTCACCATGTTATAGTGTGCATTCATTCACCATGTTATAGTGTGCATTCATTCATTCACCATGTTATAGTGTGCATTCATTCACCACGTAACAGTGTGTATTCATTCTCCATGTTATAGTGTATATTCATTCACCATGTTATAGTGTGCATTCATTCACCATGTTATAGTGTGCATTCATTCACCATTTTATAGTGTGCATTCATTCACCGTGTTATAGTGTGCATTCATTCACCATGTTATAGTGTGCATTCATTCACCATGTTATAGTGTGCATTCATTCACCATGTTATAGCGTACATTCATTCACCACGTAATAGTGTGCATTCATTCACCATGTTATAGTGTGCATTCATTCACCACGTAATAGTGTGTATTCATTCTCCATGTTATAGTGTATATTCACTCACCATGTTATAGTGTGCATTCATTCACCATGTTATAGTGTGCATTCATTCACCATTTTATAGTGTGCATTCATTCACCGTGTTATAGTGTGCATTCATTCACCATGTTATAGTGTACATTCATTCACCACGTAATAGTGTGCATTCATTCACCATGTTATAGTGTGCATTCATTCACCATGTTATAGTGTGCATTCATTCACCATGTTATAGTGTGCATTCATTCACCATGTTATAGTGTGCATTCATTCACCATGTTATAGTGTGCATTCATTCACCATGTTAAAGTGTGCATTCATTCACCATGTTATAGTGTGCATTCATTCACCATGTTATAGTGTGCATTCATTCACCATGTTATAGTGTGCATTCATTCACCATGTTAAAGTGTGTATTCATTCTCCATGTTATAGTGTGCATTCATTCACCATGTTATAGTGTGCATTCATTCACCACGTAACAGTGTGTATTCATTCTCCATGTTATAGTGTATATTCTTTCACCATGTTATAGTGTGCATTCATTCACCATGTTATAGTGTGCATTCATTCACCATGTTATAGTGTACATTCATTCACCACGTAATAGTGTGCATTCATTCACCATGTAATAGTGTGCATTCACTCACCATGTTATAGTGTGCATTCATTCACCATGTTATAGTGTGCATTCATTCACCATTTTATAGTGTGCATTCATTCACCGTGTTATAGTGTGCATTCATTCACCCTGTTATAGTGTGTATTCATTCACCATGTTATAGTGTGCATTCATTCACCATGTTATAGTGTGCATTCATTCACCATGTTATAGTGTACATTCATTCACCACGTAATAGTGTGTATTCATTCACCATGTTATAGTGTGCATTCACTCACCATGTTATAGTGTGCATTCATTCACCATGTTATAGTGTACATTCATTCACCGTGTCATTGTGTGTATTCATTCACCATGTTATGGTGTGCATTCATTCACCATGTTATAGTGTGCATTCATTCACCATGTTATAGTGTGCATTCATTCACCATGTTATAGTGTGCATTCATTCACCATTTTATAGTGTGCATTCATTCACCGTGTTATAGTGTGCATTCATTCACCATGTTTTAGTGTACATTCATTCACCACGTAATAGTGTGCATTCATTCACCATGTTATAGTGTGCATTCATTCACCATGTTATAGTGTGCATTCATTCACCATGTTATAGTGTGCATTCATTCACCATGTTATAGTGTGCATTCATTCACCATGTTAAAGTGTGTATTCATTCTCCATGTTATAGTGTGCATTCATTCACCATGTTATAGTGTGCATTCATTCACCATGTTATAGTGTGCTTTCATTCATTCACCATGTTATAGTGTGCATTCATTCACCACGTAACAGTGTGTATTCATTCTCCATGTTATAGTGTATATTCATTCACCATGTTATAGTGTGTATTTATTCACCATGTTATAGTGTGTATTTATTCACCATGTTATAGTGTGTATTTATTCATCATGTTATAGTGTGTATTCATTCACCATGTTATAGTGTGCATTCATTCACCATGTTATAGTGTGTATTCATTCACCATGTTATAGTGTGCATTCAATCACCATGTTATAGTGTGCATTCATTCACTATGTTATAGTGTGCATTCATTCACCATGTTATAGTGTGCATTCATTCACCATGTTATAGTGTGTATTCATGCACTATGTTATAGTGTGCATTCATTCACCATGTTATAGTGTGCATTCATCACCATGTTATAGTGTGCATTTATTCATCATGTTATATTGTGTATTCATTCACCATGTAATAGTGTGCATTCATTCACCATGTTATAGTGTGTATTCATTCACCATGTTATAGTGTGCATTCATGCACTATGTTATAGTGTGCATTCATTCACCATGTTATAGTGTGCATTTATTCATCATGTTATAGTGTGTATTCATTCACCATGTTATAGTGTGTATTCATTCACCATGTAATAGTGTGCATTCATTCACCGTGTTATAGTGTGCATTCATTCACCGGGTTATAGTGTGTAATCATTCACCATGTTATAGTGTGTATTCATTCACCATTTTATAGTGTGCATTTATTCATCATGTTATAGTGTGTATTCATTCACCATGTTATAGTGTGTATTCATTTACCATTTTATAGTGTGCATTTATTCACCATGTTATAGTGTGCATTCATCACCATGTTATAGTGTGCATTTATTCATCATGTTATATTGTGTATTCATTCACCATGTAATAGTGTGCATTCATTCACCCTGTTATAGTGTGCATTTATTCATCATGTTATAGTGTGTATTCATTCACCATGTTATAGTGTGCATTCATTCACCATGTTATAGTGTGCATTTATTCATCATGTTATAGTGTGTATTCATTCACCATGTTATAGTGTGTATTTATTCACCATGTTATAGTGTGTATTTATTCACCATGTTATAGTGTGTATTTATTCATCATGTTATAGTGTGTATTCATTCACCATGTTATAGTGTGCATTCATTCACCATGTTATAGTGTGTATTCATTCACCATGTTATAGTGTGCATTCATTCACCATGTTATAGTGTGCATTCATTCACTATGTTATAGTGTGCATTCATTCACCATGTTATAGTGTGCATTCATTCACCATGTTATAGTGTGTATTCATTCACCATGTTATAGTGTGCATTCATTCACCATGTTATAGTGTGCATTCATTCACCATGTTATAGTGTGCATTTATTCATCATGTTATAGTGTGTATTCATTCACCATGTTATAGTGTGTATTTATTCACCATGTTATAGTGTGTATTTATTCACCATGTTATAGTGTGTATTCATTCACCATGTTATAGTGTGCATTCATTCACCATGTTATAGTGTGTATTCATTCACCATGTTATAGTGTGCATTTATTCACCATGTTATAGTGTGCATTCATTCACCATGTTATAGTGTGTATTCATTCACCATGTTATAGTGTGTATTCATTCACCATGTAATAGTGTGCATTCATTCACCATGCTATAGTGTGCATTCATTCATCATGTTATAGTGTGCATTCATTCACCATGCTATAGTGTATATTCATTCACCATGTTATAGTGTATATTCATTCACCATGTTATAGTGTATATTCATTCACCATGTTATAGTGTGCATTTATTCACCATGTTATAGTGTGTATTCATTCACCATGTTATAGTGTGTGTTCATTCACCATGTAATAGTGTGCATTCATTCACCATGTTATAGTGTGTATTCATTCACCATGTTATAGTGTGTATTCATTCACCATGTAATAGTGTGCATTCATTCACCATGCTATAGTGTGCATTCATTCATCATGTTATAGTGTGCATTCATTCACCATGCTATAGTGTATATTCATTCACCATGTTATAGTGTATATTCATTCACCATGTTATAGTGTATATTCATTTACCATTTTATAGTGTGCATTTATTCACCATGTTATAGTGTGCATTCATCACCATGTTATAGTGTGTATTTATTCACCATGTTATAGTGTGTATTTATTCACCATGTTATAGTGTGTATTCATTCACCATGTTATAGTGTGCATTCATTCACCATGTTATAGTGTGTATTCATTCACCATGTTATAGTGTGCATTTATTCACCATGTTATAGTGTGCATTCTTTCACCATGTTATAGTGTGTATTCATTCACCATGTTATAGTGTGTATTCATTCACCATGTAATAGTGTGCATTCATTCACCATGCTATAGTGTGCATTCATTCATCATGTTATAGTGTGCATTCATTCACCATGCTATAGTGTATATTCATTCACCATGTTATAGTGTATATTCATTCACCATGTTATAGTGTATATTCATTTACCATTTTATAGTGTGCATTTATTCACCATGTTATAGTGTGCATTCATCACCATGTTATAGTGTGCATTTATTCATCATGTTATATTGTGTATTCATTCACCATGTAATAGTGTGTATTCATTCACCATGTAATAGTGTGCATTCATTCACCGTGTTATAGTGTGCATTCATTCACCGGGTTATAGTGTGTAATCATTCACCATGTTATAGTGTGTATTCATTCACCATTTTATAGTGTGCATTTATTCATCATGTTATAGTGTGTATTCATTCACCATGTTATAGTGTGTATTCATTTACCATTTTATAGTGTGCATTTATTCACCATGTTATAGTGTGCATTCATCACCATGTTATAGTGTGCATTTATTCATCATGTTATATTGTGTATTCATTCACCATGTAATAGTGTGCATTCATTCACCCTGTTATAGTGTGCATTTATTCATCATGTTATAGTGTGTATTCATTCACAATGTTATAGTGTGCATTCATTCACCATGTTATAGTGTGCATTTATTCATCATGTTATAGTGTGTATTCATTCACCATGTTATAGTGTGTATTTATTCACCATGTTATAGTGTGTATTTATTCACCATGTTATAGTGTGTATTTATTCATCATGTTATAGTGTGTATTCATTCACCATGTTATAGTGTGCATTCATTCACCATGTTATAGTGTGTATTCATTCACCATGTTATAGTGTGCATTCATTCACCATGTTATAGTGTGCATTCATTCACTATGTTATAGTGTGCATTCATTCACCATGTTATAGTGTGCATTCATTCACCATGTTATAGTGTGTATTCATTCACCATGTTATAGTGTGCATTCATTCACCATGTTATAGTGTGCATTCATTCACCATGTTATAGTGTGCATTTATTCATCATGTTATAGTGTGTATTCATTCACCATGTTATAGTGTGTGTTCATTCACCATGTAATAGTGTGCATTCATTCACCATGCTATAGTGTGCATTCATTCATCATGTTATAGTGTGCATTCATTCACCATGTTATAGTGTATATTCATTCACCATGTTATAGTGTATATTCATTCACCATGTTATAGTGTATATTCATTCACCGTGTTATAGTGTGCATTCATTCACCATGTTAAAGTGTGTATTCATTCTCCATGTTAAAGTGTGTATTCATTCTCCATGTTATAGTGTGCATTCATTCACCATGTTATAGTGTGCATTTATTCACCATGTTATAGTGTATATTCATTCACCATGTTATAGTGTGCATTCATTCACCATGTTATAGTGTGCATTCATTCACCATGTTATAGTGTGTATTCATTCACCATGTTATAGTGTGCATTCATTCACCATTTTATAGTGTGCATTCATTCACCGTGTTATAGTGTGCATTCATTCACCATGTTATAGTGTACATTCATTCACCACGTAATAGTGTGCATTCATTCACCATGTTATAGTGTGCATTCATTCACCATGTTATAGTGTGCATTCATTCACCATGTTATAGTGTGCATTTATTCACCATGTTATAGTGTGTATTCATTCACCATGTTATAGTGTGCATTCATTCACTATGTTATAGTGTCCATTCATTCACCATGTTATAGTGTGCATTCATTCTCCATGTTATAGTGTGCATTCATTCACCCTGTTATAGTGTGCATTCATTCACCCTGTTATAGTGTGTATTCACCATGTCATGTAGTGTATTCACCATGTCATGTAGTGTATTCACGATGTCATGTAGTGTATTCACGATGTCATGTGGTTTATTCACCATGTCATGTGGTGTATTCACCATGTCATGTGGTGCAGATTTTTTAAACATTCCTTTAAATTATAGGTAATCAGATCATTTTCCTATTACAAAACAACTAAAGACGTAACCATAATATTGCTCTATGTGTTGAGGTTTGAACATGGTACACTTTATATAATATGTTACTGTAAACAAAATCGGTTCACATTTTGATAAAAAATACACCATGTTCATTGTTGGGGTTGCCATGGATTTATAAAACAAATCTATCTTTTAAGTATCCTTACACCATAACATACAACTAACAAGCAAAATGGAAGAAATCTCAGAGTCAATATTA
Source organism: Saccoglossus kowalevskii (assembly GCF_978046115.1). Classification (NCBI taxonomy): domain Eukaryota; kingdom Metazoa; phylum Hemichordata; class Enteropneusta; family Harrimaniidae; genus Saccoglossus; species Saccoglossus kowalevskii. The sequence goes on along the minus strand of NC_140647.1, from coordinate 1,570,675 downwards.
TTATGATCCATTTGCTTGAAATGATCTCAACGGAACAAAATAAATAAGTGCATTCTCTCAATTCCAAGGTTCTTCCACTAAAATACAATTGGTGTTCAGAAACTTTAAAGATATTTTGAATGCTATAAAGCACAAGATGTGGATATTTACAGGCGAGCAGATTTGATCAGTGAAATATTTGGGTTAATTGTTTCAAAATTAATAAGCTTATATCTTAAATTGTAATAAAAAATGAGATCGCAGGTCCCTAGTTGTACGAATCGCTATCCTGTTTTTTGAGTATTACAACAATCTTTAAAGTTTTAACTTACAAGATGACAGCACCTCGTGATGAACAGTTTTATTTACTGATAGTCAAACATGATGCAATCGGTTAAAACTCAGTCACGTGACATTGGGGAAAAATGTGTATGTGGGTATTACATGTGCAATAATACGTTTGGCATTATACACATTCAATATGTACAGACGTAAGATGACGGGGTACGTGAGAAAATCATTCCAGTCACTTCAACGACGTGCTAAACTTGTTATCTGGCGAGTGGTAAAATAACTAAGTAAAATGTTCTCGATTCACGTGAAAATTTAGTGGTCTACCCACTGTATCACGTGACAATTGAATTATCTACATATTGCAACACGTGACAATTTTGAGGTTTATCTACTGCATTGTGTAACAATTGTGATTGTGTAATTTGTCTACCACTGTGACATTTAAAAGGTCTACTGTTCACATAATAACTTATTGTTATAGCCTTATAGGCTAGCATATCGGTAATTTGATAGAGCGCCCTCTATCAGTAGTTGACGTTAAGGTCATGTCAGTTGAGTTCTGGCGTACGTTTGTTGTTCTCAAATACTTACCATTGTGTTGACACGTTCAAAGGGCTAAACACAACATGATATATACCCATTGCATCATTGGATAATTGGTCCAACCGCTGCATAACAACTGTATGTTGTACCCACTGCATCACCTCATCTTTGCACGTGATCACCACAATAATGGTTGCCGGTCAGCATGCAGAATATGTGCACTGTCAAATATATTAGAAAAGGCCTTTTCTGTGAGGCTTAACATTTGGATTTGGATTTTGATGCATTTTTTTCCCATCTACATGACATAGTCTTATTTTGTCTTTATTTCATTCCCAACTTTATACAATGAGACGGAATATACAGATAGGTAAACTCTGAGTACGATAATTTCCATGATTGTGAGCTTTGTCTTATTGTTTCATAACTGGATAAATGAACGTCATGTATATAGATGTAAATGTTGCAGCAAATGGTTTAATTCACAAACGTCACACATTTGGTATCTGAATCACGTGCCTCGGTAACCTGTCTTTGACTCGCCACATCACCAGTGATGTATGGGAAACATACACCTGTTATAAGAAATAATATCTAAATTTTCAAAAGTATCTTGATGGAAAATATGTCAAATTTCGTGATAAATACAATAAATAGATTGTGCAGACTAGATTAAAAGCATACTTGTTCTATTAGTGTTTAGACCATCATGTTATTTCGATTGGGAGCCTTTGTTCTCCTAACACTTGTAGCTGTTACACATGGGACTAAAAAATACTGCGAAATAGTGGACCCTGCCAAGACTTTTCACTCTTATGGCGCAGTTAGTCTTCATACAGGTGAACCGGTTACGTTCGACCAGTATATTGGCTGGACCCTGTTGGTAATTCCTGTTGCAACGTACGATGGTAAATACTTGTCTCTTAACTCATTTACCCTTCATCAAACACTTTTTTATATTCAGATGTCATCAATGGCACAAGCCGCAATATATTGTACATGGTTCCTAACTGCTGCACTCTGTATAACAGTGAATTTCAAGACTTTTTTTAAAATTACTACCAACTACTTGTCACAATGACGACATTGATTTCAAGACCATGTGGTTAGATTGCATTGACTTTTGTACAGACAACTTATGTTACATTGAACTAAATTTCTTCGTTTTCCTCTTCTTCCACAGATTTAAACCACCAGTACCTCGAATTTAATCAACTACAAACTGAGTTTTTATCACAAAACTTCACCATATTAGCTTATCCAACGACCGAGTTCTGTGAGTATTGGAATTATAACAACAATAATACAAAAAAATACATTATTCGAATAAACTATTGTTCATTTCGTACCTATGTTATTTTGATCATTTTGGTTATATTTGTAACTGTATGTTGATCTGTTTGTAGGGAAAAAGGAGCCTGGTAGCAATGATGAGATTTTGAACGGGTTAAGAGAAGTAAGGCCTGGTGGGGGTTATGTGCCCAACTTTGAAATATTTGAAAAGGTCAATGTCAATGGAGCCACACAGACAGACGCATGGGCATATATTAAGGTACACCGGTTACCTTTTTGAAATGTGTTAGAATTTATATAAATAATTACAATAATTACATATGAGTTTTCATCACATCATAAAATGTTGAGATGTGAAGCAATAATTTCACCAGTTCAAAAATGCAAATCTTGATCATTTTCCATGGACATCCCTTCACTATTTAAAAAATAAGCCATTTTCTTGAGCAGCAACATCCTGGATTAAAACCAACGACGTCCCTGAGCAAAGCAGGTGATTTGTTAGATTTGACACATTTATGTATTGTATGCGATACTGTGGTCATTGGCCCAGTCATTGGCCCCAGTCATTGGCCCAGTCATTGGCTCAGTCATTGGCCCAGTCATTAATCCAGTCATTGGCCCATTTTTTCTATATAAAGGTGTTATGCAAGTTCGTTGTGACAACGTATAAACCGCAATGGTGCTGCGGAAAAAAAATAACAACTTTGTCATCGTATCCTAACTCGTAGGTTAACTGGAATTAACGGCACTTTTGCAGCCTCGGCCAAGGAGAAGTCCCTGGCTCTGAAAATAATCAGCTTCCGTAAACACACGAGGGCAGGACAACTCTCACTTATCAATATTGTATGAATGACATGAACATTCGCTCTCGTGAAATAAAGATGTAATCTGTTACTACAATAACTATATGTTCATTTTGTATAATTTGTTTAGGGTAACTGTCACTCCCCTGTGGATGAGCTTGGCGACAGCAAATATTTATTTTGGGAACCGTTCAACAACCGAGACGTTCGATGGACTTTCCTGGAGCGCATTATAATTGGTGCTGATGGTCTTCCATATATACGTTACAATGACCCCAGTGATCCATACACTCCAGGCGGCTTGCGTGATGATATCGAGCAATATCTGAGGGATGGTTACATTGATTTGTAAAACAAAACTCTTTTTCAATTGAATTGCCGAAACTACTTTGTATTCAAGAATTCAAGATTTTTTATCAAGGTCATCCGACTTTGTTACGAGTTCACACAAATAAACGACTATCTTGAAATACATATTTGACTGTGTGTGTTTTTATGTTTTCATAATAAAAAGAGGATTTAATGAATATTATTTAATAAATATTATTTATGGCTAACCTATACATTTAGGGTGGGTCATTTGAGGTGAATCATATTTTTAACAGTATTAGTACCAGCTTAATTGAATCGACTTCAAGGTACTTGATGATGCAGCAGTATTACACATTGACTTATTTTGTAAATAACGAAATGTTTTCATAATGTTGTGTAGAGGGGTATTTTTTGTGTATTATTTGACAGTTTTTCTAAAAACAAAAAGAAATATACGTTCTTGAGAAAATCGACATTTTATTGACTAATACTGAAATACGTAATTGTATAGGTTTCACATTAAATAACGTCACTGCTATAACCGCTAAAATATGCGAAATTTGCAGGTGTAGCATTCCACGTCGGGGGAGGGTTTCGTACATACCTGTACACATTGTGCAGGTTTGTCATTTGCGGAAAGAAAATCGCATCACATCAATTTTATCTATACCTCGTGTTGCGATTGTCAATGACAATATCAAATAACGCGTTGTAGGGTTGCCAATCACTTTATTTTACTCTGTTTTTAGGTTTTTTTTTATCAAAGAAACAATGTCAAATCCTATATTTGCATACAATGGCTTGTTTTCCACGGAGCGTAACTCATGACTCACGATTCACGAATTTCCATTCACGTAACACTGTAACAAATATAAATAAAAAATAATCGTTAGAGCGGTAAAAATAACAAAACTTTCAAACAATGTATTGCAGTTAAAATTAAAAGCACTGCTGTAATTAAAAAGACGAGCTCTCGGTAACATGATGTGTATATCAAACGCAATGACTCGTCGTTCATACATGTATATATCAAAGAAAGCTTAGAAAGAACTCCCGTGTGCTGAAGGTATTGGAGGCATGGAATGGAAATAAGGAATACTGTATTTTCTATACACATGGACATCTACATTACACATGAAAAGCATTGTATTTATTGAATGTAAAATCATTGAAATATGTCTTATTCTGACTTCATACGTGTCTTTGTCTTTTTTATTTTTACAGTAAGCACATGTGCTTATAATAAAGCAAATGATTGGGGTGGTTCCAAGTAGCCATGGCTTAACAATTATAAGTTTTAATGAAATAATGACCATATATGAAGACTTTATATTTTGGTCATATATCTTGTCACCGATTACATGTCTTTATACTTAAGATATTACAGTTATGCATATTGTTAAGGTAATATGACCATATATAGTCATCTGAAACCATAGATTATATCGCATTGATTTTAACCAAAAACTAATCACGGTTGCGCATTATCGGATAGATGAACCATGATTTTACAATAATTCATCCATACTTTGGGACGCTATACTGCAAATTAAAATGCTAGGCATACATCATATCAGTTATCTGTCTGCTGATTAAATCACATACATCAGGCCTTATTGGACATTATTATATCGTAGTGATTAAATTATATACATCTAGACAATTATTGGACAATATCATATCATAGTGATTGAATCATATACATCTGAACACTTATTGGACAATATCATATCATAGTGATTGAATCATATACATCTAGACACTTATTGGACAATATCATATCATAGTGATTGAATCACATATATCTAGACACTTATTGGACAATATCATATCATAGTGATTTAATCATATACATCTAGACACCTATTGTACATTATCATATCATAGTGATTGAATCATATGCATCTGGGCCCTCATTGGACAATATCATATCATAGTGATTGAATCATGTACATCTGGACACTTATTGGACAATATCATATCATAGTGATTGAATCATATGCATCTGGGCCCTCATTGGACATTATCATATCATAGTGATTAAATCATATACATCTGGGCGCTTATTTGACATTATCATATTATAGTGATTGAATCATATACATCTGGGACCTTATTGGACATTATCATATCATAGTGATTGAATTATATACATCTCGGCCCTTATTTGACATTGTCATATCATAGTGATTGAATCATATACATCTGGACACTTATTGGACATTATCATATCATAGTGATTGAATCATATACATCTGGACACTTATTGGACAATATCATATCATAGTGCTTGAATCATATACATCTGGACCCTTATTGGACATTGTCATATCATAGTGATTGAATCATATACATCTGGGTTCTTATTGGACATTATCAGTTCATAGTGATTGAATCATATACATCAAGACATTTATTGGACAATATCATATCATAGTGATTGAATCACATACATCTGGACACTTATTGGACAATATAATATCATAGTAATTGAATCATATACATCTGGGTCCTTATTGGACAATATCATATCATAGTGCTTGAATCATATACATCTGGACCCTTATTGGACATTGTCATATCATAGTGATTGAATTATATACATCTCGGCCCTTATTTGACATTGTCATATCATAGTGATTGAATCATATACATCTGGACACTTATTGGACATTATCATATCATAGTGATTGAATCATATACATCTGGACACTTATTGGACAATATCATATCATAGTGATTGAATCATGTACATCTGGACACTTATTGGACAATATCATATCATAGTGATTGAATCATATACATCTGGGTCCTTATTGGACAATATCATATCATAGTGCTTGAATCATATACATCTGGACCCTTATTGGACATTGTCATATCATAGTGATTGAATCATATACATCTGGGTTCTTATTGGACATTATCAGTTCATAGTGATTGAATCATATACATCAAGACATTTATTGGACAATATCATATCATAGTGATTGAATCACATACATCTGGACACTTATTGGACAATATAATATCATAGTAATTGAATCATATACATCTGGGTCCTTATTGGACAATATCATATCATAGTGCTTGAATCATATACATCTGGACCCTTATTGGATATTGTCATATCATAGTGATTGAATTATATACATCTCGGCCCTTATTTGACATTGTCATATCATAGTGATTGAATCATATACATCTGGACACTTATTGGACATTATCATATCATAGTGATTGAATCATATACATCTGGACACTTATTGGACAATATCATATCATAGTGATTGAATCATGTACATCTGGACACTTATTGGACAATATCATATCATAGTGATTGAATCATATACATCTGGGTCCTTATTGGACAATATCATATCATAGTGCTTGAATCATATACATCTGGACCCTTATTGGACATTGTCATATCATAGTGATTGAATCATATACATCTGGGTTCTTATTGGACATTATCAGTTCATAGTGATTGAATCATATACATCTGGACATTTATTGGACAATATCATATCATAGTGATTGAATCACATACATCTGGGTCCTTATTGGACATTGTCATATCATAGTGATTGAATCATATACATCTGGACCCTTATTGGACATTATCATATCATAGTGATTGAATCATATACATCTGAACACTTATTGGGCAATATCATATCATAGTGACTGAATCATGTACATCTGGACACTTATTGGACAATATCATATCATAGTGATTGAATCATATACATCTGGGTCCTAATTGGACATTATCATATAATAGTGATTGAATAATATACATCTGGACCCTTATTGGACATTGTCATATCATAATGATTGAATCATATACATCTGAACACTTATTGGACAATATCACATGATATTGATTGAATCATATACATCTCGGCCCTTATTGGACATTATCATATCATAGTGATTGAATCATATACATCTGAACACTTATTGGAGATTATCATATCATAGTGATTGAATCATATATACATCTGGACACTTATTGGACAATATATTATCAGAGTGATTGAATCATATGCATCTAGACACTTATTGGACATTATCATATCATAGTGATTGAATCATATACATCTGGACCCTTATTGGACATTATCATATCATAGTGATTGAATCATATACATCTGAACACTTATTGGGCAATATCATATCATAGTGATTGAATCATGTACATCTGGACACTTATTGGACAATATCATATCATAGTGATTGAATCATATACATCTGGGTCCTAATTGGACATTATCATATAATAGTGATTGAATAATATACATCTGGACCCTTATTGGACATTGTCATATCATAGTGATTGAATCATATACATCTGGACCCTTATTGGACATTGTCATATCATAGTGATTGAATCATATACATCTGGGTTCTTATTGGACATTATCAGTTCATAGTGATTGAATCATATACATCTGGACATTTATTGGACAATATCATATCATAGTGATTGAATCACATACATCTGGGTCCTTATTGGACATTGTCATATCATAGTGATTGAATCATATACATCTGGACCCTTATTGGACATTATCATATCATAGTGATTGAATCATATACATCTGAACACTTATTGGGCAATATCATATCATAGTGACTGAATCATGTACATCTGGACACTTATTGGACAATATCATATCATAGTGATTGAATCATATACATCTGGGTCCTAATTGGACATTATCATATAATAGTGATTGAATAATATACATCTGGACCCTTATTGGACATTGTCATATCATAATGATTGAATCATATACATCTGAACACTTATTGGACAATATCACATGATATTGATTGAATCATATACATCTCGGCCCTTATTGGACATTATCATATCATAGTGATTGAATCATATACATCTGAACACTTATTGGAGATTATCATATCATAGTGATTGAATCATATATACATCTGGACACTTATTGGACAATATATTATCAGAGTGATTGAATCATATGCATCTAGACACTTATTGGACATTATCATATCATAGTGATTGAATCATATACATCTGGACCCTTATTGGACATTATCATATCATAGTGATTGAATCATATACATCTGAACACTTATTGGGCAATATCATATCATAGTGATTGAATCATGTACATCTGGACACTTATTGGACAATATCATATCATAGTGATTGAATCATATACATCTGGGTCCTAATTGGACATTATCATATAATAGTGATTGAATAATACACATCTGGACCCTTATTGGACATTGTCATATCATAGTGATTGAATCATATACATCTGGACACTTATTGGACAATATAATATCATAGTGATTGAATCATGTACATCTGGACACTTATTGGACAATATCATATCACAGTGATTGAATCATATACATCTGGACCCTTATTGGACATTGTCATATCATAGTGATTGAATCATATACATCTGGACACTTATTGGACAATATCATATCATAATGATTGAATCATGTACATCTGGACACTTATTGGAAAATATGATAGCATAGTGATTGAATCATATACATCTGGGCCCTTATTGGACATTATCATATCATGGTGATTGAATCATATACATCTGGACCCTTATTGGACATTGTCATATCATAGTTATTGAATCATATACATCTAAACACTTATTGGACAATATCATCTGATAGTGATTTAATCATATACATCTGGACCGTTATTGAACATTATCATATCATAGTGATTAAATCATATACATCTGGACACTTATTGGACAATACCATATCATATTGATTGAATCATATACATCTGTACACTTATTGGACAATATCATATCATAGTGATTGAATCATATACATCTGGGTCCTAATTGGACATTATCATATCATAGTGATTGAATCATATACATCTGGACCCTTACTGAACATTATCATATCATAGTGATTGAATCATATACATCTGGACACTTATTGGACAATATCATATCATAGTGATTGAATCATGTACAATACAATACAATCGGGTGAACGCGGTGCTTTTCAGCGCTCCCCGATTTTCTGCCTGTTTTGCGTTTTTTGCGTTCGTTGTGCGCCCGTGTTTTTACACAGTTGTATATAGTGTGTCTACCCTTTACGTGAGTAATTTATATTTGTTGTTTTTTTTTTGTTATTATTGTGGTTTTTGGAAGCTTTTTCTGCCTCGACGGTGGTAAGATTCCGGCGACCAATATGGCGGCCGCTGAGAAGATGTAAAATGTAAAACTCACCAGGAACCATGCCATAAGGTGTGAGAATATTGACGGCATTCCTGTTGAAACATATGTAGAAGCCGTTTGTGATATTGTTGGGGCAAATAACATCATAGCGGCGTCCAGGATGAACCGTTCTGTTGTTGTTTTTCTTACACACGTTACATGGGTTGAAACTGTTGTTATTTCGGGTCTCGATATTGGTGACTTACATATTTCAGTTGAACCACTTGTACGCCCCTCCACTAAAATTGTTTTGTCAAATGTCCCCCCATTTTTACCTGATGAGTGTATTACTTCTATTCTTTCAAGTTATGGACGTGTGACGAGTGCGGTACGAGCGATTCCGCTGGGATGTAAGAGACGGCTTAGTCTTTTCCACGAAATGAAACGAAACGAAACGAAACCCAAACCCTAACCCTAACTCTCATTTTTTTTTCATTAGCCCAATAATATCTCAGAAAATTTCACACTGTGAAATACGGACGTGACGATGTTTGAGGTCGTTCAAAATCTAAGGTTAGGGTTAGGGTTAGGGTTTCGTTTCGTTTCGTTTCGTTTTATTTTGTTTCATTTCGTTTCGTGGAAAAGACTAAGCCGTAAGAGACCGTCTCTGAAACACGTCAAATCATTTCGACGTCAGGTTTCTGTTCACTTGAAAGATGTCAGTATTAATGGTTTACTTCCAATCACTTATCAGGGTCAGATATTTAATATGTATGTTTCAACTGATGAACTGGTTTGTTTTGAGTGTAAAATGAAAGGACATACACGAAAATCATGTCCAAATTCTCAAAACAAACAAACGCAAATGGAGATGGGGGAAAACAATGATGGCTGCCAAAGGATTTCTACAGGTGTACAAGGTGTTAATGAAATTCATACAGTGAATGGTACAACTGATCCCTCTTTGCAAACAGATCTCACCGATAAACAAAATGTGACCAGTGTTGAAGTTGATAAAAACAATAGTGATCAAATTGTTAATACAAGTAATGAAAACCACATAGATACTGGTGAAAATGATATAACAGATAATGTTGAAATGGTTAATCTTTCAACCAAAAAACATGCGCGATCAAAATCCCCAGTGATTCGAGAAGGTCATAACAATGACATCTCAACAGATAGCAATATAATCAAACCAAATATTAAAAAACGAAGTGATGGTACGCTAAGCAATATAGTATGTGACATTGAACAACAACCAAACGATGAAGAGAGGGCACGATCCCCTCCTTCGACTGCCAATGAACACCCATCCACTTCACCCCCCTCACCACTGCCATCCACTCAACCCCCACATGTTTATGCAGAGGTGACTGTACTCAAACCAGTACCCCAGCCAGAAAGTACTGATTTTTCTTCTTTCCCACCAACACCCTCCCTTGATTTTACAGACAACTCCCCTAGTTATTCACCATTTTCAGAAATGCCAGTAGACATCAGTGATGTGAATGAACAATCCCAAGACCTTTTTGCTTCTCAAAGTACATCGAAAGAAAATAGTGATGATTGTCAAACTGCCAGTGATGAAAGTGACAGTGAATCTGTCATTTCAAATGTGTCTATTGGTACCATGAGTAGTGAGGAGAGCATAACAAATGCAAAATTAAATGATTTTTTATTGTCGACACGACATTCCCGCAAGTTTATTGACAGATGTTTTGAGTTCTGTCCAAATCTCAAAGTGTTGGTGTGGCATTTTATCAATTATCGTAACACTCAGAAACTAAACGCTTCTGAGAAAATACGCATGAACAGACTTATTAAAAAAGTTAAAAAACAAATAAGGACTGGCAAATTTATAGCTGATTTTTAAACCACAACCATATAATGGAGGGTTCAATTTCTGGGGCAACATACAATGTTAATGGATGTCGCGACTCACTTAAAAGATTCAGTGTTTTCAACTATATTAAGCGTGATCACCCCTGCAATTTTACTTATTACAAGAAACACATACTCTTGCGTCCGACGAAAACATATGGAAGCTAGTATGGCGCGGAACGGGCATTTTTTCTCATGGCACTGCTAACCGCGCGGGTGTGGCTATATTGTTTCCTCCAACAACAGTTGTACACATTTTATCACAATGTGAAATCATGCCTGGCTATGTCCTGCACACACACGTAGAATTAAACAATAATCCTGTACACATTATAAATGTATGTGCACCCATAAATGGAGCGGAACGAATGGAATGCTTTAATAAAATAAAACAGTTTATCCCTACTTTAAATAACGACCCACTGATTATGGGAGGAGATTTTAATTGTACAACCGATCCTGACATGGATCGCAATAGGGGACGGGAGCCTGACATGCGTACTGCTAACCTCCTTACTTCAGTTATTCGTCGTCACAAACTAATTGATACGTGGCGTCACCACCATGGGAATGCTGTTAATTTTACTTGGGGGCGTAGTGGTACACTTGTTCGCCTGGACAAAATGTACATTAGCAAGTGTATGCGTGGGAAAATCAAGTCTGTTGAAATTAGTAACGGGGCGTTGGCTTTTTCTGATCACTCTCTTGTTAGTATATCTATAACAATTAACAATGGTAAAAATAAAAGTCCTCTATGGTGTATGAACACACAAATTTTACAGGATGATGAATATGTTAATGAAATTACGGATTTGTGGCTGGAATGGCAACTTTGTCGTGAAAACTATTCACATATTCAAACTTGGTGGGACGTGGGAAAGAATAAAATAAAATTAATTACTCAACAGCATTGCGCATTCAAGCAATATAAACACAAACAAGCAAAACAAACATTGGAAAGGGACATCCGAGCTATGGAGCGCGATATCACCCAGAATTCGCCGCCCACAAAATCATACATAGAAAAAAAGAGACTCCTTTCAAACATGGTTCAACATGAGAATAAAGGTCTCATCACACGAGCGCGGCACCATTTTCTAAATGAAAATGATGTGTGTAATACTTTCTTTTTCCAAATAGAGAAAAAGAATGGAAACAAAAAAGCTATTTTTCAGCTCAGGCGTCATGACAACAGTCTCACACAAAATCAAGCTGAAATCCGCAAAATAGTACACAACTTTTACACTAAGTTGTATACAACAGATAATATTAATACATTTCAATGCACCTGTCTCCAGTTATTACATATCACATCTCAATGCACCTGTCGCCAATTATTACATGTCACATGTCTATGCACCTGTCGCCAATTATTACTTTCACATCTCAATGCACGTGTCGCCAATTATTACATGTCACATTTCAATGCACTTGTAACCAATTATTACATGTCACATTTCAATGCACATGTTGCCAATTGTTACATGTCACATGTCAAAGAACTTATCGCCAATTATTACATGTCACATGTCAATGCACTTGTCGCCTATTATTACATGACACATCTGAATGCACTTGTCGCCAATTATTACAGATCACATGTCAATGCACTTGTCGCAAATTATTACATCACATATGTTAATGCACGTGTCGCCAATTATTACATGACACATGTCAGTGCACCTGTCTCCAGTTATTACATGACACATGTCAATGCAGTTGTCGCTATTTGTTACATGACACAAGTCAATGCCTCTGTCTCCAGTTATTACATGACACATGTCAATGCATCTGTCGCCAATTATTACATGTCACATGTCAAAGAACTTATCGCCAATTATTACATGCCACATCTCAATGCACCTGTCTCCAGTTATTACATGTCACATCTCAATGCACCTGTCTCCAGTTATTACATGTCGCATGTCAATGCACTTGTCGCCAATTACTACATTACACATGTCAATGCAGCTGTCGCCGATTATTACATGTCACATGCAATGCACTTGTCGCCAATTATTACATGTCATATCTCAATGCACTTGTCGCCAATTATTACATGCTACAAGTCAATGCACTTGTTGCCAATTATAACATGCCACATGTCAATGCACTTGTCGCCAATTATTACATGTCACATGTCAGTGCACCTGTCTCCAGATATTACATGTTACATCTCAATGCAGCGGTCGTCAATTATTACATGTTACATGTCAATGCACTTGTCGCCAATTACTACATGACACATGTCAATGCACCTGTCTCCACTTATTACATGACACATGTCAATGCAGTTGTCTCTAATTGCTACATGACACATGTCAATGCACTTGTCGCCAATTATTACATGTCACATGTTAATGCACGTGTCGCCAATTATTACATGACACACGTCAGTGCACCTGTCTCCAGTTACTGCATGACACATGTCAATGCACCTGTCACCAATTATTACATGTCACATTTCAATGCACCTGTCTCCAGTTATTACATGTCGCATGTCAATGCACTTGTCGCCAATTATTACATTACACATGTCAATGCAGCTGTCGCCAATTATTACATGTCACATGCAATGCATTTGTCGCCAATTATTACATGTCATATCTCAATGCACTTGTCGCCAATTATTACATGCCACAAGTCAATACACTTGTCGCCAATTATAACATGCCACATGTCAATGCACTTGTCGCCAATTAGTACATGTCACATGTCAGTGCACATGTCTCCAGTTATTACATGCTACATCTCAATGCAGCTGTCGTCAATTATTACATGTTACATGTCAATGCACTTGTCGCCAATTATTACATGACACATGTCAATGAACCTGTCTCCACTTATAACATGACACATGTCAATGCAGTTGTCTCTAATTGCTACATGACACATGTCATCGCACTTGTCGCCAATTATTACATGTCGCATGTCAATGCATTTGTCGCCAATTATTACATGTCATAACTCAATGCACTTGTCGCCAATTATTACATGCCACAAGTCAATGCACTTGTCGCCAATTATAACATGTTACATGTCAATGCACTTGTCGCCAATTATTACATGACACATGTCAATGCACCTGTCTCCACTTATTACATGACACATGTCAATGCAGTTGTCTCTAATTGCTACATGACACATGTCAATGCACTTGTCGCCAATTATGACATGTCACATGTTAATGCACGTGTCGACAATTATTACATGACACATTCAATGTACCTGTCTCCAGTTACTACATGACACATGTCAATGCACCTGTCGCCAATTATTACACGTCGCATCTCAATGCACTTGTCGCCAATTATTACATTACACATGTCAATGCTTCTGTCGCCAATTATTACATGTCACATCTCAATGCACCTGTCTCCAGTTATTACATGTCACATCTCAATGCACCTGTCTCTAGGTATTACATGTCGCATGTCAATGCACTTGTCGCCAATTATTACATTACACATGTCAATGCAGCTGTCGCCAATTATTACATGTCACATGCAATGCATTTGTCGCCAATTATTACATGTCATATCTCAATGCACTTGTCGCCAATTATTACATGCCACAAGTCAATACACTTGTCGCCAATTATAACATGCCACATGTCAATGCACTTGTCGCCAATTAGTACATGTCACATGTCAGTGCACATGTCTCCAGTTATTACATGCTACATCTCAATGCAGCTGTCGTCAATTATTACATGTTACATGTAAATGCACTTGTCGCCAATTATTACATGCCACAAGTCAATGCACTTGTCGCCAATTATAACATGCCACATTTCAGTGCACATGTCTCCAGTTATTACATGTCACTTGTCAATGCACCTGTCTCCAGTTATTACATGCTTCATCTCAATGCAGCTGTCGTCAATTATTACATGTTACATGTCAATGCACTTGTCGCCAATTATTACATGACACATGTCAATGGACCTGTCTCCACTTATAACATGACACATGTCAATGCAGTTGTCTCTAATTGCTACATGACACATGTCAATGCACTTGTCGCCAATTATTACATGTCACATATTAATGCACGTATCGCCAATTATTACATGACACACGTCAGTGCACCTGTCTCCAGTTACTACATGACACATGTCAATGCACCTGTCGCCAATTATTACACGTCGCATCTCAATGCACTTGTCGCCAATTATTACATTACACATGTCAATGCATCTGTCTCCAGATATTACATGTTACATCTCAATGCAGCGGTCGTCAATTATTACATGTTACATGTCAATGCTCTTGTCGCCAATTATTACATGACACATGTCAATGCACCTGTCTCCACTTATTACATGACACATGTCAATGCAGTTGTCTCTAATTGCTACATGACACATGTCAATGCACTTGTCGCCAATTATTACATGTCACATGTTAATGCACGTGTCGTCAATTATTACATGACACACGTCAGTGCAACTTTCTCCAGTTACTACATGACACATGTCAATGCACCTGTCGCCAATTATTACACGACGCATCTCAATGCAGTTGTCGCCAATTATTACATTACACATGTCAATGCATCTGTCGCCAATTATTACATGTCACATCTCAATGCACCTGTCACCAGTTATTACATGTCACATTTCAATGCACCTGTCTACAGTTATTACATGTCGCATGTCAATGCACTTGTCGCCAATTATTACATGGCACAAGTCAATACACTTGTCGCCAATTATAACATGCCACATGTCAATGCACTTGTCGCCAATTATTACATGTCACATGTCAGTGCACATGTCTCCAGTTATTACATGTCACTTGTCAATGCACCTGTCTCCAGTTATTACATGCTACATCTCAATGCAGCTGTCGACAATTATTACATGTTACATGTCAATGCACTTCTCGCCAATTATTACATGACACATGTCAATGCACCTGTCTCCAATTATAACATGACACATGTCAATGCAGTTGTCTCTAATTGCTACATGACACATGTCATCGCACTTGTCGTCAATTATTACATGTCGCATGTCAATGCACTTGTCGCCAATTATTACATGTCAAATGTTAATGCATGTGTCGCCAATTATTACATGACACGTTCAATGCACCTGTCTCCAGTTACTACATGACACATGTCAATGCACCTGTCGCCAATTATTACACGTCGCATCTCAATGCACTTGTCGCCAATTATCACATTACACATGTCAATGCATCTGTCGCCAATTATTACATGTCACATCTCAATGCACCTGTCTCCAGTTATTACATGTCACATCTCAATGCACCTGTCTCCAGTTATTACATGTCGCATATCAATGCACTTGTCGCCAATTATTACATTGCACATGTCAATGCAGCTGTCGCCAATTATTACATGTCACTTGTCAATGCACTTGTCGCCAATTATTACATGTCACTTGTCAATGCACTTGTCGCCTAGTATTACATGTCATATCTAAATGCACTTGTCGCCAATTATTACATGCCACAAGTCAATGCACTTGTCGCCAATTATAACATGCCACATGTCAATGCACTTGTCGCCAATTATTACATGTCACATGTCAGGGCACCTGTCTCCAGATATTACATGTTACATCTCAATGCAGCAGTCGTCAATTATTACATGTCATATCTCAATGCACTTGTCGCCAATTATTACATGCCACAAGTCAATGCACTTGTCGCCAATTATAACATGCCACATGTCAGTGCACAAGTCTCCAGTTATTACATGACACATGTCAATGCAGTTGTCTCTAATTGCTACATGACACATGTCATCGCACTTGTCGTCAATTATAACATGTCGCATGTCAATGCACTTGTCGCCAATTATGACATGTCACATGTTAATGCACGTGTCGCCAATTATTACATGACACATTCAATGCACCTGTCTCCAGTTACTACATGACACATGTCAATGCACCTGTCGCCAATTATTACACGTCGCATCTCAATGCACTTGTCGCCAATTATTACATTACACATGTCAATGCTTCTGTCGCCAATTATTACATGACACGTGTCAATGCAGTTGCCTCTAATTGCTACATGACACATGTCAATGCACTTGTCGCCAATTATTACATGTCACATGTTAATGCACGTGTCGTCAATTATTACATGACACACGTCAGTGCAACTTTCTCCAGTTACTACATGACACATGTCAATGCACCTGTCGCCAATTATTACACGACGCATCTCAATGCACTTGTCGCCAATTATTACATTACACATGTCAATGCATCTGTCGCCAATTATTACATGTCACATCTCAATGCACCTGTCTCCAGTTATTACATGTCACATTTCAATGCACCTGTCTCCAGTTATTACATGTCGCATGTCAATGCACTTATCGCCAATTATTACATTACACATGTCAATGCAGCTGTCGCCAATTATTACATGTCACATGCAATGCATTTGTCGCCAATTATTACATGTCATATCTCAATGCACTTGTCGCCAATTATTACATGCCACAAGTCAATACACTTGTCGCCAATTATAACATGCCACATGTCAATGCACTTGTCGCCAATTATTACATGTCACATGTCAGTGCACATGTCTCCAGTTATTACATGTCACTTGTCAATGCACCTGTCTCCAGTTATTACATGCTACATCTCAATGCAGCTGTCGACAATTATTACATGTTACATGTCAATGCACTTCTCGCCAATTATTACATGACACATGTCAATGCACCTGTCTCCAATTATAACATGACACATGTCAATGCAGTTGTCTCTAATTGCTACATGACACATGTCATCGCACTTGTCGCTAATTATTACATGTCGCATGTCAATGCACTTGTCGCCAATTATTACATGTCAAATGTTAATGCATGTGTCGCCAATTATTACATGACACATTCAATGCATCTGTCTCCAGTTACTACATGACACATGTCAATGCACCTGTCGCCAATTATTACACGTCGCATCTCAATGCACTTGTCGCCAATTATCACATTACACATGTCAATGCATCTGTCGCCAATTATTACATGTCACAACTCAATGCACCTGTCTCCAGTTATTACATGTCACATCTCAATGCACCTGTCTCCAGTTATTACATGTCGCATGTCAATGCACTTGTCGCCAATTATTACATTGCACATGTCAATGCAGCTGTCGCCAATTATTACATGTCACATGCAATGCACTTGTCGCCAAGTATTACATGTCATATCTAAATGCACTTGTCGCCAATTATTACATGCCACAAGTCAATGCACTTGTCGCCAATTATAACATGCCACATGTCAATGCACTTGTCGCCAATTATTACATGACACATGTCAATGCCTCTGTCTCCAGTTATTACATGAGCCATGTCAATGCACCTGTAGCCAATTATTACATGTCGCATCACAATGCACTTGTCGCCAATTATTACATTACACATGTCAATGCATCTGTCTCCAGATATTTCATGTTACATCTCAATGCAGTGGTCGTCAATTATTACATGTTACATGTCAATGCTCTTGTCGCCAATTATTACATGACACATGTCAATGCACCTGTCTCCACTTATTACATGACACATGTCAATGCAGTTGTCTCTAATTGCTACATGACACATGTCAATGCACTTGTCGCCAATTATTACATGTCACATGTCAGTGCACCTGTCTCCAGATATTACATGTTACATCTCAATGCAGCAGTCGTCAATTATTACATGTCATATCGCAATGCACTTGTCGCCAATTATTACATGCCACAAGTCAATGCACTTGTCGCCAATTATAACATGCCACATGTCAGTGCACATGTCTCCAGTTATTACATGCCACTTGTCAATGCACCTGTCTCCAGTTATTAAATGCTACATCTCAATGCAGCTGTCGTCAATTATTACAAGTTACATGTCAATGCACTTGTCGCCAATTATTACATGACACATGTCAATGCACCTGTCTCCACTTAAAACATGACACATGTCAATGCAGTTGTCTCTAATTGCTACATGACACATGTCATCGCACTTGTCGCCAATTATTACATGTCGCCTGTCAATGCACTTGTCGCCAATTATTACATTACACATGTCACTGCACATGTCGCCAAGTATTACATGTCACATGTTAATGCACGTGTCGCCAATTATTACATGACACACGACAATGCACCTGTCTCCACTTATTACATGACACATGTCAATGCAGTTGTCGCTAATTGTTACATGACACATGTCAATGTCTCTGTATCCAGTTATTACATGACAATGCACAAGTCGCCAATTATAACATGTCGCATCTCAATGCACCTGTCGCCAATTATTACATTTCACATGTCAATGCACTTGTTACCTATTTTTACATGACTCATCTGAATGCACTTGTCGCCAATTATTACATGTCATATGTCACTTCACTTGTCGCCAATGATTACATGACACATGTCAATGCACATGTCTCCAGGTATTACGTGACACATGTCAATGCAGTTGTCGCTAATTGTTACATGACACATGTCAATGCCTCTGTCTCCAGTTATTACATGAGCCACGTCAATGCACTTGTCGCTAATTGCTACATGACACATGTCAATGTCTCTGTATCCAGTTTTTACATGACAATGCACAAGTCGCCAATTATTACATGTCGCATCTCAATGCACCTGTCGCCAATTATTACATGTCACATGTCAATGCACTTGTTACCTATTTTTACATGACACATCTCAATGCACTTGTCGCCAATTATTACATGTCATATGTCACTGCACTTGTCGCCAATTATTACATGACACATGTCAATGCATCTGTCGCCAATTATTACATGTTACATCTCAATGCAGCGGTCGTCAATTATTACATGTTACATGTCAATGCTCTTGTCGCCATTTATTACATGACACATGTCAATGCACCTGTCTCCACTTATTACATGACACATGTCAATGCAGTTGTCTCTAATTGCTACATGACACATGTCAATGCACTTGTCGCCAATTATTACATGTCACATGTTAATGCACGTGTCGCCAATTATTACATTTCACATCTCAATGCACCTGTCTCCAGTTATTACATGTCACATTTCAATGCACCTGTCTCCAGTTATTAAATGTCGCATGTCAATGCACTTGTCGCCAATTATTACATTACACATGTCAATGTCTCTGTATCCAGTTATTACATGACAATGCACAAGTCGCCAATTATTACATGTCGCATCTCAATGCACCTGTCGCCAATTATTACATTTCACATGTCAATGCACTTGTTACCTATTTTTACACGACACATCTCAATGCACTTGTCGCCAATTATTACATGTCATATATCACTACACTTGTCGCCAATGATTACATGACACATGTCAATGCACATGTCTCCAGGTATTACATGACACATGTCAATGCAGTTGTCGCTAATTGTTACATGACACATGTCAATGCCTCTGTCTCCAGTTATTACATGAGCCATGTCAATGCACTTGTCGTTAATTGCTACATGACACATGTCAATGTCTCTGTATCCAGTTTTTACATGACAATGCACAAGTCGCCAATTATTACATGTCGCATCTCAATGCACCTCTCGCCAATTATTACATGTCACATGTCAATGCACTTGTTACCTATTTTTACATGACACATCTCAATGCACTTGTCGCCAATTATTACATGTCATATGTCACTGCACTTGTCGCTAATTATTACATGACACATGTCAATGCATCTGTCGCCAATTATTACATGTCACATCTCAATGCAGCTGTCGCCAATTATTTCATGTCACATGCAATGCACTTGTCGCCAATTATTACATGTCATATCTCAATGCACAGGTCGCCAATTATTACATGACACACGTCAATGCACCTGTCTCCACTTATTACATGACACATGTCAATGCAGTTGTCGCTAATTGCTACGTGACACATGTCAATGTCTCTGTATCCAGTTATTACATGACAATGCACAAGTCGCCAATTATTACATGTCGCATCACAATGCACCTGTCGCCAATTATTACATGTCACATGTCATTGCACTTGTTACCTATTTTTACATGACACATCTCAATGCACTTGTCGCCAATTATTACATGTCATATGTCACTTCACTTGTCGTCAATGATTACATGACACAAGTCAATGCACATGTCACCAGGTATTACATGACACATGTCAATGCAGTTGTCGCTAATTGTTACATGACACATGTCAATGCCTCTGTCTCCAGTTATTACATGAGCCATGTCAATGCACCTGTCGCCAATTTTTACACGTCGCATCTCAATGCACTTGTCGCCAATTATTACATTACACATGTCAATGCATCTGTCTCCAGATATCTCATGTTACATCTCAATGCAGTGGTCGTCAATTATTACATGTTACATGTCAATGCTCCTGTCGCTAATTATTACATGACACATGTCAATGCACCTGTCTCCACTTATTACATGACACATGTCAATGCCGTTGTCTCTAATTGCTACATGACACATGTCAATGCACTTGTCGCCAATTATTACATGTCACATGTTAATGCACGTGTCGCCAATTATTACATGACACACGTCAGTGCACCTGTCTCCAGTTACTACATGACACATGTCAATGCACCTGTCGCCAATTATTATACGTCGCATCTCAATGCACTTGTCGCCAATTATTACATTACACATGTCAATGCATCTGTCGCCAATTATTACATGTCACATCTCAATGCACCTGTCTCCAGTTATTACATGTCACATCTCAATGCACCTGTCTCCAGTTATTACATGTCGCATGTCAATGCACTTGTCGCCAATTATTACATTGCACATGTCAATGCAGCTGTCGCCAATTATTACATGTCACATGCAATGCACTTGTCGCCAAGTATTACATGTCATATCTAAATGCACTTGTCGCCAATTATTACATGCCACAAGTCAATGCACTTGTCGCCAATTATAACATGCCACATGTCAATGCACTTGTCGCCAATTATTACATGTCACATGTCAGTGCACCTGTCTCCAGATATTACATGTTACATCTCGATGCAGCAGTCGTCAATTATTAAATGTCATATCTCAATGCACTTGTCGCCAATTATTACATGCCACAAGTCAATGCACTTGTCGCCAATTATAACATGCCACATGTCAGTGCACATGTCTCCAGTTATTAAATGCTACATCTCAATGCAGCTGTCGTCAATTATTACATGTTACATGTCAATGCACTTGTCGCCAATTATTACATGACACATGTCAATGCACCTGTCTCCACTTAAAACATGACACATGTCAATGCAGTTGTCTCAAATTGCTACATGACACATGTCATCGCACTTGTCGCCAATTATTACATGTCGCATGTCAATGCACTTGTCGCCAATTATTACATTACACATGTCACTGCACCTGTCGCCAAGTATTACATGTCACATGTTAATGCACGTGTCGCCAATTATTACATGACACACGACAATGCACCTGTCTCCACTTATTACATGACACATGTCAATGCAGTTGTCGCTAATTGTTACATGACACATGTCAATGTCTCTGTATCCAGTTATTACATGACAATGCACAAGTCGCCAATTATTACATGTCGCATCTCAATGCCCCTGTCGCCAATTATTACATTTCACATGTCAATGCACTTGTTACCTATTTTTACATGACTCATCTCAATGCACTTGTCGCCAATTATTACATGTCATATGTCACTTCACTTGTCGCCAATGATTACATGACACATGTCAATGCACATGTCTCCAGGTATTACAAGACACATGTCAATGCAGTTGTCGCTAATTGTTACATGACACATGTCAATGCCTCTGTCTCCAGTTATTACATGAGCCATGTCAATGCACTTGTCGCTAATTGCTACATGACACATGTCAATGTCTCTGTATCCAGTTTTTACATGACAATGCACAAGTCGCCAATTATTACATGTCGCATCTCAATGCACCTGTCGCCAATTATTACATGTCACATGTCAATGCACTTGTTACCTATTTTTACATGACACATCTCAATGCACTTGTCGCCATTTATTACATGTCATATGTCACTGCACTTGTCGCCAATTATTACATGACACATGTCAATGCATCTGTCGCCAATTATTACATGTTACATCTCAATGCAGCGGTCGTCAATTATTACATGTTACATGTCAATGCTCTTGTCGCCATTTATTACATGACACATGTCAATGCACCTGTCTCCACTTATTACATGACACATGTCAATGCAGTGGTCTCTAATTGCTACATGACACATGTCAATGCACTTGTCGCCAATTATTACATGTCACATGTTAATGCACGTGTCGCCAATTATTTCATGTCACATCTCAATGCACCTGTCTCCAGTTATTACATGTCACATTTCAATGCACCTGTCTCCAGTTATTAAATGTCGCATGTCAATGCACTTGTCGCCAATTATTACATTACACATGTCAATGTCTCTGTATCCAGTTATTACATGACAATGCACAAGTCGCCAATTATTACATGTCGCATCTCAATGCACCTGTCGCCAATTATTACATTTCACATGTCAATGCACTTGTTACCTATTTTTACATGACACATCTCAATGCACTTGTCGCCAATTATTACATGTCATATGTCACTTCACTTGTCGCCAATGATTACATGACACATGTCAATGCACATGTCTCCAGGTATTACATGACACATGTCAATGCAGTTGTCGCTAATTGTTACATGACACATGTCAATGCCTCTGTCTCCAGTTATTACATGAGCCATGTCAATGCACTTGTCGCTAATTGCTACATGACACATGTCAATGTCTCTGTATCCAGTTTTTACATGACAATGCACAAGTCGCCAATTATTACATGTCGCATCTCAATGCACCTCTCGCCAATTATTACATGTCACATGTCAATGCACTTGTTACCTATTTTTACATGACACATCTCAATGCACTTGTCGCCAATTATTACATGTCATATGTCACTGCACTTGTCGCCAATTATTACATGACACATGTCAATGCATCTGTCGCCAATTATTACATGTCACATCTCAATGCAGCTGTCGCCAATTATTACATGTCACATGCAATGCACTTGTCGCCAATTATTACATGTCATATCTCAATGCACAGGTCGCAAATTATTACATGACACACGTCAATGCACTTGTCTCCACTTATTACATGACACATGTCAATGCAGTTGTCGCTAATTGCTACGTGACACATGTCAATGTCTCTGTATCCAGTTATTACATGACAATGCACAAGTCGCCAATTATTACATGTCGCATCACAATGCACCTGTCGCCAATTATTACATGTCACATGTCATTGCACTTGTTACCTATTTTTACATGACACATCTCAATGCACTTGTCGCCAATTATTACATGTCATATGTCACTTCACTTGTCGTCAATGATTACATGACACAAGTCAATGCACATGTCACCAGGTATTACATGACACATATCAATGCAGTTGTCGCTAATTGTTACATGACACATGTCAATGCCTCTGTCTCCAGTTATTACATGAGCCATGTCAATGCACCTGTCGCCAATTTTTACACGTCGCATCTCAATGCACTTGTCGCCATTTATTACATTACACATGTCAATGCATCTGTCTCCAGATATCTCATGTTACATCTCAATGCAGTGGTCGTCAATTATTACATGTTACATGTCAATGCTCCTGTCGCTAATTATTACATGACACATGTCAATGCACCTGTCTCCACTTATTACATGACACATGTCAATGCAGTTGTCTCTAATTGCTACATGACACATGTCAATGCACTTGTCGCCAATTATTACATGTCACATGTTAATGCACGTGTCGCCAATTATTACATGACACACGTCAGTGCACCTGTCTCCAGTTACTACATGACACATGTCAATGCACCTGTCGCCAATTATTATACGTCGCATCTCAATGCACTTGTCGCCAATTATTACATTACACATGTCAATGCATCTGTCGCCAATTATTACATGTCACATCTCAATGCACCTGTCTCCAGTTATTACATGTCACATCTCAATGCACCTGTCTCCAGTTATTACATGTCGCATGTCAATGCACTTGTCGCCAATTATTACATTGCACATGTCAATGCAGCTGTCGCCAATTATTACATGTCACATGCAATGCACTTGTCGCCAAGTATTACATGTCATATCTAAATGCACTTGTCGCCAATTATTACATGCCACAAGTCAATGCACTTGTCGCCAATTATAACATGCCACATGTCAATGCACTTGTCGCCAATTATTACATGTCACATGTCAGTGCACCTGTCTCCAGATATTACATGTTACATCTCAATGCAGCAGTCGTCAATTATTAAATGTCATATCTCAATGCACTTGTCGCCAATTATTACATGCCACAAGTCAATGCACTTGTCGCCAATTATAACATGCCACATGTCAGTGCACATGTCTCCAGTTATTACATGCCACTTGTCAATGCACCTGTCTCCAGTTATTAAATGCTACATCTCAATGCAGCTGTCGTCAATTATTACATGTTACATGTCAATGCACTTGTCGCCAATTATTACATGACACATGTCAATGCACCTGTCTCCACTTAAAACATGACACATGTCAATGCAGTTGTCTCAAATTGCTACATAACACATGTCATCGCACTTGTCGCCAATTATTACATGTCGCATGTCAATGCACTTGTCGCCAATTATTACATTACACATGTCAATGTCTCTGTATCCAGTTATTACATGACAATGCACAAGTCGCCAATTATTACATGTCGCATCTCAATGCACCTGTCGCCAATTATTACATTTCACATGTCAATGCACTTGTTACCTATTTTTACATGACACATCTCAATGCACTTGTCGCCAATTATTACATGTCATATGTCACTTCACTTGTCGTCAATGATTACATGACACAAGTCAATGCACATGTCTCCAGGTATTACATGACACATGTCAATGCAGTTGTCGCTAATTGTTACATGACACATGTCAATGCCTCTGTCTCCAGTTATTACATGAGCCATGTCAATGCACCTGTCGCCAATTTTTACACGTCGCATCTCAATACACTTGTCGCCAATTATTACATTACACATGTCAATGCATCTGTCTCCAGATATTTCATGTTACATCTCAATGCAGTGGTCGTCAATTATTACATGTTACATGTCAATGCTCTTGTCGCCAATTATTACATGACACATGTCAATGCACCTGTCTCCACTTATTACATGACACATGTCAATGCAGTTGTCTCTAATTGCTACATGACACATGTCAATGCACTTGTCGCCAATTATTACATGTCACATGTTAATGCACGTGTCGCCAATTATTACATGACACACGTCAGTGCACCTGTCTCCAGTTACTACATGACACATGTCAATGCACTTGTCGCCAATTATTACATGTCACATGTCAGTGCACCTGTCTCCAGATATTACATGTTACATCTCAATGCAGCAGTCGTCAATTATTACATGTCATATCTCAATGCACTTGTCGCCAATTATTACATGCCACAAGTCAATGCACTTGTCGCCAATTATAACATGCCACATGTCAGTGCACATGTCTCCAGTTATTACATGCCACTTGTCAATGCACCTGTCTCCAGTTATTAAATGCTACATCTCAATGCAGCTGTCGTCAATTATTACATGTTACATGTCAATGCACTTGTCGCCAATTATTACATGACACATGTCAATGCACCTGTCTCCACTTAAAACAAGACACATGTCAATGCAGTTGTCTCTAATTGCTACATGACATATGTCATCGCACTTGTCGCCAATTATTACATGTCGCCTGTCAATGCACTTGTCGCCAATTATTACATTACACATGTCACTGCACCTTTCGCCAAGTATTACATGTCACATGTTAATGCACGTGTCGCCAATTTTTACATGACACACGACAATGCACCTGTCTCCACATATTACATGACACATGTCAATGCAGTTGTCGCTAATTGTTACATGACACATGTCAATGTCTCTGTATCCAGTTATTACATAACAATGCACAAGTCGCCAATTATTACATGTCGCATCTCAATGCACCTGTCGCCAATTATTACATTTCACATGTCAATGCACTTGTTACCTATTTTTACATGACTCATCTCAATGCACTTGTCGCCAATTATTACATGTCATATGTCACTTCACTTGTCGCCAATGATTACATGACACATGTCAATGCACATGTCTCCAGGTATTACGTGACACATGTCAATGCAGTTGTCGCTAATTGTTACATGACACATGTCAATGCCTCTGTCTCCAGTTATTACATGAGCCATGTCAATGCACCTGTCGCCAATTTTTACACGTCGCATCTCAATACACTTGTCGCCAATTATTACATTACACATGTCAATGCATCTGTCTCCAGATATTTCATGTTACATCTCAATGCAGTGGTCGTCAATTATTACATGTCACATCTCAATGCACTTGTCGCCAATTATTACATGTCATATGTCACTTCACTTGTCGTCAATGATTACATGACACAAGTCAATGCACATGTCTCCAGGTATTACATGACACATGTCAATGCAGTTGTCGCTAATTGTTACATGACACATGTCAATGCCTCTGTCTCCAGTTATTACATGAGCCATGTCAATGCACCTGTCGCCAATTTTTACACGTCGCATCTCAATACACTTGTCGCCAATTATTACATTACACATGTCAATGCATCTGTCTCCAGATATTTCATGTTACATCTCAATGCAGTGGTCGTCAATTATTACATGTTACATGTCAATGCTCTTGTCGCCAATTATTACATGACACATGTCAATGCACCTGTCTCCACTTATTACATGACACATGTCAATGCAGTTGTCTCTAATTGCTACATGACACATGTCAATGCACTTGTCGCCAATTATTACATGTCACATGTTAATGCACGTGTCGCCAATTATTACATGACACACGTCAGTGCACCTGTCTCCAGTTACTACATGACACATGTCAATGCACTTGTCGCCAATTATTACATGTCACATGTCAGTGCACCTGTCTCCAGATATTACATGTTACATCTCAATACAGCAGTCGTCAATTATTACATGTCATATCTCAATGCACTTGTCGCCAATTATTACATGCCACAAGTCAATGCACTTGTCGCCAATTATAACATGCCACATGTCAGTGCACATGTCTCCAGTTATTACATGCCACTTGTCAATGCACCTGTCTCCAGTTATTAAATGCTACATCTCAATGCAGCTGTCGTCAATTATTACATGTTACATGTCAATGCACTTGTCGCCAATTATTACATGACACATGTCAATGCACCTGTCTCCACTTAAAACAAGACACATGTCAATGCAGTTGTCTCTAATTGCTACATGACATATGTCATCGCACTTGTCGCCAATTATTACATGTCGCCTGTCAATGCACTTGTCGCCAATTATTACATTACACATGTCACTGCACCTGTCGCCAAGTATTACATGTCACATGTTAATGCACGTGTCGCCAATTTTTACATGACACACGACAATGCACCTGTCTCCACATATTACATGACACATGTCAATGCAGTTGTCGCTAATTGTTACATGACACATGTCAATGTCTCTGTATCCAGTTATTACATAACAATGCACAAGTCGCCAATTATTACATGTCGCATCTCAATGCACCTGTCGCCAATTATTACATTTCACATGTCAATGCACTTGTTACCTATTTTTACATGACTCATCTCAATGCACTTGTCGCCAATTATTACATGTCATATGTCACTTCACTTGTCGCCAATGATTACATGACACAAGTCAATGCACATGTCTCCAGGTATTACGTGACACATGTCAATGCAGTTGTCGCTAATTGTTACATGACACATGTCAATGCCTCTGTCTCCAGTTATTACATGAGCCATGTCAATGCACTTGTCGCTAATTGCTACATGACACATGTCAATGTCTCTGTATCCAGTTTTTACATGACAATGCACAAGTCGCCAATTATTACATGTCGCATCTCAATGCACCTGTCGTCAATTATTACATGTCACATGTCAATGCACTTGTTACCTATTTTTACATGACACATCTCAATGCACTTGTCGCCAATTATTACATGTCATATGTCACTGCACTTGTCGCCAATTATTACATGACACATGTCAATGCATCTGTCGCCAATTATTACATGTTACATCTCAATGCAGCGGTCGTCAATTATTACATGTTACATGTCAATGCTCTTGTCGCCATTTATTACATGACACATGTCAATGCACCTGTCTCCACTTATTACATGACACATGTCAATGCAGTTGTCTCTAATTGCTACATGACACATGTCAATGCACTTGTCACCAATTATTACATGTCACATGTTAATGCACGTGTCGCCAATTATTACATGTCACATCTCAATGCACCTGTCTCCAGTTATTACATGTCACATTTCAATGCACCTGTCTCCAGTTATTAAATGTCGCATGTCAATGCACTTGTCGCCAATTATTACATTACACATGTCAATGTCTCTGTATCCAGTTATTACATGACAATGCACAAGTCGCCAATTATTACATGTCGCATCTCAATGCACCTGTCGCCAATTATTACATTTCACATGTCAATGCATTTGTTACCTATTTTTACATGACACATCTCAATGCACTTGTCGCCAATTATTACATGTCATATGTCACTTCACTTGTCGCCAATGATTACATGACACATGTCAATGCACATGTCTCCAGGTATTACATGACACATGTCAATGCAGTAGTCGGTAATTGTTACATGACACATGTCAATGCCTCTGTCTCCAGTTATTACATGAGCCATGTCAATGCACCTGTCGCCAATTATTACACGTCGCATCTCAATGCACTTGTCGCCACTTATTACATTACACATGTCAATGCATCTGTCTCCAGATATTACATGTTACATCTCAATGCAGCGGTCGTCAATTATTACATGTTACATGTCAATGCTCTTGTCGCCAATAATTACATGACACATGTCAATGCACCTGTCTCCACTTATTACATGACACATGACAATGCAGTTGTCTCTAATTGCTACATGACACATGTCAATGCACTTGTCGCCAATTATTACATGTCACATGTTAATGCACGTGTCGCCAATTATTACATGTCACATCTCAATGCACCTGTCTCCAGTTATTACATGTCACATTTCAATGCACCTGTCTCCAGTTATTAAATGTCGCATGTCAATGCACTTGTCGCCAATTATTACATTACACATGTCAATGCAGCTGTCGCCAATTATTACATGTCACATGCAATGCATTTGTCGCCAATTATTACATGTCATATCTCAATGCACTTGTCGCCAATTATTACATGCCACAAGTCAATACACTTGTCGCCAATTATAACATGCCACATGTCAATGCACTTGTCGCCAATTATTACATGTCACATGTCAGTGCACATGTCTCCAGTTATTACATGTCACTTGTCAATGCACCTGTCTCCAGTTATTAAATGCTACATCTCAATGCAGCTGTCGTCAATTATTACATGTTACATGTCAATGCACTTCTCGCCAATTATTACATGACACATGTCAATGCACCTGTCTCCAATTATAACATGACACATGTCAATGCAGTTGTCTCTAATTGCTACATGACACATGTCATCGCACTTGTCGCCAATTATTACATGTCGCATGTCAATGCACTTGTCGCCAATTATTACATGTCATATCTCAATGCACTTGTCGTCAATTATAACATGCCACATGTCAATGCACTTGTCGCCAATTATTACATGTCACATGTCAGTGCACCTGTCTCCAGGTATTACATGTTACATCTCAATGCAGCAGTCGTCAATTATTACATGTTACATGTCAATGCACTTGTCGCAAATTATTACATGTCACATGTTAATGCACGTGTCGCCAATTATTACATGACACATTCAATGCACCTGTCTCCAGTTACTACATGACACATGTCAATGCACCTGTCGCCAATTATTACACGTCGCATCTCAATGCACTTTTCGCCAATTATTACATTACACATGTCAATGCATCTGTCGCCAATTATTACATGTCATATGTCACTTCACTTGTCGCCAATGATTACATGACACATGTCAATGCACATGTCTCCAGGTATTACATGACACATGTCAATGCAGTTGTCGCTAATTGTTACATGACACATGTCAATGCCTCTGTCTCCAGTTATTACATGAGCCATGTCAATGCACTTGTCGCTAATTGCTACATGACACATGTCAATGTCTCTGTATCCAGTTTTTACATGACAATGCACAAGTCGCCAATTATTACATGTCGCATCTCAATGCACCTGTCGCCAATTATTACATGTCACATGTCAATGCACTTGTTACATATTTTTACATGACACATCTCAATGCACTTGTCGCCAGTTATTACATGGATTATGTCACTGCACTTGTCGCCAATTATTACATGACACATGTCAATGCATCTGTCGCCAATTAGTACATGTTACATCTCAATGCAGCGGTCGTCAATTATTACATGTTACATGTCAATGCTCTTGTCGCCATTTATTACATGACACATGTCAATGCACCTGTCTCCACTTATTACATGACACATGTCAATGCAGTTGTCTCTAATTGCTACATGACACATGTCAATGCACTTGTCGCCAATTATTACATGTCACATGTTAATGCACGTGTCGCCAATTATTACATGTCACATCTCAATGCACCTGTCTCCAGTTATTACATGTCACATTTCAATGCACCTGTCTCCAGTTATTAAATGTCGCATGTCAATGCACTTGTCGCCAATTATTACATTACACATGTCAATGTCTCTGTATCCAGTTATTACATGACAATGCACAAGTCGCCAATTATTACATGTCGCATCTCAATGCACCTGTCGCCAATTATTACATTTCACATGTCAATGCACTTGTTACCTATTTTTACATGACACATCTCAATGCACTTGTCGCCAATTATTACATGTCATATGTCACTTCACTTGTCGCCAATGATTACATGACACATGTCAATGCACATGTCTCCAGGTATTACATGACACATGTCAATGCAGTTGTCGCTAATTGTTACATGACACATGTCAATGCCTCTGTCTCCAGTTATTACATGAGCCATGTCAATGCACTTGTCGCTAATTGCTACATGACACATGTAATTGTCTCTGTATCCAGTTTTTACATGACAATGCACAAGTCGCCAATTATTACATGTCGCATCTCAATGCACCTCTCGCCAATTATTACATGTCACATGTCAATGCACTTGTTACCTATTTTTACATGACACATCTCAATGCACTTGTCGCCAATTATTACATGTCATATGTCACTGCACTTGTCGCCAATTATTACATGACACATGTCAAGGCATCTGTCGCCAATTATTACATGTCACATCTCAATGCAGCTGTCGCCAATTATTACATGTCACATGCAATGCACTTGTCGCCAATTATTACATGTCATATCTCAATGCACAGGTCGCCAATTATTACATGACACACGTCAATGCACCTGTCTCCACTTATTACATGACACATGTCAATGCAGTTGTCGCTAATTGCTACATGACACATGTCAATGTCTCTGTATCCAGTTATTACATGACAATGCACAAGTCGCCAATTATTACATGTCGCATCTCAATGCACCTGTCGCCAATTATTACATTTCACATGTCAATGCACTTGTTACCTATTTTTACATGACACATCTCAATGCACTTGTCGCCAATTATTACATGTCATATGTCACTTCACTTGTCGTCAATGATTACATGACACAAGTCAATGCACATGTCTCCAGGTATTACATGACACATGTCAATGCAGTTGTCGCTAATTGTTACATGACACATGTCAATGCCTCTGTCTCCAGTTATTACATGAGCCATGTCAATGCACCTGTCGCCAATTTTTACATTACACATGTCAATGCATCTGTCTCCAGATATTTCATGTTACATCTCAATGCAGTGGTCGTCAATTATTACATGTTACATGTCAATGCACCTGTCTCCACTTATTACATGACACATGACAATGCAGTTGTCTCTAATTGCTACATGACACATGTCAATGCACTTGTCGCCAATTATTACATGTCACATGTTAATGCACGTGTCGCCAATTATTACATGTCACATCTCAATGCACCTGTCTCCAGTTATTACATGTCACATTTCACTGCACCTGTCTCCAGTTATTAAATGTCGCATGTCAATGCACTTGTCGCCAATTATTACATTACACATGTCAATGCAGCTGTCGCCAATTATTACATGTCACATGCAATGCATTTGTCGCCAATTATTACATGTCATATCTCAATGCACTTGTCGCCAATTATTACATGCCACAAGTCAATACACTTGTCGCCAATTATAACATGCCACATGTCAATGCACTTGTCGCCAATTATTACATGTCACATGTCAGTGCACATGTCTCCAGTTATTACATGTCACTTGTCAATGCACCTGTCTCCAGTTATTAAATGCTACATCTCAATGCAGCTGTCGTCAATTATTACATGTTACATGTCAATGCACTTCTCGCCAATTATTACATGACACATGTCAATGCACCTGTCTCCAATTATAACATGACACATGTCAATGCAGTTGTCTCTAATTGCTACATGACACATGTCATCGCACTTGTCGCCAATTATTACATGTCGCATGTCAATGCACTTGTCGCCAATTATTACATGTCATATCTCAATGCACTTGTCGTCAATTATAACATGCCACATGTCAATGCACTTGTCGCCAATTATTACATGTCACATGTCAGTGCACCTGTCTCCAGGTATTACATGTTACATCTCAATGCAGCAGTCGTCAATTATTACATGTTACATGTCAATGCACTTGTCGCAAATTATTACATGTCACATGTTAATGCACGTGTCGCCAATTATTACATGACACATTCAATGCACCTGTCTCCAGTTACTACATGACACATGTCAATGCACCTGTCGCCAATTATTACACGTCGCATCTCAATGCACTTTTCGCCAATTATTACATTACACATGTCAATGCATCTGTCGCCAAATATTACATGTCACATCTCAATGCACCTGTCTCCAGTTATTACATGTCACATCTCAATGCACCTGTCTCCAGTTATTACATGTCGCATGTCAATGCACTTGTCGCCAATTATTACATTACACATGTCAATGCAGCTGTCGCCAATTATTACATGTCACATGCAATGCACTTGTCGCCAATTATTACATGTCATATCTCAATGCACATGTCGCCAATTATTACATGCCACAAGTCAATGCACTTGTCACCAATTATAACATGCCACATGTCAATGCACTTGTCGCCAATTATTACATGTCACATGTCAGTGCACCTGTCTCCAGATATTACATGTTACATCTCAATGCAGCAGTCGTCAATTATTACATGTCATATCTCAATGCACTTGTCGCCAATTATTACATGCCACAAGTCAATGCACTTGTCGCCAATTATAACATGCCACATGTCAATGCACTTGTCGCCAATTATTACATGTCACATGTCAGTGCACCTGTCTCCAGGTATTACATGTTACATCTTAATGCAGCAGTCGTCAATTATTACATGTTACATGTCAATGCACTTGTCGCCAATTATTACATGTCACATGTTAATGCACGTGTCGCCAATTATTACATGACACATTCAATGCACCTGTCTCCAGTTACTACATGACACATGTCAATGCACCTGTCGCCAATTATTACACGTCGCATCTCAATGCACTTGTCGCCAATTATTACATTACACATGTCAATGCATCTGTCGCCAATTATTACATGTCACATCTCAATGCACCTGTCTCCAGTTATTACATGTCACATCTCAATGCACCTGTCTCCAATTATTACATGTCGCATGGCAGTGCACTTGTCGCCAATTATTACATTACACATGTCAATGCAGCTGTCGCCAATTATTACATGTCACATGCAATGCACTTGTCGCCAAATATTACATGTCATATCTCAATGCACTTGTCGCCAATTATTACATGCCACAAGTCAATGCACTTGTCGCCAATTATAACATGCCACATGTCAATGCACTTGTCGCCAATTATTACATGTCACATGTCAGTGCACATGTCTCCAGTTATTACATGTCACTTGTCAATGCACCTGTCTCCAGTTATTACATGCTACATCTCAATGCAGCTGTCGTCAATTATTACATGTTACATGTCAATGCACTTCTCGCCAATTATTACATGACACATGTCAATGCACCTGTCTCCAATTATAACATGACACATGTCAATGCAGTTGTCTCTAATTGCTACATGACACATGTCATCGCACTTGTCGCCAATTATTACATGTCGCATGTCAATGCACTTGTCGCCAATTATTACATGTCATATCTCAATGCACTTGTCGTCAATTATAACATGCCACATGTCAATGCACTTGTCGCCAATTATTACATGTCACATGTCAGTGCACCTGTCTCCAGGTATTACATGTTACATCTCAATGCAGCAGTCGTCAATTATTACATGTTACATGTCAATGCACTTGTCGCAAATTATTACATGTCACATGTTAATGCACGTGTCGCCAATTATTACATGACACATTCAATGCACCTGTCTCCAGTTACTACATGACACATGTCAATGCACCTGTCGCCAATTATTACACGTCGCATCTCAATGCACTTTTCGCCAATTATTACATTACACATGTCAATGCATCTGTCGCCAATTATTACATGTCACATCTCAATGCACCTGTCTCCAGTTATTACATGTCACATCTCAATGCACCTGTCACCAGTTATTACATGTCGCATGTCAATGCACTTGTCGCCAATTATTACATTACACATGTCAATGCAGCTGTCGCCAATTATTACATGTCACATGCAATGCACTTGTCGCCAATTATTACATGT
The DNA here is from genome assembly GCF_978046115.1 of Saccoglossus kowalevskii. NCBI lineage: Eukaryota > Metazoa > Hemichordata > Enteropneusta > Harrimaniidae > Saccoglossus > Saccoglossus kowalevskii. The sequence goes on along the minus strand of NC_140647.1, from coordinate 1,534,350 downwards.
CATATCTCAATGCACATGTCGCCAATTATTACATGCCACAAGTCAATGCACTTGTCACCAATTATAACATGCCACATGTCAATGCACTTGTCGCCAATTATTACATGTCACATGTCAGTGCACCTGTCTCCAGATATTACATGTTACATCTCAATGCAGCAGTCGTCAATTATTACATGTCATATCTCAATGCACTTGTCGCCAATTATTACATGCCACAAGTCAATGCACTTGTCGCCAATTATAACATGCCACATGTCAATGCACTTGTCGCCAATTATTACATGTCACATGTCAGTGCACCTGTCTCCAGGTATTACATGTTACATCTTAATGCAGCAGTCGTCAATTATTACATGTTACATGTCAATGCACTTGTCGCCAATTATTACATGTCACATGTTAATGCACGTGTCGCCAATTATTACATGACACATTCAATGCACCTGTCTCCAGTTACTACATGACACATGTCAATGCACCTGTCGCCAATTATTACACGTCGCATCTCTATGCACTTGTCGCCAATTATTACATAACACATGTCAATGCATCTGTCGCCAATTATTACATGTCACATCTCAATGCACCTGTCTCCAGTTATTACATGTCACATCTCAATGCACCTGTCTCCAATTATTACATGTCGCATGGCAATGCACTTGTCGCCAATTATTACATTACACATGTCAATGCAGCTGTCGCCAATTATTACATGTCACATGCAATGCACTTGTCGCCAAATATTACATGTCACATGTCAGTGCACCTGTCTCCAGGTATTACATGTTACATCTCAATGCAGCAGTCGTCAATTATTACATGTTACATGTCAATGCACTTGTCGCAAATTATTACATGTCACATGTTAATGCACGTGTCGCCAATTAATAAATGACACATTCAATGCACCTGTCTCCAGTTACTACATGACACATGTCAATGCACCTGTCTCCAATTATTACACGTCGCATCTCAATGCACTTTTCGCCAATTATTACATTACACATGTCAATGCATCTGTCGCCAATTATTACATGTCACATCTCAATGCACCTGTCTCCAGTTATTACATGTCACATCTCAATGCACCTGTCTCCAGTTATTACATGTCGCATGTCAATGCACTTGTCGCCAATTATTACATTACACATGTCAATGCAGCTGTCGCCAATTATTACATGTCACATGCAATGCACTTGTCGCCAATTATTACATGTCATATCTCAATGCACATGTCGCCAATTATTACATGCCACAAGTCAATGCACTTGTCACCAATTATAACATGCCACATGTCAATGCACTTGTCGCCAATTATTACATGTCACATGTCAGTGCACCTGTCTCCAGATATTACATGTTACATCTCAATGCAGCAGTCGTCAATTATTACATGTCATATCTCAATGCACTTGTCGCCAATTATTACATGCCACAAGTCAATGCACTTGTCGCCAATTATAACATGCCACATGTCAATGCACTTGTCGCCAATTATTACATGTCACATGTCAGTGCACCTGTCTCCAGGTATTACATGTTACATCTTAATGCAGCAGTCGTCAATTATTACATGTTACATGTCAATGCACTTGTCGCCAATTATTACATGTCACATGTTAATGCACGTGTCGCCAATTATTACATGACACATTCAATGCACCTGTCTCCAGTTACTACATGACACATGTCAATGCACCTGTCGCCAATTATTACACGTCGCATCTCAATGCACTTGTCGCCAATTATTACATAACACATGTCAATGCATCTGTCGCCAATTATTACATGTCACATCTCAATGCACCTGTCTCCAGTTATTACATGTCACATCTCAATGCACCTGTCTCCAATTATTACATGTCGCATGGCAATGCACTTGTCGCCAATTATTACATTACACATGTCAATGCAGCTGTCGCCAATTATTACATGTCACATGCAATGCACTTGTCGCCAAATATTACATGTCATATCTCAATGCACTTCTCGCCAATTATTACATGCCACAAGTCAATGCACTTGTCGCCAATTATAACATGCCACATGTCAATGCACTTGTCGCCAATTATTACATGTCACATGTCAGTGCACATGTCTCCAGTTATTACATGTCACTTGTCAATGCACCTGTCTCCAGTTATTACATGCGACATCTCAATGCAGCTGTCGTCAATTATTACATGTTACATGTCAATGCACTTCTCGCCAATTATTACATGACACATGTCAATGCACCTGTCTCCAATTATAACATGACACATGTCAATGCAGTTGTCTCTAATTGCTACATGACACATGTCATCGCACTTGTCGCCAATTATTACATGTCGCATGTCAATGCACTTGTCGCCAATTATTACATGTCATATCTCAATGCACTTGTCGTCAATTATAACATGCCACATGTCAATGCACTTGTCGCCAATTATTACATGTCACATGTCAGTGCACCTGTCTCCAGGTATTACATGTTACATCTCAATGCAGCAGTCGTCAATTATTACATGTTACATGTCAATGCACTTGTCGCAAATTATTACATGTCACATGTTAATGCACGTGTCGCCAATTATTACATGACACATTCAATGCACCTGTCTCCAGTTACTACATGACACATGTCAATGCACCTGTCGCCAATTATTACACGTCGCATGTCAATGCACTTTTCGCCAATTATTACATTACACATGTCAATGCATCTGTCGCCAATTATTACATGTCACATCTCAATGCACCTGTCTCCAGTTATTACATGTCACATCTCAATGCACCTGTCTCCAGTTATTACATGTCGCATGTCAATGCACTTGTCGCCAATTATTACATTACACATGTCAATGCAGCTGTCGCCAATTATTACATGTCACATGCAATGCACTTGTCGCCAATTATTACATGTCATATCTCAATGCACATGTCGCCAATTATTACATGCCACAAGTCAATGCACTTGTCACCAATTATAACATGCCACATGTCAATGCACTTGTCGCCAATTATTACATGTCACATGTCAGTGCACCTGTCTCCAGATATTACATGTTACATCTCAATGCAGCAGTCGTCAATTATTACATGTCATATCTCAATGCACTTGTCGCCAATTAATACATGCCACAAGTCAATGCACTTGTCGCCAATTATAACATGCCACATGTCAATGCACTTGTCGCCAATTATTACATGTCACATGTCAGTGCACCTGTCTCCAGGTATTACATGTTACATCTTAATGCAGCAGTCGTCAATTATTACATGTTACATGTCAATGCACTTGTCGCCAATTATTACATGTCACATGTTAATGCACGTGTCGCCAATTATTACATGACACATTCAATGCACCTGTCTCCAGTTACTACATGACACATGTCAATGCACCTGTCGCCAATTATTACACGTCGCATCTCAATGCACTTGTCGCCAATTATTACATTACACATGTCAATGCATCTGTCGCCAATTATTACATGTCACATCTCAATGCACCTGTCTCCAGTTATTACATGTCACATCTCAATGCACCTGTCTCCAATTATTACATGTCGCATGGCAATGCACTTGTCGCCAATTATTACATTACACATGTCAATGCAGCTGTCGCCAATTATTACATGTCACATGCAATGCACTTGTCGCCAAATATTACATGTCATATCTCAATGCACTTGTCGCCAATTATTACATGCCACAAGTCAATGCACTTGTCGCCAATTATAATATGCCACATGTCAATGCACTTGTCGCCAATTATTACATGTCACATGTCAGTGCACCTGTCTCCAGATATTACATGTTACATCTCAATGCAGCAGTCATCAATTATTACATGTCATATCTCAATGCACATGTCTCCAGTTATTACATGTCACTTGTCAATGCACCTGTCTCCAGTTATTAAATGCTACATCTCAATGCAGCTGTCGTCAATTATTACATGTTACATGTCAATGCACTTGTCGCCAATTATTACATGACACATGTCAATGCACCTGTCTCCACTTATAACATGACACATGTCAATGCAGTTGTCTCTAATTGCTACATGACACATGTCATCGCACTTGTCGCCAATTATTACATGTCGCATGTCAATGCACTTGTCGCCAATTATTACATTACACATGTCACTGCACCTGTCGCCAAGTATTACATGTCACATGTTAATGCACGTGTCGCCAATTATTACATGACACACGACAATACACCTGTCTCCACTTATTACATGACACATGTCAATGCAGTTGTCGCTAATTGCTACATGACAAATGTCAATGTCTCTGTATCCAGTTATTACATGACAATGCACAAGTCGCCAATTATTACATGTCGCATCTCAATGCACCTGTCGCCAATTATTACATTTCACATGTCAATGCACTTGCTACCTATTTTTACATGACACATCTCAATGCACTTGTCGCCAATTATTACATGTCATATGTCACTTCACTTGTCGCCAATGATTACATGAAACATGTCAATGCACATGTCTCCAGGTATTACATGACACATGTCAATGCAGTTGTCGCTAATTGTTACATGACACATGTCAATAGCTCTGTCTCCAGTTATTACATGAGCCATGTCAATGCACTTGTCGCTAATTGCTACATGACACATGTCAATGTCTCTGTATCCAGTTATTACATGACAATGCACAAGTCGCCAATTATTACATGTCACATCTCAATGCACCTGTCGCCAATTATTACATGTCACATGTCAATGCACTTGTTACCGATTTTTACATGACACATCTCAATGCACTTGTCGCCAATTATTACATGTCATATGTCACTGCACTTGTCGTCAATTATTACATAACACATGTCAATACATCTGTCGCCAATTATTACATGTCACATCTCAATGCAGCTGTCGCCAATTATTACATGTCACATGCCATGCACTCGTCGCCAATTATTACATGTCATATCTCAATGCACTTGTCGCCAATTATTACATGCCACAAGTCAATGCACTTGTCGCCAATTATAACATGCCACATGTCAATGCACTTGTCGCCAATTATTACATGACACATGTCAATGCACCTGTCTCCACTTATAACATGACACATGTCAATACAGTTGTCTCTAATTGCTACATGACACATGTCATCGCACTTGTCGCCAATTATTACATGTCGCATGTCAATGCACTTGTCGCCAATTATTACATTACACATGTCAATGCAGCTGTCGCCAATTATTACATGTCACATGCAATGCATTTGTCGCCAATTATTACATGTCATATCTCAATGCACTTGTCGCCAATTATTACATGCCACATGTCAGTGCACCTGTCTCCAGGTATTACATGTTACATCTCAATGCAGTAGTCGTCAATTATTACATGTTACATGTCAATGCACTTGTCGCCAATTATTACATGTCACATGTTAATGCACGTGTCGCCAATTATTACATGACACATTCAATGCACCTGTCTCCAGTTACTACATGACACATGTCAATGCACCTGTCGCCAATTATTACACGTCGCATCTCAATGCACTTGTCGCCAATTATTACATTACACATGTCAATGCATCTGTCGCTAATTATTACATGTCACATCTCAATGCACCTGTCTCCAGTTATTACATGTCACATCTCAATGCACCTATCTCCAGTTTTTACATGTCGCATATCAATGCACTTGTCGCCAATTATTACATTACACATGTCAATGCAGCTGTCGCCAATTATTACATGTCACATGCAATGCACTTGTCGCCAATTATTACATGTAATATCTCAATGCACTTGTCGCCAATTATAACATGCCACATGTCAATGCACTTGTCGCCAATTATTACATGTCACATGTCAGTGCACCTGTCTCCAGATATTACATGTTACATCTCAATGCAGCAGTCGTCAATTATTACATGTCATATCTCAATGCACTTGTCGCCAATTATTACATGCCACAAGTCAATGCACTTGTCGCCAATTATAACATGCCACATGTCAGTGCACATGTCTCCAGTTATTACATGTCACTTGTCAATGCACCTGTCTCCAGTTATTAAATGCTACATCTCAATGCAGCTGTCGTCAATTATTACATGTTACATGTCAATGCACTTGTCGCCAATTATTACATGACACATGTCAATGCACCTGTCTCCACTTATAACATGACACATGTAAATGCAGTTGTCTCTAATTGCTACATGACACATGTCATCGCACTTGTCGCTAATTATTACATGTCGCATGTCAATGCACTTGTCGCCAATTATTACATTACACATGTCACTGCACCTGTCGCCAAGTATTACATGTCACATGTTAATGCACGTGTCGCCAATTATTACATGACACACGACAATGCACCTGTCGCCAATTATTACATGTCACATGTCAATGCACTTGTTACCTATTTTTACATGACACATCTCAATGCACTTGTCGCCAATTATTACATGTCATATGTCACTGCACTTGTCGCCAATTATTACATGACACATGTCAATGCATCTGTCGCCATTTATTACATGTCACATCTCAATGCAGCTGTCGCCAATTATTACATGGCACATGCAATGCACTTGTCGCCAATTATTACATGTCATCTCTCAATGCACTTGTCGCCAATTATTACATGCCATATGTCAATGCACTTGTCGCCAATTATTACATGACACATGTCAATGCAACTGTCTCCACTTATAACATGACACAAGTGAATGCAGTTGTCTCTAATTGCTACATGACACATGTCATCGCACTTGTCGCCAATTATTACATGTCGCATGTCAATGTACTTGTCGCCAATTATTATATTACACATGTCACTGCACCTGTCGCCAAGTATTACATGTCACATGTTAAGACACGTGTCGCCAATTATAACATGACACACGTCAATGCACCTGTCTCCACTTATTACATGACACATGTCAATGCAGTTGTCGCTAATTGCTACATGACACATGTCAATGTCTTTGTATCCAGTTATTACATGACAATGCACAAGTCGCCAATTATTATATGTCGCATCACAATGCACCTGTCACCAATTATTACATGTCACATGTCAATGCACTTGTTACCTATTTTTACATGACACATCTCAATGCACTTGTCGCCAATTATTACATGTCATATGTCACTTCACTTGTCGCCAATGATTACATGACACATGTTAATGCACATGTCTCCAGGTATTACATGACACATGTCAATGCAGTTGTCGCTAATTGTTACATGACACATGTCAATGCCTCTGTCTCCAGTTATTACATGAGCCATGTCAATGCACTTGTCGCTAATTGCTACATGACACATGTCAATGTCTCTGTATCCAGTTATTACATGAGCCATGTCAATGCACCTGTCGCCAATTATTACATGTCATATGTCACTGCACTTGTCGCCAATTATTACATGACACATGTCAATGCACATGTCTCCAGGTATTACATGACACATGTCAATGCAGTTGTCGCTAATTGTTACATGACACATGTCAATGCCTCTGTCTCCAGTTATAACATGAGCCATGTCAATGCACCTGTCGCCAATTATTACATGTCATATGTCACTGCACTTGTCGCCAATGATTACATGACATATGTCAATGCACATGTCTCCAGGTATTACATGACACATGTCATTGCAGTTGTCGCTAATTGTTACATGACACATGTCAATGCCTCTGTCTCCAGTTATTACATGAACCATGTCAATGCACCTGTCGCCAATTATTACATGTCATATGTCACTGCAATTGTCGCAAATTATTACATGACACATGTCAATGCACATGTCTCCAGGTATTACATGACACATGCCAATGCAGTTGTCGCTAATTGTTACATGACACATGTCAATGCAGTTGTCGCCAATTATTACATGTCACATGTTAATGCACTTGTCGCCAATTATTACATTACACATGTCAATGCAGCTGTCGTCAATTATTACATGTTACATGTCAATGCAATTGTCGCCAATTATTACATGACACATGTCAATGCACATGTCTCCACTTATAACATGACACATGTCAATGCAGTTGTCTCTAATTGCTACATGACAAATGTCAATGTCTCTGTATCCAGTTATTACATGACAATGCACCAGTCGCCAATTATTACATGTCACATGTTAATGCACTTGTCGCCAATTATTACATTACACATGTCAATGCAGCTGTCGTCAATTATTACATGTCACATGTTAATGCACTTGTCGCCAATTATTACATTACACATGTCAATGCATCTGTCGCCAATTATTACATGTCATATGTCAATGCACTTATTACCTATTTTTACATGACACATCTCAATGCACTTGTCGCCAATTATTACATGTCATATGTCACTTCACTTCTCGCCAATGATTACATGACACATGTCAATGCACATGTCTCCAGGTATTACATGACACAAGTCAATGCAGTTGTCGCTAATTGTTACATGACACATGTCAATGACTCTGTCTCCAGTTTTTACATGAGCCATGTCAATGCGCTTGTCGCTAATTGCTACATGACAAATGTCAATGTCTCTGTATCCAGTTATTACATGACAATGCACAAGTCGCCAATTATTACATGTCGCATCTCAATGCACCTGTCGCCAATTATTACATGTCACATGTCAATGCACTTGTTACCTATTTTTACATGACACATCTCAATGCACTTGTCGCCAATTATTACATGTCATATGTCACTGCACTTGTCGCCAATTATTACATGACACATGTCAATGCACATGTCTCCAGGTATTACATGACACATGTCAATGCAGTTGTCGCTAATTGTTACATGACACATGTCAATGCCTCTGTCTCCAGTTATTACATGAGACATGTCAATGCACTTGTCGCTAATTGCTACATGACACATGTCAATGTCTCTGTATCCAGTTATTACATGACAATGCACAAGTCGCCATTTATTACATGTCGCATCTCAATGCACCTGTCGCCAATTATTACATGTCACAATTCAATGCACTTGTTACCTATTTTTACATGACACATCTCAATGCACTTGTCGCCAATTATTACATGTCATATGTCACTGCACTTGTCGCCAATTATTACATGACACATGTCAATTCACATGTCTCCAGGTATTACAAGACACATGTCAATGCAGTTGTCGCTAATTGTTACATGACACATGTCAATGCCTCTATCTCCAGTTATTACATGAGACATGTCAATGCACTTGTCGCCAATTGTTACATGACACATGTCAATGCACTTTTCACCAATTGTTATATGACACATGTCAATGCACTTGTCGCCAATTTTTACATGTCACATGTCAATGAACTTTTCGCCAATTATTACATGACACATGTCAGTGCACCTGTCTCCAGTTATTACATGACACATGTCAATGCAGTTGTCGCTGTTTGTTACATGACACATGTCAATGCCTCTGTCTCCAGTTATTACATTACACATGTCAATGCACCCGTCGCCAATTATTACATGTCGCATCTCAATGCACCTGTTGCCAATTATTACATGTCACATCTCAATGCACTTGTCGCCAATTATTACATGTCGCATGTCAATGCACTTGTCGCCAATTATTATATTATACATGTCAATGCACCTGTCGCCAATTATTACATGTCACATGTCAAAGAACTTATCGCCAATTATTACATGTCACATCTCAATGCACCTGTCTCCAGTTATTAAATGTCACATCGCAATGCACCTGTCTCCAGTTATTACATGTCACATGCCAATGCACTTGTCGCCATTTATTGCATTTCACATGTCCATGCAGCTGTCGCCAATTATTACATGTCACATCCCAATGCACCTGTCGCCAACTATTACATGTCACATGTCAGTGCACTTGTCGCCAATTATTACATGTCACATCTCAATGCACCTGTCGCCAATTATTACATGTCACATGTCAATGCACTTGTCGCTAATTATTGCATTTCACATGTCCATGCACCTGTCGCCAATTATTACATGTCACATCTCAATGCACCTGTCGCCAATTAATACATGTCACATGTCAATTCACTTGTCGCCTATTATATTTATTACATGACACATCTCAATGCACTTGTCGCCAATTAATATATGTCACATGTCAATGCACTTGTCGCCAATTATTACATGCCACATGACAATGTACTTGTCTCCAATTATTACATGTCACATGTCAGTGCACATGTCTCCAGTTATTACATGTCACATGTCAATGCACTTGTCGCCAATTATTACATGTCACAAGTCAAAGCACTTGTCGCCAAATATTGCATTTCACATCTCAATGCACCTGTCACCAATTGTTACATGTCACATGCCAATGCACTTGTCGCCAATTAATACATGTCACATCTCAAGTCACTTGTAGCCAATTATTGCATGTCACATCTCAATGAACCTGTCGCCAATTATTACAAGTCACATCTCAATGCACCTTTCTCCAGTTATTACATGTCACATCTCAATGCACCTGTCTCCAGTTATTACACGTCACATGCCAATGCACTTGTCACAGTTTATTGCATTTCACATGTCCATGCAGCTGTCGCCAATTATTACTTGTCACATCTCAATGCACCTGTCGCCAATTATCACATGTCACATGTCAATGCACTTGTCGCCTATTAGTGCATGACACATCTCAATGCACTTGTCGCCAATTATTACATGTCACATGTCAATGCACTTGTCGACTATTATTACATATCACATGTCAATGCACTTGTCGCTAATTATTGCATTTCACAAGTCCATGCACCTGTCGCCAATTATTACATGTCACATGTCAATGCACTTGTCGCCAATTATTACATGCCACAAGTCAATGCACTTGTCGCCAATTATTACATGTCACATGTCAATGCACCTGTCGCCAATTATTACATGTCACATGTCAATGCACTTGTCGCCTATTATTACATGACACATCTCAATGCACTTGTCGCCAATTATTACATGCCACATGTCAATGCACTTGTCGACAATTATTACATGTCACATTTCAATGCACCTGTCTCCAGTTATTACATGTCACATCTCAATGCACCTGTCGCCAATTATGACATGTCACATGTCCATGCACCTGTCGCCAATTATTACTTTCTCATCTGAATGCACGTGTCGCCAATTATTACATGCCGCATTTCAATGCACTTGTGACCAATTACTACATGTCACATTTCAATGCACATGTTGCCAATTATTACATGTCGCATGTCAATGCACTTGTCGCCAATTATTACATTACACATGTCAATGCACCTGTCGCCAAATATTGCATTTCACATCTCAATGCACCTGTCGCCAATTATTACATGTCGCATGTCAATGCACCTGTCGCCAATTATTACTTGTCACATGTCAAAGAACTTAGCGCCAATTATTACATGTCAAATCGCAATGCACCTGTCTCCAGTTATTACATGTCACATGTCAATGCACTTGTCGACTATTATTACATATCACATGTCAATGCACTTATCGCTAATTATTGCATTTCACAAGTCCATGCACCTGTTGCCAATTATTACATGTCACATGTCAATGCACTTGTCGCCAATTATTACAGGCCACAAGTCAATGCACTTGTTGCCAATTATTACATGTCACATGTCAATGCACTTGTCGCTAATTATTGCATTTCACATGTCCATGCACCTGTCGCCAATTATTACATGTCACATCTCAATGCACCTGTCGCCAATTATTACATGTCACATGTCAATGCACTTGTCGCCAATTATTACATGACACATCTCAATGCACTAGTCGCCAATTAATACATGTCACATGTCAATTCACTTGTGACCAATTACTACATGTCACATTTCAATGCACATGTTGCCAATTATTACATGTCGCATGTCAATGCACTTGTCGCCAATTATTGCATTTCACATGTCCATGCACCTGTCGCCAATTATTACATATTACATTTCAATGCACCTGTCTCCAGTTATTACATGTCACATCTCAATGCACCTGTCGCCAATTATTACATGTCACATGTCCATGCACCTGTCGCCAAATATTGCATTTCACATCTCAATGCACCTGTGGCCAATTATTACATGTCGCATGTCAATGCACTTGTCGCCTATGATTACATGACATATCTCAATGCACCTGTCGCCAATTATTACATGTCACATCTCAGTGCACCTGTCGCCAATTATTACATGTCACTTGTCAATGCACCTGTCTCCAGTTATTACATGTTACATCTCAATGCACCTGTCACCAATTATTACATGTCGCATGTCAATGCACTTGTCGCCAATTATTACATTACACATGTCAATGCACCTGTCGCCAAATATTGCATTTCACATCTCAATGCACCTGTCGCCAATTATTACATGTCACTTGTCAATGCACTTGTCTCCAGTTATTACATGTCACATCTCAATGCACCTGTCGCCAATTATTACATGTCACATCTCAGTGCACCTGTCGCCAATTATTACATGTCACTTGTCAATGCACCTGTCTCCAGTTATTACATGTTACATCTCAATGCAGCTGTCGCCAATTATTACATGTCACATGTCAATGCACTTGTCGCCAATTATTACATGTCGCATGTCAATGCACTTGTCGCCAATTATTAAATTACACATGTCAATGCACCTGTCGCCAAATATTGCATTTCACATCTCAATGCACCTGTCGCCAATTATTACATGTCGCATGTCAATGCACTTGTCGCCAGTTATTACATGTCACATGTCAATGCACTTGTCGCCAATTATTACATGCCACAACTCAATTCACCTGTCTCCAGTTATTACATGTCACATGTCAGTGCACATGACTCCAGTTATTACATGTCACATGTCAATGCACTTGTCGCCAATTATTACATGTCACATGTCTATGCACTTGTCGCCAAATATTGCATTTCACATCTCAGTGTACCTGTCGCCAATTATTACATGTCACATGTCAATGCACTTGTCGCCAATTATTACATGTCACATGTCAATGCACTTGTCGCCAATTTTACATGTCACATGTCAGTGTACATATCTCCACTTATTACATGTCACATGTCAGTGCACTTGTCGCCAATTATTACAGGTCACATCTCAATGCACCTGTCTCCAGTTATTACATGTCACATCTAAATGCACCTGTCGCCAATTATTACATGTCACATGTCAATGCACGTGTCGCCAATTATTACATGTCACATCTCAATGCACCTGTCTCCAATTATTACATGTCTTACATCAATGCACCGTCTCTAGTTATTACATGTTACATGTCAATGCACTTGTAGCCAATTATTACATGACACATGTCAATGCTCCTGTCTCCACTTATTACATGACACATGTCAATGCACTTGTCGCCAATTATTACATGTCACATGTCAATGCACCTGCCGCCAATTATTACATGTCACATCTCAATGTACTTGTCGCCAATTATTACATGTCGCATGTCAATGCACTTGTTGCTAATTGCTACATGACACATGTCAATGCTTCTGTATCGAGTTATTACATGACACATGTCAATACACCTGTCGCAAATTATTACATGTCGCATCTCAATGCACCAGTCGCCAATTATTACATGTCACATGTCAAAGCACTTATAACCTATTTTTACATGCCACATGTCAATGCACTTGTCGCCAATTATTACATGTTACATGTCAGTGCACATGTCTCCAGTTATTACATGTCACATGTCAGTGCACTTGTCGCCAATTATTACATGTCACATCTCAATGCACCTGTCTCCAGTTATTACATGTCACATCTCAATGCACTTGTCGCCAAATATTGCATTTCATATCTCAATGCACCTGTCGCCAATTATTACATGTCACATGTCAATGCACTTGTCGCCAATTATTACATGTCACATGTCAATACACTTATCGGCAATTATTACATGCCACAAGTCAATGCACTTGTCGCCAATTATTACATATCACATGTCAGTGCACATGTCGCCAATTATTACATGTCACATCTCAATGCACCTGTCTCCAGTTATTACATGTCACATCTCAATGCACCTGTCGCCAATTATTACATGTCACATCCCAATGCACCGGTCGCCAATTATTACATGTCACATGTCAATGCACTTGCCGACTATTATTGCATGACACATCTCAATGCAATTGTCGCTAATTATTGCATTTCACAAGTCCATGCACCTATCACCAATTATTACATGTCACATCTCAATGCACCTGTCGCCAATTATTACATGTCACATCCCAATGCACCTGTCGCCAATTATTGCATGTCACATGTCAATGCACTTGCCGCCTATTATTGCATGACACATCTCAATGCAATTGTCGCTAAGTATTGCATTTCACATGTCCATGCACCTGTCACCAATTATTACATGTCACATCTCAATGCTCCTGTCGCCAATTATTACATGTCACATGTCAATGCTCTTGTCACCTATTATTACATGACACATGTCAATGCACTTGTCGCCAATTAATACATGTCACATGACAATGCACATGTCGCCAATTATTACATGCCACATGTCAATGCACTTGTCGCCAATTATTACATGTCACATGTCAGTGCACATGTCTCCTGTTATTACATGTCACATCTCAATGCACCTGTCGCCAATTATTACATGTCACATGTCAATGCACTTGTCGCCAATTATTACATGTCACATCTCAATGCACCTGTCTCCAATTATTACATTCTTACATCAATTCACCTTCTCTAGTTATTACATGTTACATGTCAATGCACTTGTAGCCAATTATTACATGACACATGTCAATGCTCCTGTCTCCACTTATTACATGACACATGTCAATGTACTTGCCGCCAATTATTACATGTCGCATGTCTATGCACCTGTCGCCAATTATTACATGTCACATGTCAATGCAGTTGTTGCTAATTGCTACATGTCAATGCTTCTGTATCGAGTTATTACATGACACATGTCAATACACCTGTCGCAAATTATTGCATGTCGCATCTCAATGCACCTGTCGCCAATTATTACATGTCACATGTCAATGCACTTATCACCTATTTTTACATGACACATGTCAATGCACTTGTCGCCAATTATTACATGCCACATGTCAATGCACTTGTCGCCAATTATTACATGCCACATGTCAATGCACTTGTCGCCAATTATTACATGTTACATGTCAGTGCACATGTCTCCAGTTATTACATGTCACATGTCAGTGCACTTGTCGCCAATTATTACATGTCACATGTCTATGCACTTGTCGCCAAATATTGCATTTCACATCTCAGTGTACCTGTCGCCAATTATTACATGTCACATGTCAATGCACTTGTCGCCAATTATTACATGTCACATGTCAATGCACTTGTCGCCAATTATTACATGCCACATGTCAATGCACTTGTCGCCAATTTTACATGTCACATGTCAGTGTACATATCTCCACTTATTACATGTCACATGTCAGTGCACTTGTCGCCAATTATTACAGGTCACATCTCAATGCACCTGTCTCCAGTTATTACATGTCACATCTAAATGCACCTGTCGCCAATTATTACATGTCACATGTCAATGCACGTGTCGCCAATTATTACATGTCACATCTCAATGCACCTGTCTCCAATTATTACATGTCTTACATCAATGCACCGTCTCTAGTTATTACATGTTACATGTCAATGCACTTGTAGCCAATTATTACATGACACATGTCAATGCTCCTGTCTCCACTTATTACATGACACATGTCAATGCACTTGTCGCCAATTATTACATGTCACATGTCAATGCACCTGCCGCCAATTATTACATGTCACATCTCAATGTACTTGTCGCCAATTATTACATGTCGCATGTCTATGCACCTGTCGCCAATTATTACATGTCACATGTCAATGCACTTGTTGCTAATTGCTACATGACACATGTCAATGCTTCTGTATCGAGTTATTACATGACACATGTCAATACACCTGTCGCAAATTATTACATGTCGCATCTCAATGCACCAGTCGCCAATTATTACATGTCACATGTCAAAGCACTTATAACCTATTTTTACATGCCACATGTCAATGCACTTGTCGCCAATTATTACATGTTACATGTCAGTGCACATGTCTCCAGTTATTACATGTCACATGTCAGTGCACTTGTCGCCAATTATTACATGTCACATCTCAATGCACCTGTCTCCAGTTATTACATGTCACATCTCAATGCACCTGTCGCCAATTATTACATGTCACATCCCAATGCACCTGTCGCCAATTATTACATGTCACATGTCAATGCACTTGCCGACTATTATTGCATGACACATCTCAATGCAATTGTCGCTAATTATTGCATTTCACATGTCCATGCACCTATCACCAATTATTACATGTCACATCTCAATGCACCTGTCGCCAATTATTACATGTCACATCCCAATGCACCTGTCGCCAATTATTGCATGTCACATGTCAATGCACTTGCCGCCTATTATTGCATGACACATCTCAATGCAATTGTCGCTAAGTATTGCATTTCACATGTCCATGCACCTGTCACCAATTATTACATGTCACATCTCAATGCTCCTGTCGCCAATTATTACATGTCACATGTCAATGCTCTTGTCACCTATTATTACATGACACATGTCAATGCACTTGTCGCCAATTAATACATGTCACATGACAATGCACATGTCGCCAATTATTACATGCCACATGTCAATGCACTTGTCGCCAATTATTACATGTCACATGTCAGTGCACATGTCTCCTGTTATTACATGTCACATCTCAATGCACCTGTCGCCAATTATTACATGTCACATGTCAATGCACTTGTCGCCAATTATTACATGTCACATCTCAATGCACCTGTCTCCAATTATTACATTCTTACATCAATTCACCTTCTCTAGTTATTACATGTTACATGTCAATGCACTTGTAGCCAATTATTACATGACACATGTCAATGCTCCTGTCTCCACTTATTACATAACACATGTCAATGCACTTGTCGCCAATTATTACATGTCTCATGTCAATGCACCTGCCGCCAATTATTACATGTCACATCTCAATGTACTTGCCGCCAATTATTACATGTCGCATGTCTATGCACCTGTCGCCAATTATTACATGTCACATGTCAATGCAGTTGTTGCTAATTGCTACATGTCAATGCTTCTGTATCGAGTTATTATATGACACATGTCAATACACCTGTCGCAAATTATTGCATGTCGCATCTCAATGCACCTGTCGCCAATTATTACATGTCACATGTCAATGCACTTATCACCTATTTTTACATGACACATGTCAATGCACTTGTCGCCAATTATTACATGCCACATGTCAATGCACTTGTCGCCAATTATTACATTTTACATGTCAGTGCACATGTCTCCAGTTATTACATGTCACATGTCAGTGCATTTGTCGCCAATTATTACATGTCACATCTCAATGCACCTGTCTCCTGTTATTACATGTCACATCTCAATGCACTTGTCGCCAAATATTGCATTTCACATCTCAATGCACCTGTCGCCAATTATTACATTACACATGTCAATGCACCTGTCGCCAATTATTACATGTCACATATCAAAGAAGTTGTCGCCAATTATTACATGTTACATCTCAATGCACCGTCTCCAGTTATTACATGTCACATCTCAATGCACCTGTCTCCAGTTATTACATGTCACATGCCAATGCACTTGTCGCCATTTATTGCATTCACATGTCCATGCAGCTGTCGCCAAATATTACATGTCACATGTCAATGCACTTGTCGCCAATTTTACATGTCACATGTCAGTGTACATATCTCCACTTATTACATGTCACATGTCAGTGCACTTGTCGCCAATTATTACAGGTCACATCTCAATGCACCTGTCTCCAGTTATTACATGTCACATCTAAATGCACCTGTCGCCAATTATTACATGTCACATGTCAATGCACGTGTCGCCAATTATTACATGTCACATCTCAATGCACCTGTCTCCAATTATTACATGTCTTACATCAATGCACCGTCTCTAGTTATTACATGTTACATGTCAATGCACTTGTAGCCAATTATTACATGACACATGTCAATGCTCCTGTCTCCACTTATTACATGACACATGTCAATGCACTTGTCGCCAATTATTACATGTCACATGTCAATGCACCTGCCGCCAATTATTACATGTCACATCTCAATGTACTTGTCGCCAATTATTACATGTCGCATGTCTATGCACCTGTCGCCAATTATTACATGTCACATGTCAATGCACTTGTTGCTAATTGCTACATGACACATGTCAATGCTTCTGTATCGAGTTATTACATGACACATGTCAATACACCTGTCGCAAATTATTACATGTCGCATCTCAATGCACCAGTCGCCAATTATTACATGTCACATGTCAAAGCACTTATAACCTATTTTTACATGCCACATGTCAATGCACTTGTCGCCAATTATTACATGTTACATGTCAGTGCACATGTCTCCAGTTATTACATGTCACATGTCAGTGCACTTGTCGCCAATTATTACATGTCACATCTCAATGCACCTGTCTCCAGTTATTACATGTCACATCTCAATGCACCTGTCGCCAATTATTACATGTCACATCCCAATGCACCTGTCGCCAATTATTACATGTCACATGTCAATGCACTTGCCGACTATTATTGCATGACACATCTCAATGCAATTGTCGCTAATTATTGCATTTCACATGTCCATGCACCTATCACCAATTATTACATGTCACATCTCAATGCACCTGTCGCCAATTATTACATGTCACATCCCAATGCACCTGTCGCCAATTATTGCATGTCACATGTCAATGCACTTGCCGCCTATTATTGCATGACACATCTCAATGCAATTGTCGCTAAGTATTGCATTTCACATGTCCATGCACCTGTCACCAATTATTACATGTCACATCTCAATGCTCCTGTCGCCAATTATTACATGTCACATGTCAATGCTCTTGTCACCTATTATTACATGACACATGTCAATGCACTTGTCGCCAATTAATACATGTCACATGACAATGCACATGTCGCCAATTATTACATGCCACATGTCAATGCACTTGTCGCCAATTATTACATGTCACATGTCAGTGCACATGTCTCCTGTTATTACATGTCACATCTCAATGCACCTGTCGCCAATTATTACATGTCACATGTCAATGCACTTGTCGCCAATTATTACATGTCACATCTCAATGCACCTGTCTCCAATTATTACATTCTTACATCAATTCACCTTCTCTAGTTATTACATGTTACATGTCAATGCACTTGTAGCCAATTATTACATGACACATGTCAATGCTCCTGTCTCCACTTATTACATAACACATGTCAATGCACTTGTCGCCAATTATTACATGTCTCATGTCAATGCACCTGCCGCCAATTATTACATGTCACATCTCAATGTACTTGCCGCCAATTATTACATGTCGCATGTCTATGCACCTGTCGCCAATTATTACATGTCACATGTCAATGCAGTTGTTGCTAATTGCTACATGTCAATGCTTCTGTATCGAGTTATTATATGACACATGTCAATACACCTGTCGCAAATTATTGCATGTCGCATCTCAATGCACCTGTCGCCAATTATTACATGTCACATGTCAATGCACTTATCACCTATTTTTACATGACACATGTCAATGCACTTGTCGCCAATTATTACATGCCACATGTCAATGCACTTGTCGCCAATTATTACATTTTACATGTCAGTGCACATGTCTCCAGTTATTACATGTCACATGTCAGTGCATTTGTCGCCAATTATTACATGTCACATCTCAATGCACCTGTCTCCTGTTATTACATGTCACATCTCAATGCACTTGTCGCCAAATATTGCATTTCACATCTCAATGCACCTGTCGCCAATTATTACATTACACATGTCAATGCACCTGTCGCCAATTATTACATGTCACATATCAAAGAAGTTGTCGCCAATTATTACATGTTACATCTCAATGCACCGTCTCCAGTTATTACATGTCACATCTCAATGCACCTGTCTCCAGTTATTACATGTCACATGCCAATGCACTTGTCGCCATTTATTGCATTCACATGTCCATGCAGCTGTCGCCAAATATTACATGTCACATGTCAATGCACTTGTCGCCAATTATTACATGTCACATGTCAATGCACTTGTCGCCAATTATTACATGTCACATGTCAATACACTTATCGGCAATTATTACATGCCACAAGTCAATGCACTTGTCGCCAATTATTACATGCCACATGTCAATGCACTTGTCGCCAATTTTACATGTCACATGTCAGTGCACATATCTCCACTTATTACATGTCACATGTCAGTGCACTTGTAGCTAATTATTACATGTCACATCTCAATGCACCTGTC
Organism: Saccoglossus kowalevskii; assembly: GCF_978046115.1. Lineage (NCBI taxonomy): Eukaryota > Metazoa > Hemichordata > Enteropneusta > Harrimaniidae > Saccoglossus > Saccoglossus kowalevskii. The sequence goes on along the minus strand of NC_140647.1, from coordinate 1,513,900 downwards.
TCCAGTTATTACATGTCACATTTCAATGCACCTGTCGCCAATTATTACATGTCACATCCCAATGCACCTGTCGCCAATTATTACATGTCACATGTCAATGCACTTGCCGCCTAGTATTGCATGACACATCTCAATGCAATTGTCGCTAATTATTGCATTTCACATGTCCATGCAACTATCACCAATTATTACATGTCACATCTCAATGCACCTGTCGCCAATTATTACATGTCACATCCCAATGCACCTGTCGCCAATTATTACATGTCACATGTCAATGCACTTGCCGCCTATTATTGCATGACACATCTCAATGCAATTGTCGTTAATTGTTTGCATTTCACATGTCCATGCACCTGTCACCAATTATTACATGTCACATCTCAATGCACCTGTCGCCAATTATTACATGTCACATGTCAATGCTCTTGTCTCCTATTATTACATTACACATGTCAATGCACTTGTCGCCAATTAATACATGTCATATGTCAATGCACATGTCGCCAATTATTACATGTCGCATCTCAATGCACCTGTCGCCAATTATTACATCTCACATCTCAATGCACCTGTCGCCAATTATTACATGTCACATGTCTATGCACCTGTCGCCAATTATTACTTTCACATCTCAATGCACGTGTCGCCAATTATTACATGTCACATTTCAATGCACTTGTAACCAATTATTACATGTCACATTTCAGTGCACATGTTGCCAATTATTACATGTCGCATGTCAATGCACTTATCGCCAATTATTACATTACACATGTCAATGCACCTGTCGCCAATTATTACATGTCACATATCAAAGAAGTTGTCGCCAATTATTACATGTTACATCTCAATGCACCGTCTCCAGTTATTACATGTCACATCTCAATGCACCTGTCTCCAGTTATTACATGTCACATGCCAATGCACTTGTCGCCATTTATTGCATTCACATGTCCATGCAGCTGTCGCCAATTATTACATGTCACATCTCAGTGCACCTGTCGCCAATTATTACATGTCACTTGTCAATGCACCTGTCTCCAGTTATTACATGTTACATCTCAATGCAGCTGTCGCCAATTATTACATGTCACATGTCAATGCACTTGTCGCCAATTATTACATGTCACATCTCAATGCACCTGTCTCCAGTTATTACATGTCACATCTCAATGCACCTGTCGCCAATTATTACATGTCACATGTCAATGCACTTGTCGCCAATTATTACATGTCACATCTCAATGCACCTGTCTCCAGTTATTACATTACACATGTCAATGCACCTGTCGCCAATTATTACATGTCACATGTTAATGCACGTGTCGCCAATTATTACATGACACATGTCAACGCACCTGTCTGCACTTATTACATGACACATGTCAATGCAGTTGCTGCTAATTGCTACTTGACACATGTCAATGCCTCTGTATCCAGTTATTACATGGTACATGTCAATACACCTGTCGCCAATTATTACATGTCGCATCTCAATGCACGAGTCGCCAATTAATACATGTCACATGTCAATGCATTTGTCACCTATTTTTACATGACACATCTCAATGCACTTGTCGCCAATTATTACATGTCACATGTCACTGCACTTGTCGCTAATTATTACATGACACATGTCTATGCACATGTCTCCAGTTATTACATGACACATGTCAATGCACTTGTCGCCAATTATTACATGTCACATGTCAATGCACATTTCGCAAATTATTACATGACACATGTCAATGCACTTGTCTCCAATTTTTACATGTCACATGTCAATGCACCTGTCGCCAATTATTACATGTCACATGTAAAAGAACTTATCGCCAATTATTACATGTCACATGTTAATGCACGTGTCGCCAATTATTACATGCCACATGTCAATGCACTTGTCGCCAATTATTACACGTCACATGTCAATACACTTGTCGCCAATTATTACATGCCACAAGTCAATGCACTTGTCGCCAATTATTACATGCCACATGTCAATGCACTTGTCGCCAATTTTACATGTCACATGTCAGTGCACATATCTCCACTTATTCCGTGTCACATGTCAGTGCACTTGTCGCCAATTATTACATGTCACATCTCAATGCACCTGTCTCCATTTATTACATGTCACATCTCAATGCACTTGTCGCCAATTATTTCATGTCACATGTCAATGCACTTGTCGCCAATTATTACATGTCACATCTCAATGCACTTATCGCCAATTATTACATGTCTTACATCAATGCACCGTCTCTAGTTATTACATGTTACGTGTCAATGCACTTGTTGCCAATTATTACATGTCGCATCTCAATGCACGAGTCGCCAATTAATACATGTCACATGTCAATGCACTTGTCACCTATTTTTACATGACACATCTCAATGCACTTGTCGCCAATTATTACATGTCACATGTCACTGCACTTGTCGCTAATTATTACATGACACATGTCTATGCACATGTCTCCAGTTATTACATGACACATGTCAATACACTTGTCGCCAATTATTACATGTCACATGTCAATGCACTTTTCGCAAATTAATACATGACACATGTCAATGCACTTGTCGCCAATTTTTACATGTCACATGTCAATGCACTTGTCGCCAATTATTACATGTCACATCTCACTGCACCTGTTTCCAGTTATTACATGTCACATCTCAATGCACTTGTCGCCAATTATTACATGCCACATGTCAATGCACTTGTCGCCTATTATTACATGACTCATCTGAATGCAATTGTCGCCCATTATTACATGTCACATGTCAATGCACTTGTCGCCAATTATGACATGTCACATCTCAATGCACCTATCGCCAATTATTACATATCTTACATCAATGCACCGTCTCTAGTTATTACATGTTACATGTCAATGCACTTGTTGCCACTTATTACATGACACATGTCAATGCACCTGTCTCCACTTATTACATGACACATGTCAATGCACTTGTCGCCAAGTATTACATGTCACATGTCAATGCACCTTCCGCCAATTATTACATGTCACATCTCAATGCACTTCTCGGCAATTATTACAAGTCACATGTCATTGCACTTGTCGCCAATTATTACATGACACATGTCAATGCACTTGTCGCCAATTATTACATGTCACATGTCAATGCACTTTTCGCAAATTATTACATGACACATGTCAATGAATTTGTCGCCAATTTTTACATGTCACATGTCAATGCATCTGTCGCCAATTATGACATGTCACATGTCAAAGAACTTATCGCCAATTATTACATGTCACATGTTAATGCACGTGTCGCCAATTATTACATGATACATGTCAATGCACCTGTCTCTAGTTATTACATGACACATGTCAGTGCACTTGTCGCCAATTATTACATGCCACATGTCAATGCTCTTGTCGCCTATTATTACATGACTCATCTGAATGCAATTGTCGCCCATTATTACATGTCACATGTCAATGCACTTGTCGCCAATTATTACATGACACATGTCAATGCACTTGTCGCCAATTATTACATGTCACATGTCAGTGCACATGACTCCAGTTATTACATGTCACATGTCAATGCACTTGTCACCTAATTTTACATGACACATCTCAATGCACTTGTCGGCAATTATTACAAGTCACATGTCATTGCACTTGTCGCCAATTATTACATGTCTTACATCAATGCACCGTCTCTAGTTATTATATGTTACATGTCAATGCACTTGTTGCCAATTATTACATGACACATGTCAATGCACCTGTCTCCACTTATTACATGACACATGTCAATGCACTTGTCGCCAATTATTACATGTCACATGTCAATGCACCTTCCGCCAATTATTACATGTCACATCTCAATGCACTTGTCGGCAATTATTTCAAGTCACATGTCATTGCACTTGTCGCCAATTATTACATGCCACATGTCAATGCACTTGTCGCCAATTATTACATGTTACATGTCAGTGCACATGACTCCAGTTATTACATGTCACATGTCAGTGCACTTGTCGCCAATTATTACATGTCACATCTCAATGCACCTGTCTCCAGTTATTACATGTCACATCTCAATGCACTTGTCGCCAATTATTACATGCCACATGTCAATGCACTTGTCGCCTATTATTACATGACTCATCTGAATGCAATTGTCGCCCATTATTACATGTCACATGTCAATGCACTTGTCGCCAATTATTACATGATACATGTAAAATGCACTTGTCGCCAATTATTACACGTCACATGCCAATACACTTGTCGCCAATTATTACATGCCACAAGTCAATGCACTTGTCGCCAATTATTACATGCCACATGTCAATGCACTTGTCGCCAATTTTACATGTCACATGTCAGTGCACATATCTCCACTTATTACATGTCACATGTCAGTGCACTTGTCGCCAATTATTACATGTCACATCTCAATGCACCTGTCTCCAGTTATTACATGTCACATCTCAATGCACCTGTCGCCAATTATTACATGATACATGTCAATGCACCTGTCTACAGTTATTACATGACACATGTCAGTGCACTTGTCGCCAATTATTACATGCCACATGTCAATGCTCTTGTCGCCTATTATTACATGACTCATCTGAATGCAATTGTCGCCCATTATTACATGTCACATGTCAATGCACTTGTCGCCACTTATTACATGACACATGTCAATGCACTTGTCGCCAATTATTACATGTCACATGTCAGTGCACATGACTCCAGTTATTACATGTCACATGTCAATGCACTTGTCACCTAATTTTACATGACACATCTCAATGCACTTGTCGGCAATTATTACAAGTCACATGTCATTGCACTTGTCGCCAATTATTACATGTCTTACATCAATGCACCGTCTCTAGTTATTACATGTTACATGTCAATGCACTTGTCGCCAATTATTACATGACACATGTCAATGCACCTGTCTCCACTTATTACATGACACATGTCAATGCACTTGTCGCCAATTATTACATGTCACATGTCAATGCCCCTTCCGCCAATTATTACATGTCACATCTCAATGCACTTGTCGGCAATTATTTCAAGTCACATGTCATTGCACTTGTCGCCAATTATTACATGCCACATGTCAATGCACTTGTCGCCAATTATTACATGTTACATGTCAGTGCACATGACTCCAGTTATTACATGTCACATGTCAGTGCACTTGTCGCCAATTATTACATGTCACATCTCAATGCACCTGTCTCCAGTTATTACATGTCACATCTCAATGCACTTTTCGCCAATTATTACATGCCACATGTCAATGCACTTGTCGCCTATTATTACATGACTCATCTGAATGCAATTGTCGCCCATTATTACATGTCACATGTCAATGCACTTGTCGCCAATTATTACATGATACATGTAAAATGCACTTGTCGCCAATTATTACACGTCACATGTCAATACACTTGTCGCCAATTATTACATGCCACAAGTCAATGCACTTGTCGCCAATTATTACATGCCACATGTCAATGCACTTGTCGCCAATTTTACATGTCACATGTCAGTGCACATATCTCCACTTATTACATGTCACATGTCAGTGCACTTGTCGCCAATTATTACATGTCACATCTCAATGCACCTGTCTCCAGTTATTACATGTCACATCTCAATGCACCTGTCGCCAATTATTACATGATACATGTCAATGCACCTGTCTCCAGTTATTACATGACACATGTCAGTGCACTTGTCGCCAATTATTACATGCCACATGTCAATGCTCTTGTCGCCTATTATTACATGACTCATCTGAATGCAATTGTCGCCCATTATTACATGTCACATGTCAATGCACTTGTCGCCACTTATTACATGACACATGTCAATGCACTTGTCGCCAATTATTACATGTCACATGTCAGTGCACATGACTCCAGTTATTACATGTCACATGTCAATGCACTTGTCACCTAATTTTACATGACACATCTCAATGCACTTGTCGGCAATTATTACAAGTCACATGTCATTGCACTTGTCGCCAATTATTACATGTCTTACATCAATGCACCGTCTATAGTTATTACATGTTACATGTCAATGCACTTGTCGCCAATTATTACATGACACATGTCAATGCACCTGTCTCCACTTATTACATGACACATGTCAATGCACTTGTCGCCAATTATTACATGTCACATGTCAATGCCCCTTCCGCCAATTATTACATGTCACATCTCAATGCACTTGTCGGCAATTATTTCAAGTCACATGTCATTGCACTTGTCGCCAATTATTACATGCCACATGTCAATGCACTTGTCGCCAATTATTACATGTTACATGTCAGTGCACATGACTCCAGTTATTACATGTCACATGTCAGTGCACTTGTCGCCAATTATTACATGTCACATCTCAATGCACCTGTCTCCAGTTATTACATGTCACATCTCAATGCACTTTTCGCCAATTATTACATGCCACATGTCAATGCACTTGTCGCCTATTATTACATGACTCATCTGAATGCAATTGTCGCCCATTATTACATGTCACATGTCAATGCACTTGTCGCCAATTATTACATGATACATGTAAAATGCACTTGTCGCCAATTATTACACGTCACATGTCAATACACTTGTCGCCAATTATTACATGCCACAAGTCAATGCACTTGTCGCCAATTATTACATGCCACATGTCAATGCACTTGTCGCCAATTTTACATGTCACATGTCAGTGCACATATCTCCACTTATTACATGTCACATGTCAGTGCACTTGTCGCCAATTATTACATGTCACATCTCAATGCACCTGTCTCCAGTTATTACATGTCACATCTCAATGCACCTGTCGCCAATTATTACATGACACATGTCAATGCACCTGTCTCCACTTATTACATGACACATGTCAATGCACTTGTCGCCAATTATTACATGTCACATGTCAATGCACCTTCCGCCAATTATTACATGTCACATCTCAATGCACCTGTCTCCAGTTATTACATGTCACATCTCAATGCACCTGTCGCCAATTATTACATGTCACATCTCAATGCACCTGTCGCCAATTATTACATGTCACTTGTCAATGCACCAATCTCCAGTTATTACATGTCACATCTCAATGCACCTGTCGCCAATTATTACATGTCACATGTCAGTGCACTTGTCGCCAATTATTACATGTCACATCTCAATGCACTTGTCGCCAATTATTACATGACACATGTCAATGCACCTGTCTCCACTTATTACATGACACATGTAAATGCAGTTGTCGCTATTTGCTACATGACTCATGTAAATGCCTCTGTTTCCAGTTATCACATGACACATGTCAATGCACTTGTCGCCAATTATTACATGTCACATGTCGATGCACCTGCCGCCAATTATTACATGTCACATCTCAATGCACTTGTTGCCAATTTTTACATGTCGCATGTCAATGCACTTGTCGCCAATTATTAGATTACACATGTCAATGCACCTTTCGCCAATTATTACATGTCACATGTTAATGCACGTGTCGCCAATTATTACATGACACATGTCAATGCACCTGTCTGCACTTATTACATGACACATGTCAATGCAGTTGTTACTAATTGCTACATGACACATGTCAATGTCTCTGTGTCCAGTTATTACATGACACATGTCAATACAGCTGTCGCCAATTAATACATGTCGCATCTCAATGCACGAGTCGCCAATTAATACATGTCACATGTCAATGCACTTGTCGCCAATTATTACAAGTCACATGTCAATGCACTTGTCGCCAATTATTACATGCCACATGTCAATGCCCTTGTCGCCAATTATTTACATGTTACATGTCAGTGCACATGTCTCCAGTTATTACATGTCACATGTCAGTGCACTTGTCGCCAATTATTACATGTCACATCTCAATGCACCTGTCTCCAGTTATTACATGTCACATCTCAATGCACCTGTCGCCAATTATTACATGTCACATCTCAATGCACCTGTCGCCAATTATTACATGTCACTTGTCAATGCACCAGTCTCCAGTTATTACATGTCACATCTCAATGCACCTGTCGCCAATTATTACATGTCACATCTCAGTGCACCTGTCGCCAATTATTACATGTCACTTGTCAATGCACCTGTCTCCAGTTATTACATGTTACATCTCAATGCAGCTGTCGCCAATTATTACATGTCACATGTCAATGCACTTGTCGCCAATTATTACATGACACATGTCAATGCACCTGTCTCCACTTATTACATGACACATGTCAATGCAGTTTTCGCTAATTGCTACATGACACATGTAAAGGCCTCTGTTTCCAGTTACCACATGACACATGTCAATGCACTTGTCGCCAATTATTACATGTCACATGTCGATGCACCTGCCGCCCATTATTACATGTCACATCTCAATGCACTTGTTGCCAATTTTTACATGTCGCATGTCAATGCACTTGTCACCAATTATTACATTACACATGTCAATGCACCTGTCGCCAATTATTACATTTAACATGTTAATGCACGTGTCGCCAATTATTACATGACACATGTCAATGCACCTGTCTGCACTTATTACATGAACATGTCAATGCAGTTGTTGCTAATTGCTACTTGACACATGTCAGTGCCTCTGTATCCAGTTATTACATGACACATGTCAATACACCTGTCGCCAATTATTACATGTCGCATCTCAATGCACGAGTCGCCAATTAATACATGTCACATGTCAATGCACTTGTCACCTATTTTTACATGACATATCTCAATGCACTTGTCGCCAATTATTACATGTCTCATGTCACTGCACTTGTCGCTAATTATTACATGACACATGTCTATGCACATGTCTCCAGTTATTACATGACACATGTCAATGCACTTGTCGCCAATTTTTACATGTCACATGTCAATGCACCTGTCGCCAATTATTACATGTCACATGTCAAAGAACTTTTCGCCAATTATTACATGTCACATGTTAATGCACGTGTCGCCAATTATTACATGATACAAGTCAATGCACCTGTCTCCAGTTATTACATGACACATGTCAGTGCACTTGTCGCCAATTATTACATGTCACATGTCAAAGAACTTTTCGCCAATTATTACATGTCACATGTTAATGCTCGTGTCGCCAATTATTACATGATACAAGTCAATGCACCTGTCTCCAGTTATTACATGACACATGTCAGTGCACTTGTCGCCAATTATTACATGCCACATGTCAATGCACTTGTCGCCTATTATTACATGACTCATCAGAATGCAATTGTCGCCCATTATTACATGTCACATGTCAATGCACTTGTCGCCTATTATTACATGACACATGTCAATGCACTTGTCGCCAATTATTACATGTCTCATGTCAATACACTTGTCGCCAATTATTACATGTCACATGTCAGTGCACATGACTCCAGTTATTACATGTCACATGTCAATGCACTTGTCACCTATTTTTACATGACACATCTCAGTGCACTTGTCGGCAATTATTACAAGTCACATGTCATTGCACTTGTCGCCAATTGTTACATGCCACATGTCAATTCACTTGTTGCCAATTATTACATGTTACATGTCAGTGCACATGTCTCCAGTTATTACATAGCACATGTCAGTGCACTTGTCGCCAATTATTACATGTCACATCTCAATGCACCTGTCTCCAGTTATTACATGTCACATCTCAATGCACTTGTCGCCAATTATTACATGCCACATGTCAATGCACTTGTCGCCTATTATTACATGACTCATCTGAATGCAATTGTCGCCCATTATTACATGTCACATGTCAATGCACTTGTCGCCAATTATTACATGACACATGTCAATGCACTTGTCGCCAATTATTACACGTCACATGTCAATACACTTGTCGCCAATTATTACATGCCACATGTCAATGCACTTGTCGCCAATTTTACATGTCATATGTCAGTGCACATATCTCCACTTATTACATGTCACATGTCAGTGCACTTGTCGCCAATTATTACATGTCACATCTCAATGCACCTGTCTCCAGTTATTACATGTCACATCTCAATGCACCTGCGCCAATTATTACATGTCACATGTCAATGCGATTGTCGCCAATTATGACATTACACATGTCAATGCACCTGTCGCCAATTATTACATGTCACATGTTAATGCACGTGTCGCCAATTATTACATGATACATGTCAATGCACCTGTCTCCACTTATTACATGACACATGTCAATGCAGTTGTTACTAATTGCTACATGACACATGTCAATGTCTCTGTGTCCAGTTATTACATGACACATGTCAATACACCTGTCGCCAATTAATACATGTCGCATCTCAATGCACGAGTCGCAAATTAATACATGTCACATGTCAATGCACTTGTCGCCAATTATTACAAGTCACATTTCAATGCACTTGTCGCCAATTATTACATGCCACATGTCAATGCCCTTGTCGCCAATTATTACATGTTACATGTCAGTGCACATGTCTCCAGTTATTACATGTCACATGTCAGTGCACTTGTCGCCAATTATTACATGTCACATCTCAATGCACCTGTCTCCAGTTATTACATGTCACATCTCAATGCACCTGTCGCCAATTATTACATGTCACATCTCAATGCACCTGTCGCCAATTATTACATGTCACTTGTCAATGCACCAGTCTCCAGTTATTACATGTCACATCTCAATGCAGCTGTCGCCAATTATTACATGTCACATGTCAATGCACTTGTCGCCAATTATTACATGTCACATCTCAATGCACCTGTCTCCAGTTATTGCATGTCACATCTCAATGCACCTGTCGCCAATTATTACATGTCACATGTCAATGTACTTTTCGCCAATTATTACATGTCACATCTCAATGCACCTATCGCCAATTATTACATGTCTTACATCAATGCACCGTTTCTAGTTATTACATGTTACATGTCAATGCACTTGTTGCCAATTATTACATGTCGCATGTCAATGCACTTGTCACCAATTATTACATTACACATGTCAATGCACCTGTCGCCAATTATTACATTTAACATGTTAATGCACGTGTCGCCAATTATTACATGTCACATCTCAATGCACCTGTCGCCAATAATTACATGTCACATGTCAGTGCACTTGTCGCCTATTATTACATGTCACATCTCAATGCACTTGTCGCCAATTATTACATGACACATGTCAATGCACCTGTCTCCACTTATTACATGACACATGTCAATGCAGTTGTCGCTATTTGCTACATGACTCATGTAAATGCCTCTGTTTCCAGTTATCACATGACACATGTCAATGCACTTGTCGCCAATTATTACATGTCACATGTCGATGCACCTGCCGCCAATTATTACATGTCACATCTCAATGCACTTGTTGCCAATTTTTACATGTCGCATGTCAATGCACTTGTCGCCAATTATTAGATTACACATGTCAATGCACCTGTCGCCAATTATTACATGTCACATGTTAATGCACGTGTCGCCAATTATTACATGACACATGTCAATGCACCTGTCTGCACTTATTACATGACACATGTCAATGCAGTTGTTACTAATTGCTACATGACACATGTCAATGTCTCTGTGTCCAGTTATTACATGACACATGTCAATACACCTGTCGCCAATTAATACATGTCGCATCTCAATGCACGAGTCGCCAATTAATACATGTCACATGTCAATGCACTTGTCGCCAATTATTACAAGTCACATGTCAATGCACTTGTCGCCAATTATTACATGCCACATGTCAATGCCCTTGTCGCCAATTATTACATGTTACATGTCAGTGCACATGTCTCCAGTTATTACATGTCACATGTCAGTGCACTTGTCGCCAATTATTACATGTCACATCTCAATGCACCTGTCTCCAGTTATTACATGTCACATCTCAATGCACCTGTCGCCAATTATTACATGTCACATCTCAATGCACCTGTCGCCAATTATTACATGTCACTTGTCAATGCACCAGTCTCCAGTTATTACATGTCACATCTCAATGCACCTGTCGCCAATTATAACATGTCACATCTCAGTGCACCTGTCGCCAATTATTACATGTCACTTGTCAATGCACCTGTCTCCAGTTATTACATGTTACATCTCAATGCAGCTGTCGCCAATTATTACATGTCACATGTCAATGCACTTGTCGCCAATTATTACATGACACATGTCAATGCACCTGTCTCCACTTATTACATGACACATGTCAATGCAGTTTTCGCTAATTGCTACATGACACATGTAAAGGCCTCTGTTTCCAGTTACCACATGACACATGTCAATGCACTTGTCGCCAATTATTACATGTCACATGTCGATGCACCTGCCGCCCATTATTACATGTCACATCTCAATGCACTTGTTGCCAATTTTTACATGTCGCATGTCAATGCACTTGTCACCAATTATTACATGCCACATGTCAATGCACTTGTCGCCAATTTTACATGTCACATGTCAGTGCACATATCTCCACTTATTACATGTCACATGTCAGTTCACTTGTCGCCAATTATTACATGTCACATGTCAATGCACCTGTCTCCACTTATTACATGACACATGTCAATGCAGTTTTCGCTAATTGCTACATGACACATGTAAAGGCCTCTGTTTCCAGTTACCACATGACACATGTCAATGCACTTGTCGCCAATTATTACATGTCACATGTCGATGCACCTGCCGCCCATTATTACATGTCACATCTCAATGCACTTGTTGCCAATTTTTACATGTCGCATGTCAATGCACTTGTCACCAATTATTACATTACACATGTCAATGCACCTGTCGCCAATTATTACATTTAACATGTTAATGCACGTGTCGCCAATTATTACTTGACACATGTCAATGCACCTGTCTGCACTTATTACATGAACATGTCAATGCAGTTGTTGCTAATTGCTACTTGACACATGTCAGTGCCTCTGTATCCAGTTATTACATGACACATGTCAATACACCTGTCGCCAATTATTACATGTCGCATCTCAATGCACGAGTCGCCAATTAATACATGTCACATGTCAATGCACTTGTCACCTATTTTTACATGACATATCTCAATGCACTTGTCGCCAATTATTACATGTCACATGTCACTGCACTTGTCGCTAATTATTACATGACACATGTCTATGCACATGTCTCCAGTTATTACATGACACATGTCAATGCACTTGTCGCCAATTTTTACATGTCACATGTCAATGCACCTGTCGCCAATTATTACATGTCACATGTCAAAGAACTTTTCGCCAATTATTACATGTCACATGTTAATGCACGTGTCGCCAATTATTACATGATGCAAGTCAATGCACCTGTCTCCAGTTATTACATGACACATGTCAGTGCACTTGTCGCCAATTATTACATGCCACATGTCAATGCACTTGTCGCCTATTATTACATGACTCATCAGAATGCAATTGTCGCCCATTATTACATGTCACATGTCAATGCACTTGTCGCCTATTATTACATGACACATGTCAATGCACTTGTCGCCAATTATTACATGTCTCATGTCAATACACTTGTCGCCAATTATTACATGTCACATGTCAGTGCACATGACTCCAGTTATTACATGTCACATGTCAATTCACTTGTCACCTATTTTTACATGACACATCTCAGTGCACTTGTCGGCAATTATTACAAGTCACATGTCATTGCACTTGTCGCCTATTGTTACATGCCACATGTCAATTCACTTGTTGCCAATTATTACATGTTACATGTCAGTGCACATGTCTCCAGTTATTACATATCACATGTCAGTGCACTTGTCGCCAATTATTACATGTCACATCTCAATGCACCTGTCTCCAGTTATTACATGTCACATCTCAATGCACTTGTCGCCAATTATTACATGCCACATGTCAATGCACTTGTCGCCTATTATTACATGACTCATCTGAATGCAATTGTCGCCCATTATTACATGTCACATGTCAATGCACTTGTCGCCAATTATTACATGACACATGTCAATGCACTTGTCGCCAATTATTACACGTCACATGTCAATACACTTGTCGCCAATTATTACATGCCACATGTCAATGCACTTGTCGCCAATTTTACATGTCACATGTCAGTGCACATATCTCCACTTATTACATGTCACATGTCAGTGCACTTGTCGCCAATTATTACATGTCACATCTCAATGCACCTGTCTCCAGTTAAACATGTCACATCTCAATGCACCTGTCGCCAATTATTACATGTCACATGTCAATGCGATTGTCGCCAATTATGACATTACACATGTCAATGCACCTGTCGCCAATTATTACATGTCACATGTTACTGCACGTGTCGCCAATTATTACATGATACATGTCAATGCACCTGTCTCCACTTATTACATGACACATGTCAATGCAGTTGTTGCTAATTGCTACATGACACATGTCAATGCCTCTGTATCGAGTAATTACATGACACATGTCAGTACACCAGTCGCCAATTATTACATGTCACATGTCAATGCACTTGTCTGCACTTATTACATGACACATGTCAATGCAGTTGTTACTAATTGCTACATGACACATGTCAATGTCTCTGTGTCCAGTTATTACATGACACATGCCAATACACCTGTCGCCAATTAATACATGTCGCATCTCAATGCACGAGTCGCAAATTAATACATGTCACATGTCAATGCACTTGTCGCCAATTATTACAAGTCACATGTCAATGCACTTGTCGCCAATTATTACATGCCACATGTCAATGCCCTTGTCGCCAATTATTACATGTTACATGTCAGTGCACATGTCTCCAGTTATTACATGTCACATGTCAGTGCACTTGTCGCCAATTATTACATGTCACATCTCAATGCACCTGTCTCCAGTTATTACATGTCACATCTCAATGCACCTGTCGCCAATTATTACATGTCACATCTCAATGCACCTGTCGCCAATTATTACATGTCACTTGTCAATGCACCAGTCTCCAGTTATTACATGTCACATCTCAATGCAGCTGTCGCCAATTATTACATGTCACATGTCAATGCACTTGTCGCCAATTATTACATGTCACATCTCAATGCACCTGTCTCCAGTTATTGCATGTTACATCTCAATGCACCTGTCGCCAATTATTACATGTCACATGTCAATGTACTTGTCGCCAATTATTACATGTCACATCTCAATGCACCTATCGCCAATTATTACATGTCTTACATCAATGCACCGTTTCTAGTTATTACATGTTACATGTCAATGCACTTGTTGCCAATTATTACATGTCGCATGTCAATGCACTTGTCACCAATTATTACATTACACATGTCAATGCACCTGTCGCCAATTATTACATTTAACATGTTAATGCACGTGTCGCCAATTATTACATGTCACATCTCAATGCACCTGTCGCCAATTATTACATGTCACATGTCAGTGCACTTGTCGCCAATTATTACATGTCACATCTCAATGCACTTGTCGCCAATTATTACATGACACATGTCAATGCACCTGTCTCCACTTATTACATGACACATGTCAATGCAGTTGTCGCTATTTGCTACATGACTCATGTAAATGCCTCTGTTTCCAGTTATCACATGACACATGTCAATGCACTTGTCGCCAATTATTACATGTCACATGTCGATGCACCTGCCGCCAATTATTACATGTCACATCTCAATGCACTTGTTGCCAATTTTTACATGTCGCATGTCAATGCACTTGTCGCCAATTATTAGATTACACATGTCAATGCACCTGTCGCCAATTATTACATGTCACATGTTAATGCACGTGTCGCCAATTATTACATGACACATGTCAATGCACCTGTTTGCACTTATTACATGACACATGTCAATGCAGTTGTTACTAATTGCTACATGACACATGTCAATGTCTCTGTGTCCAGTTATTACATGACACATGTCAATACACCTGTCGCCAATTAATACATGTCGCATCTCAATGCACGAGTCGCCAATTAATACATGTCACATGTCAATGCACTTGTCGCCAATTATTACAAGTCACATGTCAATGCACTTGTCGCCAATTATTACATGCCACATGTCAATGCCCTTGTCGCCAATTATTACATGTTACATGTCAGTGCACATGTCTCCAGTTATTACATGTCACATGTCAGTGCACTTGTCGCCAATTATTACATGTCACATCTCAATGCACCTGTCTCCAGTTATTACATGTCACATCTCAATGCACCTGTCGCCAATTATTACATGTCACATCTCAATGCACCTGTCGCCAATTATTACATGTCACTTGTCAATGCACCAGTCTCCAGTTATTACATGTCACATCTCAATGCACCTGTCGCCAATTATTACATGTCACATCTCAGTGCACCTGTCGCCAATTATTACATGTCACTTGTCAATGCACCTGTCTCCAGTTATTACATGTCACATCTCAATGCACCTGTCGCCAATTATTACATGTCACATGTCAATGCGATTGTCGCCAATTATGACATTACACATGTCAATGCACCTGTCGCCAATTATTACATGTCACATGTTAATGCACATGTCTCCAGTTATTACATGTCACATGTCAGTGCACTTGTCGCCAATTATTACATGTCACATCTCAATGCACCTGTCTCCAGTTATTACATGTCACATCTCAATGCACCTGTCGCCAATTATTACATGTCACATCTCAATGCACCTGTCGCCAATTATTACATGTCACTTGTCAATGCACCAGTCTCCAGTTATTACATGTCACATCTCAATGCACCTGTCGCCAATTATTACATGTCACATCTCAGTGCACCTGTCGCCAATTATTACATGTCACTTGTCAATGCACCTGTCTCCAGTTATTACATGTCACATCTCAATGCACCTGTCGCCAATTATTACATGTCACATGTCAATGCGATTGTCGCCAATTATGACATTACACATGTCAATGCACCTGTCGCCAATTATTACATGTCACATGTTAATGCACGTGTCGCCAATTATTACATGACACATGTCAATGCACCTGTTTGCACTTATTACATGACACATGTCAATGCAGTTGTTACTAATTGCTACATGACACATGTCAATGTCTCTGTGTCCAGTTATTACATGACACATGTCAATACACCTGTCGCCAATTAATACATGTCGCATCTCAATGCACGAGTCGCCAATTAATACATGTCACATGTCAATGCACTTGTCGCCAATTATTACAAGTCACATGTCAATGCACTTGTCGCCAATTATTACATGCCACATGTCAATGCCCTTGTCGCCAATTATTACATGTTACATGTCAGTGCACATGTCTCCAGTTATTACATGTCACATGTCAGTGCACTTGTCGCCAATTATTACATGTCACATCTCAATGCACCTGTCTCCAGTTATTACATGTCACATCTCAATGCACCTGTCGCCAATTATTACATGTCACATCTCAATGCACCTGTCGCCAATTATTACATGTCACTTGTCAATGCACCAGTCTCCAGTTATTACATGTCACATCTCAATGCACCTGTCGCCAATTATTACATGTCACATCTCAGTGCACCTGTCGCCAATTATTACATGTCACTTGTCAATGCACCTGTCTCCAGTTATTACATGTCACATCTCAATGCACCTGTCGCCAATTATTACATGTCACATGTCAATGCGATTGTCGCCAATTATGACATTACACATGTCAATGCACCTGTCGCCAATTATTACATGTCACATGTTAATGCACATGTCTCCAGTTATTACATGTCACATGTCAGTGCACTTGTCGCCAATTATTACATGTCACATCTCAATGCACCTGTCTCCAGTTATTACATGTCACATCTCAATGCACCTGTCGCCAATTATTACATGTCACATCTCAATGCACCTGTCGCCAATTATTACATGTCACTTGTCAATGCACCAGTCTCCAGTTATTACATGTCACATCTCAATGCACCTGTCGCCAATTATTACATGTCACATCTCAGTGCACCTGTCGCCAATTATTACATGTCACTTGTCAATGCACCTGTCTCCAGTTATTACATGTCACATCTCAATGCACCTGTCGCCAATTATTACATGTCACATGTCAATGCGATTGTCGCCAATTATGACATTACACATGTCAATGCACCTGTCGCCAATTATTACATGTCACATGTTAATGCACGTGTCGCCAATTATTACATGACACATGTCAATGCACCTGTCTGCACTTATTACATGACACATGTCAATGCAGTTGTTACTAATTGCTACATGACTCATGTCAATGTCTCTGTGTCCAGTTATTACATGACACATGTCAATACACCTGTCGCCAATTAATACATGTCGCATCTCAATGCACGAGTCGCCAATTAATACATGTCACATCTCAATGCACTTGTTGCCAATTTTTACATGTCGCATGTCAATGCACTTGTCACCAATTATTACATTACACATGTCAATGCACCTGTCGCCAATTATTACATTTAACATGTTAATGCACGTGTCGCCAATTATTACATGACACATGTCAATGCAGTTGTTGCTAATTGCTACTTGACACATGTCAGTGCCTCTGTATCCAGTTATTACATGACACATGTCAATACACCTGTCGCCAATTATTACATGTCGCATCTCAATGCACGAGTCGCCAATTAATACATGTCACATGTCAATGCACTTGTCACCTATTTTTACATGACATATCTCAATGCACTTGTCGCCAATTATTACATGTCACATGTCACTGCACTTGTAGCTAATTATTACATGTCACATGTCAATGTACTTGTCGCCAATTATTACATGACACATCTCAATGCACCTATCGCCAATTATTACATGTCTTACATCAATGCACCGTTTCTAGTTATTACATGTTACATGTCAATGCACTTGTTGCCAATTATTACATGTCGCATGTCAATGCACTTGTCACCAATTATTACATTACACATGTCAATGCACCTGTCGCCAATTATTACATTTAACATGTTAATGCACGTGTCGCCAATTATTACATGTCACATCTCAATGCACCTGTCGCCAATTATTACATGTCACATGTCAGTGCACTTGTCGCCAATTATTACATGTCACATCTCAATGCACTTGTCGCCAATTATTACATGACACATGTCAATGCACCTGTCTCCACTTATTACATGACACATGTCAATGCAGTTGTCGCTATTTGCTACATGACTCATGTAAATGCCTCTGTTTCCAGTTATCACATGACACATGTCAATGCACTTGTCGCCAATTATTACATGTCACATGTCGATGCACCTGCCGCCAATTATTACATGTCACATCTCAATGCACTTGTTGCCAATTTTTACATGTCGCATGTCAATGCACTTGTCGCCAATTATTAGATTACACATGTCAATGCACCTGTCGCCAATTATTACATGTCACATGTTAATGCACGTGTCGCCAATTATTACATGACACATGTCAATGCACCTGTTTGCACTTATTACATGACACATGTCAATGCAGTTGTTACTAATTGCTACATGACACATGTCAATGTCTCTGTGTCCAGTTATTACATGACACATGTCAATACACCTGTCGCCAATTAATACATGTCGCATCTCAATGCACGAGTCGCCAATTAATACATGTCACATGTCAATGCACTTGTCGCCAATTATTACAAGTCACATGTCAATGCACTTGTCGCCAATTATTACATGCCACATGTCAATGCCCTTGTCGCCAAATATTACATGTTACATGTCAGTGCACATGTCTCCAGTTATTACATGTCACATGTCAGTGCACTTGTCGCCAATTATTACATGTCACATCTCAATGCACCTGTCTCCAGTTATTACATGTCACATCTCAATGCACCTGTCGCCAATTATTACATGTCACATCTCAATGCACCTGTCGCCAATTATTACATGTCACTTGTCAATGCACCAGTCTCCAGTTATTACATGTCACATCTCAATGCACCTGTCGCCAATTATTACATGTCACATCTCAGTGCACCTGTCGCCAATTATTACATGTCACTTGTCAATGCACCTGTCTCCAGTTATTACATGTCACATCTCAATGCACCTGTCGCCAATTATTACATGTCACATGTCAATGCGATTGTCGCCAATTATGACATTACACATGTCAATGCACCTGTCGCCAATTATTACATGTCACATGTTAATTCACGTGTCGCCAATTATTACATGACACATGTCAATGCACCTGTCTGCACTTATTACATGACACATGTCAATGCAGTTGTTACTAATTGCTACATGACACATGTCAATGTCTCTGTGTCCAGTTATTACATGACACATGTCAATACACCTGTCGCCAATTAATACATGTCGCATCTCAATGCACGAGTCGCCAATTAATACATGTCACATCTCAATGCACTTGTTGCCAATTTTTACATGTCGCATGTCAATGCACTTGTCACCAATTATTACATTACACATGTCAATGCACCTGTCGCCAATTATTACATTTAACATGTTAATGCACGTGTCGCCAATTATTACATGACACATGTCAATGCATCTGTCTGCACTTATTACATGACACATGTCAATGCAGTTGTTGCTAATTGCTACTTGACACATGTCAGTGCCTCTGTATCCAGTTATTACATGACACATGTCAATACACCTGTCGCCAATTATTACATGTCGCATCTCAATGCACGAGTCGCCAATTAATACATGTTACATGTCAATGCAATTGTCACCTATTTTTACATGACATATCTCAATGCACTTGTCGCCAATTATTACATGTCACATGTCACTGCACTTGTAGCTAATTATTACATGACACATGTCTATGCACATGTCTCCAGTTATTACATGACACATGTCAATGCACTTGTCGCCAATTTTTACATGTCACATATCAATGCACCTGTCGCCAATTATTACATGTCACTTGTCAAAGAACTTTTCGCCAATTATTACATGTCACATGTTAATGCACGTGTCGCCAATTATTACATGATACAAGTCAATGCACCTGTCTCCAGTTATTACATGACACATGTCAGTGCACTTGTCGCCAATTATTACATGCCACATGTCAATGCACTTGTCGCCTATTATTACATGACTCATCAGAATGCAATTGTCGCCCATTATTACATGTCACATGTCAATGCACTTGTCGCCTATTATTACATGACACATGTCAATGCACTTGTCGCCAATTATTACATGTCTCATGTCAATACACTTGTCGCCAATTATTACATGTCACATGTCAGTGCACATGACTCCAGTTATTACATGTCACATGTCAATGCACTTGTCACCTATTTTTACATGACACATCTCAGTGCACTTGTCGGCAATTATTACAAGTCACATGTCATTGCACTTGTCGCCAATTGTTACATGCCACATGTCAATTCACTTGTTGCCAATTATTACATGTTACATGTCAGTGCACATGTCTCCAGTTATTACATATCACATGTCAGTGCACTTGTCGCCAATTATTACATGTCACATCTCAATGCACCTGTCTCCAGTTATTACATGTCACATCTCAATGCACTTGTCGCCAATTATTACATGCCACATGTCAATGCACTTGTCGCCTATTATTACATGACTCATCTGAATGCAATTGTCGCCCATTATTACATGTCACATGTCAATGCACTTGTCGCCAATTATTACATGACACATGTCAATACACTTGTCGCCAATTATTACATGCCACATGTCAATGCACTTGTCGCCAATTTTACATGTCACATGTCAGTGCACATATCTCCACTATTACATGTCACATGTCAGTGCACTTGTCGCCAATTATTACATGTCACATCTCAATGCACCTGTCTCCAGTTATTACATGTCACATCTCAATGCACCTGTCGCCAATTATTACATGTCACATGTCAATGCGATTGTCGCCAATTATGACATTACACATGTCAATGCACCTGTCGCCAATTATTACATGTCACATGTTAATGCACGTGTCGCCAATTATTACATGATACATGTCAATGCACCTGTCTCCACTTATTACATGACACATGTCAATGCAGTTGTTGCTAATTGCTACATGACACATGTCAATGCCTCTGTATCGAGTAATTACATGACACATGTCAGTACACCAGTCGCCAATTATTACATGTCACATGTCAATGCACTTGTCTGCACTTATTACATGACACATGTCAATGCAGTTGTTACTAATTGCTACATGACACAAGTCAATGTCTCTGTGTTCAGTTATTACATGACACATGTCAATACACCTGTCGCCAATTAATACATGTCGCATCTCAATGCACGAGTCGCAAATTAATACATGTCACATGTCAATGCACTTGTCGCCAATTATTACAAGTCACATGTCAATGCACTTGTCGCCAATTATTACATGCCACATGTCAATGCCCTTGTCGCCAATTATTACATGTTACATGTCAGTGCACATGTCTCCAGTTATTACATGTCACATGTCAGTGCACTTGTCGCCAATTATTACATGTCACATCTCAATTCACCTGTCTCCAGTTATTACATGTCACATCTCAATGCACCTGTCGCCAATTATTACATGTCACATCTCAATGCACCTGTCGCCAATTATTACATGTCACTTGTCAATGCACTTGTCTCCAGTTATTACATGTCACATCTCAATGCACCTGTCGCCAATTATTACATGTCACATCTCAGTGCACCTGTCGCCAATTATTACATGTCACTTGTCAATGCACCTGTCTCCAGTTATTACATGTTACATCTCAATGCAGCTGTCGCCAATTATTACATGTCACATGTCAATGCACTTGTCGCCAATTATTACATGACACATGTCAATGCACCTGTCTCCACTTATTACATGACACATGTCAATGCAGTTTTCGCTAATTGCTACATGACACATGTAAAGGCCTCTGTTTCCAGTTACCACATGACACATGTCAATGCACTTGTCGCCAATTATTACATGTCACATGTCGATGCACCTGCCGCCCATTATTACATGTCACATCTCAATGCACTTGTTGCCAATTTTAACATGTCGCATGTCAATGCACTTGTCACCAATTATTACATTACACATGTCAATGCACCTGTCGCCAATTATTACATTTAACATGTTAATGCACGTGTCGCCAATTATTACTTGACACATGTCAATGCACCTGTCTGCACTTATTACATGACACATGTCAATGCAGTTGTTGCTAATTGCTACTTGACACATGTCAGTGCCTCTGTATCCAGTTATTACATGACACATGTCAATACACCTGTCGCCAATAATTACATGTCGCATCTCAATGCACGAGTCGCCAATTAATACATGTCACATGTCAATGCACTTGTCACCTATTTTTACATGACATATCTCAATGCACTTGTCGCCAATTATTACATGTCACATGTCAGTGCACTTGTCGCTAATTATTACATGACACATGTCTATGCACATGTCTCCAGTTATTACATGACACATGTCAATGCACTTGTCGCCAATTATTACACGTCACATGTCAATACACTTGTCGCCAATTATTACATGCCACATGTCAATGCACTTGTCGCCAATTTTACATGTCACATGTCAGTGCACATATCTCCACTTATTACATGTCACATGTCAGTGCACTTGTCGCCAATTATTACATGTCACATCTCAATGCACCTGTCGCCAATTATTACATGTCACATGTCAATGCACTTGTCGCCAATTTTTACATGTCACATGTCAATGCACCTGTCGCCAATTATTACATGTCACATGTCAAAGAACTTTTCGCCAATTATTACATGTCACATGTTAATGCACGTGTCGCCAATTATTACATGATACAAGTCAATGCACCTGTCTCCAGTTATTACATGATACATGTCAATGCACTTGTCGCCAATTATTACATGCCACATGTCAATGCACTTGTCGCCTATTATTACATGACTCATCAGAATGCAATTGTCGCCCATTATTACATGTCACATGTCAATGCACTTGTCGCCTATTATTACATGACACATGTCAATGCACTGTCGCCAATTATTACATGTCTCATGTCAATACACTTGTCGCCAATTATTACATGTCACATCTCAATGCACCTGTCTCCAGTTATTACATGTCACATCTCAATGCACTTGTCGCCAATTATTACACGTCACATGTCAATACACTTGTCGCCAATTATTACATGCCACATGTCAATGCACTTGTCGCCAATTTTACATGTCACATGTCAGTGCACATATCTCCACTTATTACATGTCACATGTCAGTGCACTTGTCGCCAATTATTACATGTCACATCTCAATGCACCTGTCGCCAATTATTACATGTCACATGTCAATGCACTTGTCGCCAATTTTTACATGTCACATGTCAATGCACCTGTCGCCAATTATTACATGTCACATGTCAAAGAACTTTTCGCCAATTATTACATGTCACATGTTAATGCACGTGTCGCCAATTATTACATGATACAAGTCAATGCACCTGTCTCCAGTTATTACATGATACATGTCAATGCACTTGTCGCCAATTATTACATGCCACATGTCAATGCACTTGTCGCCTATTATTACATGACTCATCAGAATGCAATTGTCGCCCATTATTACATGTCACATGTCAATGCACTTGTCGCCTATTATTACATGACACATGTCAATGCACTGTCGCCAATTATTACATGTCTCATGTCAATACACTTGTCGCCAATTATTACATGTCACATCTCAATGCACCTGTCTCCAGTTATTACATGTCACATCTCAATGCACTTGTCGCCAATTATTACATGCCACATGTCAATGCACTTGTCGCCTATTATTACATGACTCATCTGAATGCAATTGTCGCCCATTATTACATGTCACATGTCAATGCACTTGTCGCCAATTATTACATGACACATGTCAATGCACTTGTCGCCAATTATTACACGTCACATGTCAATACACTTGTCGCCAATTATTACATGCCACATGTCAATGCACTTGTCGCCAATTTTACATGTCACATGTCAGTGCACATATCTCCACTTATTACTTGTCACATGTCAGTGCACTTGTCGCCAATTATTACATGTCACATCTCAATGCACCTGTCTCCAGTTATTACATGTCACATCTCAATGCACCTGTCGCCAATTATTACATGTCACATGTCAATGCGATTGTCGCCAATTATGACATTACACATGTCAATGCACCTGTCGCCAATTATTACATGTCACATGTTAATGCACGTGTCGCCAATTATTACATGATACAAGTCAATGCACCTGTCTCCAGTTATTACATGATACATGTCAATGCACTTGTCGCCAATTATTACATGCCACATGTCAATGCACTTGTCGCCTATTATTACATGACTCATCAGAATGCAATTGTCGCCAATTATTACATGTCACATGTCAATGCACTTGTCGCCTATTATTACATGACACATGTCAATGCACTGTCGCCAATTATTACATGTCTCATGTCAATACACTTGTCGCCAATTATTACATGTCACATGTCAGTGCACATGACTCCAGTTATTACATGTCACATGTCAATGCACTTGTCACCTATTTTTACATGACACATCTCAATGCACTTGTCGGCAATTATTACAAGTCACATGTCATTGCACTTGTCGCCAATTATTACATGCCACATGTCAATTCACTTGTTGCCAATTATTACATGTTACATGTCAGTGCACATGTCTCCAGTTATTACATATCACATGTCAGTGCACTTGTCGCCAATTATTACATGTCACATCTCAATGCACCTGTCTCCAGTTATTACATGTCACATCTCAATGCACTTGTCGCCAATTATTACATGCCACATGTCAATGCACTTGTCGCCTATTATTACATGACTCATCTGAATGCAATAGTCGCCCATTATTACATGTCACATGTCAATGCACTTGTCGCCAATTATTACATGACACATGTCAATACACTTGTCGCCAATTATTACATGCCACATGTCAATGCACTTGTCGCCAATTTTACATGTCACATGTCAGTGCACATATCTCCACTATTACATGTCACATGTCAGTGCACTTGTCGCCAATTATTACATGTCACATCTCAATGCACCTGTCTCCAGTTATTACATGTCACATCTCAATGCACCTGTCGCCAATTATTACATGTCACATGTCAATGCGATTGTCGCCAATTATGACATTACACATGTCAATGCACCTGTCGCCAATTATTACATGTCACATGTTAATGCACGTGTCGCCAATTATTACATGATACATGTCAATGCACCTGTCTCCACTTATTACATGACACATGTCAATGCAGTTGTTGCTAATTGCTACATGACACATGTCAATGCCTCTGTATCGAGTAATTACATGACACATGTCAGTACACCAGTCGCCAATTATTACATGTCACATGTCAATGCACTTGTCTGCACTTATTACATGACACATGTCAATGCAGTTGTTACTAATTGCTACATGACACAAGTCAATGTCTCTGTGTTCAGTTATTACATGACACATGTCAATACACCTGTCGCCAATTAATACATGTCGCATCTCAATGCACGAGTCGCAAATTAATACATGTCACATGTCAATGCACTTGTCGCCAATTATTACAAGTCACATGTCAATGCACTTGTCGCCAATTATTACATGCCACATGTCAATGCCCTTGTCGCCAATTATTACATGTTACATGTCAGTGCACATGTCTCCAGTTATTACATGTCACATGTCAGTGCACTTGTCGCCAATTATTACATGTCACATCTCAATTCACCTGTCTCCAGTTATTACATGTCACATCTCAATGCACCTGTCGCCAATTATTACATGTCACATCTCAATGCACCTGTCGCCAATTATTACATGTCACTTGTCAATGCACTTGTCTCCAGTTATTACATGTCACATCTCAATGCACCTGTCGCCAATTATTACATGTCACATCTCAGTGCACCTGTCGCCAATTATTACATGTCACTTGTCAATGCACCTGTCTCCAGTTATTACATGTTACATCTCAATGCAGCTGTCGCCAATTATTACATGTCACATGTCAATGCACTTGTCGCCAATTATTACATGACACATGTCAATGCACCTGTCTCCACTTATTACATGACACATGTCAATGCAGTTTTCGCTAATTGCTACATGACACATGTAAAGGCCTCTGTTTCCAGTTACCACATGACACATGTCAATGCACTTGTCGCCAATTATTACATGTCACATGTCGATGCACCTGCCGCCCATTATTACATGTCACATCTCAATGCACTTGTTGCCAATTTTAACATGTCGCATGTCAATGCACTTGTCACCAATTATTACATTACACATGTCAATGCACCTGTCGCCAATTATTACATTTAACATGTTAATGCACGTGTCGCCAATTATTACTTGACACATGTCAATGCACCTGTCTGCACTTATTACATGACACATGTCAATGCAGTTGTTGCTAATTGCTACTTGACACATGTCAGTGCCTCTGTATCCAGTTATTACATGACACATGTCAATACACCTGTCGCCAATAATTACATGTCGCATCTCAATGCACGAGTCGCCAATTAATACATGTCACATGTCAATGCACTTGTCACCTATTTTTACATGACATATCTCAATGCACTTGTCGCCAATTATTACATGTCACATGTCAGTGCACTTGTCGCTAATTATTACATGACACATGTCTATGCACATGTCTCCAGTTATTACATGACACATGTCAATGCACTTGTCGCCAATTATTACACGTCACATGTCAATACACTTGTCGCCAATTATTACATGCCACATGTCAATGCACTTGTCGCCAATTTTACATGTCACATGTCAGTGCACATATCTCCACTTATTACATGTCACATGTCAGTGCACTTGTCGCCAATTATTACATGTCACATCTCAATGCACCTGTCGCCAATTATTACATGTCACATGTCAATGCACTTGTCGCCAATTTTTACATGTCACATGTCAATGCACCTGTCGCCAATTATTACATGTCACATGTCAAAGAACTTTTCGCCAATTATTACATGTCACATGTTAATGCACGTGTCGCCAATTATTACATGATACAAGTCAATGCACCTGTCTCCAGTTATTACATGATACATGTCAATGCACTTGTCGCCAATTATTACATGCCACATGTCAATGCACTTGTCGCCTATTATTACATGACTCATCAGAATGCAATTGTCGCCCATTATTACATGTCACATGTCAATGCACTTGTCGCCTATTATTACATGACACATGTCAATGCACTGTCGCCAATTATTACATGTCTCATGTCAATACACTTGTCGCCAATTATTACATGTCACATCTCAATGCACCTGTCTCCAGTTATTACATGTCACATCTCAATGCACTTGTCGCCAATTATTACACGTCACATGTCAATACACTTGTCGCCAATTATTACATGCCACATGTCAATGCACTTGTCGCCAATTTTACATGTCACATGTCAGTGCACATATCTCCACTTATTACATGTCACATGTCAGTGCACTTGTCGCCAATTATTACATGTCACATCTCAATGCACCTGTCGCCAATTATTACATGTCACATGTCAATGCACTTGTCGCCAATTTTTACATGTCACATGTCAATGCACCTGTCGCCAATTATTACATGTCACATGTCAAAGAACTTTTCGCCAATTATTACATGTCACATGTTAATGCACGTGTCGCCAATTATTACATGATACAAGTCAATGCACCTGTCTCCAGTTATTACATGATACATGTCAATGCACTTGTCGCCAATTATTACATGCCACATGTCAATGCACTTGTCGCCTATTATTACATGACTCATCAGAATGCAATTGTCGCCCATTATTACATGTCACATGTCAATGCACTTGTCGCCTATTATTACATGACACATGTCAATGCACTGTCGCCAATTATTACATGTCTCATGTCAATACACTTGTCGCCAATTATTACATGTCACATCTCAATGCACCTGTCTCCAGTTATTACATGTCACATCTCAATGCACTTGTCGCCAATTATTACATGCCACATGTCAATGCACTTGTCGCCTATTATTACATGACTCATCTGAATGCAATTGTCGCCCATTATTACATGTCACATGTCAATGCACTTGTCGCCAATTATTACATGACACATGTCAATGCACTTGTCGCCAATTATTACACGTCACATGTCAATACACTTGTCGCCAATTATTACATGCCACATGTCAATGCACTTGTCGCCAATTTTACATGTCACATGTCAGTGCACATATCTCCACTTATTACTTGTCACATGTCAGTGCACTTGTCGCCAATTATTACATGTCACATCTCAATGCACCTGTCTCCAGTTATTACATGTCACATCTCAATGCACCTGTCGCCAATTATTACATGTCACATGTCAATGCGATTGTCGCCAATTATGACATTACACATGTCAATGCACCTGTCGCCAATTATTACATGTCACATGTTAATGCACGTGTCGCCAATTATTACATGATACAAGTCAATGCACCTGTCTCCAGTTATTACATGATACATGTCAATGCACTTGTCGCCAATTATTACATGCCACATGTCAATGCACTTGTCGCCTATTATTACATGACTCATCAGAATGCAATTGTCGCCAATTATTACATGTCACATGTCAATGCACTTGTCGCCTATTATTACATGACACATGTCAATGCACTGTCGCCAATTATTACATGTCTCATGTCAATACACTTGTCGCCAATTATTACATGTCACATGTCAGTGCACATGACTCCAGTTATTACATGTCACATGTCAATGCACTTGTCACCTATTTTTACATGACACATCTCAATGCACTTGTCGGCAATTATTACAAGTCACATGTCATTGCACTTGTCGCCAATTATTACATGCCACATGTCAATTCACTTGTTGCCAATTATTACATGTTACATGTCAGTGCAAATGTCTCCAGTTATTACATATCACATGTCAGTGCACTTGTCGCCAATTATTACATGTCACATCTCAATGCACCTGTCTCCAGTTATTACATGTCACATCTCAATGCACTTGTCGCCAATTATTGCATGCCACATGTCAATGCACTTGTCGCCTATTATTACATGACTCATCTGAATGCAATTGTCGCCTATTATTACATGTCACATGCCAATGCACTTGTCGCCAATTATTACATGACACATGTCAATGCACTTGTCGCCAATTATTACACGTCACATGTCAATACACTTGTCGCCAATTATTACATGCCACATGTCAATGCACTTGTCGCCAATTGTACATGTCACATGTCAGTGCACATATCTCCACTTATTACATGTCACATGTCAGTGCACTTGTCGCCAATTATTACATGTCACATCTCAATGCACCTGTCTCCAGTTATCACATGTCACATCTCAATGCACCTGTCGCCAATTATTACATGTCACATATCAATGCACTTGTCGCCAATTATTACATGTCACATGTCAGTGCACATGACTCCAGTTATTACATGTCACATGTCAATGCACTTGTCGCCAATTATTACATGACACATGTCAATGCACTTGTCGCCAATTATTACACGTCACATGTCAATACAATTGTCGCCAATTATTACATGCCACATGTCAATGCACTTGTCGCCAATTTTACATGTCACATGTCAGTGTACATATCTCCACTTATTACATGTCACATGTCAGTGCACTTGTCGCCAATTATTACATGTCACATCTCAATGCACCTGTCTCCAGTTATTACATGTCACATCTCAATGCACCTGTCGCCAATTATTACATGTCACATGTCAATGCACTTGTCGCCAATTATTACATGTCACATGTCAGTGCACATGACTCCAGTTATTACATGTCACATGTCAATGCACTTGTCACCTATTTTTACATGACACATCTCAATGCACTTCTCGGCAATTATTACAAGTCACATGTCATTGCACTTGTCGCCAATTATTACATGCCACATGTCAATGCACTTGTCGCCAATTATTACATGTCACATGTCAGTGCACATGACTCCAGTTATTACATGTCACATGTCAAAGCACTTGTCACCTATTTTTACATGACATATCTCAATGCACTTCTCGGCAATTATTACAAGTCACATGTCATTGCACTTGTCGCCAATTATTACATGTCACATGTCAGTGCACTTGTCGCCAATTATTACATGTCACATCTCAATGCACCTGTCTCCAGTTATTACATGTCACATCTCAATGCACTTGTCGCCAATTATTACATGCCACATGTCAATACACTTGTCGCCAATTATTACATGCCACATGTCAATGCACTTGTCGCCAATTTTACATGTCACATGTCAGTGCACGTATCTCCACTTATTACATGTCACATGTCAGTACACTTGTCGCCAATTATTACATGTCACATCTCAATGCACCTATCTCCAGTTATTACATGTCACATCTCAATGCACCTGTCGCCAATTATTACATGTCACATGTCAATGCACTTGTCGCCAATTATTACATGTCACATCTCAATGCACCTATCGCCAATTATTACATGTCACATGTCAGTGCACATGACTCCAGTTATTACATGTCACATCTCAATGCACTTGTCGCCAATTATTACATGACACATGTCAATGCACTTGTCGCCAATTATTACACGTCTTACATCAATGCACCGTCTCTAGTTATTACATGTTACATGTCAATGCACTTGTTGCCAATTATTACATGACACATGTCAATGCACCTGTCTCCACTTATTACATGTCACATGTCAGTGCACATGACTCCAGTTATTACATGTCACATCTCAATGCACTTGTCGCCAATTATTACATGACACATGTCAATGCACTTGTCGCCAATTATTACACGTCTTACATCAATGCACCGTCTCTAGTTATTACATGTTACATGTCAATGCACTTGTTGCCAATTATTACATGACACATGTCAATGCACCTGTCTCCACTTATTACATGTCACATGCCAGTGCACATGACTCCAGTTATTACATGTCACATCTCAATGCACCTATCGCAAATTATTACATGTCTTACATCAATGCACCGTCTCTAGTTATTACATGTTACATGTCAATGCACTTGTTGCCAATTATTACATGACACATGTCAATGCACCTGTCTCCACTTATTACATGTCACATGTCAGTGCACATGACTCCAGTTATTACATGTCACATCTCAATGCACTTGTCGCCAATTATTACATGACACATGTCAATGCACGTGTCGCCAATTATTACATGATACATGTCAATGCACCTGTTTCCACTTATTACATTACACATGTCAATGCAGTTGTTGCTAATTGCTACATGACACATGTCAATGCCTCTGTATCGAGTAATTACATGACACATGTCAGTACACCAGTCGCCAATTATTACATGTCACATGTCAATGCACTTGTCTGCACTTATTACATGACACATGTCAATGCAGTTGTTACTAATTGCTACATGACACATGTCAATGCCTCTGTATCGAGTAATTACATGACACATGTCAGTACACCAGTCGCCAATTATTACATGTCACATGTCAATGCACTTGTCTGCACTTATTACATGACACATGTCAATGCAGTTGTTACTAATTGCTACATGACACATGTCAATGTCTCTGTGTCCAGTTATTACATGACACATGGCAATACACCTGTCGCCAATTAATACATGTCGCATCTCAATGCACGAGTCGCAAATTAATACATGTCACATGTCAATGCTCTTGTCGCCAATTATTACAAGTCACATGTCAATGCACTTGTCGCCAATTATTACATGCCACATGTCAATGCCCTTGTCGCCAATTGTTACATGTTACATGTCAGTGCACATGTCTCCAATTATTACATGTCACTTGTCAATTCACCAGTCTCCAGTTATTACATGTCACATCTCAATGCACCTGTCGCCAATTATTACATGTCACATCTCAGTGCACCTGTCGCCAATTATTACATGTCACTTGTCAATGCACCTGTCTCCAGTTATCACATGTTACATCTCAATGCAGCTGTCGCCAATTATTACATGTCACATGTCAATGCACTTGTCGCCAATTATTACATGACACATGTCAATGCACCTGTCTCCACTTATTACATGACACATGTCAATGCAGTTTTCGCTAATTGCTACATGACACATGTAAAGGCCTCTGTTTCCAGTTACCACATGACACATGTCAATGCACTTGTCGCCAATTATTACATGTCACATGCCGATGCACCTGCCGCCCATTATTACATGTCACATCTCAATGCACTTGTTGCCAATTTTTAAATGTCGCATGTCAATGCACTTGTCACCAATTATTACATTACACATGTCAATGCACCTGTCGCCAATTATTACATTTAACATGTTAATGCACGTGTCGCCAATTATTACATGACACATGTCAATGCACCTGTCTGCACTTATTACATGACACATGTCAATGCAGTTGTTGCTAATTGCTACTTGACACATGTCAGTGCCTCTGTATCCAGTTATTACATGACACATGTCAATACACCTGTCGCCAATTATTACATGTCGCATCTCAATGCACGAGTCGCCAATTAATACATGTCACATGTCAATGCACTTGTCACCTATTTTTACATGACATATCTCAATGCACTTGTCGCCAATTATTACATGTCACATGTCACTGCACTTGTCGCTAATTATTACATGACACATGTCTATGCACATGTCTCCAGTTATTACATGACACATGTCAATGCACTTGTCGCCAATTTTTACATGTCACATGTCAACGCACCTGTCGCCAATTATTACATGTCACATGTCAAAGAACTTTTCGCCAATTATTACATGTCACATGTTAATGCACGTGTCGCCAATTATTACATGATACAAGTCAATGCACCTGTCTCCAGTTATTACATGATACATGTCAATGCACTTGTCGCCAATTATTACATGCCACTTGTCAATGCACTTGTCGCCTATTATTACATGACTCATCAGAATGCAATTGTCGCCCATTATTACATGTCACATGTCAATGCACTTGTCGCCTATTATTACATGACACATGTCAATGCACTGTCGCCAATTATTACATGTCTCATGTCAATACACTTGTCGCCAATTATTACATGCCACATGTCAATACACTTGTCGCCAATTATTACATGCCACATGTCAATGCACTTGTCGCCAATTTTACATGTCACATGTCAGTGCACGTATCTCCACTTATTACATGTCACATGTCAGTACACTTGTCGCCAATTATTACATGTCACATCTCAATGCACCTATCTCCAGTTATTACATGTCACATCTCAATGCACCTGTCGCCAATTATTACATGTCACATGTCAATGCACTTGTCGCCAATTATTACATGTCACATCTCAATGCACCTATCGCCAATTATTACATGTCTTACATCAATGCACCGTCTCTAGTTATTACATGTTACATGTCAATGCACTTGTTGCCAATTATTACATGACACATGTCAATGCACCTGTCTCCACTTATTACATGTCACATGTCAGTGCACATGACTCCAGTTATTACATGTCACATCTCAATGCACTTGTCGCCAATTATTACATGACACATGTCAATGCACTTGTCGCCAATTATTACACGTCTTACATCAATGCACCGTCTCTAGTTATTACATGTTACATGTCAATGCACTTGTTGCCAATTATTACATGACACATGTCAATGCACCTGTCTCCACTTATTACATGTCACATGCCAGTGCACATGACTCCAGTTATTACATGTCACATCTCAATGCACCTATCGCAAATTATTACATGTCTTACATCAATGCACCGTCTCTAGTTATTACATGTTACATGTCAATGCACTTGTTGCCAATTATTACATGACACATGTCAATGCACCTGTCTCCACTTATTACATGTCACATGTCAGTGCACATGACTCCAGTTATTACATGTCACATCTCAATGCACTTGTCGCCAATTATTACATGACACATGTCAATGCACGTGTCGCCAATTATTACATGATACATGTCAATGCACCTGTTTCCACTTATTACATGACACATGTCAATGCAGTTGTTGCTAATTGCTACATGACACATGTCAATGCCTCTGTATCGAGTAATTACATGACACATGTCAGTACACCAGTCGCCAATTATTACATGTCACATGTCAATGCACTTGTCTGCACTTATTACATGACACATGTCAATGCAGTTGTTACTAATTGCTACATGACACATGTCAATGCCTCTGTATCGAGTAATTACATGACACATGTCAGTACACCAGTCGCCAATTATTACATGTCACATGTCAATGCACTTGTCTGCACTTATTACATGACACATGTCAATGCAGTTGTTACTAATTGCTACATGACACATGTCAATGTCTCTGTGTCCAGTTATTACATGACACATGGCAATACACCTGTCGCCAATTAATACATGTCGCATCTCAATGCACGAGTCGCAAATTAATACATGTCACATGTCAATGCTCTTGTCGCCAATTATTACAAGTCACATGTCAATGCACTTGTCGCCAATTATTACATGCCACATGTCAATGCCCTTGTCGCCAATTGTTACATGTTACATGTCAGTGCACATGTCTCCAGTTATTACATGTCACATGTCAGTGCACTTGTCGCCAATTATTACATGTCACATCTCAATGCACCTGTCTCCAGTTATTACATGTCACATCTCAATGCACCTGTCGCCAATTATTACATGTCACATCTCAATGCACCTGTCGCCAATTATTACATGTCACTTGTCAATTCACCAGTCTCCAGTTATTACATGTCACATCTCAATGCACCTGTCGCCAATTATTACATGTCACATCTCAGTGCACCTGTCGCCAATTATTACATGTCACTTGTCAATGCACCTGTCTCCAGTTATCACATGTTACATCTCAATGCAGCTGTCGCCAATTATTACATGTCACATGTCAATGCACTTGTCGCCAATTATTACATGACACATGTCAATGCACCTGTCTCCACTTATTACATGACACATGTCAATGCAGTTTTCGCTAATTGCTACATGACACATGTAAAGGCCTCTGTTTCCAGTTACCACATGACACATGTCAATGCACTTGTCGCCAATTATTACATGTCACATGCCGATGCACCTGCCGCCCATTATTACATGTCACATCTCAATGCACTTGTTGCCAATTTTTAAATGTCGCATGTCAATGCACTTGTCACCAATTATTACATTACACATGTCAATGCACCTGTCGCCAATTATTACATTTAACATGTTAATGCACGTGTCGCCAATTATTACATGACACATGTCAATGCACCTGTCTGCACTTATTACATGACACATGTCAATGCAGTTGTTGCTAATTGCTACTTGACACATGTCAGTGCCTCTGTATCCAGTTATTACATGACACATGTCAATACACCTGTCGCCAATTATTACATGTCGCATCTCAATGCACGAGTCGCCAATTAATACATGTCACATGTCAATGCACTTGTCACCTATTTTTACATGACATATCTCAATGCACTTGTCGCCAATTATTACATGTCACATGTCACTGCACTTGTCGCTAATTATTACATGACACATGTCTATGCACATGTCTCCAGTTATTACATGACACATGTCAATGCACTTGTCGCCAATTTTTACATGTCACATGTCAACGCACCTGTCGCCAATTATTACATGTCACATGTCAAAGAACTTTTCGCCAATTATTACATGTCACATGTTAATGCACGTGTCGCCAATTATTACATGATACAAGTCAATGCACCTGTCTCCAGTTATTACATGATACATGTCAATGCACTTGTCGCCAATTATTACATGCCACTTGTCAATGCACTTGTCGCCTATTATTACATGACTCATCAGAATGCAATTGTCGCCCATTATTACATGTCACATGTCAATGCACTTGTCGCCTATTATTACATGACACATGTCAATGCACTGTCGCCAATTATTACATGTCTCATGTCAATACACTTGTCGCCAATTATTACATGTCACATGTCAGTGCACATGACTCCAGTTATTACATGTCACATGTCAATGCACTTGTCACCTATTTTTACATGACACATCTCAATGCACTTGTCGGCAATTATTACAAGTCACATGTCATTGCACTTGTCGCCAATTATTACATGCCACATGTCAATTCACTTGTTGCCAATTATTACATGTTACATGTCAGTGCACATGTCTCCAGTTATTACATATCACATGTCAGTGCACTTGTCGCCAATTATTACATGTCACATCTCAATGCACCTGTCTCCAGTTATTACATGTCACATCTCAATGCACTTGTCGCCAATTATTGCATGCCACATGTCAATGCACTTGTCGCCTATTATTACATGACTCATCTGAATGCAATTGTCGCCCATTATTACATGTCACATGCCAATGCACTTGTCGCCAATTATTACATGACACATGTAAATGCACTTGTCGCCAATTATTACACGTCACATGTCAATACACTTGTCGCCAATTATTACATGCCACATGTCAATGCACTTGTCGCCAATTGTACATGTCACATGTCAGTGCACATATCTCCACTTATTACATGTCACATGTCAGTGCACTTGTCGCCAATTATTACATGTCACATCTCAATGCACCTGTCTCCAGTTATCACATGTCACATCTCAATGCACCTGTCGCCAATTATTACATGTCACATATCAATGCACTTGTCGCCAATTATTACATGTCACATGTCAGTGCACATGACTCCAGTTATTACATGTCACATGTCAATGCACTTGTCGCCAATTATTACATGTCACATCTCAATGCACCTGTCTCCAGTTATTACATGTCACATCTCAATGCACCTGTCGCCAATTATTACATGTCACATGTCAATGCACTTGTCGCCAATTATTACATGTCACATGTCAGTGCACATGACTCCAGTTATTACATGTCACATGTCAATGCACTTGTCACCTATTTTTACATGACACATCTCAATGCACTTCTCGGCAATTATTACAAGTCACATGTCATTGCACTTGTCGCCAATTATTACATGCCACATGTCAATGCACTTGTCGCCAATTATTACATGTCACATGTCAGTGCACATGACTCCAGTTATTACATGTCACATGTCAATGCACTTGTCACCTATTTTTACATGACACATCTCAATGCACTTCTCGGCAATTATTACAAGTCACATGTCATTGCACTTGTCGCCAATTATTACATGTCACATGTCAGTGCACTTGTCGCCAATTATTACATGTCACATCTCAATGCACCTGTCTCCAGTTATTACATGTCACATCTCAATGCACTTGTCGCCAATTATTACATGCCACATGTCAATGCACTTGTCGCCTATTATTACATGACTCATCTGAATGCAATTGTCGCCAATTATTACACGTCACATGTCAATACACTTGTCGCCAATTATTACATGCCACATGTCAATGCACTTGTCGCCAATTTTACATGTCACATGTCAGTGCACATATCTCCACTTATTACATGTCACATGTCAGTACACTTGTCGCCAATTATTACATGTCACATATCAATGCACCTATCTCCAGTTATTACATGTCACATCTCAATGCACCTGTCGCCAATTATTACATGTCACATGTCAGTGCACATGACTCCAGTTATTACATGTCACATCTCAATGCACTTGTCGCCAATTATTACATGACACATGCCAATGCACTTGTCGCCAATTATTACACGTCTTACATCAATGCACCGTCTCTAGTTATTACATGTTACATGTCAATGCACTTGTTGCCAATTATTACATGACACATGTCAATGCACCTGTCTCCACTTATTACATGTCACATGTCAGTGCACATGACTCCAGTTATTACATGTCACATCTCAATGCACCTATCGCCAATTATTACATGTCTTACATCAATGCACCGTCTCTAGTTATTACATGTTACATGTCAATGCACTTGTTGCCAATTATTACATGACACATGTCAATGCACCTGTCTCCACTTATTACATGTCACATGTCAGTGCACATGACTCCAGTTATTACATGTCACATCTCAATGCACTTGTCGCCAATTATTACATGACACATGTCAATGCACGTGTCGCCAATTATTACATGATACATGTCAATGCACCTGTCTCCACTTATTACATGACACATGTCAATGCAGTTGTTGCTAATTGCTACATGACACATGTCAATGCCTCTGTATCGAGTAATTACATGACACATGTCAGTACACCAGTCGCCAATTATTACATGTCACATGTCAATGCACTTGTCTGCACTTATTACATGACACATGTCAATGCAGTTGTTACTAATTGCTACATGACACAAGTCAATGTCTCTGTGTCCAGTTATTACATGACACATGTCAATACACCTGTCGCCAATTAATACATGTCGCATCTCAATGCACGAGTCGCAAATTAATACATGTCACATGTCAATGCACTTGTCGCCAATTATTACAAGTCACATGTCTATGCACTTGTCGCCAATTATTACATGCCACATGTCAATGCCCTTGTCGCCAATTATTACATGTTACATGTCAGTGCACATGTCTCCAGTTATTACATGTCACATGTCAGTGCACTTGTCGCCAATTATTACATGTCACATCTCAATGCACCTGTCTCCAGTTATTACATGTCACATCTCAATGCACCTGTCACCAATTATTACATGTCACATCTCAATGCACCTGTCGCCAATTATTACATGTCACTTGTCAATGCACCAGTCTCCAGTTATTACATGTCACATCTCAATGCACCTGTCGCCAATTATTACATGTCACATCTCAGTGCACCTGTCGCCAATTATTACATGTCACTTGTCAATGCACCTGTCTCCAGTTATTACATGTTACATCTCAGTGCAGCTGTCGCCAATTATTACATGTCACATGTCAATGCACTTGTCGCCAATTATTACATGACACATGTCAATGCACCTGTCTCCACTTATTACATGACACATGTCAATGCAGTTTTCCCTAATTGCTACATGACACATGTAAAGGCCTCTGTTTCCAGTTACCACATGACACATGTCAATGCACTTGTCGCCAATTATTACATGTCACATGCCGATGCACCTGCCGCCCATTATTACATGTCACATCTCAATGCACTTGTTGCCAATTTTTACATGTCGCATGTCAATGCACTTGTCACCAATTATTACATTACACATGTCAATGCACCTGTCGCCAATTATTACATTTAACATGTTAATGCACGTGTCGCCAATTATTACATGACACATGTCAATGCACCTGTCTGCACTTATTACATGACACATGTCAATGCAGTTGTTGCTAATTGCTACTTGACACATGTCAGTGCCTCTGTATCCAGTTATTACATGACACATGTCAATACACCTGTCGCCAATTATTACATGTCGCATCTCAATGCACGAGTCGCCAATTAATACATGTCACATGTCAATGCACTTGTCACCTATTTTTACATGACATATCTCAATGCACTTGTCGCCAATTATTACATGTCACATGTCACTGCACTTGTCGCTAATTATTACATGACACATGTCTATGCACATGTCTCCAGTTATTACATGACACATGTCAATGCACTTGTCGCCAATTTTTACATGTCACATGTCAATGCACCTGTCGCCAATTATTACATGTCACATGTCAAAGAACTTTTCGCCAATTATTACATGTCACATGTTAATGCACGTGTCGCCAATTATTACATGATACAAGTCAATGCACCTGTCTCCAGTTATTACATGATACATGTCAATGCACTTGTCGCCAATTATTACATGCCACATGTCAATGCACTTGTCGCCTATTATTACATGACTCATCAGAATGCAATTGTCGCCCATTATTACATGTCACATGTCAATGGACTTGTCGCCTATTATTACATGACACATGTCAATGCACTGTCGCCAATTATTACATGTCTCATGTCAATACACTTGTCGCCAATTATTACATGTCACATGTCAGTGCACATGACTCCAGTTATTACATGTCACATGTCAATGCACTTGTCACCTATTTTTACATGACACATCTCAATGCACTTGTCGGCAATTATTACAAGTCACATGTCATTGCACTTGTCGCCAATTATTACATGCCACATGTCAATTCACTTGTTGCCAATTATTACATGTTACATGTCAGTGCACATGTCTCCAGTTATTACATATCACATGTCAGTGCACTTGTCGCCAATTATTACATGTCACATCTCAATGCACCTGTCTCCAGTTATTACATGTCACATCTCAATGCACTTGTCGCCAATTATTGCATGCCACATGTCAATGCACTTGTCGCCTATTATTACATGACTCATCTGAATGCAATTGTCGCCCATTATTACATGTCACATGCCAATGCACTTGTCGCCAATTATTACATGACACATGTCAATGCACTTGTCGCCAATTATTACACGTCACATGTCAATACACTTGTCGCCAATTATTACATGCCACATGTCAATGCACTTGTCGCCAATTGTACATGTCACATGTCAGTGCACATATCTCCACTTATTACATGTCACATGTCAGTGCACTTGTCGCCAATTATTACATGTCACATCTCAATGCACCTGTCTCCAGTTATCACATGTCACATGTCAGTGCACCTGTCGCCAATTATTACATGTCACATATCAATGCACTTGTCGCCAATTATTACATGTCACATGTCAGTGCACATGACTCCAGTTATTACATGTCACATGTCAATGCACTTGTCGCCAATTATTACATGACACATGTCAATGCACTTGTCGCCAATTATTACACGTCACATGTCAATACAATTGTCGCCAATTATTACATGCCACATGTCAATGCACTTGTGGCCAATTTTACATGTCACATGTCAGTGTACATATCTCCACTTATTACATGTCACATGTCAGTGCACTTGTCGCCAATTATTACATGTCACATCTCAATGCACCTGTCTCCAGTTATTACATGTCACATCTCAATGCACCTGTCGCCAATTATTACATGTCACATGTCAATGCACTTGTCGCCAATTATTACATGTCACATGTCAGTGCACATGACTCCAGTTATTACATGTCACATGTCAATGCACTTGTCACCTATTTTTACATGACACATCTCAATGCACTTCTCGGCAATTATTACAAGTCACATGTCATTGCACTTGTCGCCAATTATTACATGCCACATGTCAATGCACTTGTCGCCTATTATTACATGACTCATCTGAATGCAATTGTCGCCAATTATTACACGTCACATGTCAATACACTTGTCGCCAATTATTACATGCCACATGTCAATGCACTTGTCGCCAATTTTACATGTCACATGTCAGTGCACATATCTCCACTTATTACATGTCACATGTCAGTACACTTGTCGCCAATTATTACATGTCACATATCAATGCACCTATCTCCAGTTATTACATGTCACATCTCAATGCACCTGTCGCCAATTATTACATGTCACATGTCAGTGCACATGACTCCAGTTATTACATGTCACATCTCAATGCACTTGTCGCCAATTATTACATGACACATGCCAATGCACTTGTCGCCAATTATTACACGTCTTACATCAATGCACCGTCTCTAGTTATTACATGTTACATGTCAATGCACTTGTTGCCAATTATTACATGACACATGTCAATGCACCTGTCTCCACTTATTACATGTCACATGTCAGTGCACATGACTCCAGTTATTACATGTCACATCTCAATGCACCTATCGCCAATTATTACATGTCTTACATCAATGCACCGTCTCTAGTTATTACATGTTACATGTCAATGCACTTGTTGCCAATTATTACATGACACATGTCAATGCACCTGTCTCCACTTATTACATGTCACATGTCAGTGCACATGACTCCAGTTATTACATGTCACATCTCAATGCACTTGTCGCCAATTATTACATGACACATGTCAATGCACGTGTCGCCAATTATTACATGATACATGTCAATGCACCTGTCTCCACTTATTACATGACACATGTCAATGCAGTTGTTGCTAATTGCTACATGACACATGTCAATGCCTCTGTATCGAGTAATTACATGACACATGTCAGTACACCAGTCGCCAATTATTACATGTCACATGTCAATGCACTTGTCTGCACTTATTACATGACACATGTCAATGCAGTTGTTACTAATTGCTACATGACACAAGTCAATGTCTCTGTGTCCAGTTATTACATGACACATGTCAATACACCTGTCGCCAATTAATACATGTCGCATCTCAATGCACGAGTCGCAAATTAATACATGTCACATGTCAATGCACTTGTCGCCAATTATTACAAGTCACATGTCTATGCACTTGTCGCCAATTATTACATGCCACATGTCAATGCCCTTGTCGCCAATTATTACATGTTACATGTCAGTGCACATGTCTCCAGTTATTACATGTCACATGTCAGTGCACTTGTCGCCAATTATTACATGTCACATCTCAATGCACCTGTCTCCAGTTATTACATGTCACATCTCAATGCACCTGTCACCAATTATTACATGTCACATCTCAATGCACCTGTCGCCAATTATTACATGTCACTTGTCAATGCACCAGTCTCCAGTTATTACATGTCACATCTCAATGCACCTGTCGCCAATTATTACATGTCACATCTCAGTGCACCTGTCGCCAATTATTACATGTCACTTGTCAATGCACCTGTCTCCAGTTATTACATGTTACATCTCAGTGCAGCTGTCGCCAATTATTACATGTCACATGTCAATGCACTTGTCGCCAATTATTACATCATGACACATGTCAATGCACCTGTCTCCACTTATTACATGACACATGTCAATGCAGTTTTCCCTAATTGCTACATGACACATGTAAAGGCCTCTGTTTCCAGTTACCACATGACACATGTCAATGCACTTGTCGCCAATTATTACATGTCACATGCCGATGCACCTGCCGCCCATTATTACATGTCACATCTCAATGCACTTGTTGCCAATTTTTACATGTCGCATGTCAATGCACTTGTCACCAATTATTACATTACACATGTCAATGCACCTGTCGCCAATTATTACATTTAACATGTTAATGCACGTGTCGCCAATTATTACATGACACATGTCAATGCACCTGTCTGCACTTATTACATGACACATGTCAATGCAGTTGTTGCTAATTGCTACTTGACACATGTCAGTGCCTCTGTATCCAGTTATTACATGACACATGTCAATACACCTGTCGCCAATTATTACATGTCGCATCTCAATGCACGAGTCGCCAATTAATACATGTCACATGTCAATGCACTTGTCACCTATTTTTACATGACATATCTCAATGCACTTGTCGCCAATTATTACATGTCACATGTCACTGCACTTGTCGCTAATTATTACATGACACATGTCTATGCACATGTCTCCAGTTATTACATGACACATGTCAATGCACTTGTCGCCAATTTTTACATGTCACATGTCAATGCACCTGTCGCCAATTATTACATGTCACATGTCAAAGAACTTTTCGCCAATTATTACATGTCACATGTTAATGCACGTGTCGCCAATTATTACATGATACAAGTCAATGCACCTGTCTCCAGTTATTACATGATACATGTCAATGCACTTGTCGCCAATTATTACATGCCACATGTCAATGCACTTGTCGCCTATTATTACATGACTCATCAGAATGCAATTGTCGCCCATTATTACATGTCACATGTCAAT
The DNA here is from genome assembly GCF_978046115.1 of Saccoglossus kowalevskii. Taxonomy (NCBI): domain Eukaryota; kingdom Metazoa; phylum Hemichordata; class Enteropneusta; family Harrimaniidae; genus Saccoglossus; species Saccoglossus kowalevskii. Next base: position 1,468,925 of record NC_140647.1, on the reverse strand, counting down.
GGACTTGTCGCCTATTATTACATGACACATGTCAATGCACTGTCGCCAATTATTACATGTCTCATGTCAATACACTTGTCGCCAATTATTACATGTCACATGTCAGTGCACATGACTCCAGTTATTACATGTCACATGTCAATGCACTTGTCACCTATTTTTACATGACACATCTCAATGCACTTGTCGGCAATTATTACAAGTCACATGTCATTGCACTTGTCGCCAATTATTACATGCCACATGTCAATTCACTTGTTGCCAATTATTACATGTTACATGTCAGTGCACATGTCTCCAGTTATTACATATCACATGTCAGTGCACTTGTCGCCAATTATTACATGTCACATCTCAATGCACCTCTCTCCAGTTATTACATGTCACATCTCAATGCACTTGTCGCCAATTATTGCATGCCACATGTCAATGCACTTGTCGCCTATTATTACATGACTCATCTGAATGCAATTGTCGCCCATTATTACATGTCACATGCCAATGCACTTGTCGCCAATTATTACATGACACATGTCAATGCACTTGTCGCCAATTATTACACGTCACATGTCAATACACTTGTCGCCAATTATTACATGCCACATGTCAATGCACTTGTCGCCAATTGTACATGTCACATGTCAGTGCACATATCTCCACTTATTACATGTCACATGTCAGTGCACTTGTCGCCAATTATTACATGTCACATCTCAATGCACCTGTCTCCAGTTATCACATGTCACATGTCAGTGCACCTGTCGCCAATTATTACATGTCACATATCAATGCACTTGTCGCCAATTATTACATGTCACATGTCAGTGCACATGACTCCAGTTATTACATGTCACATGTCAATGCACTTGTCGCCAATTATTACATGACACATGTCAATGCACTTGTCGCCAATTATTACACGTCACATGTCAATACAATTGTCGCCAATTATTACATGCCACATGTCAATGCACTTGTGGCCAATTTTACATGTCACATGTCAGTGTACATATCTCCACTTATTACATGTCACATGTCAGTGCACTTGTCGCCAATTATTACATGTCACATCTCAATGCACCTGTCTCCAGTTATTACATGTCACATCTCAATGCACCTGTCGCCAATTATTACATGTCACATGTCAATGCACTTGTCGCCAATTATTACATGTCACATGTCAGTGCACATGACTCCAGTTATTACATGTCACATGTCAATGCACTTGTCACCTATTTTTACATGACACATCTCAATGCACTTCTCGGCAATTATTACAAGTCACATGTCATTGCACTTGTCGCCAATTATTACATGCCACATGTCAATTCACTTGTCGCCAATTATTACATGTTACATGTCAGTGCACATGTCTCCAGTTATTACATGTCACATGTCAGTGCACTTGTCGCCAATTATTACATGTCACATCTCAATGCACCTGTCTCCAGTTATTACATGTCACATCTCAATGCACTTGTCGCCAATTATTACATGCCACATGTCAATGCACTTGTCGCCTATTATTACATGACTCATCTGAATGCAATTGTCGCCAATTATTACACGTCACATGTCAATACACTTGTCGCCAATTATTACATGCCACATGTCAATGCACTTGTCGCCAATTTTACATGTCACATGTCAGTGCACATATCTCCACTTATTACATGTCACATGTCAGTACACTTGTCGCCAATTATTACATGTCACATCTCAATGCACCTATCTCCAGTTATTACATGTCACATCTCAATGCACCTGTCGCCAATTATTACATGTCACATGTCAATGCACTTGTCGCCAATTATTACATGTCACATCTCAATGCACCTATCGCCAATTATTACATGTCTTACATCAATGCACCGTCTCTAGTTATTACATGTTACATGTCAATGCACTTGTTGCCAATTATTACATGACACATGTCAATGCACCTGTCTCCACTTATTACATGTCACATGTCAGTGCACATGACTCCAGTTATTACATGTCACATCTCAATGCACTTGTCGCCAATTATTACATGACACATGTCAATGCACTTGTCGCCAATTATTACACGTCACATGTCAATACAATTGTCGCCAATTATTACATGCCACATGTCAATGCACTTGTCGCCAATTTTACATGCCACATGTCAGTGTACATATCTCCACTTATTACATGTCACATGTCAGTGCACTTGTCGCCAATTATTACATGTCACATCTCAATGCACCTGTCTCCAGTTATTACATGTCACATCTCAATGCACCTGTCGCCAATTATTACATGTCACATGTCAATGCACTTGTCGCCAATTAGTACATGTCACATGTCAGTGCACATGACTCCAGTTATTACATGTCACATGTCAATGCACTTGTCACCTATTTTTACATGACACATCTCAATGCACTTCTCGGCAATTATTACAAGTCACATGTCATTGCACTTGTCGCCAATTATTACATGCCACATGTCAATTCACTTGTCGCCAATTATTACATGTTACATGTCAGTGCACATGTCTCCCGTTATTACATGTCACATGTCAGTGCACTTGTCGCCAATTATTACATGTCACATCTCAATGCACCTGTCTCCAGTTATTACATGTCACATCTCAATGCACTTGTCGCCAATTATTACATGCCACATGTCAATGCACTTGTCGCCTATTATTACATGTCACATCTCAATGCACCTGTCGCAAATTATTACATGTCACATGTCAATGCACTTGTCGCCAATTACTACATGTCACATCTCAATGCACCTATCGCCAATTATTACATGTCTTACATCAATGTACCGTCTCTAGTTATTACATGTTACATGTCAATGCACTTGTTGCCAATTATTACATGACACATGTCAATGCACCTGTCTCCACTTATTACATGACACATGTCAATGCACTTGTCGCCAATTATTACATGTCACATGTCAATGCACCTGTCGCCAATTATTACATGTCACATCTCAATGCACCTGTCTCCAGTTATTACATGTCACATCTCAATGCAGCTGTCGCCAATTATTACATGTCACATGTCAATGCACTTGTCGCCAATTATTACATGTCACATCTCAATGCACCTGTCTCCAGTTATTACATGTCACATCTCAATGCACCTGTCGCCAATTATTACATGTCACATGTCAATGTACTTGTCGCCAATTATTACATGTCACATCTCAATGCACCTATCGCCAATTATTACATGTCTTACATCCATGCACCGTTTCTAGTTATTACATGTTACATGTCAATGCACTTGTTGCCAATTATTACATGTCACATGTCAATGCACCTGTCGCCAATTATTACATGTCACATCTCAATGCACCTGTCTCCAGTTATTACATGTTACATCTCAATGCAGCTGTCGCCAATTATTACATGTCACATGTCAATGCACTTGTCGCCAATTATTACATGTCACATGTCAATGCACCTGTCGCCAATTATTACATGTCACATCTCAATGCACCTGTCTCCAGTTATTACATGTTACATCTCAATGCAGCTGTCGCCAATTATTACATGTCACATGTCAATGCACTTGTCGCCAATTATTACATGACACATGTCAATGCACCTGTCTCCACTTATTACATGACACATGTCAATGCAGTTGTCGCTATTTGCTACATGACTCATGGAAATGCCTCTGTTTCCAGTTATCACATGACACATGTCAATGAACTTGTCGCCAATTATTACATGTCACATGTCGATGCACCTGCCGCCAATTATTACATGTCACATCTCAATGCACTTGATGCCAATTTTTACATGTCGCATGTCAATGCACTTGTCGCCAATTATTACATTACACATGTCAATGCACCTGTCGCCAATTATTACATGTCACATGTTAATGCACGTGTCGCCAATTATTACATGACACATGTCAATGCACCTGTCTCCACTTATTACATGACACATGTCAATGCAGTTGTTGCTAATTGCTACATGACACATGTCAATGCCTCTGTATCCAGTTATTACATGACACATGTCCATGCACCTGTCGCCTATTATTACATGACACATCTGAATGCACTTGTCGCCAATTAATACATGTCACATGTCAATGCACTTGCCACCTATTTTTACATGACACATCTCAATGCACTTGTCGCCAATTATTACATGTCACATGTCACTGCACTTGCAGCCAATTATTACATGACACATGGCTATGCACATGTCTCCAGTTATTACATGACACATGTCAATGCAGTTGTCGCTAATTGTTACATGACACATGTCAATGCCTCTGTCTCCAGTTATTACATGAGACATGTCAATGCACTTGTCGCCAATTATTACATGACACATGTCAATGAACTTGTCGCCAATTATTACATGTCACATGTCGATGCACCTGCCGCCAATTATTACATGTCACATCTCAATGCACTTGATGCCAATTTTTACATGTCGCATGTCAATGCACTTGTCGCCAATTATTACATTACACATGTCAATGCACCTGTCGCCAATTATTACATGTCACATGTTAATGCACGTGTCGCCAATTATTACATGACACATGTCAACGCACCTGTCTGCACTTATTACATGACACATGTCAATGCAGTTGCGGCTACTTGCTACTTGACACATGTCAATGCCTCTGTATCCAGTTATTACATGATACATGTCAATACACCTGTCGCCAATTATTACATGTCACATCTCAATGCACCTGTCGCCAATTATTACATGTCACATGTCAATGTACTTGTCGCCAATTATTACATGTCACATCTCAATGCACCTATCGCCAATTATTACATGTCTTACATCAATGCACCGTCTCTAGTTATTACATGTTACATGTCAATGCACTTGTTGCCAATTATTACATGACACATGTCAATGCACCTGTCTCCACTTATTACGTGACACATGTCAATGCACTTGTCGCCAATTATTACATGTCACATGTCAATGCACCTGTCGCCAATTATTACATGTCACATCTCAATGCACCTGTCTCCAGTTATTACATGTTACATCTCAATGCAGCTGTCGCCAATTATTACATGTCACATGTCAATGCACTTGTCGCCAATTATTACATGACACATGTCAATGCACCTGTCTCCACTTATTACATGACACATGTCAATGCAGTTGTCGCTATTTGCTACATGACTCATGGAAATGCCTCTGTTTCCAGATATCACATGACACATGTCAATGCACTTGTCGCCAATTATTACATGTCACATGTCGATGCACCTGCCGCCAATTATTACATGTCACATCTCAATGCACTTGTTGCCAATTTTTACATGTCGCATGTCAATGCACTTGTCACCAATTATTACATTACACATGTCAATGCACCTGTCGCCAATTATTACATTTAACATGTTAATTCACGTGTCGCCAATTATTACATGACACATGTCAATGCACCTGTCTGCACTTATTACATGACACATGTCAATGCAGTTGTTGCTAATTGCTACTTGACACATGTCAGTGCCTCTGTATCCAGTTATTACATGACACATGTCAATACACCTGTCGCCAATTATTACATGTCGCATCTCAATGCACGAGTCGCCAATTAATACATGTCACATGTCAATGCCCTTGTCACCTATTTTTACATGACATATCTCAATGCACTTGTCGCCAATTATTACATGTCACATGTCACTGCACTTGTCGCTAATTATTACATGACACATGTCTATGCACATGTCTCCAGTTATTACATGACAAATGTCAATGCACTTGTCGCCAATTATTACATGTCCCATGTCAATGCACTTTTCGCAAATTATTACATGACACATGTCAATGCACTTGTCTCCAATTTTTACATGTCACATGGCAATGCACCTGTCGCCAATTATTACATGTCACATGTAAAAGAACTTATCGCCAATTATTACATGTCACATGTTAATGCACGTGTCGCCAATTATTACATGATACATGTCAATGCACCTGTCTCCAGTTATTACATGACACATGTCAGTGCACTTGTCGCCAATTATTACATGCCACATGTCAATGCACTTGTCGCCAATTATTACACGTCACATGTCAATACACTTGTCGCCAATTATTACATGCCACAAGTCAATGCACTTGTCGCCAATTATTACATGCCACATGTCAATGCACTTGTCGCCAATTTTACATGTCACATGTCAGTGCACATATCTCCACTTATTACATGTCACATGTCAGTGCACTTGTCGCCAATTATTACATGTCACATCTCAATGCACCTGTCGCCAATTATTTCATGTCACATGTCAATGCACTTGTCGCCATTTATTACATGTCACATCTCAATGCACCTATCGCCAATTATTACATGTCTTACATCAATGAACCGTCTCTAGTTATTACATGTTACATGTCAATGCACTTGTTGCCAATTATTACATGTCGCATCTCAATGCACGAGTCGCCAATTAATACATGTCACATGTCAATGCACTTGTCACCTATTTTTACATGACACATCTCAATGCACTTGTCGCCAATTATTACATGTCACATGTCACTGCACTTGTCGCTAATTATTACATGACACATGTCTATGCACATGTCTCCAGTTATTACATGACACATGTCAATGCACTTGTCGCCAATTATTACATGTCACATGTCAATGCACTTTTCGCAAATTATTACATGATACATGTCAATGCACCTGTCTCCACTTATTACATGACACATGTCAATGCAGTTGTTGCTAATTGCTACATGACACATGTCAATGCCTCTGTATCGAGTAATTACATGACACATGTCAGTACACCAGTCGCCAATTATTACATGTCACATGTCAATGCACTTGTCTGCACTTATTACATGACACATGTCAATGCAGTTGTTACTAATTGCTACATGACACATGTCAATGTCTCTGTGTCCAGTTATTACATGACACATGTCAATACACCTGTCGCCAATTAATACATGTCGCATCTCAATGCACGAGTCGCCAATTAATACATGTCACATGTCAATGCACTTGTCGCCAATTATTACAAGTCACATGTCAATGCACTTGTCGCCAGTTATTACATGCCACATGTCAATGCCCTTGTCGCCAATTATTACATGTTACATGTCAGTGCACATGTCTCCAGTTATTACATGTCACATGTCAGTGCACTTGTCGCCAATTATTACATGTCACATCTCAATGCACCTGTCTCCAGTTATTACATGTCACATCTCAATGCACCTGTCGCCAATTATTACATGTCACATCTCAATGCACCTGTCGCCAATTATTACATGTCACTTGTCAATGCACCAGTCTCCAGTTATTACATGTTACATCTCAATGCAGCTGTCGCCAATTATTACATGTTACATCTCAATGCAGCTGTCGCCAATTATTACATGTCACACGTCAATGCACTTGTCGCCAATTATTACATGACACATGTCAATGCACCTGTCTCCACTTATTACATGACACATGTCAATGCAGTTTTCGCTAATTGCTACATGACTCATGTAAAGGCCTCTGTTTCCATTTATCACATGACACATGTCAATGCACTTGTCGCCAATTATTACATGTCACATGTCGATGCACCTGCCGCCCATTATTACATGTCACATCTCAATGCACTTGTTGCCAATTTTTACACGTCGCATGTCAATGCACTTGTCACCAATTATTACATTACACATGTCAATGCACCTGTCGCCAATTATTACATTTAACATGTTAATGCACGTGTCGCCGATTATTACATGACACATGTCAATGCACCTGTCGCCAATTATTACATGTCACATCTCAATGCACCTGTCGCCAATTATTACATGTCACTTGTCAATGCACCAGTCTCCAGTTATTACATGTCACATCTCAATGCACCTGTCGCCAATTATTACATGTCACATCTCAGTGCACCTGTCGCCAATTATTACATGTCACTTGTCAATGCACCTGTCTCCAGTTATTACATGTTACATCTCAATGCAGCTGTCGCCAATTATTACATGTCACATGTCAATGCACTTTTCGCCAATTATTACATGACACATGTCAATGCACCTGTCTCCACTTATTACATGACACATGTCAATGCAGTTTTCGCTAATTGCTACATGACACATGTAAAGGCCTCTGTTTCCAGTTATCACATGACACATGTCAATGCACTTGTCACCAATTATTACATGTCACATGTCGATGCACCTGCCGCCCATTATTACATGTCACATCTCAATGCACTTGTTGCCAATTTTTACATGTCGCATGTCAATGCACTTGTCACCAATTATTACATTACACATGTCAATGCACCTGTCGCCAATTATTACATTTAACATGTTAATTCACGTGTCGCCAATTATTACATGACACATGTCAATGCACCTGTCTGCACTTATTACATGACACATGTCAATGCAGTTGTTGCTAATTGCTACTTGACACATGTCAGTGCCTCTGTATCCAGTTATTACATGACACATGTCAATACACCTGTCGCCAATTATTACATGTCGCATCTCAATGCACGAGTCGCCAATTAATACATGTCACATGTCAATGCACTTGTCACCTATTTTTACATGACATATCTCAATGCACTTGTCGCCAATTATTACATGTCACATGTCACTGCACTTGTCGCTAATTATTACATGACACATGTCTATGCACATGTCTCCAGTTATTACATGACACATGTCAATGCACTTGTCGCCAATTTTTACATGTCACATGTCAATGCACCTGTCGCCAATTATTACATGTCACATGTCAAAGAACTTTTCGCCAATTATTACATGTCACATGCTAATGCACGTGTCGCCAATTATTACATGATACAAGTCAATGCACCTGTCTCCAGTTATTACATGACACATGTCAGTGCACTTGTCGCCAATTATTACATGCCACATGTCAATGCACTTGTCGCCCATTATTACATGTCACATGTCAATGCACTTGTCGCCAATTATTACATGACACATGTCAATGCACTTGTCGCCAATTATTACATGTTTCATGTCAATACACTTGTCGCCAATTATTACATGTCACATGTCAGTGCACATGACTCCAGTTATTACATGTCACATGTCAATGCACTTGTCACCTATTTTTACATGACACATCTCAATGCACTTGTCGGCAATTATTACAAGTCACATGTCATTGCACTTGTCGCCAATTATTACATGCCACATGTCAATTCACTTGTTGCCAATTATTACGTGTTACATGTCAGTGCACATGTCTCCATTTATTACATATCACATGTCAGTGCACTTGTCGCCAATTATTACATGTCACATCTCAATGCACCTGTCTCCAGTTATTACATGTCACATCTCAATGCACTTGTCGCCAATTATTACATGCCACATGTCAATGCACTTGTCGCCTATTATTACATGACTCATCTGAATGCAATTGTCGCCCATTATTACATGTCACATGTCAATGCACTTGTCGCCAATTATTACATGACACATGTCAATGCACTTGTCGCCAATTATTACACGTCACATGTCAATACACTTGTCGCCAATTATTACATGCCACATGTCAATGCACTTGTCGCCAATTTTACATGTCACATGTCAGTGCACATATCTCCACTTATTACATGTCACATGTCAGTGCACTTGTCGCCAATTATTACATGTCACATCTCAATGCACCTGTCTCCAGTTATTACATGTCACATCTCAATACACCTGTCGCCAATTATTACATGTCACATGTCAATGCACTTGTCGCCAATTATTACATGTCACTTGTCAGTGCACATGACTCCAGTTATTACATGTCACATGTCAATGCACTTGTCGCCAATTATTACATGACACATGTCAATGCACTTGTCGCCAATTATTACACGTCACATGTCAATACAATTGTCGCCAATTATTACATGCCACATGTCAATGTACTTGTCGCCAATTTTACATGTCACATGTCAGTGCACATATCTCCACTTATTACATGTCACATGTCAGTGCACTTGTCGCCAATTATTACATGTCACATCTCAATGCACCTGTCTCCAGTTATTACATGTCACATCTCAATGCACCTGTCGCCAGTTATTACATGTCACATGTCAATGCACTTGTCACCTATTGTTACGTGACACATCTCAATGCACTTGTCGGCAATTATTACAAGTCACATGTCATTGCACTTGTCGCCAATTATTACATGCCACACGTCAATTCACTTGTCGCCAATTATTACATGTTACAAGTCAGTGCACATGTCTCCAGTTATTACATGTCACATGTCAGTGCACTTGTCGCCAATTATTACATGTCACATCTCAATTCACCTGTCTCCAGTTATTACATGTCACATCTCAATGCACTTGTCGCCAATTATTACATGCCACATGTCAATGCACTTGTCGCCTATTATTACATGACTCATCTGAATGCAATTGTCGCCAATTATTACACATCACATGTCAATACACTTGTCGCCAATTGTTACATGCCACATGTCAATGCACTTGTCGCCAATTTTACATGTCACATGTCAGTGCACATATCTCCACTTATTACATGTCACATGTCAGTACACTTGTCGCCAATTATTACATGTCACATCTCAATGCACCTGTCTCCAGTTATTACATGTCACATCTCAATGCACCTGTCGCCAATTATTACATGTCACATGTCAATGCACTTGTCGCCAATTATTACATGTCACATCTCAATGCACCTATCGCCAATTATTACATGTCTTACATCAATGCACCGTCTCTAGTTATTACATGTTACATGTCAATGCACTTGTTGCCAATTATTACATGACACATGTCAATGCACCTGTCTCCACTTATTACATGTCACATGTCAGTGCACTTGTCGCCAATTATTACATGTCACATCTCAATGCACCTGTCTCCAGTTATTACATGTCACATCTCAATGCACCTGTCGCAAATTATTACATGTCACATGTCAATTCACTTGTCGCCAATTATTACATGTCACATCTCAATGCACCTATCGCCAATTATTACATGTCTTACATCAATGCACCGTCTCCACTTATTACATGACACATGTCAATGCACTTGTCGCCAATTATTACATGTCACATGTCAATGCACCTGTCGCCAATTATTACATGTCACATCTCAATGCACCTGTCTCCAGTTATTACATGTCACATCTCAATGCACCTGTCGCCAATTATTACATGTCACATCTCAGTGCACCTGTCGCCAATTATTACATGTCACTTGTCAATGCACCTGTCTCCAGTTATTACATGTTACATCTCAATGCAGCTGTCGCCAATTATTACATGTCACATGTCAATGCACTTGTCGCCAATTATTACATGTCACATCTCAATGCACCTGTCTCCAGTTATTACATGTCACATCTCAATGCACCTGTCGCCAATTATTACATGTCACATGTCAATGTACTTGCCGCCAATTATTACATGTCACATCTCAATGCACCTATCGCCAATTATTACATGTCTTACATCAATGCACCGTCTCTAGTTATTACATGTTACATGTCAATGCACTTGTTGCCAATTATTACATGACACATGTCAATGCACATGTCTCCACTTATTACGTGACACATGTCAATGCACTTGTCGCCAATTATTACATGTCACATGTCAATGCACCTGTCGCCAATTATTACATGTCACATCTCAATGCACCTGTCTCCAGTTATTACATGTTACATCTCAATGCAGCTGTCGACTATTATTACATGTCACATGTCAATGCACTTGTCGCCAATTATTACATGACACATGTCAATCACCTGTCTCCACTTATTACATGACACATGTCAATGCAGTTGTCGCTATTTGCTACATGACTCATGGAAATGCCTCTGTTTCCAGTTATCACATGACACATGTCAATGAACTTGTCGCCAATTATTACACATCACATGTCAATACACTTGTCGCCAATTGTTACATGCCACATGTCAATGCACTTGTCGCCAATTTTACATGTCACATGTCAGTGCACATATCTCCACTTATTACATGTCACATGTCAGTACACTTGTCGCCAATTATTACATGTCACATCTCAATGCACCTGTCTCCAGTTATTACATGTCACATCTCAATGCACCTGTCGCCAATTATTACATGTCACATGTCAATGCACTTGTCGCCAATTATTACATGTCACATCTCAATGCACCTATCGCCAATTATTACATGTCTTACATCAATGCACCGTCTCTAGTTATTACATGTTACATGTCAATGCACTTGTTGCCAATTATTACATGACACATGTCAATGCACCTGTCTCCACTTATTACATGTCACATGTCAGTGCACTTGTCGCCAATTATTACATGTCACATCTCAATGCACCTGTCTCCAGTTATTACATGTCACATCTCAATGCACCTGTCGCAAATTATTACATGTCACATGTCAATGCACTTGTCGCCAATTATTACATGTCACATCTCAATGCACCTATCGCCAATTATTACATGTCTTACATCAATGCACCGTCTCCACTTATTACATGACACATGTCAATGCACTTGTCGCCAATTATTACATGTCACATGTCAATGCACCTGTCGCCAATTATTACATGTCACATCTCAATGCACCTGTCTCCAGTTATTACATGTCACATCTCAATGCACCTGTCGCCAATTATTACATGTCACATCTCAGTGCACCTGTCGCCAATTATTACATGTCACTTGTCAATGCACCTGTCTCCAGTTATTACATGTTACATCTCAATGCAGCTGTCGCCAATTATTACATGTCACATGTCAATGCACTTGTCGCCAATTATTACATGTCACATCTCAATGCACCTGTCTCCAGTTATTACATGTCACATCTCAATGCACCTGTCGCCAATTATTACATGTCACATGTCAATGTACTTGCCGCCAATTATTACATGTCACATCTCAATGCACCTATCGCCAATTATTACATGTCTTACATCAATGCACCGTCTCTAGTTATTACATGTTACATGTCAATGCACTTGTTGCCAATTATTACATGACACATGTCAATGCACCTGTCTCCACTTATTACGTGACACATGTCAATGCACTTGTCGCCAATTATTACATGTCACATGTCAATGCACCTGTCGCCAATTATTACATGTCACATCTCAATGCACATGTCTCCAGTTATTACATGTTACATCTCAATGCAGCTGTCGACAATTATTACATGTCACATGTCAATGCACTTGTCGCCAATTATTACATGACACATGTCAATCACCTGTCTCCACTTATTACATGACACATGTCAATGCAGTTGTCGCTATTTGCTACATGACTCATGGAAATGCCTCTGTTTCCAGTTATCACATGACACATGTCAATGAACTTGTCGCCAATTATTACATGTCACATGTCGATGCACCTGCCGCCAATTATTACATGTCACATCTCAAAGCACTTGTTGCCAATTTTTACATGTCGCATGTCAATGCACTTGTCGCCAATTATTACATTACACATGTCAATGCACCTGTCGCCAATTATTACATGTCACATGTTAATGCACGTGTCGCCAATTATTATATGACACATGTCAACGCACCTGTCTGCACTTATTACATGACACATGTCAATGCAGTTGCTGCTAATTGCTACTTGACACACGTCAATGCCTCTGTATCCAGTTATTACATGATACATGTCAATACACCTGTCGCCAATTATTACATGTCGCATCTCAATGCACGAGTCGCCAATTAATACATGTCACATGCCAATGCACTTGTCACCTATTTTTACATGTCACATCTCAATGCACCTGTCGCCAATTATTACATGTCATATGTCAATGTACTTGTCGCCAATTATTACATCTCACATCTCAATGCACCTATCGCCAATTATTACATGTCTTACATCAATGCACCGTCTCTAGTTATTACATGTTACATGTCAATGCACTTGTTGCCAATTATTACATGACACATGTCAATGCACCTGTCTCCACTTATTACGTGACACATGTCAATGCACTTGTCGCCAATTATTACATGTCACATGTCAATGCACCTGTCGCCAATTATTACATGTCACATCTCAATGCACCTGTCTCCAGTTATTACATGTTACATCTCAATGCAGCTGTCGCCAATTATTACATGTCACATGTCAATGCACTTGTCGCCAATTATTACATGACATATGTCAATGCACCTGTCTCCACTTATTACATGACACATGTCAATGCAGTTGTCGCTATTTGCTACATGACTTATGGAAATGCCTCTGTTTCCAGTTATCATATGACACATATCAATGCACTTGTCGCCAATTATTACATGTCACATGTCGATGCACCTGCCGCCAATTATTACATGTCACATCTCAATGCACTTGTTGCCAATTTTTACATGTCGCATGTCAATGCACTTGTCGCCAATTATTACATTACACATGTCAATGCACCTGTCGCCAATTATTACATGTCACATGTTAATGCACGTGTCGCCAATTATTACATGACACATGTCAACGCACCTGTCTGCACTTATTACAAGACACATGTCAATGCAGTTGCTGCTAATTGCTACTTGACACATGTCAATGCCTCTGTATCCAGTTATTACATGATACATGTCAATTCACCTGTCGCCAATTATTACATGTCGCATCTCAATGCACGAGTCGCCAATTAATACATGTCACATGTCAATGCACTTGTCACCTATGTTTACATGTCACATCTCAATGCACCTGTCGCCAATTATTACATGTCACATGTCAATGTACTTGTCGCCAATTATTACATGTCACATCTCAATGCACCTATCGCCAATTATTACATGTCTTACATCAATGCACCGTCTCTAGTTATTACATGTTACATGTCAATGCACTTGTTGCCAATTATTACATGACACATGTCAATGCACCTGTCTCCACTTATTACGTGACACATGTCAATGCACTTGTCGCCAATTATTACATGTCACATGTCAATGCACCTGTCGCCAATTATTACATGTCACATCTCAATGCACCTGTCTCCAGTTATTACATGTTACATCTCAATGCAGCTGTCGCCAATTATTACATGTCACATGTCAATGCACTTGTCGCCAATTATTACATGACATATGTCAATGCACCTGTCTCCACTTATTACATGACACATGTCAATGCAGTTGTCGCTATTTGCTACATGACTTATGGAAATGCCTCTGTTTCCAGTTATCACATGACACATATCAATGCACTTGTCGCCAATTATTACATGTCACATATCGATGCACCTGCCGCCAATTATTACATGTCACATCTCAATGCACTTGTTGCCAATTTTTACATGTCGCATGTCAATGCACTTGTCGCCAATTATTACATTACACATGTCAATGCACCTGTCGCCAATTATTACATGTCACATGTTAATGCACGTGTCGCCAATTATTACATGACACATGTCAACGCACCTGTCTGCACTTATTACAAGACACATGTCAATGCAGTTGCTGCTAATTGCTACTTGACACATGTCAATGCCTCTGTATCCAGTTATTACATGATACATGTCAATACACCTGTCGCCAATTATTACATGTCGCATCTCAATGCACGAGTCGCCAATTAATACATGTCACATGTCAATGCATTTGTCACCTATTTTTACATGACACATCTCAATGCACTTGTCGCCAATTATTACATGTCACATGTCACTGCACTTGTCGCTAATTATTTCATGTCACATGTCAATGCACTTGTCGCCAATTATTACATGTCACATCTCAATGCACTTATCGCCAATTATTACATGTCTTACATCAATGCACCGTCTCTAGTTATTACATGTTACATGTCAATGCACTTGTTGCCAATTATTACATGTCGCATCTCAATGCACGAGTCGCCAATTAATACATGTCACATGTCAATGCACTTGTCACCTATTTTTACATGACACATCTCAATGCACTTGTCGCCAATTATTACATGTCACATGTCAATGTACTTGTCGCCAATTATTACATGTCACATCTCAATGCACCTATCGCCAATTATTACATGTCTTACATCAATGCACCGTCTCTAGTTATTACATGTTACATGTCAATGCACTTGTTGCCAATTATTACATGACACATGTCAATGCACCTGTCTCCACTTATTACGTGACACATGTCAATGCACTTGTCGCCAATTATTACATGTCACATGTCAATGCACCTGTCGCCAATTATTACATGTCACATCTCAATGCACCTGTCTCCAGTTATTACATGTTACATCTCAATGCAGCTGTCGCCAATTATTACATGTCACATGTCAATGCACTTGTCGCCAATTATTACATGACATATGTCAATGCACCTGTCTCCACTTATTACATGACACATGTCAATGCAGTTGTCGCTATTTGCTACATGACTTATGGAAATGCCTCTGTTTCCAGTTATCACATGACACATATCAATGCACTTGTCGCCAATTATTACATGTCACATGTCGATGCACCTGCCGCCAATTATTACATGTCACATCTCAATGCACTTGTTGCCAATTTTTACATGTCGCATGTCAATGCACTTGTCGCCAATTATTACATTACACATGTCAATGCACCTGTCGCCAATTATTACATGTCACATGTTAATGCACGTGTCGCCAATTATTACATGACACATGTCAACGCACCTGTCTGCACTTATTACAAGACACATGTCAATGCAGTTGCTGCTAATTGCTACTTGACACATGTCAATGCCTCTGTATCCAGTTATTACATGATACATGTCAATACACCTGTCGCCAATTATTACATGTCGCATCTCAATGCACGAGTCGCCAATTAATACATGTCACATGTCAATGCATTTGTCACCTATTTTTACATGACACATCTCAATGCACTTGTCGCCAATTATTACATGTCACATGTCACTGCACTTGTCGCTAATTATTTCATGCCACATGTCAATGCACTTGTCGCCAATTATTACATGTCACATCTCAATGCACTTATCGCCAATTATTACATGTCTTACATCAATGCACCGTCTCTAGTTATTACATGTTACATGTCAATGCACTTGTTGCCAATTATTACATGTCGCATCTCAATGCACGAGTCGCCAATTAATACATGTCACATGTCAATGCACTTGTCACCTATTTTACATGACACATCTCAATGCACTTGTCGCCAATTATTACATGTCACATGTCACTGCACTTGTCGCTAATTATTACATGACACATGTCCATGCACATGTCTCCAGTTATTACATGACACATGTCAATGCACTTGTCGCCAATTATTACATGTCACATGTCAATGCACTTTTCGCAAATTAATACATGACACATGTCAATGCACTTGTCGCCAATTTTTACATGTCACATGTCAATGCACCTGACGCCAATTATTACATGTCACATGTCAAAGAACTTATCGCCAATTATTACATGTCACATGTCAATGCACCTGTTTCCAGTTATTACATGACACATGTCAATGCACTTGTCGCCAATTATTACATTACACATGTCAATGCACCTGTCTCCAGTTATTATATGTCATATCTCAATGCATCTGTCGCCAATTATTGCATGTCACATCTCAATGCACCTGTCTCTAGTTATTACATGTCACATGTCAATGCACTTTTCGCCAATTATTACATGACACATGTCAATGCACTTGTCGCCAATAATTGCATTTCACATGTCCATGCACCTGTCACAAATTAGTATATGTCACATCCTATTGCACCTGTCGCCAATTATTACATGTCAATGCACTTGTCGCCAATTATTACATGTCACATCTCAATGCACCTGTCGCCAATTATTACATGTCACATCTCAATGCACCTGTCGCCAATTATTACATGTCACATCACAATGCATCTGTCTCTAGTTATTACATGACACATGTCAATGCACTTCGCGCCAATTATTACATGTCACATGTCAATGCTCCTGTCTCCAGTTATTACATGACACATGTCAATGCATCTGTCTCCAATTATTACATGACACATGTCAATTCACTTGTCGCCAATTATTACATTACACATGTCAATGCACCTGTCGCCAATTATTACATGTCACATATTAATGCACGTGTCGCCAATTATTACATGACACATGTCAATGCACCTGTCTGCACTTATTACATGACACATGTCAATGCAGTTGTTGCTAATTGCTACATGACACATGTCAATGCCTCTGTATCCAGTTATTACATGACACATGTCAATGCACCTGTCGCCTATTATTACATGACACATCTGAATGCACTTGTCGCCAATTAATACATGTCACATGTCAATGCACTTGTCACCTATTTTTACATGACACATCTCAATGCACTTGTCGCCAATTATTACATGTCACATGTCACTGCACTTGCCGCCAATTATTACATGACACATGGCTATGCACATGTCTCCAGTTATTACATGACACATGTCAATGCAGTTGTCGCTAACTGTTACATGACACATGTCAATGCCTCTGTCTCCAGTTATTACATGAGACATGTCAATGCACTTGTCGCCAATTATTACATGTCACATGTCAATGCACTTTTCGCAAATTATTACATGACGCATGTCAATGCACCTGTCGCCAATTATTACATGTCACATGTCAAAGAACTTATCGCCAATTATTACATGTCATATCTCAATGCACCTGTCTCCACTTATTACATGACACATGTCAATGCAGTTGTTGCTAATTGCTGCATGACAAATGTCAATGCCTCTATATCCAGTTATTACATGACACATGTCAATGCACCTGTCGCCAATTATTACATGTCGCATCTCAATGCACCTCTCGCCAATTATTACATGTCACATGTCAATGCACTTGTCGTCAATTTTTACATGTCACATGTCAATGCACTTGTCGCCAATTATTACATGACACATGTCAATGCACCTGTCTCCAGTTATTACATAACACATGTCAATGCAGTTGTCTCTATTTGTTACATGACACATGTCAATGCCTCTGTCTCCAGTTATTACATGGCACATGTCAATGCACCTGTCGCCAATTATTACATGACACATCTGAATGCACTTGTCGCCAATTATTACATGTCACATGTCATATGCACTTGTCGCAAATTATTACATCACATATGTCAATGCACCTGTCGCCAATTATTACATGACACATGTCAATGCACTTGTCTCCGGTTACTGCATGACACATGTCAATGCACCTGTCTCCAGTTACTACATGACACATGTCAATGCACCTGTCTCAAGGTATTACATGTTACATCTCAATGCAGCTGTCGCCAATTATTACATGTCACATGTCAATGCACTTGTCGCCAATTATTACATGTCATATCTTAATGCACCTGTCGCCAATTATTACATGTCACATCCCAATGCACTTGTCGCCAATTATTTCATGTCACATGTCAATGCACTTATCGCCAATTATTACATAACACATGTCAATGCACCTGTTTCCAGTTATGACATGACACATGTCAATGCACTTGTCGCCAATTATTACATTACACATGTCAATGCACCTGTCTCCAGTTATTATATGTCATATCTCAATGCATCTGTCGCCAATTATTGCATGTCACATCTCAATGCACCTGTCTCTAGTTATTACATGTCACATGTCAATGCACTTTTCGCCAATTATTACATGACACATGTCAATGCACTTGTCGCCAATAATTGCATTTCACATGTCCATGCACCTGTCACCAATTAGTATATGTCACATCCCATTGCACCTGTCGCCAATTATTACATGTCAATGCACTTGTCGCCAATTATTACATGTCACATCTCAATGCACCTGTCGCCAATTATTACATGTCACATCTCAATGCACCTGTCGCCAATTATTACATGTCACATCACAATGCATCTGTCTCTAGTTATTACATGACACATGTCAATGCACTTCGCGCCAATTATTACATGTCACATGTCAATGCACCTGTCTCCAGTTATTACATGACACATGTCAATGCATCTGTCTCCAATTATTACATGACACATGTCAATTCACCTCTCTCCAGTTATTACATGACACATGTCAATGCACTTGTCGCCAATTATTACATGTCACATGTTAATGCAGCTGTCTCTAGTTATTACATGTCACATGTCAATGCACTTGTCGCCAATTATTATATGACACATCTCAATGCACCTGTCGCCAATTATTACATGTCACATCACAATGCACCTTTCTCTAGTTATTACATGACACATGTCAATGCACTTTTCGCCAATTATTATATGACACATGTCAATGTACTTGTCGCCAATTATTACATGTCACATGTCAATGCACCTGTCTCCAGTTATTACATGACACATGTCAATGCACCTGTCTCCAGTAATTACATGACACATGTCAATGCACCTGTCTCCAGTTATTACATGACACATGTCAATGCACCTGTCTCCGGTTACTACATGACACATGTCAATGCACCTGTCTCCAGTTATTACATGACACATGTCAATGCACCTGTCTCCGGTTACTGCATGACACATGTCAATTCACCTGTCTCCAGTTACTACATGACACATGTCAATGCACCTGTCTCCGGTTACTACATGGCACATGTCAATGCACCTGTCTCCAGTTATTACATGACACATGTCAATGCACTTGTCGCCAATTTATATACTACTGTATAACTTGTCATGAATGAGTTCTAAACACAAGTCTCCCACTGCCGGAAATTACAAGCACTTACACTTCCATCCATTTGTAATAGAGATGTTATGCGATATAACCACAACTACAATGAGTATTGTTGTTTTCAAGATGGCAATTTATTGCGATGAACACACGACCACAATTACATCACTCTGTTAGTAAATGGAATTGAATGAAACATTTCCCAACGTTGTGATGATGTCAGAGTTAAATACACCATGAAGGTTTACTATTTACTCGTCATAGAAATTGCTGCCATGCTAGCAAAAAAGATAACATAAAAACACTGGTTTTTTTTAATTGTCTGACATAATTCTAACATTTCATAAATTGTTTTGTTTTACAAATCAATGTACCCATCCCTTAGATATTGCTCGATGTCATCACGCAAACCGCCTGGAGTGTAGGGGTCCGTAGGGTCATTGTAACGTATATATGGAAGACCGTCGGGTTCGATAATTATTCTTTCTCTAAAAGTCCATCGAATGTCATCATTATGGAACGGATCCCAGAACATCTCATCACTGTACCCAATCGGTTCTACTGGTGATTTGCAATTGTCCTAAACAAGTTGTAAAAAGGAATATTACAGCAGTATCAACGGGACTGTGTTTTTGTATTATGTAATGTGACTCGAAGTCTAAAATTTGACACAGGTATACATATAAATACGAATCCTCTGTGTCACCAAATTGAGTTTAATGCTTAGAAATAACTTGACACATACAAAGCAGTGTCGGCTCAATAAAAGGTTGATTCATTTGCTTGTATCGCACATACTATTATTATTGATGTTAGGGAATTTATATACCAAATGAAATGTGTTCATTCTCGACTGCGATCCGGTCCCTGAACAGTGAGAATGCTCGATGACAATATGTCATTTTTAATTGGATGATGAAAAAAATACATGTGTATATGTAAGACACGATATATGGTACATTCTCTAGAATAAACGGTTAGTTTGAATGAAATCCCTCCATAACTTTGATAGGGAATGTTTCATTTTGATTACCTGAAATGGCCGCCCTTCGGCCTTCTTGATTCTGGTCAATAAATGAATAAACATCATATACATCGGTCAAGACATATCCGATATTAAGATAAGGACAAACAGACGCACGGTCGGTATGAGCCTTGAATAAGAAGGGACAACTGGGTAACACATCCTCTAATTTTATAGTTTTTATAGTATAAAATACTTATTTACCTTCAGATATATCCAAATATCTGATTGGTCCAAGCCATTCGCGTCCGACTTTTCAAAAATTTGGAAGTTGGGCACATATCCTCCACCTGGTCTTACTTCCCTTAAACCATTTAGGATTTCATCATTATTTGCTGGTTCTTGCAACACTGTGTAACGTAAACACAAAGAAATAGATAAATAACTAACTAACTGAATGAATGAATAAGAAAAAAAAATGTTCTATCGCTCGCCTCTTATTGATTTATATAGTTGGCGTCTACAAATTGGGAATATTATACTCACAAAATTGGTTCACAGGAAAAGCAAGAATAGTAAAATTGTAAGCTGCAAACTCAGTTACTAGTTCATTCAATTCAAGGTACTGGTGGGTTAAACCTAGAAGAAAAGAAATGTTGGATTACAGCACATATCATTAACAAAACAATACATTACTGAGGCATATGGATATGTCTAGGTTTTAACGCAAAATGACAAACTTGCATAAATCAATCGACGACTGTCTTTCGTGGAGGATACTAATTGAGCTAGTATATCTTTTCTTAGATGCTCAAAGTAGCATTTATGGATATACTGGTATCTGTTATATAGACGGAGATTAGGCATATAAACAGAGAGTGGTACTCTACATCAATAGAGTAAGGGACACGCAGACATATTCTCTGTTCTTATGATATTTTCAATTGTCTGCCGCTCTGAATGCTAAGCGCATGCGCTGAAAGTAAATGTCTATCGTTGTTTAAAAGTAACAAAAAAGTGATATTATTTGCTTGATTGCCAACAAGGTGTACGTAGTGATCTCGTAGCGCTCTAACTCACCCCTCGCATCACCATTAACATATTTGTGTAGTTTTCAAAATTAATTTGAAATATTTCATATGAATCCTTTCTAAGTCTGACCCGTTCATGTGTCATTTCGCTGACATAATTGAAAACGAGTCATATTTTTGACTCAAATATTGTAAAGCTTAGTGTCACAGCGTCATTGCTATAGCAATACACATTCATTTGCCTTGAAAGCCTGGTCAACTAAAACTAACTAAGCTTCACACCACAAGCCACTACACAAAAATATAATACCTAAATAATTGGAATATGGTACAACTAATAGATTTGTTGTTATTCCTGAGCGGATCAGGAATAGATCTGAATACTATAATTTTAGTTACCTTAAAATGTACTACCAGTTTATATTTGTTATAGTAGGAATCATCTTGGTTAAGAATTTGTCAAAAAATGTAATTTACTCACATTGTCCACAAAAGAACCAAATCATCCGCGAATAAAAAAACAAAGCAACATATTAAATCGACCAACGGCTAAGCCAGTTATCCCAGCTAAATTCAACTCAAAAAACTCAAATCAAATAAAACGGACGACAAAATGCAATCTGGTACTTAGTCTTACTTATTGGATTTAGGTATGTGTTAATGTACGTTGTGTATTTGATTATAGCAATGAATTTGTCAAAACAGTTACCTCAGTAAGTTGAGGAAGGGACTACCAGTAGAGTCCAGCCTTCATACTGGTCAAATGTTACCAGTTCACCTGTGTGAAGACTCACTGCGCTGTATGCGTGGAAGGTCTTAGCAGGATCAACTACCTCACAGTATCGTTTGTCCTGTCCTTGTGCAAACACTCCCAGCGTTAGGAGCACGAAGGCTCCGAATCGAAACGCCATAGTTGATACACTAAAGCGTCTGTAGGTCTGCCTTTAACATGAAAGACTATTTATTGCTTTGCTCACTAAGATTGACACGTGTTTATCACCATTATTTTGAATACGTGCAAATTTTGTTACAGGTGATTGTTTCCCATGCATGATTGATAAGGTGATGATAAAACGTAGCATCATATGTTTTCGTCTCACACTAACTCGATCGATCTAGATCTTATGGAGGAAAATATTTACAGTACGAATATTGCATCATACTTTGGCCTGACATCAAACATTGTAATCCGTACCCTGGGTTAATATGATATAGAATAAATAGGAGGGACAAGCACAAAGTTTGCTAAAAATTAAGATTCTAGGGGAAACTTGAGAAAGTTTCGGCCTGGTTACAATAATTTGTAGCATAAACGTATCGCACTATATAATCTGGAACTGCAGAAATAATGTATGTATTTTTAACATGAAAACTGTTTCTGCACACACTGTATTTTCGCTCTTATCGCAATTTGTATGTGCTGTTTTGACACGAACAGATCGCTGTTCAATATTATATTTTTTATGTAACACACCGTTCACAAAGCCTCACAGATCATTGATTCAGTGGGACAAATGTGTAGGAGAAAGATAAATTTTGGGGCTCGGCACAGGAAAGATACATGTGGTTCATCGATATAGTCACCAAGACCGGAAGCAGGGGCAACAAAACCAGGCGGCACACACAGGCACTTTAACTCCACAATCTTTAATGTAATCTACTTCAGTGAAATTAACAAAGGTACAATAATTAGCATATGCATATAAATATGTGAGATAGGATATCCTGAAAATATATCAAGGAAAGAAAGAAAACCTAACCTTAGCTAATTAGAGTTTGAGTTTAAATGTGCTAATCAATGAATAATAAAATCAGCTAATTTGTCCCTAACAATGCCAATGTTATCAACAATAAATGAACAATAACCATCAATCAATCAAAAAACACAAGTGTACATAAGTAACAAACACATGAATACGTCAACAGTTCAGCATCGATGTTCACATCAGGTCACAGTTCACTCACAGTCAGCTTCTGTGTGCAGTTCCTGAGGCTTGACAAAATCCACCGTTGGGGGCGCTGCACGACGAAATCGGGCGTGGTCTGGGTGTGTCCGATGATTACCCAGGTACAGCGTAGAGGGCGCGGTTCAACAACAACGGGCGTGGTCTGGGTGTGTCCGCAGATTATTCAGGCACAGCGTTGAGGGCGCTGTTCAACAACAATGTTTTCAGCATCGATGTTCACATCAGGTCACAGTTCACTCACAGTCAGCTTCTGTGTGCAGTTCCTGAGGCTTGACAAAATCCACCGTTGGGGGCGCTGCACGACGAAATCGGGCGTGGTCTGGGTGTGTCCGATGATTACCCAGGTACAGCGTAGAGGGCGCTGTTCAACAACAACGGGCGTGGTCTGGGTGTGTCCGCAGATTATTCAGGCACAGCGTTGAGGGCGCTGTTCAACAACAATGTTTTCAAAAGTTCATTCGTAGAAATTCTGAACAATAGTCATAATCAATCGTCATAATTCAGAAATAGTTCTCTGTACAGTGGGACACAACTTGACTACCAATCCCAACTCACAGTACAAGTGTTACTCAGCAGACAGTTTGAAAGTAGAAAGTTGAGAGGCAGAAATACTGTACCCTATATTAGCTTAGTTACAGCTGCCATCAGATGTCACCAGTCAGCGGTTCTTTTGATGGATGAGAACTGATGTCACCACAGAGTCACCAAAAGTTCAGGGTGAGATTCACCCAGTCCCGTTGCATAGGAAATCTTGAAATACAGCTGGAAACGTTGATTCCGGACCGATTTCCCGAAAACACAGTTCTCTGAGTTCCTCTTCTCATAAGCTCTCTGAATAAGAGAACCACATCCCAGCTGACTCCTGGTTTAAGCAGGAATGCAACTGCTCCCCACAGAGCTGTCCCAAAACACTGTCGACACTCTGGGAACTATCTGCTGACTAATTCAAACTTGCAAGTTAAGCTAATATCTTTACTGGGGGTAACTCCACCCTTGGACGCACCCCATAGGTCAAGGAGTCCATCATCTGATAATGACGGTGTACTTTTCGACAGGTATTAATGATTCTGAAATTCCACAATCCCTATATGGAGTGAAACACAGCTCGTCCCATTGTTTCTGAAAAAGTGGGAAAATTGCCTGGAATGTGCTTATAACTTTGAAAATCTGGATAATTGTGCGTGATTATCAATAACAATAAAACTAAAAAATAAAGAAACCTACGTCAATACACTATTATCATATGTCTAATTAGTTAACTTATTAATTTCGCGACTAATTAATATTAATCACCTCAATTGCTTATTAAGCTATTCTAATTAATTTCTGCCCTAATTAGTACTAAGTAGCCATTAACTTGCTTGTAATAAGTGATTTCATCTTCATCTTCAATTTGGTCTCCATGGTTACCCCATAGCTACCAAGAAAGCTATAGTACCCTGTATAGGAAACTTAAACAGTAAACACAGTAATTCTTGAAGCAATTAAGCAACGCTCAAAAGCTTCTAATAAAAATCACAAATTATCTACGATATACTACGGCTAATCTTCAAACATTAAATCTTTGATAATTATACTCATTACCACATAATTGGCTTTGACCTAATTCTTACTTTCCCTGTAGTTTTAACTGAAGTTTACACACACTAACCATAACACTAATTAACTGTCACTCTCACCAACTGATAGTGGGTTCTCAAGTATCAATAAACACCAGCTGGTATACATACACTCACATGTACTAGCTATCGTACCCTGGGTCTATTGACTTACAATACATACTCAGTTAGAACCTACTCTTAATCGTATGAAATCATTAAGTTCTAATTATTTCAACTGGTTACACTTACATGTCATGTATCCAACACATGCACACATTCATGTTCTGCGTTGCACTTTTAATATCTACAGACCTCGTGTCCAACACATTCATGTTCGTATTTTTGCAACAAGTATTTCCTTAAAATATACCACTGTTTCTGCCCAGTTGATACCTACACAAATCTTAAATGTAACAGTATTTTGAGGAGGGATTATAGAATATAAATATATACGAAGTGTGATAAAACCGCTACTTGTGAATGGAGAACATTCTGGATGTTGTCATTGAAAATTTTGAAGAAGAGATCTTGCGTTACAACTTTTTTACAAAATGTTTGTTTTATTCGGCATATAAATATTAACCCTAGCCCCATTCGATTTACTCTGATTTAACTCTATTAGAGGGTCTATGGTCGAACCGAAGCGAGCATTGTTGACCGAGGCCGCCAATATCAATGATATTACTATAGGAATGACTAATTTGCATAATGTTCACCAATTTGTATTATATTTTGTGCATTTCATGGCATGTATGTTATCCAGAGTTAGCGGGACCAGCGCAATACAAACGTGACCTTGATAACAGGATTGTGTTCAAATAATAGAAGCTGACATTTTTGGGACTAACATTATGTAATTGAAACACAAAATATAAGTATTAGAGGGATTACAAAAGAGGCTATAGTTAATATGGGCAGATGATTTGCTGGAGCTGTTGGTAAATTTATGTAATTGATTTTGCTGTGACAATGTATACATGTCTGAACAATTATGTGAATATGGTGTTGTGTGTTATAGGAAGTAGGTGATGTCTTACGTCTTTTGGTTATGTCATTTGAATCAAGAGGGTTAAAGTACTTGATTGGAAAGAATGATTATATTTGTTCTTTGGCAGTGAATGGCTTATTTGTACTTGACTGTGACCCACCCACCACTCGATTGTAATTTGGCCAGCTGCTATTAGACATCACTCGGCATGACTAGTTGGAAGACATCCATGTAAAAATAGTGTGAACAGAATAAACGTCTGTAATAAACAAGGAAAATTTTTTTTTTTTTATTTTTTATCTTAACCATCAATATACAACAAGTTTACAAAAAAATTCGAGTAAGAATAAAGTAAAAAGTTGAACCAATAGGAGATACAGGTGATGGTTGAATTATCTCGCCTGGAAGAAAATAATAAGACAAGTGGTAAGGATTATATATTGTAATGAATAATTTGAGTAAGGTGTTGAGTAGAGGAATGTTCAATAGGATATGATTGGACTTTCCATAAATTAAATCTTGAGGCACATTGTAAATAACTAGTGAGAGGATGCTGAAAGCACTACCGTGCATTCAAGCATCCTCTCAATGAAAAAAACAGGTTATGCACATTATAATGAGGTAAATTAGTGTTGTAAACAGAGTGTCATGATTAAATCTGGTATGATGTGCATGGAACGACTCATGGTGCAAAAGCAGATAAGTGTCGACGGAAGACCCAAATGATAGGTATCACCACCGACCAATTTGGTAGTTAGTCATATTGCCGAAAATACTATATCTTGTTGTTTTCAATAAGTATATGTGTAGCAACATTAAACTGTACAAAACCAGTAGTTAACTGTTTACAAGACAGTAGTATAGACCCATATCATGCAAAGTTACAGGGTGTTGTACAAATATACCCCCTTACCTTTAGGCTATTGTATGTTCATCCAACTGTCCATTCAGAATGAATAAGAAATAAAGTAGGTGCAAAGAGACTATATGGAATGTAATTGTACTTCATAGAGTTATCAATGATGATATCAATTCCATCAGACTGATAGAACCGGTAAAAGTAATGAATTTATCGCATGGCAATGGTAATGTGTCAACTGACATATAACCAGAGTGAATTGACCATGTGCAAAAACAGCATTGTTGGTTTGCATAAGACAGACCACAAACTTTTTGTATCACCAATGACAGGGCTGTAAATGAGTCGACATCAAACCAGAAACATAGAATGTAAATGCATGGACCTGTTTGTACAGAATCCCAGTTCATCCCTCATTATTTATGTGGATCATGTTAAAAAGATCTCAAACCATTATGAGGCCAATGAAAAACAAATTTGGTGTTTCCAGTATTAGGGTAAAAACTATTGGGTAGTTAGGCAGGGATTTTATTATTTTAGATTTATTTTTTCCCCAACATGTTCAGTCTATATCAAATACATTCATTTTAAACAATTTTTTTTTATACATGATGATACTACTATCAAATTTTGTTTATTTTAGAAAAAGGTAACTCATTTCCATAATAATAAAATTAATAACAAATGACAACACATGTCATTGTTTAAGGTTGAGGTGAGTGGCATGAACTGTTGATCGGTGGCACCATTTCAAAAATGGCAGCTGGCAACAGAAAAACCTTCACTGATGTACATGTGTGTGTAGTGAGCACAAAGAATTGGCCCCTATCAGTTTCTACCGGCTTAGTCTTTTCCACGAAACGAAATGAAACAAAATAAAACGAACCGAAACGAAACGAAACCCTAACCCTAACCCTAACCTTAGATTTTGAACGACCTCAAACATCGTCACGTCCGTATTTCACAGTGTGAAATTTTCTCAGATATTATTGGGCCAATGAAAAAAAAATGCGAGTTAGGGTTAGGGTTAGGGTTTGGGTTTGGGTTTCGTTTCGTTTCGTGGAAAAGACTAAGCCGTTTCTGCCTAATAAATGACAGTTATGTACATTCCTGCTGTGGCAATTTACCTACAAGAGCAACATCACAAGCATGATAAAAGCCCCCTGATATACACATTGCAGCTCTTGCTGTTTCTTGCATGTGACAAAAATCCGCCTAAATCACAAGAAACTTGTAGTGAACCAAACAATGATCATGAAAAAGTAAGAATGAATACAGCCAGCCATGCCAATGTGGTGAATCAAATGCAATTTCTTGCATGAATTTCTGCTCAATATTATAGTGTGTGGTAGCCAATGTCGAATAATCAATGGTGTGGTCACAAATGATCATGAAGATTAATCATGATCACATACTTCATATACATTATAACATTACATTAATGGGCAAAGACTATAAATCATATCCATGCCCCTAGACATGGCTACATCCGAGGTCATCATTTTGCCAATGCCATTCTTGCATGTCGTTATTGCTGGTTGCATAGACTAGACTATTAATGTACAAGTATTTACACATATCGGCCTTAATTGATTTTAGATGCTATTTTATTGAGATGCATCGCGACAACTGTGGCCGTGAAGAACCGGTAGGTTAGGTAATTGTTACTAGTCGCACCGTGTACACACATCATATGAGTTCACAGGCCATAGGCCTAGTAAATCGCTGTCATCATTTATATACGATGCAATATTTATTTTTGGTCATTAGTTTCTCTGATTCATGACATCATGCTATGATCATTCAGTGTTTTGTACTAAACGACTCATCGCTTAGCAAAGCCAATTTTCACTCGATTTTGACTCGAAATAATCATGCAAGTCAGCCCATAAACCCCTGGACAATATGATACCAAAGAACATGGGACGCGAAATAATCATGCAAATCACCATATAAACCCCAAGACAATGCGATACCAAACAATATAGGACTCGAAATAATCATGCAAATCACCCAATAAACCCCAGATCAATATGTTTCAACACCATATGTGACTCGAAATAATCATGCAAATCACTCCATAAACCCCAGATCAATATGTTTCAACACCATATGTGACTCGAAATAATCATGCAAATGACTCCATAAACCCCAGGTCTATATGTTACAAAACAACACGGGACTCGAAATAATCATGCAAATCACTCCATAAATCTCAGGTCGATATGATACTAAACAATATGTGACTCGAAATAAACATGCAAATCACTCTATAAACCCCAGATCAATATGTTACAAAACAATATGGGACTCGAAATAATCATGCAAGTCAGCCCATAAACCCCTGGTCAATATGTTACAAAACAATATGGGACTCGAAATAATCATGCAAATCAACCCATAAATCCCAGGTCAATATGTTACAAAACAATATTTGACTGGAACTAATCATGCAAATCACCACATAAACCCCAGGTCAATATGTCACAAAACAATATGTGACTCGAAATAATCATGCAAATCACTCCATAAACCCAGGTCAATATGGTACCAAACAATATGGGACTCGAAATAATCATGCAAATCACCCCATAAATCTCAGGTCAATATGTTACAAAACAATATGTGACTCGAAATAATCATGCAAGTCAGCCCATAAACCCCTGGTCAATATGATACCAACGAACATGGGACTCGAAATAATCATGCAAATCACCATATAAACCCCAAGACAATGCGATACCAAAGAATATAGGACTCGAAATAATCATGCAAATCACCCAATAAACCCCAGATCAATATGTTACAAAACAATATGGGACTCGAAATAATCATGCAAATCACCCTATAAACCCCGGGTCAATATGTTACAAAACAATATGGGATTCGAAATAATCATGCAAATCACTCCATAAACGCCAGGTCAATATGTTACAAAACAATATGGGACTCTAAATAATCATGCAAATCACCCCATAAACCCCAGGTCAATATGATACTAAACAATATGTGACTCGAAATATTATGCAAATCACTCCATAAACCCCAGGTCGATATGATACCAAACAATATGTGACTCGAAATAATCATGCAAATCACCCTATAAACCCCAGGTTAATATGTTACAAAACAATATGGGATTCGAAATAATCATGCAAATCACTCCATAAACGCCAGGTCAATATGTTACAAAACAATATGGGACTCTAAATAATCATGCAAATCACCCCATAAACCCCAGGTCAATATGATACCAAACAATATGTGACTCGAAATATCATACAAATCACTCCATAAACCCCAGGTCGATATGATACCAAACAATATGTGACTCGAAATAATCATGCAAATCACCCTATAAACCCCAGGTCAATATGTTACAAAACAATATGGGATTCGAAATAATCATGCAAATCACTCCATAAACGCCAGGTCAATATGTTACAAAACAATATGGGACTCTAAATAATCATGCAAATCACCCCATAAACCCCAGGTCAATATGATACCAAACAATATGTGACTCGAAATATCATGCAAATCACTCCATAAACCCCAGGTCGATATGATACCAAACAATATGTGACTCGAAATAATCATTCAAATCACCCTATAAACCCCAGGTCAATATGTTACAAAACAATATGGGACTCGAAATAATCATGCAAATCACTCCCATAAATCCCAGGTCAATATGTTACAAAACAATATGTGACTCGAAATAATCATGCAAATCACCCCATAAATCCCAGGTCAATATGTTACAAAACAATATGGGACTCGAAATAATCATGCAAATCACAGCATAAATCCCAGGTCAATAGGTTACAAAACAATATGAGACTCGAAATAATCGTGCAAATCAGCCCACAAATCCCAGGTCAATATGATACAAAACAATATGGCACTCGAAATAATCATGCAAGTCAGCCCATAAACCCCTGGTAAATATGATCCAAAACAATATGGGAGTCGAAATAATCATGCAAATCACCCCATAAATACCAGGTCAATATGTTACAAAAACAATATTTGACTGGAACTAATCATGCAAATCACCACATAAACCCCAGGTCAATATGATACCAAACAATATGAGACTCGAAATAATCATGCAAATCACTTCATAAACCACAGGTCAATATGATACTTAACATATAGGCCTCGAAATAATCATGCAAGTCAGCCCATAAACCCCAGGTCAATATGATACCAAACAATATGTGACTCGAAATAATCATGCAAATCAACCATTAAACCCCAGGACAATATGCTACAAAACAATATGTGACTCGAAATAATCATGCAAATCACTTCATAAACCCCAGGTCAATATGTTACAAAACAATATGTGACTCGAAATAATCTTGCAAATCAACCATTAAACCCCAGGACAATATGTTACAAAACAATATGTGACTCGCAATAATCATAGAAATCAACCATTAAACACCAGGTCAATATGATACAAAACAATATGGGACTCAAAATAATCATACAAATCTACCATTATACACCAGGTCAATATGATACAAAACAATATGTGACTCGAAATAATCATACAAATCATTCATTATACACCAGGTCAAAATAATACAAATCAATATGGGACTCGAAATAATCATGCAAATCAGCCCATAAAACCCCAGGTCAATATTTTACAAAACAATATGTGACTCGAAATCAATATGCAAATCACCCCATAAATCCCAGGTCAATATGTTACAAAACAATATTTGACTGGAACTAATCATGCAAATCACCACATAAACCCCTGGTCAATACGAAACCAAACAATATGAGATACGAAATAATCATGCAAATCACTCCATAAACCCCTCGTCAATATGATACCGAAGAAGATGGGACTCGAAATAATCATGCAAATCACGCCATAAATCCCAGGTCAATATGTTACAAAACAATATTTGACTGGAACTAATCATGCAAATCACCACATAAACCCCAGGTCAATATGTTACAAAACAATATGTGACTCGAAATAATCATGCAAATCACCCTATAAACCCCAGGTCAATCCGATACCAAACAATATAACACTCGAAATAATCATGCAAATCACTCCATAAACCCCAGGTCAATATGTTACAAAACAATATGGGACTCGAAATAATCATGCAAGTCAGCCCATAAACCCCAGGTCAATATGATACAAAACAACATGGGGCTCGAAATAATCATGCAAGTCAGCCCATAAACCCTTGGTAAATATGATCCAAAACAATATGGGACTCGAAATAATCATGCAAATCACCCCATAAATCCCAGGTCAATATGTTACAAAACAATATGGGACTCCAATTAATCATGCAAATCACTCCATAAACCCAAAGACAATGTGATACAAAACAATATGGGACTCCAACTAATCATGCAAATCATCCCTTGAACCCCAGATCAATATGTTTCAACACCATATGTGACTCGAAATAATCATGCAAATGACTCCATAAACCCCAAGTCAATATGTTACAAAACAACATGTGACTCGAAATAGTCATGCAAATCACTCCATAAATTCCAGGTCGATATGATACTAAACAATATGTGACTCGAAATAAACATGCAAATCACTCTATAAATCCCAGGACAATAAACAATATGGGACTCCAACTAATCATGCAAATCATCCCATGAACCCCAGATCAATATGTTTCAACACCATATGTGAATCGAAATAATCATGCAAATGACTCCATAAACCCCAGGTCTATATGTTACAAAACAACATGGGACTCGAAATAATCATGCAAATCACTCCATAAATCCCAGGTCGATATGATACTAAACAATATGTGACTCGAAATAAACATGCAAATCACTCTATAAACCCCAGATCAATATGTCACAAAACAATATAGGACTCTAAATAATCATGCAAATCACTCCATAAACCCCAGGACAATGCGATACCAAACAATATAGGACTCGAAATAATCATGCAAATCACCCAATAAACCCCAGATCTATATGTTTCAACACCATTTGTGACTCGAAATAATCATGCAAATCACTCCATAAACCCCAGGTCAATAGGATACAAAACAATATGGGACTCTAAATAATCATGCAAATCACTCCATAAACCCCAGGACAATACGATACCAAACAATATAGGACTCGAAATAATCATGCAAATGACTCCATAAACCCCAGGTCAATATGTTACAAAACAATATGGGACTCGAAATAATCATGCAAATCACTCCATAAACTCCAGGTAAATATGTTACAAAACAATATGGGACTCTAAATAATCATGCAAATCACTCCATAAACCCAAAGTCAATATGATACAAAACAATAAGGAACTCGAAATAACCATGCAAATCACCCTATAAACCCCAGGTCAATATGTTACAAAACAATATGGAACTCGAAATAATTATGCAAATCACTCCATAAACCCCGGGTCAATATGTTACAAAACAACATTTGACTGGAACTAATCATGCAAATCACCACATAAACCCCAGGTCAATATGTCACAAAACATAATGTGACTCGAAATAATCATGCAAATCACTCCATAAACCCATGTCAATATGGTACCAAACAATATGGGACTCGAAATAATCATGCAAATCACCCCATAAATCTCAGGTCAATATGTTACAAAACAATATGTGACTCGAAATAATCATGCAAGTCAGCCCATAAACCCCTGGTCAATATGATACCAAAGAACATGGGACTCGAAATAATCATGCAAATCACCATATAAACCCCAAGACAATGCGATACCAAAGAATATAGGACTCGAAATAATCATGCAAATCACCCAATAAACCCCAGATCAATATGTTACAAAACAATATGTGACTCGCAATAATCATGCAAATCACCCTATAAACCCCAGGTCAATATGTTACAAAACAATATGGGACTCGAAATAATCATGCAAATCACTCCCATAAATCCCAGGTCAATATGTTACAAAAAAATATGTGGCTCGAAATAATCATGCAAATCACCCCATAAATCCCAGGTCAATATGTTACAAAACAATATGGGACTCGAAATAATCATGCAAATCACCCCATAAATCCCAGGTCAATAGGTTACAAAACAATATGAGACTCGAAATAATCGTGCAAATAAGCCCATAAATCCCAGGTCAATATGATACAAAACAATATGGCACTCGAAATAATCATGCAAGTCAGCCCATAAACCCCTGGTAAATATAATCCAAAACAATACGGGAGTCGAAATAATCATGCAAATCACCCCATAAATACCAGGACAATATGTTACAAAACAATATTTGACTGGAACTAATCGTGCAAATCACCACATAAACCCCAGGTCAATATGATACCAAACAATATGAGACTCGAAATAATCATGCAAATCACTTCATAAACCACAGGTCAATATGATACTTAACATATAGGCCTCGAAATAATCATGCAAGTCAGCCCATAAACCCCAGGTCAATATGATACCAAACAATATGTGACTCGAAATAATCATGCAAATCAACCATTAAACCCCAGGACAATATGCAACAAAACAATATGTAACTCGAAATAATCATGCAAATCACTTCATAAACCCCAGGTCAATATGTTACAAAACAATATGTGACTCGAAATAATCATGCAAATCACTCCATAAACCCAAAGTCAATATGATACAAAACAATAAGGAACTCGAAATAACCATGCAAATCACCCTATAAACCCCAGGTCAATATGTTACAAAACAATATGAGACTCGAAATAATTATGCAAATCACTCCATAAACACCGGGTCAATATGTTACAAAACAATATTTGACTGGAACTAATCATGCAAATCACCACATAAACCCCAGGTCAATATGTCACAAAACAATATGTGACTCGAAATAATCATGCAAATCACTCCATAAACCCAGGTCAATATGGTACCAAACAATATGGGACTCGAAATAATCATGCAAATCACCCCATAAATCTCAGGTCAATATGTTACAAAAAAATATGTGACTCAAAATAATCATGCAAATCACCCCATAAATCCCAGGTCAATATGTTACAAAACAATATGGGACTCGAAATAATCGTGCAAATCAGCCCATAAATCCCAGGTCAATATGATACAAAACAATATGGCACTCGAAATAATCATGCAAGTCAGCCCATAAACCCCTGGTAAATATGATCCAAAACAATACGGGAGTCGAAATAATCATGCAAATCACCCCATAAATACCAGGTCAATATGTTACAAAGCAATATTTGACTGGAACTAATCATGCAAATCACTTCATAAACCACAGGTCAATATGAACCTTAACATATAGGCCTCGAAATAATCATGCAAGTCAGCCCATAAACCCCAGGTCAATATGATACCAAACAATATGTGACTCGAAATAATCATGCAAATCAACCATTAAACCCCAGGACAATATACTACAAAACAATATGTGACTCGAAATAATCATGCAAATCACTTCATAAACCCCAGGTCAATATGTTACAAAACAATATGTGACTCTAAATAATCATGCAAATCACCCTATAAACCCCTGGTCAATATGTTACAAAACAATATGGGACTCAAAATAATCATGCAAATCACCCTATAAACCCCAGGTCAAAATGTTACAAAACAATATGGGACTCGAAATAATTATGCAAATCACCCTATAAACCCCAGGTCAATATGTTACAAAACAATATGGGACTCGAAATAATCATGCAAATCACTCCCATAAATCCCAGGTCAATATGTTACAAAAAAATATGTGACTCAAAATAATCATGCAATTCACCCCATAAATCCCAGGTCAATATGTTACAAAACAATATGGGACTCGAAATAATCGTGCAAATCAGCCCATAAATCCCAGGTCAATATGATACAAAACAATATGGCACTCGAAATAATCATGCAAGTCAGCCCATAAACCCCTGGTAAATATGATCCAAAACAATACGAGAGTCGAAATAATCATGCAAATCACCCCATAAATACCAGGTCAATATGTTACAAAACAATATTTGACTGGAACTAATCATGCAAATCACTTCATAAACCACAGGTCAATATGAACCTTAACATATAGGCCTCGAAATAATCATGCAAGTCAGCCCATAAACCCCAGGTCAATATGATACCAAACAATATGTGACTCGAAATAATCATGCAAATCAACCATTAAACCCCAGGACAATATACTACAAAACAATATGTGACTCGAAATAATCATGCAAATCAACCATTAAACCCCAGGACAATATGCTACAAAACAATATGGGACTCGCAATAATCATAGAAATCAACTATTAAACACCAGGTCAATATGATACAAAACAATATGTGACTCGCAATAATCATAGAAATCAACCATTAAACACCAGGTCAATATGATACAAAACAATATGGGACTCAAAATAATCATACAAATCAACCATTATACACCAGGTCAATATGATACAAAACAATATGTGACTCGAAATAATCATAAAAATCAACCATAAAACACCAGGTCAAAATAATACAAATCAATATGGGACTCGAAATAATCATGCAAATCACCCCATAAAACCCCAGGTCAATATTTTACAAAACAATATGTGACTCGAAATCATCATGCAAATCAGCCCATAAACTCCTCGTCAATATGATACAAAACAATATGGGACACAAAATAATCATGCAAGTCACCCCATAAATCCCAGGACAATATGTTACAAAACAATATGTGACTCGAAATAATCATGCAAGTCAGCCCATAAATCCCAGGTCAATATGATACAAAACAACATGGGACTCGAAATAATCATGCAAGTCAGCCCATAAACCCCTGGTAAATATGATCCAAAACAATACGGGACTCGAGATAATCATGCAAATCACCCCATAAATCCCAGGTCAATATGTTACAAAACAATATTTGACTGGAACTAATCATGCAAATTACCACATAAACCCCAGGTCAATACGAAACCAAACAATATGAGATACGAAATAATCATGCAAATCACTCCATAAACCCCTCGTCAATATGATACCGAAGAAGATGGGACTCGAAATAATCATGCAAATCACCCCATAAATCCCAGGTCAATATGTTACAAAACAATATTTGACTGGAACTAATCATGCAAATCACCACATAAACCCCAGGTCAATATGTTACAAAACAATATGTGACTCGAAATAATCATGCAAATCACCCTATAAACCCCAGGTCAATACGATACCAAACAATACAATACTCGAAATAGTCATGCAAATCACTCCATAAACCCCAGGTCAATATGTTACAAAACAATATGGGACTCGAAATAATCATGCAAGTCAGCCCATAAACCCCAAGTCAATATGATACAAAACAACATGGGACTCGAAATAATCATGCAAGTCAGCCCATAAACCCCTGGTAAATATGATCCAAAACAATACGGGACTCGAAATAATCATGCAAATCACCCCATAAATCCCAGGTCAATATGTTACAAAACAATATGGGACTCCACCTAATCATGCAAATCACTCCATAAACCCAAAGTCAATATGATACAAAACAATATGGGACTCCAACTAATCATGCAAATCATCCCATGAACCCCAGATCAATATGTTTCAACACCATATATGACTCGAAATAATCATGCAAATGACTCCATAAACCCCAGTTCTATATGTTACAAAACAACATGGGACTCGAAATAATCATGCAAATCACTCCATAAATCCCAGGTCGATATGATACAAAACAATATGGGACTCCAACTAATCATGCAAATCATCCCATGAACCCCAGATCAATATGTTTCAACACCATATGTGACTCGAAATAATCATGCAAATGACTCCATAAACCCCAGGTCTATATGTTACAAAACAACATGGGACTCGAAATAATCATGCAAATCACTCCATAAATCCCAGGTCGATATGATACTAAACAATATGTGACTCGAAATAAACATGCAAATCACTCTATAAACCCCAGATCAATATGTTACAAAACAATATGGGACTCGAAATAATCATGTAAATCACTCCATAAATACCAGGACAATATGATACAAAACAATATGTGACTCGAAATAATCATGCAAATCACCCCATAAATCCCAGGTCAATATGTTACAAAACAATATGGGACTCGAAATAATCATGCAAATCAACCCATAAATCCCAGGTCAATATGTTACAAAACAATATTTGACTGGAACTAATCATGCAAATCACCACATAAACCCCAGGTCAATACGAAACCAAACAATATGAGATACGAAATAATCATGCAAATCACTCCATAAATCCCTCGTCAATATGATACCGAAGAAGATGGGACTCGAAATAATCATGCAAATCACCCCATAAATCCCAGGTCAATATGTTACAAAACAATATGGGACTCCACCTAATCATGCAAATCACTCCATAAACCCAAAGTCAATATGATAAAAAACAATATGGGACTCCAACTAATCATGCAAATCATCCCATGAACCCCAGATCAATATGTTTCAACACCATATGTGACTCGAAATAATCATGCAAATGACTCCATAAACCCCAGTTCTATATGTTACAAAACAACATGGGACTCGAAATAACCATGCAAATCACTCCATAAATCCCAGGTCGATATGATACAAAACAATATGGGACTCCAACTAATCATGCAAATCATCCCATGAACCCCAGATCAATATGTTTCAACACCATATGTGACTCGAAATAATCATGCAAATGACTCCATAAACCCCAGGTCTATATGTTACAAAACAACATGGGACTCGAAATAATCATGCAAATCACTCCATAAATCCCAGGTCGATATGATACTAAACAATATGTGACTCGAAATAAACATGCAAATCACTCTATAAACCCCAGATCAATATGTTACAAAACAATATGGGACTCGAAATAATCATGTAAAACACTCCATAAATACCAGGACAATATGATACAAAACAATATGTGACTCGAAATAATCATGCAAATCACCCCATAAATCCCAGGTCAATATGTTACAAAACAATATGGGACTCGAAATAATCATGCAAATCAACCCATAAATCCCAGGTCAATATGTTACAAAACAATATTTGACTGGAACTAATCATGCAAATCACCACATAAACCCCAGGTCAATACGAAACCAAACAATATGAGATACGAAATAATCATGCAAATCACACCATAAACCCCTCGTCAATATGATACCGAAGAAGATGGGACTCGAAATAATCATGCAAATCACCCCATAAATCCCAGGTCAATATGTTACAAAACAATATTTGACTGGAACTAATCATGCAAATCACCACATAAACCCCAGGTCAATATGTTACAAAACAATATGTGACTCGAAATAATCATGCAAATGACTCCATAAACCCCAGGACAATACAATACCAAACAATATAGGACTCGAAATAATCATGCAAATCACTTAATAAACCCCAGGTCAATATGTTACAAAACAATATATGACTCGAAATAATCATGCAAATCACTCCATAAACCCAAAGTCAATATGATACAAAACAATAAGGAACTCGAAATAACCATGCAAATCACCCTATAAACCCCAGGTCAATATGTTACAAAACAATATGGGACTCGAAATAATTATGCAAATCACTCCATAAACCCCGGGTCAATATGTTACAAAACAATATTTGACTGGAACTAATCATGCAAATCACCACATAAACCCCAGGTGAATATGTCACAAAACAATATGTGACTCGAAATAATCATGCAAATCACTCCATAAACCCAGGTCAATATGGTACCAAACAATATGGGACTCGAAATAATCATGCAAATCACCCCATAAATCTCAGGTCAATATGTTACAAAACAATATGTGACTCGAAATAATCATGCAAGTCAGCCCATAAACCCCTGGTCAATATGATACCAAAGAACATGGGACTCGAAATAATCATGCAAATCACCATATAAACCCCAAGACAATGCGATACCAAAGAATATAGGACTCGAAATAATCATGCAAATCACCCAATAAACCCCAGATCAATATGTTACAAAACAATATGGGACTCGAAATAATCATGCAAATCACCCTATAAACCCCAGGTCAATATGTTACAAAACAATATGGGATTCGAAATAATCATGCAAATCACTCCATAAACGCCAGGTCAATATGTTACAAAACAATATGGGACTCTAAATAATCATGCAAATCACCCCATAAACCCCAGGTCAATATGATACCAAACAATATGTGACTCGAAATAATCATGCAAATCACCCTATAAACCCCAGGTCAATATGTTACAAAACAATATGGGACTCGAAATAATCATGCAAATCACTCCCATAAATCCCAGGTCAATATGTTACAAAACAATATGTGACTCGAAATAATCATGCAAATCACCCCATAAATCCCAGGTCAATATGTTACAAAACAATATGGGACTCGAAATAATCATGCAAATCACCCCATAAATCCCAGGTCAATAGGTTACAAAACAATATGAGACTCGAAATAATCGTGCAAATCAGCCCATAAATCACAGGTCAATATGATACAAAACAATATGGCACTCGAAATAATCATGAAAGTCAGCCCATAAACCCCTGGTAAATATGATCCAAAACAATACGGGAGTCGAAATAATCATGAAAATCACCCCATAAATACCAGGTCAATATGTTACAAAACAATATTTGACTGGAACTAATCATACAAATCACCCCATAAATCCCAGGTCAATATGTTACAAAATAATATGGGACTCGAAATAATCATGCAAATCAACCCATAAATCCCAGGTCAATATGTTACAAAACAATATTTGACTGGAACTAATCATGCAAATCACCACATAAACCCCAGGTCAATACGAAACCAAACAATATGAGATACGAAATAATCATGCAAATCACTCTATAAACCCCTCGTCAATATGATACCGAAGAAGATGGGACTCGAAATAATCATGCAAATCACCCCATAAATCCCAGGTCAATATGTTACAAAACAATATGTGACTCGAAATAATCATGCAAATGACTCCATAAACCCCAGGACAATACAATACCAAACAATATACGACTCGAAATAATCATGCAAATGACTCCATAAACCCCAGGACAATATGCAACAAAACAATATGTAACTCGAAATAATCATGCAAATCACTTCTTAAACCCCAGGTCAATATGCTACAAAACAATATGTGACTCGAAATAATCATGCAAATCACTCCATAAACCCAAAGTCAATATGATACAAAACAATAAGGAACTCGAAATAACCATGCAAATCACCCTATGAACCCCAGGTCAATATGTTACAAAACAATATGGGACTCGAAATAATTATGCAAATCACTCCATAAACCCCGGGTCAATATGTTACAAAACAACATTTGACTGGAACTAATCATGCAAATCACCACATAAACCCAGGTCAATATGGTACCAAACAATATGGGACTCGAAATAATCATGCAAATCACCCCATAAATCTCAGGTCAATATGTTACAAAACAATATGTGACTCGAAATAATCATGCAAGTCAGACCATAAACCCCTGGTCAATATGATACCAAAGAACATGGAACTCGAAATAATCATGCAAATCACCATATAAACCCCAAGACAATGCAATACCAAAGAATATAGGACTCGAAATAATCATGCAAATCACCCAATAAACCCCAGATCAATATGTTACAAAACAATATGGGACTCGAAATAATCATGCAAATCACCCTATAAACCCCATGTCAATATGTTACAAACAATATGGGACTCGAAATAATCATGCAAATCAACCCATAAATCCCAGGTCAATATGTTACAAAACAATATTTGACTGGAACTAATCATGCAAATCACCACATAAACCCCAGGTCAATACGAAACCAAACAATATGAGATACGAAATAATCATGCAAATCACT
The DNA here is from genome assembly GCF_978046115.1 of Saccoglossus kowalevskii. Lineage (NCBI taxonomy): Eukaryota > Metazoa > Hemichordata > Enteropneusta > Harrimaniidae > Saccoglossus > Saccoglossus kowalevskii. The sequence goes on along the minus strand of NC_140647.1, from coordinate 1,425,892 downwards.
CCATAAACCCCTGGTCAATATGATACCAAAGAACATGGGACTCGAAATAATCATGCAAATCACCATATAAACCCCAAGACAATGCGATACCAAAGAATATAGGACTCGAAATAATCATGCAAATCACCCAATAAACCCCAGATCAATATGTTACAAAACAATATGGGACTCGAAATAATCATGCAAATCACCCTATAAACCCCAGGTCAATATGTTACAAAACAATATGGGATTCGAAATAATCATGCAAATCACTCCATAAACGCCAGGTCAATATGTTACAAAACAATATGGGACTCTAAATAATCATGCAAATCACCCCATAAACCCCAGGTCAATATGATACCAAACAATATGTGACTCGAAATAATCATGCAAATCACCCTATAAACCCCAGGTCAATATGTTACAAAACAACATGGGACTCGAAATAATCATGCAAATCACTCCCATAAATCCCAGGTCAATATGTTACAAAACAATATGTGACTCGAAATAATCATGCAAATCACCCCATAAATCCCAGGTCAATATGTTACAAAACAATATGGGACTCGAAATAATCATGCAAATCACCCCATAAATCCCAGGTCAATAGGTTACAAAACAATATGAGACTCGAAATAATCGTGCAAATCAGCCCATAAATCCCAGGTCAATATGATACAAAACAATATGGCACTCGAAATAAGCATGAAAGTCAGCCCATAAACCCCTGGTAAATACGATCCAAAACAATACGGGAGTCGAAATAATCATGAAAATCACCCCATAAATACCAGGTCAATATGTTACAAAACAATATTTGACTGGAACTAATCATGCAAATCACCCCATAAATCCCAGGTCAATATGTTACAAAACAATATGGGACTCGAAATAATCATGCAAATCAACCCATAAATCCCAGGTCAATATGTTACAAAACAATATTTGACTGGAACTAATCATGCAAATCACCACATAAACCCCAGGTCAATACGAAACCAAACAATATGAGATACGAAATAATCATGCAAATCACTCTATAAACCCCTTGTCAATATGATACCGAAGAAGATGGGACTCGAAATAATCATGCAAATGACTCCATAAACCCCAGGACAATACAATACCAAACAATATACGACTCGAAATAATCATGCAAATGACTCCATAAACCCCAGGACAATATGCAACAAAACAATATGTAACTCGAAATAATCATGCAAATCACTTCATAAACCCCAGGTCAATAAGTTACAAAACAATATGTGACTCGAAATAATCATGCAAATCACTCCATAAACCCAAAGTCAATATGATACAAAACAATAAGGAACTCGAAATAACCATGCAAATCACCCTATGAACCCCAGGTCAATATGTTACAAAACAATATGGGACTCGAAATAATTATGCAAATCACTCCATAACCCCCGGGTCAATATGTTACAAAACAACATTTGACTGGAACTAATCATGCAAATCACCACATAAACCCCAGGTCAATATGTCACAAAACAATATGTGACTCGAAATAATCATGCAAATCACTCCATAAACCCAGGTCAATATGGTAACAAACAATATGGGACTCGAAATAATCATGCAAATCACCCCATAAATCTCAGGTCAATATGTTACAAAACAATATGTGACTCGAAATAATCATGCAAGTCAGCCCATAAACCCCTGGTCAATATGATACCAAAGAACATGGGACTCGAAATAATCATGCAAATCACCCTATAAACCCCAGGTCAATATGTTACAAAAAAATATGTGACTCGAAATAATCATGCAAATCACCCCATAAATCCCAGGTCAATATGTTACAAAACAATATGGGACTCGAAATAATCATGCAAATCACCCCATAAATCCCAGGTCAATAGGTTACAAAACAATATGTGACTCGAAATAATCATGCAAATCAACCATTAAACCCCAGGACAATATGCTACAAAACAATATGGGACTCGCAATAATCATAGAAATCAACTATTAAACACCAGGTCAATATGATACAAAACAATATGTGACTCGCAATAATCATAGAAATCAACCATTAAACACCAGGTCAATATGATACAAAACAATATGGGACTCAAAATAATCATACAAATCAACCATTATACACCAGGTCAATATGATACAAAACAATATGTGACTCGAAATAATCATAAAAATCAACCATAAAACACCAGGTCAAAATAATACAAATCAATATGGGACTCGAAATAATCATGCAAATCACCCCATAATAACCCAGGTCAATATTTTACAAAACAATATGCGACTCGAAATAATCATGCAAGTCAGCCCTTAAACCCCAGGTCAATATGATACAAAACAACAAGGGACTCGAAATAATCATGCAAGTCAGCCCATAAACCCCTGGTAAATATGATCCAAAACAATACGGGACTCGAGATAATCATGCAAATCACCCCATAAATCCCAGGTCAATATGTTACAAAACAATATTTGACTGGAACTAATCATGCAAATCACCACATAAGCCCCAGGTCAATACGAAACCAAACAATATGAGATACGAAATAATCATGCAAATCACCCCATAAATCCCAGGTCAATATGTTACAAAACAATATTTGACTTTAACTATTCATGCAAATCACCACATAAACCCCAGGTCAATATGTTACAAAACAATATGTGACTCGAAATAATCATGCAAATCACCCTATAAACCCCAGGTCAATACGATACCAAACAATATAATACTCGAAATAGTCATGCAAATCACTCCATAAACCCCAGGTCAATATGTTACAAAATAATATGGGACTCGAAATAATCATGCAAGTCAGCCCATAAACCCCAAGTCAATATGATACAAAACAACATGGGACTCGAAATAATCATGCAAGTCAGCTCATAAACCCCTGGTAAATATGATCCAAAACAATACGGGACTCGAAATAATCATGCAAATCACCCCATAAATCCCAGGTCAATATGTTACAAAACAATATGGGACTCCACCTAATCATGCAAATCACTCCATAAACCCAAAGTCAATATGATACAAAACAATATGGGACTCCAACTAATCATGCAAATCATCCCATGAACCCCAGATCAATATGTTTCAACACCATATGTGACTCGAAATAATCATGCAAATGACTCCATAAACCCCAGGTCTATATGTTACAAAACAACATGGGACTCGAAATAATCATGCAAATCACTCCATAAATCCCAGGTCGATATGATACTAAACAATATGTGACTCGAAATAAACATGCAAATCACTCTATAAACCCCAGATCAATATGTTACAAAACAATATGGGACTCGAAATAATCATGTAAATCACTCCATAAATACCAGGACAATATGTTACAAAACAATATGTGACTCGAAATAATCATGCAAATCACCCCATAAATCCCAGGTCAATATGTTACAAAACAATATGGGACTCGAAATAATCATGCAAATCAACCCATAAATCCCAGGTCAATATGTTACAAAACAATATTTGACTGGAACTAATCATGCAAATCACCACATTAACCCCAGGTCAATACGAAACCAAACAATATGAGATACGAAATAATCATGCAAATCACTCCATAAACCCCTCGTCAATATGATACCGAAGAAGATGGGACTCGAAACAATCATGCAAATCACCCCATAAATCCCAGGTCAATATGTTACAAAACAATATGTGACTCGAAATAATCATGCAAATGACTCCATAAACCCCAGGACAATACGATACCAAACAATATAGGACTCGAAATAATCATGCAAATGACTCCATAAACCCCAGGTCAATATGTTACAAAACAATATGTGACTCGAAATAATCATGCAAATCACTCCATAAACTCCAGGTAAATATGTTACAAAACAATATGGGACTCGAAATAATTATGCAAATCACTCCATAAACCCCGGGTCAGTATGTTACAAAACAATATTTGACTGGAACTAATCATGCAAATCACCACATAAACCCCAGGTCAATATGTCACAAAACAATAAGTGACTCGAAATAATCATGCAAATCACTCCATAAACCCAGGTCAATATGGTACCAAACAATATGGGACTCGAAATAATCATGCAAATCACCCCATAAATCTCAGGTCAATATGTTACAAAACAATATGTGACTCGAAATAATCATGCAAGTCAGCCCATAAACCCCTGGTCAATATGATACCAAAGAACATGGGACTCGAAATAATCATGCAAATCACCATATAAACCCCAAGACAATGCGATACCAAAGAATATAGGACTCGAAATAATCATGCAAATCACCCAATAAACCCCAGATCAATATGTTACAAAACAATATGGGACTCGAAATAATCATGCAAATCACCCGATAAACGCCAGGTCAGTATGTTACAAAACAATATGGGATTTGAAATAATCATGTAAATCACTCCATAAACGCCAGGTCAATATGTTACAAAACAATATGGGACTCTAAATAATCATGCAAATCACCCCATAAACCCCAGGTCAATATGATACCAAACAATATGTGACTCGAAATAATCATGCAAATCACCCTATAAACCCCAGGTCAATATGTTACAAAACAATATGGGACTCGAAATAATCATGCAAATCACTCCCATAAATCCCAGGTCAATATGTTACAAAAAAATATGTGACTCGAAATAATCATGCAAATCACCCCATAAATCCCAGGTCAATATGTTACAAAACAATATGAGACTCGAAATAATCGTGCAAATCACCCCATAAATCCCAGGTCAATATGATACAAAACAATATGGCACTCGAAATAATCATGCATGTCAGCCCATAAACCCCTGGTAAATATGATCCAAAACAATACGGGAGTCTAAATAATCATGCAAATCACCCCATAAATACCAGGTCAATATGTTACAAAATAATATTTGACTGGAACTAATCATGCAAATCACCACATAAACCCCAGGTCAATATGATACCAAACAATATGAGACTCGAAATAATCATGCAAATCACTTCATAAACCACAGGTCAATATGATACTTAACATATAGGCCTCGAAATAATCATGCAAGTCAGCCCATAAACCCCAGGTCAATATGATACCAAACAATATGTGACTCGAAATAATCATGCAAATCAACCATTAAACCCCAGGACAATATGCAACAAAACAATATGTAACTCGAAATAATCATGCAAATCACTTCATAAACCCCAGGTCAATACGAAACCAAACAATATGAGATACGAAATAATCATGCAAATCACTCCATAAACCCCTCGTCAATATGATACCGAAGAAGATGGGACTCGAAACAATCATGCAAATCACCCCATAAATCCCAGGTCAATACGAAACCAAACAATATGAGATACGAAATAATCATGCAAATCACTCCATAAACCCCTCGTCAATATGATACCGAAGAAGATGGGACTCGAAACAATCATGCAAATCACCCCATAAATCCCAGGTCAATATGTTACAAAACAATATGTGACTCGAAATAATCATGCAAATGACTCCATAAACCCCAGGACAATACGATACCAAACAATATAGGACTCGAAATAATCATGCAAATGACTCCATAAACCCCAGGTCAATATGTTACAAAACAATATGTGACTCGAAATAATCATGCAAATCACCACATTAACCCCAGGTCAATACGAAACCAAACAATATGAGATACGAAATAATCATGCAAATCACTCCATAAACCCCTCGTCAATATGATACCGAAGAAGATGGGACTCGAAACAATCATGCAAATCACCCCATAAATCCCAGGTCAATATGTTACAAAACAATATGTGACTCGAAATAATCATGCAAATGACTCCATAAACCCCAGGACAATACGATACCAAACAATATAGGACTCGAAATAATCATGCAAATGACTCCATAAACCCCAGGTCAATATGTTACAAAACAATATGTGACTCGAAATAATCATGCAAATGACTCCATAAACTCCAGGTAAATATGTTACAAAACAATATGGGACTCGAAATAATTATGCAAATCACTCCATAAACCCCGGGTCAGTATGTTACAAAACAATATTTGACTGGAACTAATCATGCAAATCACCACATAAACCCCAGGTCAATATGTCACAAAACAATAAGTGACTCGAAATAATCATGCAAATCACTCCATAAACCCAGGTCAATATGGTACCAAACAATATGGGACTCGAAATAATCATGCAAATCACCCCATAAATCTCAGGTCAATATGTTACAAAACAATATGTGACTCGAAATAATCATGCAAGTCAGCCCATAAACCCCTGGTCAATATGATACCAAAGAACATGGGACTCGAAATAATCATGCAAATCACCATATAAACCCCAAGACAATGCGATACCAAAGAATATAGGACTCGAAATAATCATGCAAATCACCCAATAAACCCCAGATCAATATGTTACAAAAGAATATGGGACTCGAAATAATCATGCAAATCACCCGATAAACGCCAGGTCAGTATGTTACAAAACAATATGGGATTTGAAATAATCATGTAAATCACTCCATAAACGCCAGGTCAATATGTTACAAAACAATATGGGACTCTAAATAATCATGCAAATCACCCCATAAACCCCAGGTCAATATGATACCAAACAATATGTGACTCGAAATAATCATGCAAATCACCCTATAAACCCCAGGTCAATATGTTACAAAACAATATGGGACTCGAAATAATCATGCAAATCACTCCCATAAATCCCAGGTCAATATGTTACAAAAAAATATGTGACTCGAAATAATCATGCAAATCACCCCATAAATCCCAGGTCAATATGTTACAAAACAATAAGAGACTCGAAATAATCGTGCAAATCACCCCATAAATCCCAGGTCAATATGATACAAAACAATATGGCACTCGAAATAATCATGCATGTCAGCCCATAAACCCCTGGTAAATATGATCCAAAACAATACGGGAGTCTAAATAATCATGCAAATCACCCCATAAATACCAGGTCAATATGTTACAAAATAATATTTGACTGGAACTAATCATGCAAATCACCACATAAACCCCAGGTCAATATGATACCAAACAATATGAGACTCGAAATAATCATGCAAATCACTTCATAAACCACAGGTCAATATGATACTTAACATATAGGCCTCGAAATAATCATGCAAGTCAGCCCATAAACCCCAGGTCAATATGATACCAAACAATATGTGACTCGAAATAATCATGCAAATCAACCATTAAACCCCAGGACAATATGCAACAAAACAATATGTAACTCGAAATAATCATGCAAATCACTTCATAAACCCCAGGTCAATACGAAACCAAACAATATGAGATACGAAATAATCATGCAAATCACTCCATAAACCCCTCGTCAATATGATACCGAAGAAGATGGGACTCGAAACAATCATGCAAATCACCCCATAAATCCCAGGTCAATACGAAACCAAACAATATGAGATACGAAATAATCATGCAAATCACTCCATAAACCCCTCGTCAATATGATACCGAAGAAGATGGGACTCGAAACAATCATGCAAATCACCCCATAAATCCCAGGTCAATATGTTACAAAACAATATGTGACTCGAAATAATCATGCAAATGACTCCATAAACCCCAGGACAATACGATACCAAACAATATAGGACTCGAAATAATCATGCAAATGACTCCATAAACCCCAGGTCAATATGTTACAAAACAATATGTGACTCGAAATAATCATGCAAATCACCACATTAACCCCAGGTCAATACGAAACCAAACAATATGAGATACGAAATAATCATGCAAATCACTCCATAAACCCCTCGTCAATATGATACCGAAGAAGATGGGACTCGAAACAATCATGCAAATCACCCCATAAATCCCAGGTCAATATGTTACAAAACAATATGTGACTCGAAATAATCATGCAAATGACTCCATAAACCCCAGGACAATACGATACCAAACAATATAGGACTCGAAATAATCATGCAAATGACTCCATAAACCCCAGGTCAATATGTTACAAAACAATATGTGACTCGAAATAATCATGCAAATGACTCCATAAACTCCAGGTAAATATGTTACAAAACAATATGGGACTCGAAATAATTATGCAAATCACTCCATAAACCCCGGGTCAGTATGTTACAAAACAATATTTGACTGGAACTAATCATGCAAATCACCACATAAACCCCAGGTCAATATGTCACAAAACAATAAGTGACTCGAAATAATCATGCAAATCACTCCATAAACCCAGGTCAATATGGTACCAAACAATATGGGACTCGAAATAATCATGCAAATCACCCCATAAATCTCAGGTCAATATGTTACAAAACAATATGTGACTCGAAATAATCATGCAAGTCAGCCCATAAACCCCTGGTCAATATGATACCAAAGAACATGGGACTCGAAATAATCATGCAAATCACCATATAAACCCCAAGACAATGCGATACCAAAGAATATAGGACTCGAAATAATCATGCAAATCACCCAATAAACCCCAGATCAATATGTTACAAAAGAATATGGGACTCGAAATAATCATGCAAATCACCCGATAAACGCCAGGTCAGTATGTTACAAAACAATATGGGATTTGAAATAATCATGTAAATCACTCCATAAACGCCAGGTCAATATGTTACAAAACAATATGGGACTCTAAATAATCATGCAAATCACCCCATAAACCCCAGGTCAATATGATACCAAACAATATGTGACTCGAAATAATCATGCAAATCACCCTATAAACCCCAGGTCAATATGTTACAAAACAATATGGGACTCGAAATAATCATGCAAATCACTCCCATAAATCCCAGGTCAATATGTTACAAAAAAATATGTGACTCGAAATAATCATGCAAATCACCCCATAAATCCCAGGTCAATATGTTACAAAACAATAAGAGACTCGAAATAATCGTGCAAATCACCCCATAAATCCCAGGTCAATATGATACAAAACAATATGGCACTCGAAATAATCATGCATGTCAGCCCATAAACCCCTGGTAAATATGATCCAAAACAATACGGGAGTCTAAATAATCATGCAAATCACCCCATAAATACCAGGTCAATATGTTACAAAATAATATTTGACTGGAACTAATCATGCAAATCACCACATAAACCCCAGGTCAATATGATACCAAACAATATGAGACTCGAAATAATCATGCAAATCACTTCATAAACCACAGGTCAATATGATACTTAACATATAGGCCTCGAAATAATCATGCAAGTCAGCCCATAAACCCCAGGTCAATATGATACCAAACAATATGTGACTCGAAATAATCATGCAAATCAACCATTAAACCCCAGGACAATATGCAACAAAACAATATGTAACTCGAAATAATCATGCAAATCACTTCATAAACCCCAGGTCAATACGAAACCAAACAATATGAGATACGAAATAATCATGCAAATCACTCCATAAACCCCTCGTCAATATGATACCGAAGAAGATGGGACTCGAAACAATCATGCAAATCACCCCATAAATCCCAGGTCAATACGAAACCAAACAATATGAGATACGAAATAATCATGCAAATCACTCCATAAACCCCTCGTCAATATGATACCGAAGAAGATGGGACTCGAAACAATCATGCAAATCACCCCATAAATCCCAGGTCAATATGTTACAAAACAATATGTGACTCGAAATAATCATGCAAATGACTCCATAAACCCCAGGACAATACGATACCAAACAATATAGGACTCGAAATAATCATGCAAATGACTCCATAAACCCCAGGTCAATATGTTACAAAACAATATGTGACTCGAAATAATCATGCAAATCACCACATTAACCCCAGGTCAATACGAAACCAAACAATATGAGATACGAAATAATCATGCAAATCACTCCATAAACCCCTCGTCAATATGATACCGAAGAAGATGGGACTCGAAACAATCATGCAAATCACCCCATAAATCCCAGGTCAATATGTTACAAAACAATATGTGACTCGAAATAATCATGCAAATGACTCCATATACCCCAGGACAATACGATACCAAACAATATAGGACTCGAAATAATCATGCAAATGACTCCATAAACCCCAGGTCAATATGTTACAAAACAATATGTGACTCGAAATAATCATGCAAATCACTCCATAAACTCCAGGTAAATATGTTACAAAACAATATGGGACTCGAAATAATTATGCAAATCACTCCATAAACCCCGGGTCAGTATGTTACAAAACAATATTTGACTGGAACTAATCATGCAAATCACCACATAAACCCCAGGTCAATATGTCACAAAACAATAAGTGACTCGAAATAATCATGCAAATCACTCCATAAACCCAGGTCAATATGGTACCAAACAATATGGGACTCGAAATAATCATGCAAATCACCCCATAAATCTCAGGTCAATATGTTACAAAACAATATGTGACTCGAAATAATCATGCAAGTCAGCCCATAAACCCCTGGTCAATATGATACCAAAGAACATGGGACTCGAAATAATCATGCAAATCACCATATAAACCCCAAGACAATGCGATACCAAAGAATATAGGACTCGAAATAATCATGCAAATCACCCAATAAACCCCAGATCAATATGTTACAAAACAATATGGGACTCGAAATAATCATGCAAATCACCCGATAAACGCCAGGTCAGTATGTTACAAAACAATATGGGATTTGAAATAATCATGTAAATCACTCCATAAACGCCAGGTCAATATGTTACAAAACAATATGGGACTCTAAATAATCATGCAAATCACCCCATAAACCCCAGGTCAATATGATACCAAACAATATGTGACTCGAAATAATCATGCAAATCACCCTATAAACCCCAGGTCAATATGTTACAAAACAATATGGGACTCGAAATAATCATGCAAATCACTCCCATCAATCCCAGGTCAATATGTTACAAAAAAATATGTGACTCGAAATAATCATGCAAATCACCCCATAAATCCCAGGTCAATATGTTACAAAACAATATGAGACTCGAAATAATCGTGCAAATCACCCCATAAATCCCAGGTCAATATGATACAAAACAATATGGCACTCGAAATAATCATGCATGTCAGCCCATAAACCCCTGGTAAATATGATCCAAAACAATACGGGAGTCTAAATAATCATGCAAATCACCCCATAAATACCAGGTCAATATGTTACAAAATAATATTTGACTGGAACTAATCATTCAAATCACCACATAAACCCCAGGTCAATATGATACCAAACAATATGAGACTCGAAATAATCATGCAAATCACTTCATAAACCACAGGTCAATATGATACTTAACATATAGGCCTCGAAATAATCATGCAAGTCAGCCCATAAACCCCAGGTCAATATGATACCAAACAATATGTGACTCGAAATAATCATGCAAATCAACCATTAAACCCCAGGACAATATGCAACAAAACAATATGTAACTCGAAATAATCATGCAAATCACTTCATAAACCCCAGGTCAATATGTTACAAAACAATATGTGACTCGAAATAATCATGCAAATCACTCCATAAACCCAAAGTCAATATGATACAAAACAATAAGGAACTCGAAATAACCATGCAAATCACCCTATAAAGCCCAGGTCAATATGTTACAAAACAATATGGGACTCGAAATAATTATGCAAATCACTCCATAAACCCCGGGTCAATATGTTACAAAACAATGTTTGACTGGAACTAATCATGCAAATCACCACATAAACCCCAGGTCAATATGTCACAAAACAATATGTGACTCGAAATAATCATGCAAATCACTCCATAAACCCAGGTCATTATGGTACCAAACAATATGGGACTCGAAATAATCATGCAAATCACCCCATAAATCTCAGGTCAATATGTTACAAAACAATATGTGACTCAAAATAATCATGCAAGTCAGCCCATAAACCCCTGGTCAATATGATACCAAAGAACATGGGACTCGAAATAATCATGCAAATCACCATATAAACCTCAAGACAATGCGATACCAAAGAATATGAGACTCGAAATAATCGTGCAAATCAGCCCATAAATCCCAGGTCAATATGATACAAAACAATATGGCACTCGAAATAATCATGCAAGTCAGCCCATAAACCCCTGGTAAATATGATCCAAAACAATACGGGAGTCGAAATAATCATGCAAATCACCCCATAAATACCAGGTCAATATGATACCAAACAATATGAGACTCGAAACAATCATGCAAATCACTTCATAAACCACAGGTCAATATGAACCTTAACATATAGGCCTCGAAATAATCATGCAAGTCAGCCCATAAATCCCAGGTCAATATGATACAAAACAATATGGAACTCCACCTAATCGTGCAAATCACTCCATAAACCCAAAGTCAATATGATACAAAACAATATGGGACTCGAAATAATCATGCAAATCACTCCATAAATCCCAGGTCGATATGATACAAAACAATATGGGACTCCAACTAATCATGCAAATCATTCCATGAACCCCAGATCAATATGTTTCAACACCATATGTGACTCGAAATAATCATGCAAATGACTCCATAAACCCCAGGACTATATGTTACAAAACAACATGGGACTCGAAATAATCATGCAAATCACTCCATAAATCCCAGGTCGATATCATACTAAACAATATGTGACTCGAAATAAACATGCAAATCACTCTATAAACCCCAGATCAATATGTTACAAAACAATATGGGACTCGAAATAATCATGTAAATCACTCCATAAATGCCAGGACAATATGTTACAAAACAATATGTGACTCGAAATAATCATGCAAATCACCCCATAAATACCAGGTCAATATGTTACAAAACAATATGGGACTCGAAATAATCATGCAAATCAACCCATAAATCCCAGGTCAATATGTTACAAAACAATATTTGACTGGAACTAATCATGCAAATCATCACATAAACCCCAGGTCAATATGTTATAAAACAATATGTGACTCGGAATAATCATGCAAATCACTCCATAAACCCCATGTCAATATGGTACCAAACAATATGGGACTCGAAATAATCATGCAAATCACCCCATAAATCCCAGGTCAATATGTTACATGATACTTAACATATAGGCCTCGAAATAATCTTGCAAGTCAGCCCATAAACCCAAGGTCAATATGATACCAAACAATATGTGACTCGAAATAATCATGCAAATCAACCATTAAACCCCAGGACAATATGCTACAAAACAATATGTGACTCGAAATAATCATGCAAATCACCATATAAACCTCAAGACAATGCGATACCAAAGAATATGAGACTCGAAATAATCGTGCAAATCAGCCCATAAATCCCAGGTCAATATGATACAAAACAATATGGCACTCGAAATAATCATGCAAGTCAGCCCATAAACCCCTGGTAAATATGATCCAAAACAATACGGGAGTCGAAATAATCATGCAAATCAATCCATAAATACCAGGTCAATATGTTACAAAACAATATTTGACTGGAACTAATCATGCAAATCACCACATAAACCCCAGGTCAATATGATACCAAACAATATGAGACTCGAAACAATCATGCAAATCACTTCATAAAACACAGGTCAATATGAACCTTAACATATATGCCTCGAAATAATCATGCAAGTCAGCCCATAAACCCCAGGTCAATATGATACCAAACAATATGCGACTCGAAATAATCATGCAAATCAACCATTAAACCCCAGGACAATATGCTACAAAACAATATGTGACTCGAAATAATCATGCAAATCACTTCATAAACCCCAGGTCAATATGTTACAAAACAATATGTGACTCGAAATAATCATGCAAATCAACCATTAAACCCCAGGACAATATGCTACAAAACAATATGTGACTCGCAATAATCATAGAAATCAACCATTAAACACCAGGTCAATATGATACAAAACAATATGTGACTCGCAATAATCATAGAAATCAACCATTAAACACCAGGTCAATATGATACAAAACAATATGGGACTCAAAATAATCATACAAATCAACCATTATACACCAGGTCAATATGATACAAAACAATATGTGACTCGAAATAATCATAAAAATCAACCATAAAACACCAGGTCAAAATAATACAAATCAATATGGGACTCGAAATAATCATGCAAATCACCCCATAAAACCCCAGGTCAATATTTTACAAAACAATATGTGACTCGAAATCATCATGCAAATCAGCCCATAAACTCCTCGTCAATATGATACAAAACAATATGGGACACAAAATAATCATGCAAGTCACCCCATAAATCCCAGGACAATATGTTACAAAACAATATGTGACTCGAAATAATCATGCAAGTCACCCCATAAACCCCTGGTAAATATGATCCAAAACAATACGGGACTCGAGATAATCATGCAAATCACCCCATAAATCCCAGGTCAATATGTTACAAAACAATATTTGACTGGAACTAATCATGCAAATCACCACATAAACCCCAGGTCAATATGTTACAAAACAATATGTGACTCGAAATAATCATGCAAATCACCCTTTAAACCCCAGGTCAATACGATACCAAACAATATAATACTCGAAATAATCATGCAAATCACTCCATAAACCCCAGGTCAATATGTTACAAAACAATATGGGACTCGAAATAATCATGCAAGTCAGCCCATAAACCCCAAGTCAATATGATACAAAACAACATGGGACTCGAAATAATCATGCAAATCACCCCATAAATCCCAAGTCAATGTGTTACAAAACAATATGGAACTCCACCTAATCGTGCAAATCACTCCATAAACCCAAAGTCAATATGATACAAAACAATATGGGACTCGAAATAATCATGCAAATCACTCCATAAATCCCAGGTCGATATGATACAAAACAATATGGGACTCCAACTAATCATGCAAATCATTCCATGAACCCCAGATCAATATGTTTCAACACCGTATGTGACTCGAAATAATCATGCAAATGACTCCATAAACCCCAGGTCTATATGTTACAAAACAACATGGGACTCGAAATAATCATGCAAATCACTCCATAAATCCCAGGTCGATATCATACTAAACAATATGTGACTCGAAATAAACATGCAAATCACTCTATAAACCCCAGATCAATATGTTACAAAACAATATGGGACTCGAAATAATCATGTAAATCACTCCATAAATGCCAGGACAATATGTTACAAAACAATATGTGACTCGAAATAATCATGCAAATCACCCCATAAATACCAGGTCAATATGTTACAAAACAATATGGGACTCGAAATAATCATGCAAATCAACCCATAAATCCCAGGTCAATATGTTACAAAACAATATTTGACTGGAACTAATCATGCAAATCATCACATAAATCCCAGGTCAATATGTTATAAAACAATATGTGACTCGGAATAATCATGCAAATCACTCCATAAACCCCATGTCAATATGGTACCAAACAATATGGGACTCGAAATAATCATGCAAATCACCCCATAAATGCCAGGTCAATATGTTACAAAACAATATTTGACTAGAACTAATCATGCAAATCACTCCATAAACCCAAAGTCAATATGATACCAAACAATATGAGACTCGAAATAATCATGCAAATCACTTCATGAACCACAGGTCAATATGATACTTAACATATAGGCCTCGAAATAATCATGCAAGTCAGCCCATAAACCCAAGGTCAATATGATACCAAACAATATGTGACTCGAAATAATCATGCAAATCAACCATTAAACCCCAGGACAATATGCTACAAAACAATATGTGACTCGAAATAATCATGCAAATCACTTCATAAACCCCAGGTCAATATGTTACAAAACAATATGTGACTCGAAATAATCATGCAAATCAACCATTAAACCCCAGGACAATATGCTACAAAACAATATGTGACTCGCAATAATCATAGAAATCAACCATTAAACACCAGGTCAATATGATACAAAACAATATGAGACTCAAAATAATCATACAAATAAACCATTATACACCAGGTCAATATGATACAAATCAATATGGGACTCGAAATAATCATAAAAATCACCCCATAAAACCCCAGGTCAATATTTTACAAAACAATATGCGACTCGAAATCATCATGCAAATCTGCCCATAAACTCCTCGTCAATATGATACAAAACAATATGGGACACAAAATAATCATGCAAGTCACCCCATAAATCCCAGGACAATATGTTACAAAACAATATGTGACTCGAAATAATCATGCAAGTCAGCCCATAAACCCCAGGTCAATATGATACAAAACAACATGGGACTCGAAATAATCATGCAAGTCAGCCCATAAACCCCTGGTAAATATGATCCAAAACAATACGGGACTCGAAATAGTCATGCAAATCACCCCATAAATCCCAGGCCAATATGTTACAAAACAATATTTGACTGGAACTAATCATGCAAATCACCACATAAACCCCAGGTCAATACGAAACCAAACAATATGAGATACGAAATAATCATGCAAATCACTCAATAAACCCCTCGTCAATATGATACCGAAGAAGATGGGACTCGAAATAATCATGCAAATCACCCCATAAATCCCAGGTCAATATGTTACAAAACAATATTTGACTAGAACTAATCATGCAAATCACCACATAAACCCCAGGTCAATATGTTACAAAACAATATGTGACTCGAAATAATCATGCAAATCACTCTATAAACCCCAGGTCAATACGATACCAAACATTATAATACTCGAAATAATCATGCAAATCACTCCATAAACCCCAGGTCAATATGTTACAAAACAATATGGGACTCGAAATAATCATGCAAGTCAGCCCATAAACCCCTGGTAAATATAATCCAAAACAATACGGGACTCGAAATAATCATGCAAATCACCCCATAAATCCCAGGTCAATATGTTACAAAACAATATGGGACTCCAACTAATCATGCAAATCACTCCATAAATCCCAGGTCGATATGATACTAAACAATATATGACTCGAAATAAACATGCAAATCACTCCATAAACCCCATGTCAATATGGTACCAAACAATATGGGACTCGAAATAATCATGCAAATCACTCTATAAACCCCAGGTCAATACGATACCAAACATTATAATACTCGAAATAATCATGCAAATCACTCCATAAACCCCAGGTCAATATGTTACAAAACAATATGGGACTCGAAATAATCATGCAAGTCAGCCCATAAACCCCTGGTAAATATAATCCAAAACAATACGGGACTCGAAATAATCATGCAAATCACCCCATAAATCCCAGGTCAATATGTTACAAAACAATATGGGACTCCAACTAATCATGCAAATCATTCCATGAACCCCAGATCAATATGTTTCAACACCATATGTGACTCGAAATAATCATGCAAATGACTCCATAAACCCCAGGACTATATGTTACAAAACAACATGGGACTCGAAATAATCATGCAAATCACTCCATAAATCCCAGGTCGATAACATACTAAACAATATGTGACTCGAAATAAACATGCAAATCACTCTATAAACCCCAGATCAATATGTTACAAAACAATATGGGACTCGAAATAATCATGTAAATCACTCCATAAATGCCAGGACAATATGTTACAAAACAATATGTGACTCGAAATAATCATGCAAATCACCCCATAAATACCAGGTCAATATGTTACAAAACAATATGGGACTCGAAATAATCATGCAAATCAACCCATAAATCCCAGGTCAATATGTTACAAAACAATATTTGACTGGAACTAATCATGCAAATCATCACATAAACCCCAGGTCAATATGTTATAAAACAATATGTGACTCGGAATAATCATGCAAATCACTCCATAAACCCCATGTCAATATGGTACCAAACAATATCGGACTCGAAATAATCATGCAAATCACCCCATAAATCCCAGGTCAATATGTTACATGATACTTAACATATAGGCCTCGAAATAATCTTGCAAGTCAGCCCATAAACCCAAGGTCAATATGATACCAAACAATATGTGACTCGAAATAATCATGCAAATCAACCATTAAACCCCAGGACAATATGCTACAAAACAATATGTGACTCGAAATAATCATGCAAATCACCATATAAACCTCAAGACAATGCGATACCAAAGAATATGAGACTCGAAATAATCGTGCAAATCAGCCCATAAATCCCAGGTCAATATGATACAAAACAATATGGCACTCGAAATAATCATGCAAGTCAGCCCATAAACCCCTGGTAAATATGATCCAAAACAATACGGGAGTCGAAATAATCATGCAAATCACCCCATAATTACCAGGTCAATATGTTACAAAACAATATTTGACTGGAACTAATCATGCAAATCACCACATAAACCCCAGGTCAATATGATACCAAACAATATGAGACTCGAAACAATCATGCAAATCACTTCATAAAACACAGGTCAATATGAACCTTAACATATATGCCTCGAAATAATCATGCAAGTCAGCCCATAAACCCCAGGTCAATATGATACCAAACAATATGCGACTCGAAATAATCATGCAAATCAACCATTAAACCCCAGGACAATATGCTACAAAACAATATGTGACTCGAAATAATCATGCAAATCACTTCATAAACCCCAGGTCAATATGTTACAAAACAATATGTGACTCGAAATAATCATGCAAATCAACCATTAAACCCCAGGACAATATGCTACAAAACAATATGTGACTCGCAATAATCATAGAAATCAACCATTAAACACCAGGTCAATATGATACAAAACAATATGTGACTCGCAATAATCATAGAAATCAACCATTAAACACCAGGTCAATATGATACAAAACAATATGGGACTCAAAATAATCATACAAATCAACCATTATACACCAGGTCAATATGATACAAAACAATATGTGACTCGAAATAATCATAAAAATCAACCATAAAACACCAGGTCAAAATAATACAAATCAATATGGGACTCGAAATAATCATGCAAATCACCCCATAAAACCCCAGGTCAATATTTTACAAAACAATATGTGACTCGAAATCATCATGCAAATCAGCCCATAAACTCCTCGTCAATATGATACAAAACAATATGGGACACAAAATAATCATGCAAGTCACCCCATAAATCCCAGGACAATATGTTACAAAACAATATGTGACTCGAAATAATCATGCAAGTCACCCCATAAACCCCTGGTAAATATGATCCAAAACAATACGGGACTCGAGATAATCATGCAAATCACCCCATAAATCCCAGGTCAATATGTTACAAAACAATATTTGACTGGAACTAATCATGCAAATCACCACATAAACCCCAGGTCAATATGTTACAAAACAATATGTGACTCGAAATAATCATGCAAATCACCCTTTAAACCCCAGGTCAATACGATACCAAACAATATAATACTCGAAATAATCATGCAAATCACTCCATAAACCCCAGGTCAATATGTTACAAAACAATATGGGACTCGAAATAATCATGCAAGTCAGCCCATAAACCCCAAGTCAATATGATACAAAACAACATGGGACTCGAAATAATCATGCAAATCACCCCATAAATCCCAAGTCAATGTGTTACAAAACATTATGGAACTCCACCTAATCGTGCAAATCACTCCATAAACCCAAAGTCAATATGATACAAAACAATATGGGACTCGAAATAATCATGCAAATCACTCCATAAATCCCAGGTCGATATGATACAAAACAATATGGGACTCCAACTAATCATGCAAATCATTCCATGAACCCCAGATCAATATGTTTCAACACCATATGTGACTCGAAATAATCATGCAAATGACTCCATAAACCCCAGGTCTATATGTTACAAAACAACATGGGACTCGAAATAATCATGCAAATCACTCCATAAATCCCAGGTCGATATCATACTAAACAATATGTGACTCGAAATAAACATGCAAATCACTCTATAAACCCCAGATCAATATGTTACAAAACAATATGGGACTCGAAATAATCATGTAAATCACTCCATAAATGCCAGGACAATATGTTACAAAACAATATGTGACTCGAAATAATCATGCAAATCACCCCATAAATACCAGGTCAATATGTTACAAAACAATATGGGACTCGAAATAATCATGCAAATCAACCCATAAATCCCAGGTCAATATGTTACAAAACAATATTTGACTGGAACTAATCATGCAAATCATCACATAAACCCCAGGTCAATATGTTATAAAACAATATGTGACTCGGAATAATCATGCAAATCACTCCATAAACCCCATGTCAATATGGTACCAAACAATATGGGACTCGAAATAATCATGCAAATCACCCCATAAATCCCAGGTCAATATGTTACAAAACAATATTTGACTAGAACTAATCAGGCAAATCACTCCATAAACCCAAAGTCAATATGATACCAAACAATATGAGACTCGAAATAATCATGCAAATCACTTCATGAACCACAGGTCAATATGATACTTAACATATAGGCCTCGAAATAATCATGCAAGTCAGCCCATAAACCCAAGGTCAATATGATACCAAACAATATGTGACTCGAAATAATCATGCAAATCAACCATTAAACCCCAGGACAATATGCTACAAAACAATATGTGACTCGAAATAATCATGCAAATCACTTCATAAACCCCAGGTCAATATGTTACAAAACAATATGTGACTCGAAATAATCATGCAAATCAACCATTAAACCCCAGGACAATATGCTACAAAACAATATGTGACTCGCAATAATCATAGAAATCAACCATTAAACACCAGGTCAATATGATACAAAACAATATGAGACTCAAAATAATCATACAAATAAACCATTATACACCAGGTCAATATGATACAAATCAATATGGGACTCGAAATAATCATAAAAATCACCCCATAAAACCCCAGGTCAATATTTTACAAAACAATATGCGACTCGAAATCATCATGCAAATCTGCCCATAAACTCCTCGTCAATATGATACAAAACAATATGGGACACAAAATAATCATGCAAGTCACCCCATAAATCCCAGGACAATATGTTACAAAACAATATGTGACTCGAAATAATCATGCAAGTCAGCCCATAAACCCCAGGTCAATATGATACAAAACAACATGGGACTCGAAATAATCATGCAAGTCAGCCCATAAACCCCTGGTAAATATGATCCAAAACAATACGGGACTCGAAATAGTCATGCAAATCACCCCATAAATCCCAGGCCAATATGTTACAAAACAATATTTGACTGGAACTAATCATGCAAATCACCACATAAACCCCAGGTCAATACGAAACCAAACAATATGAGATACGAAATAATCATGCAAATCACTCAATAAACCCCTCGTCAATATGATACCGAAGAAGATGGGACTCGAAATAATCATGCAAATCACCCCATAAATCCCAGGTCAATATGTTACAAAACAATATTTGACTAGAACTAATCATGCAAATCACCACATAAACCCCAGGTCAATATGTTACAAAACAATATGTGACTCGAAATAATCATGCAAATCACTCTATAAACCCCAGGTCAATACGATACCAAACATTATAATACTCGAAATAATCATGCAAATCACTCCATAAACCCCAGGTCAATATGTTACAAAACAATATGGGACTCGAAATAATCATGCAAGTCAGCCCATAAACCCCTGGTAAATATAATCCAAAACAATACGGGACTCGAAATAATCATGCAAATCACCCCATAAATCCCAGGTCAATATGTTACAAAACAATATGGGACTCCAACTAATCATGCAAATCACTCCATAAATCCCAGGTCGATATGATACTAAACAATATATGACTCGAAATAAACATGCAAATCACTCCATAAACCCCATGTCAATATGGTACCAAACAATATGGGACTCGAAATAATCATGCAAATCACCCCATAAATCCCAGGTCAATATGATACAAAACAATATGGGACTCCAACTAATCATGCAAATCATCCCATGAATCCCAGATCAATATGTTTCAACACCATATGTGACTCGAAATAATCATGCAAATGACTCCATAAACCCCAGGTCTATATGTTACAAAACAACATGGGACTCGAAATAATCATGCAAATCACTCCATAAATCCCAGGTCGATATGATACTAAACAATATATGACTCGAAATAAACATGCAAATCACTCTATAAACCCCAGATCAATATGTTACAAAACAATGTGGGACTCGAAATAATCATGTAAATCACTCCACAAATCCCAGGACAATATGTTACTAAACAATATGTGACTCGAAATAATCATGCAAATCACCCCATAAATCCCAGGTCAATATGTTACAAAACAATATGGAACTCGAAATAATCATGCAAATCAACCCATAAATTCCAGGTCAATATGTTACAAAACAATATTTGACTGGAACTAATCATGCAAATCACCACATAAACCCCAGGTCAATATGTTATAAAACAATATGTGACTCGAAATAATCATGCAAATCACCCCATAAATCCCAGGTCAATATGTTACAAAATAATATGTGACTCGAAATAATCATGCAAGTCAGCCCATAAACCCCAGGACAATATGCTACAAAACAATATGTGACTCGCAATAATCATAGAAATCAACCATTAAACACCAGGTCAATATGATACAAAACAATATGAGACTCAAAATAATCATACAAATCAACCATTATACACCAGGTCAATATGATACAAAACAATATGTGACTCGAAATAATCATAAAAATCAACCATAAAACACCAGGTCAAAATAATACAAATCAATATGGGACTCGAAATAATCATGCAAATCACCCCATAAAACCCCAGGTCAATATTTTACAAAACAATATGCGACTCGAAATCATCATGCAAATCAGCCCATAAACTCCTCGTCAATATGATACAAAACAATATGGGACACAAAATAATCATGCAAGTCACCCCATAAATCCCAGATCAATATGTTACAAAACAATATGGGACTCGAAATAATCGTGCAAATCAGCCCATAAATCCCAGGTCAATATGATACAAAACAATATGGGACTCGAAATAATCATGCAAATCACTCCATAAACTCAGGTCAATATGGTACCAAACAATATGGGACTCGAAATAATCATGCAAATCACCCCATAAATCTCAGGTCAATATGTTACAAAACAATATGAGACTCAAAATAATCATGCAAGTCAGCCCATAAACCCCTGGTCAATATGATACCAAAGAACATGGGACTCGAAATAATCATGCAAATCACCATATAAACCCCAAGACAATGCGATACCAAAGAATATGAGACTCGAAATAATCGTGCAAATCAGCCCATAAATCCCAGGTCAATATGATACAAAACAATATGGCACTCGAAATAATCATGCAAGTCTGCCCATAAACCCCTGGTAAATATGATCCAAAACAATACGGGAGTCGAAATAATCATGCAAATCACCCCATAAATACCAGGTCAATATGTTACAAAACAATATTTGACTGAAACTAATCATGCAAATCACCACATAAACCCCAGGTCAATATGATACCAAACAATATGAGACTCGAAACAATCATGCAAATCACTTCATAAACCACAGGTCAATATGAACCTTAACATATAGGCCTCGAAATAATCACGCAAGTCAGCCCATAAACCCCAGGTCAATATGATACCAAACAATATGTGACTCGAAATAATCATGCAAATCAACCATTAAACCCCAGGACAATATGCTACAAAACAATATGTGACTCGAAATAATCATGCAAATCACTTCATAAACCCCAGGTCAATATGTTACAAAACAATATGTGACTCGAAATAATCATGCAAATCAACCATTAAACCCCAGGACAATATGCTACAAAACAATATGTGACTCGCAATAATCATAGAAATCAACCATTAAACACCAGGTCAATATGATACAAAACAATATGTGACTCGCAATAATCATAGAAATCAACCATTAAACACCAGGTCAATATGATACAAAACAATATGGGACTCAAAATAATCATACAAATCAACCATTATACACCAGGTCAATATGATACAAAACAATATGTGACTCGAAATAATCATAAAAATCAACCATAAAACACCAGGTCAAAATAATACAAATCAATATGGGACTCGAAATAATCATGCAAATCACCCCATAAAACCCCAGGTCAATATTTTACAAAACAATATGTGACTCGAAATCATCATGCAAATCAGCCCATAAACTCCTCGTCAATATGACACAAAACAATATGGGACACAAAATAATCATGCAAGTCACCCCATAAATCCCAGGACAATATGTTACAAAACAATATGTGACTCGAAATAATCATGCAAGTCAGCCCATAAACCCCAGGTCAATATGATACAAAACAACATGGGACTCGAAATAATCATGCAAGTCAGCCCATAAACCCCTGGTAAATATGATCCAAAACAATACGGGACTCGAGATAATCATGCAAATCATCCCATAAATCCCAGGTCAATATGTTACAAAACAATATTTGACTGGAACTAATCATGCAAATCACCACATAAACCCCAGGTCAATATGTTACAAAACAATATGTGACTCGAAATAATCATGCAAATCACCCTATAAACCCCAGGTCAATACGATACCAAACAATATAATACTCGAAATAATCATGCAAATCACTCCATAAACCCCAGGTCAATATGTTACAAAACAATATGGGACTCGAAATAATCATGCAAGTCAGCCCATAAACCCCAAGTCAATATGATACAAAACAACATGGGACTCGAAATAATCATGCAAGTCAGCCCATTAACCCCTGGTAAATATGATCCAAAACAATACGGGACTCGAAATAATCATGCAAATCACCCCATAAATCCCAAGTCAATATGTTACAAAACAATATGGGACTCCACCTAATCGTGCAAATCACTCCATAAACCCAAAGTCAATATGATACAAAACAATATGGGACTCGAAATAATCATGCAAATCACCCCATAAATCCCAAGTCAATATGTTACAAAACAATATGGGACTCCACCTAATCGTGCAAATCACTCCATAAACCCAAAGTCAATATGTTACAAAACAATATGGGACTCGAAATAATCATGCAAATGACTCCATAAACCTCAGATCAATATGTTACAAAACAATATGTGACTCGAAATAATCATGCAAATCACCCCATAAATCCCAGGTCAATATGTTACAAAACAATATGGGACTCGAAATAATCATGCAAATCAACCCATAAATCCCAGGTCAATATGTTACAAAACAATATGGGACTCCACCTAATCGTGCAAATCACTCCATAAACCCAAAGTCAATATGATACAAAACAATATGGGACTCGAAATAATCATGCAAATCACCCCATAAATCCCAAGTCAATATGTTACAAAACAATATGGGACTCCACCTAATCGTGCAAATCACTCCATAAACCCAAAGTCAATATGTTATAAAACAACATGGGACTCGAAATAATCATGTAAATCACTCCATAAATGCCAGGACAATATGTTACAAAACAATATGTGACTCGAAATAATCATGCAAATCACCCCATAAATCCCAGGTCAATATGTTACAAAACAATATGTGGCTCGAAATAATCATGCAAATCACTCTATAAACCCCAGATCAATATGTTACAAAACAATATGGGACTCGAAATAATCATGTAAATCACTCCATAAATGCCAGGACAATATGTTACAAAACAATATGTGACTCGAAATAATCATGCAAATCACCCCATAAATCCCAGGTCAATATGTTACAAAACAATATGGGACTCGAAATAATCATGCAAATCAACCCATAAATCCCAGGTCAATATGTTACAAAACAATATTTGACAGGAACTAATCATGCAAATCACCACATAAACCCCAGGTCAATATGTTATAAAACAATATGTGACTCGAAATAATCATGCAAATCACTCCATAAACCCCATGTCAATATGGTACCAAACAATATGGGACTCGAAATAATCATGCAAATCACCCCATAAATCCCAGGTCAATATGTTACAAAACAATATTTGACTAGGACTAATCATGCAAATCACCACATAAACCCCAGGTAAATATGTTACAAAACAATATGGGACTCTAAATAATCATGCAAATCACTCCATAAACCCAAAGTCAATATGATACCAAACAATACGAGACTCGAAATAATCATGCAAATCACTTCATAAACCACAGGTCAATATGATACTTAACATATAGGCGTCGAAATAATCATGCAAGTCAGCCCATAAACCCCAGGTCAATATGATAACAAACAATATGTGACTCGAAATAATCATGCAAATCAACCATTAAACCACAGGACAATATGCAACAAAACAATATGTGACTCGAAATAATCATGCAATCACTTCATAAACCCCAGGTCAATATGTTACAAAACAATATGTGACTCGAAATAATCATGCAAATCAACCATTAAACCCCAGGACAATATGCTACAAAACAATATGTGACTCGCAATAATCATAGAAATCAACCATAAAACACCAGGTCAAAATAATACAAATCAATATGGGACTCGAAATAATCATGCAAATCACCCCATAAAACCCCAGGTCAATATTTTACAAAACAATATGCGACTCGAAATCATCATGCAAATCAGCCCATAAACTCCTCGTCAATATGATACAAAACAATATGGGACACAAAATAATCATGCAAGTCAGCCCATAAACCCCAGGTCAATATGATACAAAACAACATGGGACTCGAAATAATCATGCAAGTCAGCCCATAAACCCCTGGTAAATATGATCCAAAACAATACGGGACTCGAAATAATCATGCAAATCAACCCATAAATCCCAGGTCAATATGTTACAAAACAATATTTGACAGGAACTAATCATGCAAATCACCACATAAACCCCAGGTTTATATGTTACAATATGTTACAAAACAATATTTGACTGGAACTAATCATGCAAATCACCACATAAACCCCAGGTCAATACAAAACCAAACAATATGTGACTCGAAATAATCATGCAAATCACTCCATAAACCCCATGTCAATATGGTACCAAACAATATGGGACTCGAAATAATCATGCAAATCACCCCATAAATCCCAGGTCAATATGTTACAAAACAATATTTGACTAGAACTAATCATGCAAATCACCACATAAACCCCAGGTAAATATGTTACAAAACAATATGGGACTCTAAATAATCATGCAAATCACTCTATAAACCCAAAGTCAATATGATACCAAACAATACGAGACTCGAAATAATCATGCAAATCACTTCATAAACCACAGGTCAATATGATACTTAACATATAGGCCTCAAAATAATCATGCAAGTCAGCCCATAAACCCCAGGTCAATATGATACCAAACAATATGTGACTCGAAATAATCATGCAAATCAACCATTAAACCCCAGGACAATATGCTACAAAACAATATGTGACTCGAAATAATCATGCAAATCACTTCATAAACCCCAGGTCAATATGTTACAAAACAATATGTGCCTCGAAATAATCATGCAAATCAACCATTAAACCCCAGAACAATATGCTACAAAACAATATGTGACTCGCAATAATCATAGAAATCAACCATAAAACACCAGGTCAAAATAATACAAATCAATATGGGACTCGAAATAATCATGCAAATCACCCCATAAAACCCCAGGTCAATATTTTACAAAACAATATGCGACTCGAGATCATCATGCAAATCAGCCCATAAACTCCTCGTCAATATGATACAAAACAATATGGGACACAAAATAATCATGCAAGTCACCTCATAAATCCCAGGACAATATGTTACAAAACAATATGTGACTCGAAATAATCATGCAAGTCAGCCCATAAACCCCAGGTCAATATGATACAAAACAACATGGGACTCGAAATAATCATGCAAATCACCCCATAAATCCCAGGTCAATATGTTACAAAACAATATTTGACTAGAACTAATCATGCAAATCACCACATAAACACCAGGTAAATATGTTACAAAACAATATGGGACTCTAAATAATCATGCAAATCACTCCATAAACCCAAAGTCAATATGATTCCAAACAATACGAGACTCGAAATAATCATGCAAATCACTTCATAAACCACAGGTCAATATGATACTTAACATATAGGCGTCGAAATAATCATGCAAGTCAGCCCATAAACCCCAGGTCAATATGATACCAAACAATATGTGACTCGAAATAATCATGCAAATCAACCATTAAACCACAGGACAATATGCTACAAAACAATATGTGACTCGAAATAATCATGCAATCACTTCATAAACCCCAGGTCAATATGTTACAAAACAATATGTGACTCGAAATAATCATGCAAATCAACCATTAAACCCCAGGACAATATGCTACAAAACAATATGTGACTCGCAATAATCATAGAAATCAACCATAAAACACCAGGTCAAAATAATACAAATCAATATGGGACTCGAAATAATCATGCAAATCACCCCATAAAACCCCAGGTCAATATTTTACAAAACAATATGCGACTCGAAATCATCATGCAAATCAGCCCATAAACTCCTCGTCAATATGATACAAAACAATATGGGACACAAAATAATCATGCAAGTCACCCCATAAATCCCAGGACAATATGTTACAAAACAATATGTGACTCGAAATAATCATGCAAGTCAGCCCATAAACCCCAGGTCAATATGATACAAAACAACATGGGACTCGAAATAATCATGCAAGTCAGCCCATAAACCCCTGGTAAATATGATCCAAAACAATACGGGACTCGAAATAATCATGCAAATCAACCCATAAATCCCAGGTCAATATGTTACAAAACAATATTTGACAGGAACTAATCATGCAAATCACCACATAAACCCCAGGTTTATATGTTACAATATGTTACAATATGTTACAAAACAATATTTGACTAGAACTAATCATGCAAATCACCACATAAACCCCAGGTCAATACAAAACCAAACAATATGTGACTCGAAATAATCATGCAAATCACTCCATAAACCCCATGTCAATATGGTACCAAACAATATGGGACTCGAAATAATCATGCAAATCACCCCATAAATCCCAGGTCAATATGTTACAAAACAATATTTGACTAGAACTAATCATGCAAATCACCACATAAACCCCAGGTAAATATGTTACAAAACAATATGGGACTCTAAATAATCATGCAAATCACTCTATAAACCCAAAGTCAATATGATACCAAACAATACGAGACTCGAAATAATCATGCAAATCACTTCATAAACCACAGGTCAATATGATACTTGACATATAGGCCTCAAAATAATCATGCAAGTCAGCCCATAAACCCCAGGTCAATATGATACCAAACAATATGTGACTCGAAATAATCATGCAAATCAACCATTAAACCCCAGGACAATATGCTACAAAACAATATGTGACTCGAAATAATCATGCAAATCACTTCATAAACCCCAGGTCAATATGTTACAAAACAATATGTGACTCGAAATAATCATGCAAATCAACCATTAAACCCCAGAACAATATGCTACAAAATAATATGTGACTCGCAATAATCATAGAAATCAACCATAAAACACCAGGTCAAAATAATACAAATCAATATGGGACTCGAAATAATCATGCAAATCACCCCATAAAACCCCAGGTCAATATTTTACAAAACAATATGCGACTCGAAATCATCATGCAAATCAGCCCATAAACTCCTCGTCAATATGATACAAAACAATATGGGACACAAAATAATCATGCAAGTCACCCCATAAATCCCAGGACAATATGTTACAAAACAATATGTGACTCGAAATAATCATGCAAGTCAGCCCATAAACCCCAGGTCAATATGATACAAAACAACATGGGACTCGAAATAATCATGCAAGTCAGCCCATAAACCCCTGGTAAATATGATCCAAAACAATACGGGACTCGAAATAATCATGCAAATCACCTCATAAATCGCAGGCCAATATGTTACAAAACAATATTTGACTGGAACTAATCATGCAAATCACCACATAAACCCCAGGTAAATATGTTACAAAACAATATGGGACTCTAAATAATCATGCAAATCACTCTATAAACCCAAAGTCAATATGATACCAAACAATACGAGACTCGAAATAATCATGCAAATCACTTCATAAACCACAGGTCAATATGATACTTGACATATAGGCCTCAAAATAATCATGCAAGTCAGCCCATAAACCCCAGGTCAATATGATACCAAACAATATGTGACTCGAAATAATCATGCAAATCAACCATTAAACCCCAGGACAATATGCTACAAAACAATATGTGACTCGAAATAATCATGCAAATCACTTCATAAACCCCAGGTCAATATGTTACAAAACAATATGTGACTCGAAATAATCATGCAAATCAACCATTAAACCCCAGAACAATATGCTACAAAATAATATGTGACTCGCAATAATCATAGAAATCAACCATAAAACACCAGGTCAAAATAATACAAATCAATATGGGACTCGAAATAATCATGCAAATCACCCCATAAAACCCCAGGTCAATATTTTACAAAACAATATGCGACTCGAAATCATCATGCAAATCAGCCCATAAACTCCTCGTCAATATGATACAAAACAATATGGGACACAAAATAATCATGCAAGTCACCCCATAAATCCCAGGACAATATGTTACAAAACAATATGTGACTCGAAATAATCATGCAAGTCAGCCCATAAACCCCAGGTCAATATGATACAAAACAACATGGGACTCGAAATAATCATGCAAGTCAGCCCATAAACCCCTGGTAAATATGATCCAAAACAATACGGGACTCGAAATAATCATGCAAATCACCCCATAAATCGCAGGCCAATATGTTACAAAACAATATTTGACTGGAACTAATCATGCAAATCACCACATAAACCCCAGGTCAATACAAAACCAAACAATATGAGATACGAAATAATCATGCAAATCACTCAATAAACCCCTCGTCAATATAATACCGAAGAAGATGGGACTCGAAATAATCATGCAAATCACCCCATAAATCCCAGGTCAATATGTTACAAAACAATATGTGACTCGAAATAATCATGCAAATCACTCTATAAACCCCAGGTCAATACGATACCAAACATTATAATACTCGAAATAATCAAGCAAATCACTCCATAAACCCCAGGTCAATATGTTACAAAACAATATGGGACTCGAAATAATCATGCAAGTCAGCCCATAAACCCCTGGTAAATATGATCCAAAACAATACGGGACTCGAAATAATCATGCAAATCACCCCATAAATCCCAGGTCAATATGATACAAAACAATATGGGACTCCAACTAATCATGCAAATCATCCCATGAATCCCAGATCAATATGTTTCAACACCATATGTGACTCGAAATAATCATGCAAATGACTCCATAAACCCCAGGTCTATATGTTACAAAACAACATGGGACTCGAAATAATCATGCAAATCACTCCATAAATCCCAGGTCGATATGATACTAAACAATATGTGACTCGAAATAAACATGCAAATCACTCTATAAACCCCAGATCAATATGTTACAAAACAATGTGGTACTCGAAATAATCATGTAAATCACTCCATAAATCCCAGGACAATATGTTACTAAACAATATGTGACTCGAAATAATCATGCAAATCACCCCATAAATCCCAGGTCAATATGTTACAAAACAATATGGGACTCGAAATAATCATGCAAATCAACCCATAAATCCCAGGTCAATATGTTACAAAACAATATTTGACTGGAACTAATCATGCAAATCACCACATAAACCCCAGGTCAATATGTTATAAAACAATGTGTGACTCGAAATAATCATGCAAATCACCCCATAAATCCCAGGTCAATATGTTACAAAATAATATGTGACTCGAAATAATCATGCAAGTCAGCCCATAAACCCCAGGACAATATGTTACAAAACAATATGTGACTCGAAATAATCATGCAAATCACCCCATAAATCCCAGGTCAATATGTTACAAAACAATATGGGACTCGAAATAATCATGCAAATCAACCCATAAATCCCAGGTCAATATGTTACAAAACAATATGGGACTCCACCTAATCGTGCAAATCACTCCATAAACCCAAAGTCAATATGTTACAAAACAATATGGGACTCGAAATAATCATGCAAATCAACCCATAAATCCCAGGTCAATATGTTACAAAACAATATTTGACAGGAACTAATCATGCAAATCACCACATAAACCCCAGGTCAATATGTTATAAAACAATATGTGACTCGAAATAATCATGCAAATCACTCCATAAACCCCATGTCAATATGGTACCAAACAATATGGGACTCGAAATAATCATGCAAATCACCCCATAAATCCCAGGTCAATATGTTACAAAACAATATTTGACTAGAACTAATCATGCAAATCACCACATAAACCCCAGGTAAATATGTTACAAAACAATATGGGACTCTAAATAATCATGCAAATCACTCACTAAACCCAAAGTCAATATGATACCAAACAATACGAGACTCGAAATAATCATGCAAATCACTTCATAAACCACAGGTCAATATGATACTTAACATATAGGCGTCGAAATAATCATGCAAGTCAGCCCATAAACCCCAGGTCAATATGATACCAAACAATATGTGACTCGAAATAATCATGCAAATCAACCATTAAACCACAGGACAATATGCTACAAAACAATATGTGACTCGAAATAATCATGCAATCACTTCATAAACCCCAGGTCAATATGTTACAAAACAATATGTGACTCGAAATAATCATGCAAATCAACCATTAAACCCCAGGACAATATGCTACAAAACAATATGTGACTCGCAATAATCATAGAAATCAACCATAAAACACCAGGTCAAAATAATACAAATCAATATGGGACTCGAAATAATCATGCAAATCACCCCATAAAACCCCAGGTCAATATTTTACAAAACAATATGCGACTCGAAATCATCATGCAAATCAGCCCATAAACGCCTCGTCAATATGATACAAAACAATATGGGACACAAAATAATCATGCAAGTCACCCCATAAATCCCAGGACAATATGTTACAAAACAATATGTGACTCGAAATAATCATGCAAGTCAGCCCATAAACCCCAGGTCAATATGATACAAAACAACATGGGACTCGAAATAATCATGCAAGTCAGCCCATAAACCCCTGGTAAATATGATCCAAAACAATACGGACTCGAAATAATCATGCAAATCAACCCATAAATCCCAGGTCAATATGTTACAAAACAATATTTGACAGGAACTAATCATGCAAATCACCACATAAACCCCAGGTTTATATGTTACAATATGTTACAATATGTTACAATATGTTACAAAACAATATTTGACTGGAACTAATCATGCAAATCACCACATAAACCCCAGGTCAATACAAAACCAAACAATATGTGACTCGAAATAATCATGCAAATCACTCCATAAACCCCATGTCAATATGGTACAAAACAATATGGGACTCGAAATAATCATGCAAATCACCCCATAAATCCCAGGTCAATATGATACAAAACAATATGGGACTCCAACTAATCATGCAAATCATCCCATGAATCCCAGATCAATATGTTTCAACACCATATGTGACTCGAAATAATCATGCAAATGACTCCATAAACCCCAGGTCTATATGTTACAAAACAACATGGGACTCGAAATAATCATGCAAATCACTCCATAAATCCCAGGTCGATATGATACTAAACAATATGTGACTCGAAATAAACATGCAAATCACTCTATAAACCCTAGATCAATATGTTACAAAACAATGTGGTACTCGAAATAATCATGTAAATCACTCCATAAATCCCAGGACAATATGTTACTAAACAATATGTGACTCGAAATAATCATGCAAATCACCCCATAAATCCCAGGTCAATATGTTACAAAACAATATGGGACTCGAAATAATCATGCAAGTCAGCCCATAAACCCCAGGACAATATGTTACAAAACAATATGTGACGCGAAATAATCATGCAAATCACCCCATAAATCCCAGGTCAATATGTTACAAAACAATATGGGACTCGAAATAATCATGCAAATCAACCCATAAATCCCAGGTCAATATGTTACAAAACAATATGGGACTCCACCTAATCGTGCAAATCACTCCATAAACCCAAAGTCAATATGATACAAAAAAATATGGGACTCGAAATAATCATGCAAATCACCCCATAAATCCCAAGTCAATATGTTACAAAACAATATGGGACTCCACCTAATCGTGCAAATCACTCCATAAACCCAAAGTCAATATGTTATAAAACAACATGGGACTCGAAATAATCATGTAAATCACTCCATAAATGCCAGGACAATATGTTACAAAACAATATGTGACTCGAACTAATCATGCAAATCACCCCATAAATCCCAGGTCAATATGTTACAAAACAATATGTGGCTCGAAATAATCATGCAAATCACTCTATAAACCCCAGATCAATATGTTACAAAACAATATGGGACTCGAAATAATCATGTAAATCACTCCATAAATGCCAGGACAATATGTTACAAAACAATATGTGACTCGAAATAATCATGCAAATCACCCCATAAATCCCAGGTCAATATGTTACAAAACAATATGGGACTCGAAATAATCATGCAAATCAACCCATAAATCCCAGGTCAATATGTTACAAAACAATATTTGACAGGAACTAATCATGCAAATCACCACATAAACCCCAGGTCAATATGTTATAAAACAATATGTGACTCGAAATAATCATGCAAATCACTCCATAAACCCCATGTCAATATGGTACCAAACAATATGGGACTCGAAATAATCATGCAAATCACCCCATAAATCCCAGGTCAATATGTTACAAAACAATATTTGACTAGAACTAATCATGCAAATCACCACATAAACCCCAGGTAAATATGTTACAAAACAATATGGGACTCTAAATAATCATGCAAATCACTTCATAAACCCAAAGTCAATATGATACCAAACAATACGAGACTCGAAATAATCATGCAAATCACTTCATAAACCACAGGTCAATATGATACTTAACATATAGGCGTCGAAATAATCATGCAAGTCAGCCCATAAACCCCAGGTCAATATGATACCAAACAATATGTGACTCGAAATAATCATGCAAATCAACCATTAAACCACAGGACAATATGCTACAAAACAATATGTGACTCGAAATAATCATGCAATCACTTCATAAACCCCAGGTCAATATGTTACAAAACAATATGTGACTCGAAATAATCATGCAAATCAACCATTAAACCCCAGGACAATATGCTACAAAACAATATGTGACTCGCAATAATCATAGAAATCAACCATAAAACACCAGGTCAAAATAATACAAATCAATATGGGACTCGAAATAATCATGCAAATCACCCCATAAAACCCCAGGTCAATATTTTACAAAACAATATGCGACTCGAAATCATCATGCAAATCAGCCCATAAACGCCTCGTCAATATGATACAAAACAATATGGGACACAAAATAATCATGCAAGTCACCCCATAAATCCCAGGACAATATGTTACAAAACAATATGTGACTCGAAATAATCATGCAAGTCAGCCCATAATCCCCAGGTCAATATGATACAAAACAACATGGGACTCGAAATAATCATGCAAGTCAGCCCATAAACCCCTGGTAAATATGATCCAAAACAATACGGGACTCGAAATAATCATGCAAATCAACCCATAAATCCCAGGTCAATATGTTACAAAACAATATTTGACAGGAACTAATCATGCAAATCACCACATAAACCCCAGGTTTATATGTTACAATATGTTACAATATGTTACAAAACAATATTTGACTGGAACTAATCATGCAAATCACCACATAAACCCCAGGTCAATACAAAACCAAACAATATGTGACTCGAAATAATCATGCAAATCACTCCATAAACCCCATGTCAATATGGTACCAAACAATATGGGACTCGAAATAATCATGCAAATCACCCCATAAATCCCAGGTCAATATGTTACAAAACAATATTTGACTAGAACTAATCATGCAAATCACCACATAAACCCCAGGTAAATATGTTACAAAACAATATGGGACTCTAAATAATCATGCAAATCACTCCATAAACCCAAAGTCAATATGATACCAAACAATACGAGACTCGAAATAATCATGCAAATCACTTCATAAACCACAGGTCAATATGATACTTAACATATAGGCCTCAAAATAATCATGCAAGTCAGCCCATAAACCCCAGGTCAATATGATACCAAACAATATGTGACTCGAAATAATCATGCAAATCAACCATTAAACCCCAGGACAATATGCTACAAAACAATATGTGACTCGAAATAATCATGCAAATCACTTCATAAACCCCAGGTCAATATGTTACAAAACAATATGTGACTCGAAATAATCATGCAAATCAACCATTAAACCCCAGAACAATATGCTACAAAACAATATGTGACTCGCAATAATCATAGAAATCAACCATAAAACACCAGGTCAAAATAATACAAATCAATATGGGACTCGAAATAATCATGCAAATCACCCCATAAAACCCCAGGTCAATATTTTACAAAACAATATGCGACTCGAAATCATCATGCAAATCAGCCCATAAACTCCTCGTCAATATGATACAAAACAATATGGGACACAAAATAATCATGCAAGTCACCCCATAAATCCCAGGACAATATGTTACAAAACAATATGTGACTCGAAATAATCAAGCAAGTCAGCCCATAAACCCCAGGTCAATATGTTACAAAACAATATTTGACTGGAACTAATCATGCAAATCACCACATAAACCCCAGGTCAATACAAAACCAAACAATATGAGATACGAAATAATCATGCAAATCACTCAATAAACCCCTCGTCAATATAATACCGAAGAAGATGGGACTCGAAATAATCATGCAAATCACCCCATAAATCCCAGGTCAATATGTTACAAAACAATATGTGACTCGAAATAATCATGCAAATCACTCTATAAACCCCAGGTCAATACGATACCAAACATTATAATACTCGAAATAATCAAGCAAATCACTCCATAAACCCCAGGTCAATATGTTACAAAACAATATGGGACTCGAAATAATCATGCAAGTCAGCCCATAAACCCCTGGTAAATATGATCCAAAACAATACGGGACTCGAAATAATCATGCAAATCACCCCATAAATCCCAGGTCAATATGATACAAAACAATATGGGACTCCAACTAATCATGCAAATCATCCTATGAATCCCAGATCAATATGTTTCAACACCATATGTGACTCGAAATAATCATGCAAATGACTCCATAAACCCCAGGTCTGTATGTTACAAAACAACATGGGACTCGAAATAATCATGCAAATCACTCCATAAATCCCAGGTCGATATGATACTAAACAATATGTGACTCGAAATAAACATGCAAATCACTCTATAAACCCCAGATCAATATGTTACAAAACAATGTGGTACTCGAAATAATCATGTAAATCACTCCATAAATCCCAGGACAATATGTTACTAAACAATATGTGACTCGAAATAATCATGCAAATCACCCCATAAATCCCAGGTCAATATGTTACAAAACAATATGGGACTCGAAATAATCATGCAAATCAACCCATAAATCCCAGGTCAATATGTTACAAAACAATATTTGACTGGAACTAATCATGCAAATCACCACATAAACCCCAGGTCAATATGTTATAAAACAATGTGTGACTCGAAATAATCATGCAAATCACCCCATAAATCCCAGGTCAATATGTTACAAAATAATATGTGACTCGAAATAATCATGCAAGTCAGCCCATAAACCCCAGGACAATATGCTACAAAACAATATGTGACTCGCAATAATCATAGAAATCAACCATTAAACACCAGGTCAATATGATACAAAACAATATGAGACTCAAAATAATCATACAAATCAACCATTATACACCAGGTCAATATGATACAAAACAATATGTGACTCGAAATAAACATGCAAATCACTCTATAAAACCCCAGGTCAATATTTTACAAAACAATATGCGACTCGAAATCATCATGCAAATCAGCCCATAAACTCCTCGTCAATATGATACAAAACAAAATGGGACACAAAATAATCATGCAAGTCACCCCATAAATCCCAGGTCAATATGTTACAAAATAATATGTGACTCGAAATAATCATGCAAGTCAGCCCATAAACCCCTGGTCAATATGATACCAAAGAACATGGGACTCGAAATAATCATGCAAATCACTCCATAAACCCCAGGACAATACGATACCAAACAATATAGGACTCGAAATAATCATGCAAATCATTCCATAAACCCCAGGTCAATATGTTACAAAACAATATGGGACTCGAAATAATCATGCAAATCACTCCATAAACCCCAGGTAAATATGTTACAAAACAATATGGGACTAGAAATAATCATGCAAATCATTCCATAAACCCAAAGTCAATATGATACAAAACAATAAGGAACTCGAAATAACCATGCA
Source organism: Saccoglossus kowalevskii (assembly GCF_978046115.1). NCBI lineage: Eukaryota > Metazoa > Hemichordata > Enteropneusta > Harrimaniidae > Saccoglossus > Saccoglossus kowalevskii. Next base: position 1,387,096 of record NC_140647.1, on the reverse strand, counting down.
AATCACCCTATAAACCCCAGGTCAATATGTTACAAAACAATATGGGACTCGAAATAATCATGCGAATCACCCTATAAACCCCAGGTCAATATGTTACAAAACAATATAGGACTCGAAATAATCATGCAAATCACTCCATAAACCCCCGGGTCAATATGTTACAAAACAATATGTGACTCCAAATAATCATGAAAATCACTCCATAAACCAAAAGTCAATATGATACAAAACAATATGGGCCTCGAAATAATCATGCAAATCACAGAATAAATCCCAGGTCAATATGATACCAAACAATATGTGACTCGAAATATCATGCAAATCACTCCATAAACCTCAGGTCGATATGATACCAAACAATATGCGACTCGAAATAATCATGCAAATCACTCCATAAACCCAAAGTCAATATGATAAAAAACAATAAGGAACTCGAAATAACCATGCAAATCACCCTATAAACCCCAGGTCAATATGTTACAAAACAATATGGGACTCGAAATAATCATGCGAATCACCCTATAAATCCCAGGTCAATATGTTACAAAACAATATAGGACTCGAAATAATCATGCAAATCACTCCATAAACCCCGGGTCAATATGTTACAAAACAATATGTGACTCCAAATAATCATGAAAATCACTCCATAAACCAAAAGTCAATATGATACCAAACAATATGGGACTCGAAATAATCATGCAAATCAACCCATAAATCCCAGGTCAATATGTTACAAAACAATATTTGACTCGAAATAATCATGCAAATCACCCCATAAATCCCAGGTCAATATGTTACAAAATAATATGTGACTCGAAATAATCATGCAAGTCAGCCCATAAACCCCAGGACAATATGCTACAAAACAATATGTGACTCGCAATAATCATAGAAATCAGCCATTAAACACCAGGTCAATATGATACAAAACAATATGAGACTCAAAATAATCATACAAATCAACCATTATACACCAGGTCAATATGATACAAAACAATATGTGACTCGAAATAATCATAAAAATCAACCATAAAACACCAGGTCAAAATAATACAAATCAATATGGGACTCGAAATAATCATGCAAATCACCCCATAAAACCCCAGGTCAATATTTTACAAAACAATATGCGACTCGAAATCATCATGCAAATCAGCCCATAAACTCCTCGTCAATATGATACAAAACAATATGGGACACAAAATAATCATGCAAGTCACCCCATAAATCCCAGATCAATATGTTACAAAACAATATGGGACTCGAAATAATCGTGCAAATCAGCCCATAAATCCCAGGTCAATATGATACAAAACAATATGGGACTCGAAATAATCATGCAAGTCAGCCCATAAACCCCTGGTAAATATGATCCAAAACAATACGGGAGTCGAAATAATCATGCAAATCACCCCATAAATCCCAGGTCAATATGTTACAAAACAATATTTGACTGGAACTAATCATGCAAATCACCACATAAACCCCAGGTCAATATGATACCAAACAATATGAGACTCGAAATAATCATGCAAATCACTTCATAAACCATAGGTCAATATGTTACAAAATATGCGACTCGAAATAATCATGCAAATCAACCATTAAACCCCAGGACAATATGCTACAAAACAATATGCGACTCGAAATAATCATGCAAATCACTTGATAAACCCAAGGTCAATATGTTACAAAACAATATGCGACTCGAAATAATCATGCAACTCAACCATTAAACCCCAGGACAATATGCTACAAAACAATATGCGACTCGCAATAATCATAGAAATCAACCATTAAACACCAGGTCAATATGATACAAAACAATATGGGACTCAAAATAATCATACAAATCAACCATTATACACTAGGTCAATATGATACAAAACAATATGCGACTCGAAATAATCATAAAAATCAATCATAAAACACCAGGTCAAAATAATACAAATCAATATGGGACTCGAAATAATCATGCAAATCACCCCATAAAACCCCAGGTCAATATTTTACAAAACAATATGCGACTCGAAATCATCATGCAAATCAGCCCATAAACTCCTGGTCAATATGATACAAAACAATATGGGACACGAAATAATCATGCAAGTCACCCCATAAACGCTAGGTTATGACGTCATTTGTTTATCGAACGGTAGCATAACAAACACATATCTTCCCATATATAGTGATGACATGGTAGTGAATCGGACTATGAAGGTTAATCTTGGAACAATCATTCCCGAGATACCCATGTCTAGAAGGAAGATTACTGAACGTGCAGTTTTCGTAAATACATACCAAAATGTCACAATAATGACAGATGTTATCTCACTTCAAATAAGGTTCATCGAGAGTCACTTTTTTAAAGAAGATAAAATAATTCACAATAATCATGACAAAGTTTCAAATGGCTGATAAAGGGTACGAGATTGGGGTTAACTGATTTTGCCAGTATTGCATAATATATCTAATGAATTAGGAATGAACCGCATCAATCAATTATAAAAGATTGTCATTGTGCCACGTCATGTTAAATATGGACGTCATTCTACACAGGCAAGAAATAAACAACGTTGTTCGGAAAAAGGAAATTCGAATGTGCAGTGCACATAAAAGTGAAGTAACATATGTTAACGTACACACTAACAAACAAGATCTCCCAATATGTCTAATCAAATACCTTAAAATGTGTTTGTAAGGTCTATGGTCTAATGCTGCGCAACTTACCTCAGTATGTGGATGTTGGGACAATTAACAAATTCCATCCTCGGTACTCTTCGAAACTTGTAAGATTTCCTGTTTCTAGGTTATTGGCACTGTACTCGTAGATCGTCTCGCTGGTCGGATTGCAATATTTTTTATCTCTAGCAAACGATGGATTAAAGATGCTTAGTGCTAGGAACGCAAAGGCTCCAAATCCAATCGCCATACCGATGTTGACACCGGAGTTTCAAGTTACTCACTAAATAGCCACCGCACATAAGCCTGAGGATATTTACTTGCAGGGTATTTACATAAACGCTGAGGGGTGTTGATTCTGGTTTGAGGGTCAGTTTTCGTAGTTTAGTCACATGGAAAACATATTAGCATAACAGATTAAGTAAAGATTGCACATCTTGTACATTATTATTATTATAATAGTTAGGGAGACATATGGGGGGGGGCGTTGACGGGGTACAGGAATATATGAAGGAATCTTCGGTTTAGAATACATATGATCTAAAGCCAACATAGGTTAATACATATGAAGGGGATTTCAACGAAAGTAGGGGATATATGGAGGGAATCTTCAGCCAACACAACCGAGGTAGGGAAATGCATTGAGATGATGATCTTCCTAAATAGCATGGGTATAAGAATATATGAAAGGATCTTCAGTGAAAGTAGGCATGGTAGATAGATATATAAAGGACTCTTCAGTGAAAGTAGGTAGGTATGGGAGTAGGTATGATCTTCAGCCAACATAGCCAGGCTTAGATGCATGGAGCAGGGATCTTCAGCACAAGTTGGGGACGTCTTCAGGGTTAGGGTCTTTCGGTTTGGGGGGTGCATGAATTTTAGCCAACATAGCAAACTAGTTTTCTGAGAAACTTTCATAATATCGTGGGCAGAGAATAGATTCTTCAGAAAGGTAAGTATGGATGGCAATTAATTCCTGCTTATTCTTTAAATTGTCCAATTGTTGAATGATTAATTTGCTCTTTGCCAGCTACTGTTAATACTTTCATATATTCCTCTCTGGTTATTCCTGCCTAAACAATAGTTTGGGGGCATTGACTAGTTTGAGGTCTGCTTCTCTTAAACTCCATTTATATCACTGTCCTTGGTAAAGACATTTGTCATGCTGAGACGTGCCCCTTTTATCCATTTTTGTGGGAAAAAAACATTTCCAACTTACCAAATTAAATATTATGCCAAAACACAATATTTAAATTATGTTTAATATTCACATGATACATGCATGTCTCTTCTACAAACCCCCTACATACCACAGTTTTAGTTACTATTCCTAATATTTAGATTCTAATAATTTGACAACATAGTTTCCTTGTATTTCGCATGTACAAATCACTGATAAACAATCTACAAAATAGTCTCAACATTTCACAATCTGAGAACAAAAACGGTTGAAACATTTCACAAGGTCGCCCTTTAAACTGTTGTACACACATAAAGGGGTTTGCTGATAAATTTGCTGGTTCCTGTTAGTAGAAACATTCAATTTTGATTGTAACTGCTATCAAGACATTACAAAACAATCATGTTTGTAAGTGGACGTTTTGTAAGATGACCTACAGTTGGTCAAACATTTTGAACAATCTTAAATTAATGCACAATTGAGTGCAAAGGTGAATTGACACTAGGTGTACCTGTATGATGTACCCACCACTGCAAGAATACCCCCCCCCCAACCCACACCATCCAATTAAGATACAAGCAGGAACCAGACAACCACACCCTCTACCAGTACTTCAGTCATTGGAATTTGGTAGTTCTCATTTTTCGAATGACAACTGTTTCTCAACTGTTACATAGCATGCATAAAGACGCACTCCACAAACAGTATTCCATAACTTATTTATTTCAAAATTTAACAAATGAATGTGAAAAATAATCTCCAATATTGATCAAAAGGGGCAGACCACGAAACAGAAACGACATTATGTAGGGCTTTTAATCATCACCCATACGATTGCCACTAACAGCAATCGCTTGCATGCTCAATCCCTCAAATAATTTAACTCCAGTCTTGCCTTACAAGTAGTCTATTTTAGACCATCAAACTTAAATTTATTGCAGAACTACTATAATCATGGAGGTAAGAATAGATTTTTTTTTTTACCTCCATGCTTAACAAAATTAACCACAATTTTGTTTTTCAAGTACACGTAATTAGGTGTAGAAAAATGTACAACATCTGTCTAGATAGTCTGTCTTGCTAGCTATGTGGATCAAGTTTCCTCTTAATGTTTATGTTTCGAAATAACAATACTAACTGTATTTGCTTTATTGGAATATAAACCAAAAATTGCACTTGTATACTGAATCATTAAAATATTACTTATTTTGACCATGGAAATGCTACTGCCATTGAGCGCATATGCTATTAATACAAGAAACATGGCACATTCCAAAAATATGTTGAAGTCCATCTACCATTCAAGAACATTCATAAAATTGTGGGTAATTAGGTTTGTATATTTAATGTATTCAAATTGGAAGGTTACCATTTTGATAATTCAAATTTCATTTGCTCACTTTTGAATAGTGTTGTAAATACATGTGGTTTAAGATTTTATGCTTTCAAATTACCACAGCCTGGAGCAAATCAAATTTCCCAGCAATTTGCAATGTTCATGCCATCAAATAAGACAAGTCCCCAAGGGTTTAACGGAGCCAAACAGAATGTTATCAGGAGTCCAACTTAGGCTATTCAATTTTAAGTACAAATTTGAAACCAATCTATGTCCATATCACTGCTTTCTCATTAGAACGTGCATTTTACAGAGCTAAAATAATTACATAGCGCATTGTTGCTAAACTACCGAGGACTTCAATACATTTTCTTTTGATTAAATAGTGAATCTCCAATTCCATTGTGGAGTTTTTCAAGTTCAGGAAACTTTTCAAATTCAGTGCAGGGAGTTGTGCACTAAAAATATAAGTTTTGGAGGAGTTAACTTTTGGAATGAAGTTTTCAAATTTTTTATACATCTTTGGCATCTCGTGTACCAACAAGTGAATACAGAGAATGACAGAAACCTGTACCTTAATTTATAAAAGTATGTAAATACAGATACTCAGCTTAAACAATGATTGGTTTAGGAGCTCACCATTGCCTACACACATGTTTCTGTGTGTGTGCATACATGTCTTTAAACTGACAAGTGCAGCCACCTACCAATTCAAAATGAAGTCTGTTGGTTGGATGATGTGCGTCTGCCATCCACTGCAATGTTGATCATGCCTAACTATATAAAGTGAAATTATAAAAACTAATATCTCATTCCATGTTATCAGGTTCACATTTCGTAGGATTGGGCTTCATCAAATAACGATATACAATAGAAATTGAAAATAATTCATAAAAATTATATAAGGGTTGCATTTCACCCCACCCCCAAATGAGTTACCATCACCCAAAAATGTAACCCCTTTTGTCTTAAAACCAAGTCAGTTTGCAATCACCCAGTCATGCAAGAGAGACGACCCTTTATCGACAGGTCATCTTTATATAGGGGTTGATTTATTGCTAAATAAAAAAAATGACAAGAATTTTCAGTTCAAGGGGCATTTTGTCAACAGATATTTGCAGATGGGGGAAAAATCACCATCTGGAAATGTGACTAGTAGGATGTTTTTATAAAAATGTGGTCACACACTAAATTAAATCTGTCAAAAGAGAACATGATAATTGATGAATAATCCTGTTAATGGATACCTTGTATAAGCCTAAAAACTAACATGCCAAGGTTTGGGGTATATTACTGGACACATGTTTGTCATAGCCTATTTTTGCACAGCAGATAACAATTTACAAGCTAATGTTAATATTCATATACATCACTTTGTGGCCATTTAAGTTAAAAGGTAAGTTAAGCAGGGACACTTGAGTTAACTGTAAAAATATCCCGTTAACTCACAACATAAATTTTTATAGGTGAGAAGATAAGTATTCATCAACACTATTCAGTTATGCAAGTAATATCTCATTCTGAATGTACCCAATTGGTTGAGCCAGGGAATGTGAGTGGCAAATACAATACACCAATGATAATTAAAATTACTGTTAAATTTTACAGCTCTGACTGAACTGTTTAACCCAAGACTAGTGGTTACAAAACTTTATATACATAATAGTAATTTTAGTTATTAAAACTGTAGATGCCACTAGGATTATTCCTAAATGTTTTATTACAACAGCAGACATCATAGCAGTTATTTGCATGATCAAGTGAAAAAACACTCATGGGCAGTGTTAACTGATAACAGTGTAGAAGTGCATCATTTTGATGAGTGTCACCTCACTGTAGATAAAGTCTATAAAAATATCTTGTTGGGAGCCAAACAGGGGTTTAACTTTATTTTCACTGTACTTCCATAAGTGATTTCTCAGACACGAAATGCCATACATAACTGTTATAGTGTCCATAGTTTATCTATCATTGAATTCAAACTGTAAATAATTAAACTCTGCTTCAATTCCTTTGTAATACCTAATTAAAATAATTGTATAGTGATATCCCAGTATTCTGACAGTAGTCACTGTGGGAGAAACTGTGCATGGAAGGATAAATTATTAAATGAACAAGTCTGACTTTTATTTAAGTTTAAACAATGCCAAGAAAACTACTGGTATTATGCAATAAACTGTGAATGTTGCATTACTTGAAGCACCATTTTCTCAAAATATAAATGTACTCTAAAAGGAAAAAAGTAGAACGACAAAATATGCAAGGAAGTTGTACCATTTGTATAATTAAAACAAGTAAAATAAAACACACTGGAAGTTGTAGAAAAACAAAATCAACTGGTATGCCATTTGTAGACATTTAATTCCATACAAAATATGGTTCTTTGTCAATCAATGATGCTTTTTTGTGTTTAGGTAATTAAATATTTATGACTTAGCAGAAAGAAATGTTACTACAATAAATATTCCTAATCTAATCAAATTACAAAACTGTTTAGACACTTTTCAGATCTAAAAAAAAAGCTTGGTGAACAAATTTCAATACAGTACAAGACTTCTTAACAAAAGGTCAGCTAAAGTTTGCTCAATGAGGGCAGACTCACAAAATTCACAAAAGTTTTGGAATACCTTCAGACAAGATAAACTGACTGTCTTGACTTTACTTTTAAAGCCAATAAATGATTAACAATTGTTCAATGCCCCTCGCCACAGAACTGCTTAGATTTCAAACAATCACTAGTGAGGAGGAAGAGTACTGGTGAGAGGGAAACGACCAACAAGTACATGTACTAAAATGTTAAGAAATTGAACATTTGTGAAAGTTAATTTACCCTCTTCCAGATAAAAGTAGAAAAATGATTGAGAACTAAGCTGTAAGCAGTATTAACTTGAAACATTGTAGAAACTGAGATGGCAAATGTTAACTATGATTTTATATTGTATTGGAAACGCAGGAGCTCAATTGTAACAAGTGTTGCATACACCATAAATCTACAGAAACAACGAAAAAAAGAAAATGCCACTATAACTAACATGCATAAACAAATTTAAGTTAATGAGGTTATTACACCAGTGAGACATGAATATTGAAAGGTACTGGTTATCTATAATTCACCAACTTAAATAGATGTGCAGATAAGTATAGGTTTACTCTATTAGCTACTAGTAGCTCTCTTTGAAAGCACATACGTTATAGAAGATAAGTGCATGTGTAAAATGCAGTTGTCATCTGATTTATACCATATTTTGACATTATAGAAGCTAATACTTATTAATAATAAGTTTACTAATGGAACAATTTCTCAGTATACCATATGTACTTATTTAGTATCACAAATATTTAATATTAAATGTTAATATTAAAATGTTACCAATAAAGTGCACAAGAAAAGAATATTGTAAAAATAATTAACTTTCTAGTTAATTCTATTATGAGCTGTTAAATTTCAATATTGGCATGGGTTTCATAAAGTTCTCATTACAGTCATACTAAAGTCACACCTGCAGTGGTATTAATAAGCAATGAGTAGGGAAATGAGTGATTCTTCCATACACAATATAGTATTTTTATTCAACATCACTTCTTCAAACACAGCAATGGTGAGGAAAGACTTCCTACAGCTAATCTTGCTACTTCATCCCATTTATTGCAATCAGCACAAACATTGATGAGGGGATTGGCTGGATCATAAATGATAGGCCTGACAAAACAAAACAAAAATACTATTATTGCCAAAACAAAGTTGATAATGTTCTATATTGTTCTTGCCATATCAAAGTTGTTGCTGTGGCAATTAAAATTGTTATCTTTCTAAAAACAATACCAAGTAAAGTAATTGAACATGTAGTTCAAGAACAAGCAGCCTAAAGAACAGAAGATATCATTAGAAAACGAACAATATGTATAAGTATCAAAGCAATCAGACTTGCTGTTTTCAACAAGAATTTGAAATTTCGCTTTTTACCAAAAAAGACACAAATACATGTATTCACGAAAATTAGAGAATTAAAAATATCATCACAAAATGAACAAACCTGAGAGGTCCACATGTAATACATAAATGTACATGTACCTATACATATGTATATGTAATATCAAAGCAATCAGACATGCTGTTTTTAACAAGAAGTCAAAAATATTACTTTTTACCAAAAATTACAAAAATATTCACCAAAATTAGAGAATTAAAGAAAAAGAGGTTTACCCAAGGTACATATACACCAAGTATCAAAGCATTCAGGCTTGTAGTTTTCAAGAAGTTGAAAAAGTAAAAACTTGACACAAACGCCGACAGACAATCACTCATATGATAAGCTCTACTCGACAAAGTCAACAGCAAAAAAGTGGAAAATATGTTTGCTAAAATAAAGAATCAAAGGATACTGTACAAAATGACTGAATCTGTCAGATGTCCACCTAAAGTGAATGCAACTACATGTACATACCAAATATTAGCAGCAAATAGAAAACTGAAGATATCATAAAATGAACAAGGTATCTGCATTCCAATATCAAAGTAACATCAGCATTTAAAAAGTACCATAACAGTGACCAGGGCGATCTTTCAGATAAATAAGATAATCCTGAGTTAACTGCTTGTACAACAGTATTGGTGAGGACACTACATACAATAATTTGTTTGGATTATTTTATGACATTGGAGTTGGGGGTAATAACAATGTAGATTCAACTAACTTTTAAATTAGTAAACTTTGGACATCTACAAACAATTGCTTTGTACCTACCGAGTTGGTTTTACTATGCTATGAATTTTCTCTGCAAGGTCTTCACGACAGTTAACAAACCACTCCACCTCTACAGCATCATAGGACATAAAGCGTTGCAGTACAGCACGAAGTCCATCAGCCATGTCAAATCTAATCTTCTCACCAGTTTCCTCCCAAGTATCAATTGTTATCAACTCCAACATGTATTCAGAAGGCATAGTGCTTTTGTCTATGGAGTTGGCTTCACATAGACTATTCAGCCAATATTTGACCAAGCGTGATAGATTCTTCACTTGTGGCGGGATCTCTTTGAAGAAGTCTAGCTGTAGGTGTGTCAAATGTGTAGAGTATGCCAGTTTCTCTGCATCAGATTCAGCTAAGATGCTCTGATAAATCTTTCCTTTGTCATCTGAATCCCAAAGAAAATACACTCATCACTCACTCAGTCAGTCAGTTCGAACATAAACATGTCAGATATGGATCCAAGAGCTGATGCTTGATTATGGTGATGTTTTAACACTGAAATGATTGACATTCAGTCATCTTGTATCTGATCTTCAAATGAGTACTATATAAAGAGATTAAAACAAAATGGACACTGGTCGTCCATTTTGTATATATATTTTGTATGTACATCTGTATATCTATAACATGACGTAGAATGAATATAAACAATTTGAACATAATCAGACAAAGCAAGGCAGAGACATGGCACTAGTACTGCATTCATTAAAACAAAATGGCCCCATTCAGCCATTACAATCTAATCTGAAATATAAAATGATGTGCATCAAGGTCCCATAATGTCTAACGTATGTACCAAGTTTGAACAAAATCCATTCCTAAATGCTTGATTTTGATGATTTTTCAGCACAAAAATGGCTGCCATTCGGACATCTTGAATCAGATCATGGAACAAATTGATGTGAATACATGTATGTATAATACTATATACCGTATTTATCCGGGTATAAGCCCAGAGTCCTGAACATGGAAAAATCGACAAAAAGAAAGGGTGGGCGTTTGTCCGGATATCCCCGGCAAAAAAAAAAGAAAAAACGCAAAAAATTGCAACACTCAGATCGAACTGCGACAGGGAGTAAAACAGCAAATAAAAATATGCAACAAAAATAAATGAACAATATGCAGCATTAGAAGTGTAACAATTTATTGCTTAGAATGTGACAAATATTAAAACCAGAAAAAATAAAAATCGACAGTGAAGATTCATTTGAACACCCCCATCGACAAACACGTTGCCCCATACGCGTGAATTATTTCCAGTTTTGACAAATACCGGATCAACAGCCATACAAGATCAATAATAATTTACGCAGTAAAATTACACAAGTCACTGTCAATGACACGTCCCCGTTCCGTTCATATTTGAGTGACATATACATTCAAAGCAGCAACAATATGGATGTTGAACTGCATTCAGTAAAACAAAATAGCCACCAGTCAGCCATTTTCAACACAATCCAAAAAAAAATTTAAACTAAATTTGCCCACGCATGACATAGATTCAGTTCCGGTATGGTGAAAATGTGCAATTTTTGTGAATTTTTGACCTTAAAAGGACTGGCCCAAATGCACAGGCATATGTATGATATACCGTTAAAGTCCTATTATAAACCGCGGTTTATATTACAATGTATCAATTTAAAAATTGGGATCAAAAGCTCAAGTTCGGGTGTGCGGTTTCTATTACGTACATATTGCAATCACTAAATGGGCGTGGTCATTTTTTGTCCACAGCACATGCACAAAACAAACAATACACCGTACAATCTCTTGAATAGGCGTCGGGGAAGAGTGAAAGGCCTTATTTTGGTCCTAAAATAGGCATTACGAAATGTTGAAAAATTACAGTCAATCAAAAAAAAAAATTCCACATGATACAAAAAGTACTCAGTATTTTTAATGTAATATGCATTTATTTTTTTAATTTTCTTGGTAACGAAAAGTATATTCTAACAGAAGTTTCAAATAAAAACATGAATGCACTGCTTAGTAGCAAATGATCACATAACGGTCACAGGCGCTCGGAACGTTTCTTGGCTAATAAAAAATGACCTAAAGTGGGATCGGCATAGTTAGTCAGTCGCCGGTACATTCCCCTACTACTCATATAATAACACAAGGTAGGAAAGCGTTGACACCATGACATCGAAACTTCCCGAAAATAACACGATTTTCCAAATTATATTTTGATCCGCTTCACACAACTCAAGCATGATATCGGTAGAAACTATCGATCGACTTACATTTCCTTTATTCGAACTAAAACGGGTTAAATCCTGTGAAAATCGAAACACCAGAGCAATATGAATCAACCCGTCTACGCTGATATTTTGAAGCAGAGGCTCGGGCATGCGCAGCTCCAAACATGCGCAGTTTCAAACATTTACGCATGCTCGGGCCTCTGCTTCAAAATATCCACGTAGACGGGTTGATTCATATTGCTCTGGTGTTTCGGTTTTCACAGGATTTAACCCGTTTTAGTTCGAATAAAGGAAATGTAAGTCGATCGATAGTTTCTACCGATATCATGCTTGAGTTGTGTGAAGCGGATCGAAATATAATTTGGAAAATCGTGTTATTTTCGGGAAGTTTCGATGTCATGGTGTCAACGCTTTCCTACCTTGTGTTATTATATGAGTAGTGGGGGAATTTACCGGTGACTGACTAACTATGCCGATCCCACTTTAGGTCATCTTTTATTAGCCAAGAAACGTTCCGAGCGCCTGTGATAACGGTAGCTCGATCCGGCCATGCTGCGGGTCACAAGTGAATAACTTACTTGTTTTCGAAGTGTTGATATTGGTGATTATTATTTAGTAGTGATTACAATAACGCACGAAAAATAAATTCGTTGAATTGTTATAAAATGCAAGTAAAATTCAAATTAGTTTCCCCGTAAGCGAATGATTTCAGTCACATGTAAACAGCCGATACCGTGACGATATCTGCCATGTTTTTGAATGCTCACGTGACGTATTATTGACCGGATAGGTCAAGTCGCTAATTAACCAATCAAAATGCTGGATGGTGCCCACGTGTCTAAATTATATAGCTCATTTAAATATGTTAATGACAGTTCAGCGACCTCATGGTGAACGCAACACGGAAGAGATTTACCGATAATGTAGTGCGATCTTTTTTGCCTTTGATCCGATGGGAAAACGGCATGATTTTTTTTTTTAAATCAAGAAATTATTTGTTTTCGAAAGATAAATTATACTTCAATGCTCAGTTTAACACTTTTACGGTGATAAAAGCTCATTGTCTAAAACTTACGAAACACAGACGTATTCAGAAAGAGTATTGACAGAGGTCGTCGCCAGAACAAAAGCAGTTTCATTGCCTGTCTGACATCTTATCACCGCTGAACAATAAATAGGTGTGAATATTTTTAGGCATGTTGTCGAAACAAATGAATAGGATTAGGAACAATGCCGTTTTGGAACAGCTGGTTGAAACAATGAAGTCAGTCACGGCCTTGTTGAATTGGGGGTGCGGTTAGTAATAGGTACTTTTCACGTTTTCAATTTTTGTTAAGAACTCTTTAACCCCGAAGCCGGAATTGGGGGTGCGGTTACTATTACGTATGCGGTTTATATTAGGACTTTAACGGTAATGTATGATGTGTATGTGAAGTTTGAACTTGATCTGTCCAGGCATGTCCGAGATATGGATCAAAAACTAAATTCTTTAAAACAAAATGGCCGCCAGTTGGCCATTTTGAACTTGATCCGAAGAAAAATTGGTATGCATCAAGCTTATATTATGTTTAATATATGCACTAAATCTGAACAAAATCCATCCATGCATGACTGAGATCCGGTTCCGGAATTGTGAAAATACGTGATTTTGATGCATTTTCGACCTTAAAATGGCCATCATTCAGCTATTGTTAAGCGGATCATGAAACAAATGCACATATCTATTTGTGACATGATGTACCATGTGTGTGTGAAGTTTGAACTTGATCAATCCAGACATGTCTCGGATACGGATCCATAACTGAATTCTTTAAAACAAAATGGCCGCCAGTCGGCCATTTTGAACTTGATCCCGAAAAAAAAAAATGATGTGCATCAAGGTCCTATTATGTTTAATGTATGTACCAAATTTGAACAAAATCCGTCCATGCATAACTGAGATCCGGGTCCGGAATGGTGAAAATGTGCGATTTTGATGCATTTTCGGCCTTAAAATGGCCGCTATTCGGCTATCGTTAATCGGATCATGAAAAAAATGCATGTGCATATGTCCCATATAATGTGTGATGTATGAGTGAAGTTTGAACTTAATCGGTCCATGCATGTTCGAGATACAGGTGATCACGGACGCACGGACGCACACAGGGCAAACACAAGTCGCCGTTTTCGGAATACGTCCGAACAGGGACTAAAAAGTTCATAGTTGTTAGAAAAAAAAACATCTAAGATCTCTATATGTACGTTCATTGCTATCTTCGTAAAAGTCAAAACCCTGAAATTCGGCGCCACTGTTGCGATTGAAAAAAATCCCTATAGCTTCGTCTTTAAGTTTGACTATGTCGTCCCACACAATTTGGACTAAGCACATTTAATCCACTGATTTCGCTGTGTGGTAGCTTGGCACTTTTAATTCACGTCTAATCAGAATAAAGAGACAAGAAAAATGGGGTCGCAGCAAACGACTTGCACGATGCTTTTGTTTACTGTCTGGCAATCATCTTTGACCTTTAAGCATCCGCTTTACCGATTGGCTAAGAATAACATCACTACTAGTGTTTCATCATAGAGGTCAATTCAACATCAGACTAAGCGTTCGTTCATCAATCATGGTGAAAGTTACCATTCAGCAAGTTATATGGATATCGCGGTGGGCTTGAAATAGGAAGATTTTGTTTCAAACGACAGAAGAATAATTTCCATGAAATGCAATAGCTGTGGTGAAAGTTGGCAGTCTTCGGCATGACATTGCAAAATTGCTACCTGCAACAGTGCTTAAGATATAGCAGTTATGCATATTAATGAGGTTAGAAGCCACCACCCCATGGGCGCGTAGCCACACGACCTAGCCATGTGACATTCAGGGAAAAGAATGCGACTCTTGAGTAGAATTGACATACACAATATCAGCCAAACCTGACCAATACAACACATGAAATTGCACAAGTTTCATTTTCACATAATCCAAGATGGCGGCTAAACCACGTGACTTATCGAAAATATATTATTTTTCTCATATGTAGCAATGTTCAGGCATGTTATATTCAAAACCAGCAGTTAATTGGTTGAATCACCTCTGAGAAACAAATGCCCAAACTTTTGGTCAATTTTGCCTAAAATCCAAGATGGCGGCCAAACCATGTGACTGATCTGAAATCCTTTTTAGGTTTTTGAAAGAGTTTGATATAGAGATGCCATGCAGCAATATTGAACGTAATCCCTCTAGTGTGGCATGAGTAAAAAACTACTTCCTGTTTAGAAGAAACCCAAAATGGCGGCCAAACCATGTGACCAATCATAACAATTTTATCTAACGTAAATGAGCTTCATACATAGAAGCTAAATACTACATATGAGAGCATTCTGCTTGGTTGTTCTGAAGAAGAAGATTTGTAAGTGTTTTTTGCCGTTTTTAGGAAAAACAAAATGGCGGGAAAAGTCACATGACCGCTAAGGTTTTTATTGCTGATATCTATTACACATGAGTTGTACTATATATCATACAAAAATCTAGACGCCTAGACCCTCAGAAAGTGGTCAAACAGCCACTTCCGGTTTTATTTCAATCAAAAATGGCCGCCAAACTAATTGACCAATCGAAATTCTGAAAGCATGTTGCACCAGTTCACATTAGGGACTATCAGTAAAGAGCATTATTAGACCATTCCGTTAAGAGTTTTTCTCAAACGGCTTGACGAAAAAAGTTACGGAAGAAAGAAGAAGAAAGAAAGAAGAAAGAAGAAAAAAACGGACAATAAGAATAGGGGCCTTGTTAGTAGTCCGAATTTTTGCACAGTCGAAAATAAAGCGGAAATTCAACAAGCGGTCGCGGAAGCAGGCGAGAGGTTGGGCGAAATGAGTTCTGTACTTCTTTGTTTGATGAAGCGATGCAGATGCCACATTGTCGCCATAATGAGGCCACAATGAAGCGAAGCGATAACCGCCTAACTTTTTAATGTCGCGACGTTAAAGCGATGCTGAAGCCATAACAATGCCATAATGATGCGATGCTGAAGCGAAGGTGAAGCTGAAGTGAAGCCAAAGCTTCCGCGAGAACTATACTGTATAATTCCAGATACACACACAGAGATCAATCCATAAGACCCAGTTTTCGAACTGCGTCTCAACAGGGACTAACAAATATTAGACAAGTCCACCTGAGGTACTTATCTGAATAATAATTAATAATCAAAATTAGAGAACAAAAGATAACATCATGAAATAAACAAATCTGAGAAAAACTACCAAGGTACATACACATGTACAAATGTATACACCAACTATCAAAGCAACAAACAATCAGTAATATGACAAGCTCCTATCGACAAAGTGAATAGCGGAGCTAATATATCATACATTTCTTGATGCAATAGTGCAATGTTTCAGACTGGCCACATGAAACAATGTGGAAAAGAGGTTAGTGATCTAATCTAGTTTAACATATACCTTTAGTAGGCTCTTTTCCCAGCACATCAAAGGCTGGAATAAGTTCAACTTGACCTACATCACCATCTGTGGAATTCTTTATTTGTACTTTCAAACTTGTTGGCATTTCTTCAATTACTTCTAAATTAGCATCATCAGTGGCAGTTAGTGAACTTTTAATGTTCTGAAGTATCTTAGTCATGCCTTCCTTGAATTCTCCAAGGTTAGAATATTCCTCCAAAAAAAGGATCAATTTGACATCTGATGTGCCTTTCAGATTAGTTCCACGGCCAAAAGGTCCACCCTGTGAAAAAACAAAAAGCTAAGTCAGTGTAACATGTACTTGTAACTTGTAATTTAGATACATCTTTACAGTTCCTGTGGACCAATAGATTAAAATTTAATGTCAATATTTGAATAGTGGTTCACATGTACACAAGCCTCAGTGAAGAATTCCAATGAACAAGAATAAAATACAAAGTGGCTACCATCTGGCCATTTTCTTCAAATCTCAAAAAATATAACATGAACCTGCAAACCAATAACTTGATAGGGATAAAAAAAAATTAAAATTACCATTTGGAAACGTAAGAATTTAGTATATTTGAGGACTAAAATGGCTGCCAAATGGTGAAAACAATCGATGTGCCAAATCACCATACCCAGCTGGCTTTTGAGTCAGGTTTGAATGAGAATGGTCAAAGTATGTCTGCTCAGGCCAGATGGAAAGAACAGACCCTAAAATAATAGTCCTCGGTTTCAGACTAAAATACCGCCACAGGGTTTGCATGCAACCAAAAACATCTGCACTATGAGCAGAAATGCTGTAATTTAATCAAATTATTGACTTCTAAAATTTTGACTGATCACAAACTTGTACTGTTTTCTCCTAAATTTGTTAAACCTCAGTTGTACATGGTGTTAATGATATTGGAATAATCCGAACATCTTGCAAACATTCATCAATTACTACCAGTCTTACACACACAAAAAATGACTTTTCTGAAGTTCTAACAGCATTATTTATCATTCAGTCATAGCTTGATTCCAAAAAAATGTTTTCTTTTTGGTTGTAAAAAATAACACTTGATCGATATGCATCAGGCCTTTAACCATTCAGAATATTATGTAGTACGATGAAAGATTCTGAATATTTGCAAACACATAATGCATTTGTAAGGTAAAATTCAGCCATTGTAACAAATTTTAGTGGGCTTGGTGCTGATTGGTTCATAGTGCTATGATCTATGATTGGCTAATAAGAAAATAGCATTTCAAATGGAGTCTGCTATCGTTATTTGTGCTAGTTCTCTTCGAGGTAAACATGTAATAAAGATGATTGAATTGAATAAACACAATAACAATATAAGAAATTCAAGAAAGCTCTGAAACACAATTGAATAATATTGAATCAATAATACAATTGAATATCACAGTAATAATTAGGGAAATAAGAGTGGATTATTCTCCCTTTCATCGACAGATTGTTTATTGTTTTTGAAGAGGTGATTAGAACTTTTTAAAAGGTTATAAGATAGTACTATATATTTTTTTGTGTAGCCATAAAACATTGCAAGTTAAGTTGTAGGCTTTATATTGTACCGGATTCTGCAGTAAATTCGCCTAGGGCCGTTAACGGCAGTTCAGGTTTTGAAAAAAATAAAATGGGGCCGAGAAACCGCCCAGGGCGATTTTTCAGCAGTTTTTTAAGGTGTTATTTTAATCTTTTTTGATGCCTAAATGTTTAGCCATAGTCATTGATGCCTAATTCAAGAATATTGATGTTCATTGCGACTAGCGTGAATAGGTTTGCTTTGTTTCGACAATGAGCTGTTATCGCTGTAAATAATGTTAAATTATTCTTCAAATGCTCTGTTTATCTTTTAAACAACTAATTTTTTTATTTAAAAACAAATCATGCCAAAAGATCGAACAAGACATTGGCAAATCTCTTCCGTGCTGAGCTAAATAACATTAACATATTTAAATGTGCTATGGTAATTTGAACACGTTAGCATCATCCATCATTTTCATTGGTTAATTATCTATTTGACCTGTCAGGTCAATGAACACCATCTCAGGTCAAACATGGCGGATATCCATTTCCACAGCGTCGAGCTTTAAAAATGCGATCGGAATCGTTCGCTTACGATGAAATAAGTTGAAATTTATTTGCATTATATAACAATTCAACGAATTTATTTTTTGCACGTTATTATAATCATTACTAGGTAATAATCAACAATTGTAAAATTGCACTACCATGATAATTTGCTACTAAGCAAAGCAGTTGTGTTTGTTGTTATTTGACACTTCTTTTGTTTAGAATATACTTTTGTTACTAATAAAATGAAACAAAATTGTATTTGGTTCACAAGGTTCATTAGTGTGGGTTTTTTTTTCGAGAAAGGTGCACGGTCTACATTTTAATCCAGCTAGAAATTAAAGTTAAACTGTAAATAGCTCCTGTGTGATCAGAGCATGTATTATAAAGGTATAGGCTTTGCCTAATAAGTGAATGTAATTGCATGTAGATCAATCCATCAATAAAATTGATCAAGATGTCTGAAAATCTACGACATACTGTATATGGAAACATATGATTTTGATATGGGCATTTTGAAAAACATGCAAGGACACTATACTTGTAAACAAAGGGCACTAATGAGGCACTCTATGAATGAGGTATTTCTAGAGGTCGGGGTTTGTCTCGTCTGAATAATTTTTGCTTTGATTTTCTTATGGGTTTTTTTCCCCAATGCGACTTAATTGCACTTGTTTTTTTTTTTTAATTCTTAGTAATTAGTGTCATTAGCGATGGAGTAGTAAAAAAACGCAATTAACCTCAGTGCAGCAAATCAGGATAGATCTTCCTGACGCAATGGGCAAATTTCGCTATTTTCGCTGACAAGTAAAATCTGTTAAATTAAACCTACGTGAACATGTAAAGTAACAACAGATTGTTTCCTTGACAGACTCTTGAAATTAAATCATCAAAATAGTACAAATAAAAAGTCTGTACAACATACCTAGAACAGATAAATAAAAACATCGTAGTTTAATGTTCGTCCGGACTTTGAGCCGTTGAAAGTAAGTGATCCAGCCCTTACACACGCCAACAATTGAAATTTGTTTAATTGCTATCAAATTATCGCTCGAAAAAAAAATGTTTCATTTGTGAGACGTGCTTTTGATACAAACCGAAGATCGTGATCGACCCTACACAAAACTAATTTTGTCTTCCTTGTCCTCGTTCGGCAAAAACAAAAAACTTGCATATTTACTATTTGTTTAATGAGTGCATTTTTGTTTAAAAATATCAAACAAGAATAAACACTAAGTAAAATAGGAATCAACTGCTTTGTTTTATTCGAGTAAGATGGAAACCATGCAAAAACAAATGTGAAACATTACTGTCTGCTCGAGGAGAAGACACTGGGAGTCTGCCTTATACATGGATTAAGTTTAGACGCGGGGATTCAGCTTTCATTTTCTCTGCTCGTGGCGTCGCAATAGCGGTGAAAGTCAGTACTTGGTTGAACAGACAGCCATGGCCACTATTTTTGAATGATCATAAATCATTTTTGAACCCAATAGTAGTGATCACTGCGATTATTATATAAATTTCTGGCAAAGTCTGGAACGATACTGAAAAAAAATCGTTGATTTCCTTCTATATTCATGCTTGAAAGTAGGCCGAAGTATCCGCAGATTGTACATGCAATCAGCACATTTACGAATCAAGATTGGCAGAAAGTTGTACGGCATCTGTTTTTGATTTTGTCCATTGATGAATATGACGCACAAAGTGAAATTGAACTTGCGTTCATGAAAATCAGAAAGGGTACTGCTTTTTCGTCAAACTGAAAAAATGGCCGCGACATTCTTGTAACTGCGCATGCGTACTCCCATATTCACATACATTTGATGTTTTTAGTTGCAGTATCTGCTCAAATAACATCAATCATGATATAATAAATCATTATATACTAAAGTTCGCAGACCTTCCAATGAAATATTACTAGTTTTTTTTTTGCGACAGAATACGTTATTGCAATATGCAAATTAGACAACTCACCCTAGTCAAATATTTGTTAAGAAACTTTAAAGACTCTAAGTTATAAATTAACTAATGCAATAATTGACTAATTAATATGCATGAAATTGCACCAAAATCTAATCAGCGCATCTACTCATCATATATTAGCTGTGTGCCAAATTTCATTTGAATTGAAATTGTAGATCTTGAGTTATCAGTGAAACAAATTTTAGTCAGACTCACAGACACTGGTACCACATAAGCTCCGTTTCACGAGAGCTAAAAATGTATACAATTTTAGATTAGCTTCTGCAATAGTTTCTTTCATTTTGGGTGATCCAACTGCCGGTGTTGCAAATCGGCGTAGGTGGATTTTTCAATGAAAATATAGCCCCCTACAAATATTTGATGATCATTTTTTGAAAATTTGAACCCCAAATAAGGGCCCACCAGCCGTGAAACTTCCCAGGGCGAATTTACGGCAGAATCCGGTAGTCACTAACTTAGAATCAAATGATGGCTTTTGACTCTTACTAAACACCTAAATTACAGTGACTTCTAAACTGCTGTATGTTTAACCACTTTATGAAGTACCCAAAATTGGTTATGACCAGAGCAACCATGAAACAAACTGCTGAGCAGAAATACACCAACCTTGAGAAAGTACTTTAGTTTTAGCCCACTGTTAGATTCAATGATACTTGTTAAATGCATAACAGCCTGATTGCAACGATAGTCTTCCTCCTCAGTAGGGCACAGATGAGAATTAACATATTTATTCAATGCATCTGGATCCTGGACAAGCAATTCAGTGTCAAGACATACTGGTATGCCATTATCTTCCACAGCTGCAGCATCCTCTATAAAGTGAATTAAAAGCACTTATGATAAAACTTATGATAAAACTTATGATAAAACAAAATTCAGATTTCACCAACACCATACAGTACTCATTCCGCCCAACCTCCCGCTTTTATCGCTTTTTTTCCCCCCGACCGCTTATCGCTTAATTTCCGACCGCTCGCTGCTTTCCGACCGGAAACTGAACGCTTTTTTTCCGCTCACTTGCGTTGGCTTTTGTTCGCTCGCTTTTGTTCGCTCGCTTCTGCTATGGCTGGCTTCAGAAACATCGTCCGCTTGCCAACCGACCGCTGGAGTAACAATGATCGTACGATGTATGTATAAACTTAAGTTTTTATTCGTAATAAGTTTAGGTTTTAATGACGATTCAAAACACAATGCCTATTGCTTCTCTGTTTTGGAACAAGACGCCATCAAATCACTTGACACATTGTAACATTTGCTACGCAAGTCGAACTGTGACCTGTATTTACATATTTACGTCCTAGTGTGTGTAGTTCAAGCAGCTATATAACTGGTCAATCGTGATATGTATTGAGTACTAGTATTTGTGTGTTGTGTGTGTTTCCGTGTGTGATTTTGACTAAATTTATTCCGAACGGCGCTCAAAATAATTTGACACTTTGTTATTTGCGAACGCAACTCAAAACTATGACCCTTACTCAATTTGCATAAGTAATACGAATGCTGTAGTTCAGAAAATCTATTGGTTAACTTTTGACCGTGTCTGGGTGTGCAAAACAAAACTGCACATATAATTATCGCATAGCTGAATTTCTACAAATCAATTGGACTTAAACTACTAGTATAATGACTGTGACGATTAATTGCTTGTCTGAGTACATGCGGCGACGAATTATTGAATTGGCAGCAGCCGGACGAAAAATGAAAGATTTCGGAACAGTTAATTTGTTGAGGAAAACAAAACAAGCGCAGCCAGTGATACATTTTGAAAACAAAAATACAAAATAAACGCAATCAGAGGCGCCGACCACGCGCGTTGGAAATAAATAAAACGTGTTGTGACAGTCTCACCAAACTCTTTCACTCACGCAATATACAATGTAATTATGTTATTTCCCAAAGCACTTATATTTAATACATTGACGAAAAACACCGCAAGAAAAATGTAAATCAGGCTTGTAATTACTAGTAACTCTACTCGAACGCAATGTTGATCACTGTAAAAGTGGATAAATTCGAACCGTCCGTCATCAAATTCAAAATTCAAGCGATCTCGTTGAATGTCAAAAATAAACTCGATGTTTAGAAAGACAAAAACAACAACATATTAGAGTGCAAACAAGACATGAAATGTCACAGTCCCCGTTATTTGATTATAAAGTTGTACAAAGAACATCTGCAAACAGGTGAATAAATATGTACTCTTTGTGGTTACAACTCATCATAAAGTGATTTCCGATGATCTAGTTTTGTACTGACAACTAAAAACTTCCACAGACCCATGTTCAGAATCTCAGAGTACACAAGTGCAACAAAACTATTTGTCATACATGTATACTTGCTCAAGAAACTGCATTCATAAATCTGAGTGAACCTTGATGTACATGACTTCTTTGTTAATCAGGTCTTAGTATATTACCAGGACCTGGGTTTGTTTGAACATCATCACTGGGCATCAGAATCATTCTCATGTTGTCAAATACAATTTGTTATTAACACAGTAAGGTTTATTATTTAAAATGTATTCATTGTACATAGAACAACATCTGTTAATTTAAACAATTGTAAAAGCTATGTTTTCAGAGCAAGTAAAGGTTGGTCTGCTCATAACCTTCAATGGAGAAGTAACAATAATTGTTTGAAGTCTTTTTAGTGCAGTGATATTATTGCATTTCAATTATTATT
Source organism: Saccoglossus kowalevskii (assembly GCF_978046115.1). NCBI lineage: Eukaryota > Metazoa > Hemichordata > Enteropneusta > Harrimaniidae > Saccoglossus > Saccoglossus kowalevskii. The sequence continues at coordinate 1,363,752 of NC_140647.1, read as the reverse complement.
AATGGGTATAAAATACTGTAAACCATTTAATTTTGACTTCTAGATATATTCAGGATTTTATGAAATTTGTGTACAACATTTCAATAAAGTCCCTGACACTCCATGTTGTAGGAACCCAGAAAAAATTCAGTTCACAGCACCACTGTAAAAAAAAAAAAAGTTTAAAATGAGTATAGTCAAAGATATACACATTCGGGTTCACAAGACACATGTACCAATCTGAGTTGGTTCTAGAGATTAGTATCACAAGATTTTACTCTCCGTGATTCAATATCAGTCCTATGTATAACGCTGTGTTGATCAGGCGAACTAATTGACAATGGCCCTACAGGTATCGCTATGAAATCACAGTAGTTTTGTATTCTTCTTGCATTTCGACCATGGAAAAATATTTGTTTTTTGAAAGTGGCCAAATTATTAGAAGAAAAACAGAAACTATTTTTTTAGTATGAATTCTAGTAACTGAAATGCACGATACGCAGGATTGATAAACCTTCAGCGAGCACTCCTGAAATTTCAGATCATTGGTACTGTACCATGTTTTTGGATACATTCAATGACCTAATACATAAAATCACATTTGTTATTATTGCTCAATCACTTGACCCTGTATGGCACAAGATTGCAAGCTTCTATCATAAAATTGGGTTATTTATTTGATGCAACGAAACATGCATTCACAGCAGACAGAAATTCATTTGAGATATTACTGGATTTTTGTATTCAGTTTTCCATTTCAACCACCATCATCACTTAGTAAGCTGTGATCGTGTATTGGGATACTGACTGTGCATAAATGTGCAGTGTAGTGTCATCAGAAGACCGATTGTTTGTGAATATTTTGCACCATTACGCCATTTCAAATATTATATTAATTCACAGACAACAAAATAAAGATTTTCAATAACATACAAGTTTTCCCACAAATGATGATTGTATGGCAATTACAAGGCTTCGCCAGTTTTACTTTGGAAGAAGTTGAAAACAGGTAACAGGAAGGGGCTACATGACTACATCTTTTTTTTTTTTTAATTTTAATCAAGCATGATTTTTTTACTTTTTTTTTTTTGTTTTTTTTACAAATGTCTATTTCAGGGCAACAGAAACAAAAACAATAAATGTGTAGGTAGGCATTTTAACAATTGCACGTCATTACCGATATAAATCATAATCATAATTAAAAATAAGATCACATTTAATTTAGTCAGTTTTCATAATGAAATGCATAATAACATGTACTTATTAATTTTAATAAGGTTCAACAGCCTTTTCATTTAGTGGCAGTTTATACACCATAAAACCTCTGGTTTAGGTGTCACACTCAGAGAAGAGTGAAAGGCCTTTGGTTCATAAGCATCGCGAAATGTTGGAATTGAATCCCCCCAAAAAATGCACATAATGTAACATGCATTATTTTTTTTATAATCTTGTTGATAACGAAAAGCAAAGTATGTTCTAAAAGAAGTTTCGAATAAATACAAACACGAATACATTGCTTAGTCGTTAGTATCGGTAGCGAATGATCACGGTAGCACAATCTGGTCATTCTGTGTTTCGCAAGTGAATAACTCGAAGTATTGCAATTGTTGATTATTATTCAGTAATGATTATAAAAACGCACAAAAATTTAATTTGTTGAATTTATATAAATTGGAAGTAATATTCAACTTAGTTTCATCGTAAACGAATGATTTCGGTCGAATGTAAATGTTCGAAGAGATACGATATCCGCCATGTTCTCATTTACACGTGGCTCATTTAAATATGTTAATGACGGTTCAGTGACCTCGTGGTGAACGCAACGCAGTAGTAGATTTACCGATGTTCTGGCAAGATCTTTATGCTTTGATTTTGACGGGGAAAACGGCATGATTTTTTTTAATCAAAAAATTAGTTGTTTTCAAAATATAAACTGAGCATTCAAAGAATAATTTAACATTGTTCGCAGAAATAACAGCTTCGAAACGAAGCTTACCCATTCGGGCTATTCACAATATGTGTCAATGACTATGGTACAATATAAATTAGACTCTTTATTATGCTCACAACATAAAAATACGAATATAATCATAGGCAACCTACTATTATATAATGAATAAGTTGATCGACACGGACATCCCCCCCCCCGAGTTGTGGATATTTCGGAAATCGCGACACAAGCAAAAGACCGGATAACGATTTTACTTGAAACTATGTCCCCATGAATTAATCGTCCGTGTACAATAATTTGACAGGGTATACAATTTACAAACTAATTTCGTAGATTGGAGACAATTGTTTGCTTTTTTGGCTTTTCACAAGAATATAAAGCTGGCAATCATCATAATATTCACGTCCGTACGTATGTCATGGAATGTACACCAATCGCACCCCAAAATACCTTCAATTTTGTAGAAACTGGAGAACTTACCTTTGCAAACATGTCTCTTATGCCGCCTTCTTGAAGTTCTTGAAATCAAATAAGGTTACTAGTTCTTCTAGTAACTAGTGAATGAGACCACTGAGCCGAACAGAATACATGTATAAACAGTACTATAATAAATTGCACGCAATGAAGAAATCACGTGCTGTAGCGTTACTCACAGATCTAATATTTTATTTCAGCTGGAATTATCATTCGCTGAAAAGACTTTTTCTGGCTGTTTTTTGTATTGAATTTATTTTCATTGATTTTTGACAAGTTTGACTGTAAAAAATAGAAAAAAGGGAATATTCGCTGGATTTTATTTTAACTGAAACATACCTTCAGCGAAAATGGCAAAAAAATGTTGCAAGCAAAAATATAGTATTTTACAGTAATTAATTTATTCTGAGCATGCGCAGACATTCTGTCAATGTTGCCGGGAGAGGTAATTTTTGATAAAAATCGTGAAAAAGACCCACTTGGGATTTTCAGATCTGGAAAAAAAATTACGTGCATACTCGGAATACACTTGTTCATCAACCTGCCAAGTTTCACTGATACCTGCTGTAGAATTTCTGAGAAAATGTTGGAGACGGAAAACGGACAAAACCTGAATTATAACTCCCCTTTTCAGGCTGCACCTGAACGGGGACTAAAAAAGCTAGCATCAAAGAACAAGAAGTGCATGTGGGAAAGCGATGAGTGAACTCGAGGAAAATTATGCTGATGTGAGAACAAGCCATATACCTGTGGAGTACTCGCTAAAACATCGAGAAAATGTGCCATTTCAAAGGGCACCCTTACAAATAATATCTGCAATTGTGTGAACATGATAACGTGCAAACAAGGAACAGAGCTCGTGGTCCACAAGGAAACTTAGTGATGATGCAGTTTTAGATGTATACGGCTTTCCTCCTTCGATCTCACATAAGCAGGTTCACATGGATGTATCATTTTCAACTATTACCAACAACGCTATGTTAATAAAGACATTGTGAAATTCTTTTGTTTTTATGTAGAAAAATACAGTAATTTTACCAAGTAAAATCATATTTATTAAAATTGTTGTTCATACACGAGTTGTCGAACACACGACATAGTTTGTAATTTCATCCAGCTCCTTTCAGTCACGATTCAAGACAAATAACATAGTTGAACTCTGGTGACCTTGCCCTTTGTTATATAATAATTCCCTTTATCATAGTTTGTTTCAATATAAATATGCATTGTCATAATTAATTTTGAATACAAACAAGTTTTGGGGAATCAGTCTACCGAATGTCCTTAAAAGATGTAAATATGTTACAAAAACATTGGTGCCTTATTTGTTTAATTATTTTAAGGAACATAATTTCCAGCTTTATTCAAAGTAATTCAGATATTTTAGAATAAAAACAAATGTCTCATTGCAAAAAAAAAGTGCTGCATTTAGATGTGAATAGATTCATAAAACATGAAAGATAACAGAAAAATTTAGCTGGCTTTAGTCCAAGTATTTTGTACAGGTGTCTGTCAAAAATGAATGATTCAGTGAGACAAATATGAACTGCCTCATTGTGTGACTACTGTATTATATGAAAAGTAAAAAAAAAAACACCCTTTATGAATAGCTATCATGTTGCAAGCTCTGCTTTGTATGCAAATCAACTTAAATAGTTGGTGTCCAGTGGAGGGAGAAGTCAACAGTACTGTTGCCTCCTAAGAATCTACATCTTCAAACACTGCAATCTTTGAAGTGCGTTTTTAAACTAGTATTATAAAAACTCTATCATTCTGTTCTAATAGCTGAAACATATTCCTGTGAGTTCTCATTTGTCGAATGAACTGTTTGTCAAATACAGAATACATATATTTTAGAATAATTTTCTTTTTAAAATGTGGATGAAATGTTTTGTTTTTAATGTATTTTTTATGTATTGTTTTTGATTTCATAACTTTGAACTAAACAGATTTTCTATTAGCTTCAGATCTTGATCAAAGTTAAGCACCCAGTTCATAGGAGTGCTTATATTGATTTTCTGACATCTTGTTTTCTGTAAAGATTTTATTGGTAGGTTTGCAAATGTGTATCAGACTGTGCAATCTCTCCATGAGTTGGTTTTGAAACCCAGTATGGGATTCTGAGATACATTACCAAGGATATTATTACAAGATAAATCATTTGCTTCATTGAACACATACAACAATGCATATTTCCACTGAGATCAGTGACCTTTGATGTGTGTCACCAGTGATCAGTCAAGTAGAAACAGTCAAAATATTTTATCAGATTTTCTCAATTTTTGCATGATATTTTCATACAGGACATCTGTTGTTCAAACTCAGGGAAGACTTTATACTGATGAATAAGGTGACCAAGTTTGATAAAGTTTGGAATAGAATTAGTAAAGTTATTATGCACACAATAACAATTATTAACGACGACGACAACGACAACGACAACAACAACAACGACAACGCCGGACAAAATTTTTCCCTTAATATACCTTTCCCTTCCATCTTTGATGGTACGGGCAAAGTAAAAAGGCACAAATATAGATAATATAGCAAATTATTTTTTTCTGAAATATTCGTGTGTAATCAGTAATTATGAAAAACAAATTATGGGTACATATGGAATACATTTCGTTATGAATTATTCTTAATATCAATTTCTAAATTATCTTGTCAAAATCAGTTTTTTTTCCAGGATTTTTCCCCCAAAACGAAAGAATTTCATAATGTCGGGAACGAGAAGTTTTTTTTTTATTATTATTTATTGGGAACGGAAAGTCTTTATCGTAGTGCTTCGCCTCTGTTGACAATGAGCTCTTCGGGTTGCTAAAACTGTATGTCCACCTCTGTTGGGGTGAACATTTGTATTATTATACTGAATAAATCTTAGAACAGAAATGGTGGCACTTAATCATGGCAATCTTCCAGGTCATCGTTAGAAAGATTTTCAGAGGCAAATTTAATCTTGAAGGATTGCAGGAAATTGACCCTTACCGATTCATATTTATGAATTAATCGGGATTCAGGTACCATAGTGTTTGTAACAACAACAACAAACGCTTTCGCGTGGGATTTTTCATGCAAACATTGTGAATGGTTCCCCGACACTGATTCCTTTTTTAACTTTCAATTTTTCTAAGACGCAGCAAACCCTGCTTATGACCGGAGACGTCGTCGAGATGCAGGTGCGATTCCTCTTAGCAACGCGTTCTATTTATTACCAAAGCGTGTGGTCGGCGCCTTTGATTGAGTTTATTTTGTTCTTTTATTCACGTAATCTATCACTGGCAGCGTTTGTTTTGCCGCGTCTAAGCTGACTTTGTTTTGGCTGTAAGTGAACTACGTACAGCTCATGAAAGTATTTCGCCCAGAGTTTGCAAAAAGCGGAATACCCTGCAAAATTTGAATCCTTTATTTTATAACGAGACATTGGGCGCAAAAATAATCAAAGAAAGCTTAGAAAGAACTCCCATGTGCTGAGAGTATTGGAGACACATTAAATATAATTTGAAATTACTTAGCTGAAAACTAATTATGCAAATCAGAAAATTAACATGAACAGATTTGATTGTAAAACTAATGAGGTCTGCGCAATGTAACAAAAACTATGTACCAAGTTTAATTGAAATGTGATTAGAACCAAAAAATTATGAATTATTATGCTAATTGGGGAAATAATATGAACAGAGTTTTACCCCAAACTAATTAGGTTTGTACATTGTCCGAGAGCATCTTTGTACTAAGTTTCATTAAAATGGAAATTAGTACTTTAGATATCAGTGTGAAAGCTTAAAATTGGTTAATTATGCAAATTGGGTAATTAATATGTACAGATTTTAACCCACAATTATCCAGGTCTGTCTATTGTCCTACAGCATCCATGTATAAACATTCATTGATATGTGATGATTACCGGTAGTACCCGAGATATCAGTGTGAAAGTTGGAAATTGGTTAATTATGCAAATTAGGTGATTAATATGCACAAATATTTACCAAAAACTAATTGGGTCTCTGCATAATTTTAGATTCATTGAAATGTGATGATTAGTACTTTAGATATCAGTAGAAAAGCTGGAAATTAATTATGCAAATTAGGTAATTAATATGCACAAATATTTATCCGAAACAATCAATCTCTGCATAGTCCTTGAGTATGTAAGTACCAAGTTTCATTGAAATGTAATGCTCACTACTTATATCAAAAGCTGAAAATTAATTATGCAAATTAGGTAATTACATGTACTGATATTACCATAAAAACTATCAGGTCTGTGCAGTGTCATATGACATCTATGTACCAAGTTTCATTGAAATGTGATGATTAGTACTTGAGATATCAGTGGAAAAACCGAAAATTGACTAATCATTATGCAAATTAGGTAATTAGTATCTACGGATTATTACCAAGAACTAATCAAAACCTAGCATTAGTTCAGAAAATCTATGTACCAAGTTTCATCAAAATCCAATGAGGCGTTGTTTAGATATCAGTGGAACAGTCATGGAACCACTAAAAAATAGCTAATTATCATGCAAATTAGGTAATTAATATGCATGGATTTTAACCAAAACCTAATCAAAACCTAGCATTAGTTCAGAGCATCTATGCATCAAGTTTCATCAAAATCAAATGAGTGGTTCTTTAGATATCAGTGGAACAGTCATAGAACAGCTAAAAATTAGCTAATTATCATGCAAATTAGGTAATTAACGAGCATGGATTTTTACCAAAACCTAATCAAATCTGCGCATTGGCCCAGAGCATCTATGCACCAAGTTTCATCAAAAACCGATGTATGGTTCTTGAGATAGCAGTGGAACAGTCGGACACACATACACACATACACACACACACACATACAGACACACTAACTGCAAAGACTCCCATTTTGTGCTTCGCACATGGGAGTCAAAAACCATAATTGTAATTCAACAAGTTTATGTAACGTGTTAGTCCGCTTGCCAGCCGCCTAGTTAAAAAACGCGATCTCCATTGATGTCGGCTTCGACAACTTCGGACAAGTATTGCAAGTATTGTATTTGTTTCACAAATTGTACAGTACTGTCATTCTATAACAATCGATTGGTCGTTTTTTTCACAGTCTTACTATTCCTGCAGATATTCTTCAATTGTTATAGGTGCCATAGATTTACATAACTACAACTTGACCCGTGTTAAACCCAAACCATGCCTGCATGACAACCGTCACCCTACACACGGTTACTCAATGAATACCGTACTCTACAGTAGACATTTTTCGCTCTCCACCAAAAATTGAATGGTTTTATTTCATATTAGTTGTGTCTATGTCAGTGTCGTATTTGATTTCACATGTTTGGTTCGATCTTGTTTATGGTGGACATTATTACTACGCGTATGTATTAATACCAATTTTATATGGCCATGTGATCCACCGTATTTTTTCAACGGTCGTTCTATAAATTTTTGATTGCATTTATTCTTATTTTAACATCATAAAAACAAAAATGACACACTTGTACATGAAACAGTAGGTAATGAACTGTAAATGCGGGCGGTTGCGCTGTCAGGCGAGCGAGCGAGCGATTGTGCGAGCGGATACTTCCGGATTTGCGCGGTCGAAAAAAAAGCGGAAATTGCGCGGTCGAATTGAACAAAGCGAGCAAAAAAAAGCGATCGAAATCCGGAAGCGGGCGGGAGATTGGGCGAAATGAGTACTGTAGCTTACATGAAGTAGAAAAAAAAAGTTGAGCACTTTCAAATTTTGGTCAGTGGCATGCGGCTGATAATCCTGTGCAACTATTACCATACCAAGGGGATTCCTATAATTGGCTATGATCAGTTATTGCCCTATTCCTAGTTTTTTTCAGACTTCTTCACAGATTATTTTATGTTTTGACCACGATTTAACAGATAAGAGACACGTTTCAAGTAATGTTATTGATAAAGTCACTTGTCCCATAGGTTCAAAGAGGTATTTTCAGTACTTCTTGTAAACTACAAGGAACGAACGAACGAAATACTAAACATAAATTTATAATGCAACAAAACACACTATTGGTGATCTGCAATACCACCAATGAACCATAATTACTGATATTTTAGGTCAAGGTTTTTTAAGATAACTTTTCAATGCCAACATTTTCACAAACTGAACATTTTAGAGTGAAGTGTTTTCTGAACAGAAAATATTGTTTTGGTAGAATAAAAATTAAATTTCCCTTTGAAATAAAGTAAATGTCTTGCTCATACATGTACATTGTATGTAAGTTGACTGCTTGTTCAGCTGTAAATATAAATCTATTGTTTTTACAGTTTGATACCATAAACCTGACTTGACATTGATTATGATGGAAATAATAATGAGACCATTTGTCAAAACATTGATTAGAGCAAGTAACAGAGTTGTAATATAATGCAATGCAGCATGCTAAGTGTAATATTACTCTTACAATAAGACTATTAATAAAATAATTAAATAAATCAGCTACATGTGTACCACATAAAATAATTAAATAAATCAGTTCTAAATGTTTATAGTGCTGCTGTGCCTTCCAAAGATTTTAACACACCTAAATCACAATTTAGCTGTTTAACTAATAGCAATCAGTCAAATTGGTTCCTAAACAATATCAATGGTAAGGTAATTCAAAAACGAACCAAGCACTTAGGTTGCGTATTTTGCTAATAAAATTTGTATGAATGTCCCATCTGAAGTATTGAAAGAGTTTTGATACCTTCAATCCAACTGATTTATTCAATATATTACTACTGATTGTTTTTGGCTTCCCAAATTTTATACAAACAATAGTTTCATCCAGTTTGTACATTAAAACACTTGATAAATTTCGTTTTTTGCCATATTATAACTGCAAAATCCAAATAGTCTGTAATTGCATTTCATATAGTTCATGGCATCAATGAAAATATTAACTAACCTGACTCAATCAATATGGATTCAGTTTCAGGTGTATCTGCAGTGATTGTTTCTGAATGAGCCTGACCATCTTCAAATTGTGCTAACACATCTTGATATTCATCTGGTTGTGCTGCAGGAGTCTGACCTTCCTCTTCTTTATCTTCTTCATCTACACAATAGGTTAAGAATATAATTATGCATTACTTTCAGTGTTCAAAATAATGTTAGTGGACTACAGTGGGTGTACTTAAAATATGACACATCCATGTATTACTATGAGGTTATAACGAGGATACCTCAAAGTATGCACGAAGACAGTACAGCTAGAGCATTTTCTGACGTGCAGCAGAGGTCGATGCAAAAGTGTACTGTCCGGGTACATACTTCGAGGTATGCTCCTAATAACCTTACTATTATACATTTTTTCCTTCCAAGAATACATCATGGGAATGCCGAAATCCAAAAACTTTACAACAGAATCAGCAAACTTCTTTGTGTGGAGCCCAGTCAAACCCTGGTGGCAGCCATGCTTGTTTTTATTATTAGAAAACGCTTATGCGCTTAATTCATTCCATATTTGGAATTCCCATTTCCTTAAATGGTAGGATGAAATTACCCTGTAAAATAACGCAAAATTATGGCACGCTGTAACTTATGGCATTACTGTGATAAATGTATAATAATGAGTAATTACGACATAGCAGGATGTTTATTCATAACAGAATCCAGCTGTCTTGGTGCACATGCATTGCATAAGCATTTCATTTCAACTCATTCATATGGTACCACTAACATTATTTGGTATCATAATAATTATAATAATAATTTTATTAACACTTACACATTCCCCGGAGGGATTGGCAATGGTTACAAAGGTTACAAAACAGTAAATAGATAAAAAAACAAAACAAAAAAAAACAATCTAAGCTAATACATTACAGATAATAGCAAGTATAAAATTATGATACTACGATAGATAGAAGACAAAATGCAAAACTCAAATAGTGAGAGAAGGTTGTCACTGGGGTTGCTGTCTTATTTCAAAACACTTCTTCAGGTACAGTACAGTTCTCGCGGAAGCTTTGGCTTCACTTCAGCTTCACTTCAGCTTCACCTTCGCTTCAGCATCGCATCATTACGGCATTGTTATGGCTTCAGCATCGCATCAATGTCGCGACATTAATAAGTTAGGCGGTTATAGCTTCGCTTCATTGTGGCCTCATTATGGAGACAATGTGGCATCAGCATCGCTTCATCAAACAAAGAAGTACAGAACTCATTTCGCCCAACCGCTCGCCCGCTTCCGCTTTTCAATCGTTCGCTTTTGCGATCGCTTGTTGAATTTCCGCTTTATTTTCGACTGTGCAAAAATTCGTACTACTAAAAATTTTCTGGTTTTCATGGATCACGGTTACTAGTTTAGTAACCGTGCATAGATGTTGAACAACCGTCAAAAGTTCAAATACTTTGTTTTAACTATCTATAATTATATGCACGCAATTTGACCCTTTGACCTAGATTTGGCTGGGATTGAATATTTTATTTTAGACAATATTCTGACGTGACGCACTGCTACAAAATGTATTTCAACAGAAGTACGACATGGTTGTCCGGGTTTCTTTTCCTGACTGTGTTGAGTTTACGATTTGTATAATTATTGTTATTTTCCCCAAGGAGAACACAAGCTGAAGGACCATGAAGCTAAATAGAAGTCCCACGCATGGACTGAGTGAAAGAAAATATTTCTAAGGCTAAAATAAAACCTAATATCTTTTTGTGTATTTGTCAATTTTGCATATATTTGGTATGACAGTATGTTCGTAAATATCTGGAAAAATCTCGTCTTTCGTTAATAATTTTATTTGTTTGAAATGTCTACCGACCATGTCCCAATAATTTGTTTGGAATATCGATCCCCGTTGGGCTCTCCTAACGGTCCCGACGTCCATTATTCAACACAATCAGCATTTATTTATCGTAATTCATGGGGATCATGTCCCGTAATTTGCGGGCTGTAAAACCAAATAATTAAACAAGTACTATTTATTATAAATATTGTTTTCCCTCGTGAAACTACAACACAGCGTAGAGTTGTCGCGGTGAAACAGTCGCCTTGAAATCGATGGAACTTCAATTATCCATTTCTCGCCTTGAAATAAAATAAAAAAAATTCGAAGAGCATCGGGGATATATTATTAACCAGTCTGACCAATCGCTAGCTTTATTTTATTCAAATCCATAAAATTCACGAGTTTTTCGACATTTGTTGGCAACTTCCGCGCTAAAAATGGTTGAAAATGTGGGTGTGGTTCTCTCACAAAGTCCCGTTGATAATACGGACAAATATGGTTCTGTGACCCAGGTCGTGCTCCAATCTGGTGACTTTCAGCAAATTAATGATGTTGTAACAAAGCATATTTGACGCTAATTGAAGGGTCGTCGAACTGTCCAATCTCCGGCGTCGATTCACCGTGCTGTGACAGACTTCACAATCATTCACTGAAAAACATCGGTATATTTTGACAAACGGCTGGGATTTGACCTCAGTTCAAAAAAAGAAAAACTGGGCTGAGATACAAATCACTTTTGCAAGTTGGGAAATAAGGTAAACCAGATTGGGGTCGATGATATACAGTATCGAAGGACTTCCGTGTGTATAACGAGTTTCAAATTTGTTCATCGACTGGTCACCAAATATTTACGGCTACAACTAAATGAACACTTTTTTTCTGAAGCCCAATAAATTATTTCTGCATGTCAAGTGCTATTCGATTTTTTACCAGGTATGTGGCTCGTTTTTATTTGAAAATATTTTTTTGTGAGAATACTTTTAAAGTACGAATAGATCGAGCTCAGGTCACTGATCGTGACTTAATTTTGAAAATTGGATGTAAAATTTTACCAGACCGACGCCACCACAACCATCCAATCATAGTTGGAAATGTACGCACTTGTTTTGGAACTTTGTATCAAGATGGCAGGCGACAACGCCATGCACCAGGCGGCGTTCGCGTGTTTTGCATGTATTAGTAGTCCGGGCATGGAATCGGACTCAGCTAAAACTAAACGAAACACTGAAAAATACCACCAAAATGAGGAATCTGAATCTGTTCTCTTACCAGCAAATAAAATGAACGAAAATAAGGTAATTTTATAACAAGAACAGTTTTATTTCGTATAGCAAATTGTGTTGTTTCCGAACGACGATTGCATCGTGTGATTTAAATTTATCACGTTTTTCCTTGCAGTCAATATGACACTCGTCACCTTGCAGATTGCGATGTACTTCACAGTCTTTGGTACCCAATACTCGCAACATTAAATAAATTAAACAAGGCATCTTTTTAAAATGTCATTTTACTCTTGGTCATTATTTTATTCCCCTTACCGCTTTGAATTTCGAATCGATTACATATCGAACTTCTGTACATGTGTTTTACTCTACTGCCTTTCCATGTGAAAATAATGAGGTCATACTCATGTCACAATACTTTGAAGCTGATGCCATGAGACTGCAAAGCTGAGGCCACGATGATGCCACAAAATAAGAGGCGAACACGGCTTCAATTTTCAATGACGCGAAGCTGATGCCACAATGATGCTATGCTGAGGCGACAATGAAGCCATGCGTAGGCGACAATGATGCCACAAAAGCCAAAGCTTCCGTGAGAACTGTACTGTACCTTGCTACGGGGAGTGTTAGGCCACTGTTGTTTAGCAAGGCTATGAATTGTGTCTTTGGTGGCAAATTTTTAAAGTTTTGGATTTTGGTTTTTGCCATTTCGAATAGGACATTTCTTTCGGGGGTATATCTTTTACATGACATCATGAGGTGAAACTCATCTTCTACTTCATTTTGATCACAAAGGTTGCATAATCTATTAGCAAGGGGTATTCCTTTGTGTCTGCCAGTCTCAATTTTCAAGTTATGGTCACTGAGGCGGAATTTAGTTAAATTTTCGCGCATCTCAATGTTTTTCAGGGTAACAAGGTATGTTTCGAAGGCAAAATTGTTTTTTAATTCTCTGTATGTTCTTAATTTATTTTTTTCATTTTGTTTTGATCGATTGTCATTATGTAATTCACTTTTCCAAGTTGATATGAATGATGTTTGTATATTTCTGTTATTATTTTCTTGGAAAGCTAGTTTTAGTAATGGATTTGACGAGTTCTTTATACGATTAAAATATTTTATCATTTGTTTTTCGATAAAAGTCTCCAATGGGTAACGTTCAAGTTCGCCGTATAAACCCATTGTTGTAGTGTTTTTGGATGTTCCCAAAAGAAAACTAATATAATTTATATGTACATCTTCAATTGGTGATTTTAGTGAAATTTCATCTCCCCATACATCACTACCATATGTGAGAATTGGTCTGATTAGTTTATCAAACAGAGAGACTGACAGTGGTATACTTAGATGTTTGCCTGTTTTTCCCTTTAAGGAAAATAAGGCCTTTAAAGCTTTTCTTTTTATGCTTTTTAGGCCTTCCTTGAATTTTCCATTAGCGCTTACTATTAATCCTAGGTAATTGGTTGATTTTACAGTAATTAACTCACAACCTTCAAAGAAGAAAATATCATTCTCTACAAGTCTGTTTGATCTGTTAAAGATCATAGTTTTTGTCTTTTCCGTGTTAACAGTTAGATGCCATTTTTTAGTGTATATCGATAAATTATCAAGACAAGTTTGTAATCCTGTTTTTGATTCAGAAAGTATTACAAGATCGTCGGCATACATTATACAGTTAATAGGTGTATTTTGTAGTTTGGGTGGGTCACATCCAGGTTTATTAAGAACATCAGATAAATCGTTTATGAAAATGTTGAATAGGGTTGGGCTTAAGTTACAGCCCTGTTTTACTCCCACCCTTGAAGTGAAGTGTTCAGTTAATCCTTCTTTGCTCTTACTAAACATATTTTTGATAATTTTATAGATTTTACCCGATATTCCAAGTTTTAACAATTTAATATACAACCCCTGATGCCAGACACTGTCGAAGGCCTTTTTTAGGTCAACAAAGCATGCATATATTTTATTTGAATTTTTACTATTATTTTTTTTGTATTTTAATATTTTCTTTGTTATTGACAGTGCTACTATGATAAAGATATTTGTTAATTATTGTCTTAAGAATGAAGATATTGTCTGTTGTGCGTCGATCTTTTCGGAATCCGAATTGCTTGTTTGAAAGTATGTTCTTTTTCTCTAAGAATGTGGTTAGTCTAATGTTTAGAATGCTTGTAAATAATTTGCCAAGGCAATTACAAATGGCAATGCCTCTATAGTTAGATGGGTTGATTTGGAGCCGGATTTGTGGATTGGTATAAAAAAACTGAGGTTCCAAGAATCTGGAAAGTGGTTTGAATTAAAAATTATATTAAAAAGCTTATGTATGGCTTTCAGTAAGTTGGCTTGGCTGTGTTTTAGCATTTCATTGCAAATTTTATCTTGACTCGAAGCTTTATTATTTTTCAATAGGTTAATCCCTTTTAAAATTTCATCTTTTAGAATTGGACCGTTCAAGTCAGAATTAAGAACCATGTGTTCTTCTTTGTTCTTTAATTCAGTAGTTAAATCATCACTGTGGTGGGATGTGGAATTTGCATTAAATAATTTTTTTAAATATGAAAGCCATTCAACTGGTTTTATATTGTTGTTACACTCGTTGTGCGATTCTTCATTATTCATTTCATGCAATGTTTTCCAGAATTCAGAAGGGTTTTCTTTTGAGGTTTCAAGTTGGTTTAGTAGTAGAGCTTTTTTTGTTTTTTCTTCTCTTTGGTATCAGTACATTGTACAACTTGGATTAAAAAACAAAAACAAGCTTGGCCCTTTAAATTGTAAACTTGAGCTGGTTTAAAAAAATAAATCTATGCACATTACTTACTAAATGTGGTCAAAGTATGGTCATATTGATATGGTGGCTTCAGATCAAGACAGGTTTATTGCTAAAGACAATGTACAGTAATTTACAAGTACCTTCTGATTCCTGTTCCTTTGGTTCATCTGGTTTTGCAGTCTTGTGTCTGACAACACTTACAAGATCCTTAGTTGATATATTGTGAGCATTTCTAGAATGGGTTTTCAAACCTTGTCGATTTTTAAATACTTTCACACACTCATTGCAAGGGTATTCGGTCATATGTTTGTTGTTATTGTGCTGTTCTAAGTACTCTTTAGTGATGAAGGACTTGTTACATTCACTACATTGAAACTTGGTCATATGCTTGTGAATGACATGGCGTTCTAGATCAACACAGCTTTTGAATGGCCTTCGACACTGACAACAGATTATAGTTTCTTTGTTGGTCTCACATTTAGTCTTGATGTGCTGTTTGAGAACTTCCATGGTTGAGAACGCTTTACTACAATCACGACATTTCAAATCCATCCTTGCTTCGAACTTCTTATCCTGTTTTTGAGGCATAGTTTCCTGCTTTTTCTTGCTAGTCTTGCCACTGCGCCCTTGCACCTCCTGTTTTTTCAAACCTTTTTTTTTGGCAAAATGTTCTTCAATTGAATGCTTTGATGTGTAATGCTTGTCAAGTTCATTACGATCTTTGAACAACCGGCCACACGGAATACAAACTAAGTGTGCTTGCTTGTCATGAGAATCTTTCAAATGGTTTTGCATGGCACCCCTGCTCATGAACGTCAGTTGACACACTGGGCAAGAAGAGGGTTTTGCACCACCTTCTTCTTGTCGTCGTTTCCGTATGTTCCTACTATTATAACCGAATCCCTGGTTGACCATGGTGAAACCAGCTTGTGCACCGAGTTGATTCCAACCAGGATTCTGGGATAGAGGCAGGTTAAGCAAAGAGGGTGCTGTTGATCTGGCTGCAATAATGTGCCCCTCAGTGTGCTGGATCAGTGCACCTGGTGTAGTGAAGGGAGCACAACAGTCATTACAGGTATAAACATATGGTACTTGATGCTGATTTCTGTAATGATGTTCAAGTGCTTGTGGCTGCATAAAATTTTGTCTACAGAATACACATGGTAGAGATCGCTGTTGCATTCCTTTCTGCCAAGTATAGGTTTCATTCATCTCAGCCGCACGCACAAAATCGCCATGTTTTGCTCTGCAATGCTTTTGGAGTCCAACCTGGCTTGCAAACATCTGTCCACAGAACGAACAAGAAGCTGGACCAACTCTAGTCATAGTAGAACCAGTAGAACCAGTAGCAGCAGAAGCACTCTGTGGTCGGGTGTACTGCATTGAATCCAATCGTTGTTGCCTACCATCATAATCATGACCAGTTGAAGCATGTGATATAGGTGGAGTAGTACCATGTTTTACACTGTAGTGCTTGTGTAGGCCGACTTGGCTACCAAACAATTGACCACAGTACAAGCAATAAGTAGGTCCAACACCAGAAGAAGGTAAAACAGAGTGTTCATCTCTGCAATGCTGATCCAATGATGCCTCATTGATGAATGAGAGTCCACAATGGATGCAAGTACGGGTTCCTGGAACCATCATCATGTTTTTCTGCATAGATTCGTTGTCCTGAAACTGTGATTGGTAATACACAGGATCTGGTAGAAGAGGTTGGCCAGCTGCACGTCGTACATGCATTGAATATTTATCTGAGTAATGCCCACGAGAAACTTGCATTGGAGAAGTGTAACCAGCAGCCTGACCCCGGTGTCTGCTGGCATAGTGTTGCCGCAGCATATCTTGATTACTGAAAATCGACCCACAAGAAAGGCACTTTGGGAGAGGAGTGTGAACAGCTTTGGTGTGTCGTTCAAGTGAATCTTTACTGGTAAACACTCTAGAACATCTGTTACAACCAAGCTTTTTTTTGTGGTGGTCTTTGCAGTGCTCTTCCAAGGCTGACTTAGTCACAAATGTGTGATTACAAATCGTACATGGTATCGTAGCTGGATGTTCTTTTTTGCGATGCTCTTCCAATTCACTTTTCTGGGTGAACCATTTGGTACAACGGTTACACTCATGTGGATGATTCTTTGTGAAATGAGATTTTAGTACACCCTTGTCAACTAGCATTTCATTGCACTGAGTGCATTTACGTGGAAACGGCATGTGTTCCTCTTCACAATGCATATCCAGTGCATTCTGCATGTTGAACGACTGTGTGCAATGTCTGCAAGCATGAATCTCCTTCTTGTGCATCTCTTTGCAGTGGACAACAAAAGGACGCCTTCTGCGATACGTCTGCTTGCAAAATTTACAGGAATATTCAACATCTAGGGATTTTCCATGCTCAGTTTTCATGTGATTCCCCAGAGCTGCCAAACTAGGGAAAGTGTTGTCATTGCAAACATCACATGTATGCACCACCTGAATTTCTTGCCTGTTCCTACGTCGTCTTTCCGACTTGGAATTGGCTTTTTGTTGTTCAGACTCTTTTTTACCATTCTCATTGGCAGGGGATTCTTCAGAGGAACTCTGAGATGCAATTTCTATAAAAGAAATAAAACAATGTAATTTAGTTCAAAATTGAAGTGCTGGAGTGTCATGAGGACCTGCCATGGATGAGTTTTAGAAGAAAAAGGCATACCAGTACTAAATAAATACCATAAATTTTCAGTATGTGTCAAATGCCATTTTGCAACATCCATCATAGGTCAGTGTGGCTACATTTTCTCACAAACTGATGTTTGAAAAATACCCCACTGGCAGGTGTTTCAGTGCCAAAATATCTAGTGTTATTTTAGAAAGGATAAAACTGCATTGCAGTTATCGTTATGGACGACAGTAGAGATAAAATATAAAGGGTGAATGTATGGTGATTATGGTTTAACAATAAAAGAGCAAAACGTCCCCCATTGTAAAGTCATCAATTTGTATACTACAATCAAATACAAGTAGTGTTCTTGCTACACAGTATACAGTATAACAATCAAGCTAATCTTTTGCTTACGTCTGTGAGAGAACAGTGCCTAGCACAGGCTAAGAAATGCCCAATCTTGTTGAGTATATACAACAAGCAGCCTATCGGCTGAGATAGCTCCGCTGTTAGAAATGCACATTTCAATTAAAGAACTGAAGACATCATCAGAAAATGAACAATATGTATAGTATCAAAGCAATCGGACTTACAGTTTTTAACAAGAAGTCGAAAATATCACTTTCTACCAAAAATGACTAAAATATTCACCAAAATTAGAGAATTGAAGATATCATCACGAAATGAACAAATCTGAGAAAGATCTACATGTAGTATCTATATATGTAATATCAAAGCAATTGAACTTTTGGTTTTTAACAAGAAGTCGAAAATATCACTTTTTACCAAATATGACAAAAATATTCACCAAAATTATAGAATCCAAGATATCATCACGAAATGAACAAATCTGAGAAAGGTCTACATGTAGTATCTAAATATGTAATATCAAAGCAATTGAACTATTGGTTTTTAACAAGAAGTCGAAAATATCACTTTTTACCAAAAATTACAAAAATATTCACGAAAATTAGAGAACTGAAGACATCATCACAAAATGAACAAATCTGAGAGAGGTCCACATGTAGTACCTATATATGTAATATCAAAGCAATCGGACTTGTGGTTTTTAACAAGAAGTCGAAAATATCACTTTTTACCAAAAATTAAAAAAATATTCACCAAAATTAGAGAATTGAAGATATCATCACAAAATGAACAAATCTGAGAGAGGTCCACATGTAGTACCTATATATGTAGTATCAAAGCAATTGGACTTGCGGTTTTTAACAAGAAGTCGAAAATATCACTTTTTACCAAAAATGATAAAAATATTCACCAAAATTAGAGAATTAAAGATATCATTACAAAATGAACAATTCTGAGAGAGGTCCACATGTAGTACCTATATATGTAATATCAAAGCAATTACACTGGCGGTTTTTAACAAGAAGTCGAAAATATCACTTTTTACCAAAAATGACAAAAATATTCACCAAAATTAGAGAATTAAAGATATCATTACAAAATGAATAAATCTGAGAGAGGTCCACATGTAGTACCTATATATGTAATATCAAAGCAATTGCACTTGCGGTTTTTAACAAGAAGTCGAAAATATCACTTTTTACCAAAAATGACAAAAATATTCACCAAAATTAGAGAATTAAAGATATCATTACAAAATGAACAAATCTGAGAGAGGTCCACATGTAGTACCTATATATGTAATATCAAAGCAATTGCACTGGCGGTTTTTAACAAGAAGTCGAAAATATCACTTTTTACCAAAAATGACAAAAATATTCACCAAAATTAGAGAATTAAAGATATCATTACAAAATGAACAAATCTGAGAGAGGTCCACATGTAGTACCTATATATGTAATATCAAAGCAATTGCACTTGCGGTTTTTAACAAGAAGTCGAAAATATCACTTTTTACCAAAAATGACAAAAATATTCACCAAAATTAGAGAATTGAAGATATCAACATGAAATGAACAAACCTAAGAGAGGTCTACCCAAGGTACATATACACCCAGTATCAAAGCATCCAGGCTTGTAGTTTTCAAGAAGAAGTCGAAAAAGTAAAACATTGACACGGACAACGACGACGACGGACAACGACGACGACGGAGGACGACGACGACGGACAATCACTCATATGATAAGCTCCGCTCGACAAAGTCGACAGCGGAGCTAAAAATCTCATATTAACTATGATTACTCAGTACAGTAACTAGGAAGGTATACTTGTTAGTTCTACGGTTACAAAACAATACACAAGCAAATTCAGACAGTGCAGATAGCAGTAGCACAGATTCTCATTGTCCGTTCATTTTTTCTTGAGAACAATTTACACGAGTTCCCCTTGATTGTCATGTCGAGAATGGCATACCAAAATAAATAGTCGTGAATTTAATAGTAAGTCTTCCTTACGGACATTAAATACCATAGCGTTTTGGCCACCCAGCCCTGGTTATACAATGACGCACACTTTAATAGGTAGTGCTTAAAAACTGGCTAGATTTAATCCAGACTTAGCATTTCCTAACACATGCTACGATTTCATGCACATTTTCTTAACATTTGACTTCTTAGCCCATGCTAAAGAGCTGTGCATGAACACTACTACATGTATAAACTGCACCTACCATCTAAACCATCTTTAGTTTCATCTTTCTCATTAGATGAGGCAACGTCTTTTTCTTTGGGAGTTGCACCACAAGAGTCTATAGTATAAAGATACCAACATTTTATTATGTAAGCAAGTTACTTGTTCATGTACCATTAAAATCCATTTACTAACACTAGTTTGTATTCAAAAGTTAGTTTAAATCCACTAAGTCCATATTCCTCAAAGAACTAAGTAAACCACTGAAATTCTTCATTCATAATATACATGTAAATAAAAAAACAAACAAGCCATGCATGAACCAGTCCCTGTTAGTTATTAAATTTTAAGATTTATAGTTTTTTTTATACATGTAGTAATATAGTTTGAACATAAACATGTCAGAGCTATGAATCCAGTAGCTGATTATGATTATGATGATTTTTTAACATTAAAATGTTTGACATTGTATCTGATCATCAAACATCCATATTGAGAAATATTGCTCTGGAACCGCAATAATTAAAACAAAATGGCGACCAGTCAGCCATTTTAAATACATCTTTATATTTATGACGTATAATGAATATATAAAATTTCAACATAATCAGTCAAAGCACGATATACAGCTCTAGAACCACATTCATTAAAACAAAATGACCACCAGACAGCCATTTTGAATTCGATCTGAAAAAGACAAACCATGCATGACACACTCCCTGTTAGTTATCGAATTTGAGATATATAGTTTTGTTTATAGTAATATAGCTGGAATATAACCATGTCAGGAATATGATTATGATGATTGTTTAACATTAAAATGATTGACATTTGTATCTGATCGTCAAACGAGTCCATATAGAGAGATATTGCTCTGGAACAGCATTAATTAAAACAAAATCAGCCATTTTGAATACATTTATATACATCTATAACATGATGTATAATGAATATGTAAAATTTGAACATAATCAGTCAAAGCAAGTCAGATATGGCGCTAGAACCACATTCATTAAAACAAAATGGGCGTCAGTCGGCCATTTTGAATCTTATCTGAAAAACAAAATGTTGTGCACCAAGGTCCCATAATGTCCAATGTATATACTAAGTTTGAACAAAATCCATCTGTAGCCGAGAAATGCTCGATTTTGATGATTATTCAGTACAAATATGGCCACCATGTCGAAGATATGGCACTAGAATCACATTCATTAAAACAAAATGGTGCCAGTCCGTCATTTTTAATCCGATCTGAAAAACAAAATGATGTGCATCAGGAACCCATATTGTCTGATGTATGTACATGTACATGTACATGTATAACGTACCAACGAATTCCATCGATACATGACCGAGATCCAGTTCCAGAAATGCTTGATTTTTGATGATTTTTTAGCACAAAAATGGCCACCATTTGACTATTTTAAATAGAATTGTCAAACCAATATATGTTCAAATTTTAAATATTAAAATATTATATACCATTGTGGAATATTTAAAATTTGAACATAATCAGACAAATCACGTCAAAGATATGGCACTAGAACCAAAATCATTAATTTAACAAAATGACTGCCAGTCACACGAACACATGGACAGACAGATGCACAGAGGTCAATCCATAAGTCCCCATTTTCGAACTACATCCGAACGGGGACTAAAAAGTAATGCTGCCAACTCACTTTGTTATCATTTCTATTGATACAACTTACATTTGAAGTTTTTTCAAATGAAGGAAAAAGGAGCTAAAACATCAGACGAAACATTATAACTATAGATTCCGTTACAATAATCACAAAACATAATCATGCCTTATTTGCTAAGTAGTCTGTTAGTTATCCATATACTGTACTCGTTTGACTTAGTGTCATGCTTGGCTTAGGGTCCACCCCCACATTTGGGACATTTCTATTTTCTGGGTCATGTTCGGCTAAGCGCAATCTTCTCTAAAATGACCCAAATTTGACTGTATATTCATAAAACCTGGTCTTTGATCATTGTTCGACTTTTCCAAATAATGGTAATTTGAATTCATATAAAACACCGTCGTGAACATATTGAGTCTACCAAGGTAAACTGTGCTTCCACAAGTACCTTTTAACTAAAGTGAATATCATCCGTAAATATCACATTCCATATTCAGTTTACATTTCAAAATGAATAATTACAAGTTTTTTTAAAACAAGCAAACTAACCGTTGAAAAAGCTCTGCTGTCCTTCAAGAACATTGTGGTAGCTAACCCACAAAAAAGCTGTTTGGTTCTGGCTGTTGAGAACATGTCAACTTAAATTCATCAAACAATTTTTTCACAAAAATAATAATGTACACCTCAAATATCAAGGCAAGGTAGAAAAGTTTGCTCTGGATGATTTGTTGGCAATAAAATATCTACCTTTTAGCCCTTTAGCCATTCAGATCATAAAAAAAAATACATCGGTACAATGTATCCCCCATGATGTATAGAAAGTGTGAAGTTTGAATTTGATTGATTCAAGCATGTCCAAGTTACAAGTGTGGTGACCTGATGAACACATACATGTACACAGTGAACAATACAAGTCCCAAGTTTTCAGACTTCGGCTATGAACAGGGATCAACATTGCAGTAATAGTACAGTAACTTAATTTTGACAGGTTAAGATTGATCGAAAAGCTCCTGACTGTTCAGCCAGTCTAGAATAATAATTCATTGATTCAATGCCTACCAGCATTACTTGATTCCACTGTATTTACTTCTTCAGTTCCTTCAAGATGACTCTCTGCAACCATCCCAGACTGTTCAGCATTCTCAGGTTCCATGGTTACTGTCATAAAAAAATGTCATGATACACATGTATAAGTACATTTGTAGTTTACAATAAAAAAACAAGCATTAACAGTGATAAGTTCCCATTCTGTAGGATGTACCGTAGTAGAGGTTTTTTTCTTTGAAAATATCAAATTTACTTTTTTTCCCATATTCTCTTATACGAATATATGAAGCATGCATTCAACTAGAAATAACAATAGTAGGTATGGTTTAAGAGGGTAATACATTTTGAGTAAATCTGAGGACAGTGTGTTTTATGTTTTTGTGATTTTTCACGCTTAAGTAAACATCGGTATTTGGGGTTAGTATAGAGAGTTGATCTTGACTCCAAACTGCTCCACGATGGTGATTTGTGGCATAGGTATTCTCTGATAGCTGCTAATGAAATCTGGCAAAGATTATTTGTCTACTAATTTGACTTTAGAAAATACAACACAACTTTTCCCCTTCGTGGACTGTGGCATGATATATCATATTTTAAAACAACGTTGATGTTTTTAAATAGTGTCAAAATTTAGGTCACGCAACAGTAGACGAACTGGGAATTTGAATTCAAACCTTTCATAGTATCTCTAAGTACCGCAAGCATCATTTCTGTGGCCTTATTTTGGTTTCTTTGAAAATAACATCTCTCTATTTGCACAGTGATCACACGATTACACGTACCATTTTTTGTTGGAATATTTATTGCATATTATTTGAAAAATAAGCTTTCTAAAAATATACATGTATAAGTTTATGGGATTCAAAGAATATGTTACTTCAGAAATGTGCTATCCAATTGCAATAGCAAAAACCTCTACTGCATCCTTAATGCCAAATTCCATCATTATGCAGTGATCCAGTAGTGTAGGTATACATTTGACTAAATAGAGCTTTGACGGTATCAGTCATTGCCGCCAAGATACTGTAATTGGCTGAGTATTACTAATTTGATTCACTAAAATTGAAATGTGCAACCAAAATCCAGTTGTAAAATGAATGTACTAAGTTTTGAACAAAACAAGTCATTGAAAATGACACAGTCCCCGTTAAGTTCTCTTTGTGCTTGTCATATTAAAGCAGAGGGGTTGTCACAAGCGTGTCCTTGAAACTTGAGTTCCAAGTGGCGTATACAACAGATTGTTTATTTACATGAAAACACGCGTTTCGTGTCATAGTAATATGGCCAAAATAAAAACAGCCGTTATTCAGCCATCTTTGATCTGATTATGAAACGCAGAGATATGTATGATGTATGTGCCAAATACGAATGAAAATGGTACATAAATTGTAGAAATATAGTAGTAAGGCCAAAAGGTCAGATGGCTGTCAAACGGCCATCCTTGACCAGATTTTGAAACAAATTGTCATGGACATGCATCCTAACATGTATAAAGTACATGTATGTGCCAAATTTGAATGAAAACTGACAGAGCACATCCAAGATACCGCATAAAAAAACAAAAACAAGATGCCTGCCAGTCGACCATCTTTGATCCAATTGCGAAATATATCGTCATGGACATGTATCCTAACATGTAAAACGGACGGACAGACGGACACTCGGACGGACTTCCTCAGGAACTCACGGACGGTCGGGGACATGTATCCTAACATGTATGATCTATGTACTAAATTTGAATGAAAACTGATAAAGCATGTCCAAAATACGACATTTTCAAAAAACAAGATGGCTGCCAGTCAGCCATCTTTGATCCAATTGTGAAATAAATCATCATGGACATGTATCCTAACATGTAAAATCTATGTACCAAGTTTGAATGAAAACTGACAAAGCATGTCCAAAATACAACATTTTCAAAAAACAAGATGGCTGCCAGTCGGCCATTTTGAATCGAATCGCTAAATCACTGCATGTGCATATGTCCCACATAAAGTACTAGGCACATGCAAAGAATGAACGGAATCGGTCCAAGGGATTCTGAGATATGACTCCGGACGGACGCATGGACGCACGCACGCACAGACGCACAGACGCACGGACACACAGACACACAGACACACAGACACACGGACACACAGACACACGGACACACGGACACACGGACACATGGACACATGGACACACGGACACACGGACACACGGACACACGGACACACGGAC
This sequence comes from Saccoglossus kowalevskii, assembly GCF_978046115.1. Taxonomy (NCBI): domain Eukaryota; kingdom Metazoa; phylum Hemichordata; class Enteropneusta; family Harrimaniidae; genus Saccoglossus; species Saccoglossus kowalevskii. The sequence goes on along the minus strand of NC_140647.1, from coordinate 1,338,496 downwards.
ACATGGACACATGGACACACGGACACACGGACACACGGACGGACGGAGACCGAATTATAAGTCCCCGTTTTCGGACTTCGTCCGAACGGGGACTAATAATGCAAGCTATCTCTGAGAAACAGTTGTTTAAATGATGTGCATCTATAATCCAGTATGTAAAATCCTGATACAAAGTTAATCTGTGAGAAATGATTCCGAATGCATTACCGGTACTTCTATTTTAGGACTTAAAACGAAATTGCCATCGATGCGACAAAGTTGATTAAGTAACACAAATCACACAACCTATGGTATTACTGGACACTGTTTTAAACTGTGACAGGAATAAAAAGAAAATGGCCACCATCTCAAAAAATATATGATGTGCACCTGTAACCCAATATGCATGCTCATGATTCAAAGTCTGAATAAGGTCGCCCTGTTCATCTTCAAGAAATTTTGCAATTTTGAGGATCAGAATGGCAGTCGCACTTCATTTTGTTTTTTTCAGATACGATTTTCAGATGAGATTTCAAAATGGCCGCCAGTCAGCCATTTTGAATCCGATCTGAAAAATTAAAATGACTTGCAACAGGAACCCACCGCATGTCCAAGATACAGACGCACAGACTGCATCCGAACGAGGACTAAAAAAGAGCTACTACATGTATTTGCATGACAGCAAATCAATCAAGCTTGCCGACAGTACTGTCGTGAATAACAGGTCGTTGTTTTTGTTCTATAACTCATTACAATCAGTTTTGTTTAGTTTATTTTTGTCGACTTGCAGCATGATTGTTATACAATTATTAACAGCACAAAACAGTTTTCATTTCCAAGAGCAGGTCAAATCATGCAAATACATGATGGAGAAAAGTCAATAAGAAGTCATAAAGAACTAAATCCCATGAAGAACATCATAAAACCATGGTTTTTTGCTCTAATAAGGGTAAAAGATGATTAATTTGGGATTGTTTGGATAGTGTGATACAAGAAAATAGTGTCCTTTTATTGACTGTTGGGTATATACAATTTTAGAAGTGTATTCACAGCCAAATCAGGTAAGACATGTTTATAGACAAATTAACACAGAAAATGTTTTTGTAAATTTCCAGTAGTAAATTTGGAGACACATTTTGGAAAATGATAAATCCATCTTAGAAATCACCAATAGTAACCTTGAAATAAAATCAACAGTTCCAAGCAAATTTGGTGCAATAAATTCAGTGTTTAGTACTCCACACATTCATAACAGGTGGGGGGGGGGGGGGTCGAAACAAAAATCGAACAGCTTGGGGAGTCACCCAAGATGGCTGCTATACAACGCAGACCGTAATTCAATAAGATGACAATTTCGTAGAAATTAGAAGTGACAAGTAAACAAATGTAAACAGCCCTAAAATAACTTGCCACAAAACTTCATGGCATCACAACTCGGGCAAGAAATATCAGGGTTCGTTGAAAGAAAAAGCGTGGCAACTTGCCCGTCATATAACCACATGCGACGGAGTAGGCGTTGGTGCAGTCGCACGAATTTTGCATGAATATCGAAACGCTGCCGGGATTTTTTTATATTATATTTTGATCCAATCACGTCAGCAAACACGGTTTTTATTGTTATATGACTTACCCGTGTTGTAGAAAGCGTAAATGACAAAATAATGCAAGAATAAGCGGTCGTCGAGAACACACAACCAGGCAGCTAGCTCAGACGATGGACGACAACATTTACATAATAGCCTCGTTTTGACTCTCGGGTTATGGCAATGGAGATACCCCGGCCTCGGCAATTGTTTTATACGATTATTACTGTTGAGAACGAACTGGGAACCATTATTTATTTATTTATTTATTTATTTATTTATTATTTATTTATTTATTTATTTATTTATTTATTTATTTATTTATTTATTTATTTATTTATTTATTTATTTATTTATTTATTTATTTATTTATTACCTTTTAGTTTTTGATGGAGTGTGTGCAGCCCGGTCTCTAAACCAAATATTAAGTTAGGACACCCTATTATAGACCATAACAGTTCTAAATTAACTACAATATTAACTAATATCGTGTATTAATTCCTCTATTACCGTATTAATCCGCTCTACATATATGTATGTAGACACACCTACGTGATTATATTGGGTTATATTGTCTAGTACCTTCTGTGGTTTCGCTACTAGTGCCCAATTATTGCCGAGATTGAAATGGTGTTCTACTATATAATACATATATATATATATATATATATATATATATATATATATATATATATATATATATATATATATATATATATATATATACATATAAAGTACTGTATTAGTTATTTTATTATTATCAGAGGTACATTACTTGGGGTTTGCAACTACGTTGACATGATACCAAGATCACGTTTCGGTCTCGCATAAACGTTCCAACTCAGAAAAATTCGAATGCGCATCATGCCCGAGGTAACTAGATTATTTGGATGTCCAAATGGATCAAAATACCTGTTCACGATATGACGGATTACGATAACTATATTTTCTGTACATTTTCGATGTATCCCATTTTTTCACCATGAATGTGATAATACATGTGATATTGTTTTATTACAAACCGCCTATGCCATGTCAGAAAGCTATCTACGATATGAGACTTGAATGGCACCTTGACATGATGTCACCATACAGTACTATGCGCGTTGCAAACCACAAGTAATGTACCTCTGTTATTATTCATTATTTTAGAATTTTTAGTACAAGAGATATAGTTATTGTTTCTGAATTATTCAAGTTAAATAGACTTATTTAATATACTACACGAATAATGATAAATATGACGATAAACATCAATTGCAACTATACTGAAAAGCAGTAATGACACCATTGTATAGCAGTTCTTCTGATCAGAAATAAGATATCCGCCCAAGACAAATACATTTAAAGTCGGTTGATAGTTGTCTTCAAACAGAATGAAGCTGTCTATGCAGGGACGGATATAGGATTTTTTTTTATCGGGGGGAGGGTCCAAACTTTAATATCGCAAGACTAAATTAATGATTTTTTTTATTATACAAAAAATGTTCGATGCAATTGTAAAACCAATTATGCTTTACTGCAGTGAAATTTGGACGAGCGAGAACATCAATAAATCGCATCTAATGGCAAATCTGTCAACACCAATGGAAAAAGTACAAATACATTTCTGCAAATACCTTCTAAAAGTAAATAGCAAAGCAAGTAATTTGGCAAGCCTACTAGAGTTGGGAAGATATCCTCTCCTAGCATCAAGCTTAAAATATATGATCAAATATTGGATCAAAATTAATAATTCTAACCCAAATTCGCTAGTACATGAAGCTTACAATCTTGGGATACATCTTGATAAAAAAGGAAAAGACAACTGGGTAACAGACATAAAACAAATTTTAGAAAATTTAAATATGGGTAATATTTGGGAAAACCATAAATCTCTTGATGAAAAACAAATCACTGAAACAGTAACGCGCAAACTAGAACAATCCTTTGAAATACATAGTACAGAAACATTACACGATGACAATAAAGGTAAAAACCATAAAAACAAGTTACGAACCTATAGGAAAATTAAAACAGAATTTGCATATGAAAAATATCTCACCACAATCAAAAATCCAAATCATAGAGCAGCTATGACAAAACTCAGAATAAGTGCTCATACCCTTCAAATCGAAAGGGGCAGATATAATAACATTTTAGCGGAGGACCGAATTTGCCCAGTTTGTGACAAACAGGAAATTGAAAACGAAAAACATTTTCTTCTCAATTGTGATTTATACAAGAAGGAACGAGAAATCATGATCAAGAATATTAAATACAATATAAGCAACTTGGGGACGGATGACGAAAAACTTACAAATATACTAAAAATTAAAAATGACAAAACAATCATTGAACTAGGAAAATTCATCCACACTTGTTTCAAATTACGACAAGAAAAAATCTTAAAATGCCAGTTGCCTCAACCAACCGCCAAATAATTTAATTTTATTTTTTATTTTCTATTGTCTTTGAATTTCTTGTGTTATTTTTTATCTTTTTTGTATTACTTTATTGTATTTTCAACTAAGATCCCACTCCGGGATACGGTTTCAATAAAGATTATTATTATTATTATTATTATTACAAAAACAAATTAAATACATTTTTCAACGGGGGGAGAGGGTCCGCCCCTAGATCCGCCACTGCTATGTCATTAGTTCTGCAAAGACAGGACTATTTCAAGTTCTCGAAATACACATATTTAATAGTCGTTTTTAAACTTGGTGACATACAATTATTATAACTCGAATACTTTTCATTCTTACATTAAAACATGAAAACATTTCGTACAAGAATAACCCAGGAGAATAACTCAAGCATTGTGTTTGTTCGCTAAAAAAACAGTGACTATTATTGCTCTATTTAAAACAATGTCGACGCTAAAAGCCTAGCTTTTCGTTTTCAATTCAAATTTTGGCCAGGGCGCCATACCACTGTCTTAATTACTATCCCAGGCGACATCCATGTTTGAGTAGTTTACCAACTGTTGTAACACTACCTTGAATGCCATTGCTATGTCAAATCGTTCCGGGATCCAGCTTTCTCCCACACGTTGATCGTTATCAGTTCCAAGGGATGCGATGCTGGATTATCTCCCTTTCTCATCTTAGGCTCCACTATTTCTTTCCTCCAGTATTTCACAAGTCTGATCAAAGTCTTGTTGGAGCTGGCAAAAAGCAGCAGTGTGCCTGGTGAACGGGTTCATCGCATTTTACCAGCTGTTGATATAAAGCCGACTTTTTAGTTGTAAGAAAATCATCCCGTTTTCAGTTATCAACTTGACAAGATGAATTAACCTCATAACAATCGATATGAAAACATTGTCAGATAATGTACTATTACCTTTGTCGGGGTCATGACCAAATACATCAAAATAGGTCCAACATTATTTTAACTAAGACGATATATTGAGTAGAAAAGTGTGGTTTTTTTTATCCACTTTGAGAGTCGACCCAGCTGGTATCTTTCAAATAACGTGGTAAATCTTTCATGATGTTGTTTCTCTTCTGTTCGGAATCGTTGGTTTATTCGTTGGTGAACATTACGCAATCTAAGTCAGCGTGATCCTTTATTTGTGTACCTTTGCCAAAAGACCCGCTCTGGTGATGAAGAATAAGTCAATGAACATCCAATGGAAATTATTCACGTACTTTGTGATGTTGTGGATTTCGTATTCTGCAATACGCCAAGGGCTATCGCATGTAGCCATGAACAGATTTACTCTAACGTTCACTAATTAGTAGTCATGATACAAATACATACCAAATCCGCGAATATATAGATCACCTACCAATCTCATATCCAAATGGGGCTATACAGGTCTTGAACAAGCGATCACAGAATACAATTTCATTTATTTATGTGAAGAATATGTGGAACGAATGTATGTGATATCATTAAAGAGGTTTGGTTACCAGAGTTCGAATGTCATTGGAAATTGATCAAAATTGGCCTTTTTACCTTGATTCCCAAAGCGAGTTTAAATATTGACCTCACAATTATCCTCACTAACATGATACGAATATTATTAAAATTTTCCAAACAAATTTACATGTAATATAGTGAGTTTTCAGTAAGGTAATAGTTTTTCATTTCCATTTTCCAAGAGAAGTTCTCATTGCATATAATGCGCAGTTACGTAGTATGTTTAGTAGTGAACAAAATGAATTATTTTGACGTTTTGTCAATAAAAGATACCCCATATGCATTAAGAAACAGTTATTCTTATGTTATTGAGTATCTCTGTTGCTTTCTTGGGGCCTTCACATAACTATTCCTGCGAATTCAGTGCCCCTCCCCATTTCAATTGTATATACCCCTTTTCAAGACACGGCGTGAGATTTGGGATTCAGGTTAGGGTGGGGTCTTATCCTACAAGATATGATTAACTAGATCAAATGTAACATTTTAATTATGTTCACAATATTGCCTGTGTGGCAGTATTAACAGAAATAATAACAAAAATAATGTCGACAAATAGAATTCTATTGGACATGTCTCCAGTATGTGTCAGCCTAATTCTTATACTGTCGTCCAATGACACTTTTTTTAAGAATGTTTTCATGACGGGAAATTGGGGCACTTTAGAATTTATTGAGAACTAAGTATAAGTCAAACATGAACAGTGACCTGTGTGTCAAGTGATTAATACATTGTAACTTTGAGAATAAACAACTTGGAGGGTCAGATAAAGTTTACTCACACACATAGTTTTAATCTGTACTGTCTCTTGTATTTATACATATCTCAGGGAAATCTTGTCATTCATGAATTTATTTGCAACCAGGCTCACTCATGTTACCCTAACAACATTGAAAAGACATTCCTTCAAATTAACGTGAATGATATGGTTGGTAATATGGTTGTATGACCAACAAAGTATATGGATCCCAGTTGACCATCTTTTCCATGTGTTTAACTAACTGTCATGTATCCTACCATGTTTAATTTGAAGAAAAAACACGTCGTCAACGATACATTTATAAGAGACATGTATCTCATCATGTATGTGTCAAATTTGAACAAAAACCGACATAGTATGTCCAAGATACTAGTACCACGTTTTCAAAAAAAAGATGGCTACCAGTCGAAATATAACGCGTATTTCCGAAGTGAAAACGGTGTGCCCGTCTAAATTGAACAGGGCGTCTTTATTGATAATAACACTGAACTCTTTTTCATGGTTTGTTACTCGAACTTTGAAGGATATATCTCCGAATGTTAGTGTTTTATATTGTTATAAAAATAATGATGATGTTAATGATGATCTGTACAACCACGTTTACGTAAAGTAATTACAATATGTGTGTATTTACATTGAATAATCTGAATAGTCAAGCATGTAAGTCTTTAAAGGTAATTCACCTTTACAACATCACGCCTTGTCATTTATTGGGGGCGGGTCTACCGAAATAGACCCATTTTTGCGACTTCCTATTCTTACATTTCACAAATCTTTTTATAGGGAATATCTAGAAATTAGACTCACACATTAAGATATGAGCAATTCACCATTAAGCTGACACTGGCATGGTTATGACCTATAGAATGACACAATTGAATGGAATAAGTGGTAGCAAAAAGTGCAGTCATGTTTCTATTGTGCAGCTGTCAAATTAATGGGTAGCCATCCAAAATTAAATCATAAATTAAACATTTATGTATTCGACACAGTAAATATGTATTCAGATGTAATCTTTTACATGTAATGTGTTCATGTATACATCAGTTGTGTTTGCTAACGCGAATTTGTTTTTGTTCTGTTTTTCAACTGAGTTGTGGTAGAAGGGGGCTCCGAATTTAAGGAACACGGCAGAGGGTGACGTGTCTGACTAAACTATATAATAAAACTCGTTCTTATATCAGTAAATATAAACAAGCTGGAATGCTGAAGAAACAGAAAGCTACATAATACAACGTTGGCCTTATAAAGCCTTATCCACGTGTGTGTTTCTCGATTCAATTATATATGTGTTGTTGTTTAATTATAGTTATTATTTTTCATTCCTATTTAGTTTGTATAGATAGACAATCATTTTCTGTATTTGTTCGTTATCGTTTCATTCGATTCCAAGCATTATTCTCTGAGTTATGTCTGTTAGAAGCCGTTTCATGCTTCATTTCACCTTATAATACATGTATTCCTATGACAAAGAAGCATAAATCAATTTATTGTAAGCCATTTACGTAATGTTCACAAACATGGCTTTATCACAGCGAACGCAAGAGAAGTCACAACTTTGTAGCGGATTAAGCCGAAATGTTTATCCTATAGTGACCTTCACATGGCACACCAATCATAGTGTTTCCTTCCAATTTTAAAATCCGCGGTGTAATCCTATTAACCCTATATAAAGGGTGTTTTAGTGCATGTTTAGGGTGGATTGTTCTAATTGCACTTTGATGCCAGACTTGCCTTTCGAAATAAACGACATATTACAGTCTACCATAGTCTCTTACTTGTGTTACCATTACACAATCAGTGCTCACAATTTTTTTTTTGACCCGATCGAATGTGTGCGATAGACAGCCACGTAATTCACGTAAACATATCGAAATAACACGCGCCAAACGCTCATTGTTCAAAGGTTTTATATTTGACCTAGTATCAAGGTGTCTTCTCCCAGGTTTGCATACAAACACAGAAATTGCTTGAATTACTGAAGTGTCTGCCACCAGTCAATCAATCAATCAATCAATCAATCAATCAATCAATCAATCAATCAATCAATTAATCAATCATTCAATCATTCAATCAATCGATCGATCGATGTGTGTAAAATGTGGCATCCCCTGATGTATGCGTCAACCTGCTTCACTGGTAAATCACAACATTTTGTATCACCGATGATTTCAGTAAAAGGTGAACTTAATCTTCTTTACTGACAACATAAGCGTGACAAAAAAGAAAGTGCTTTAAGCCAATGCCATACACATCAGAAGATTACTTTAGTCGACACAGATAGAATTAGAAAACATCCTCTGACGACTTGAATGACTTAGGTGCTATGTTGTTGAAAGGGTGAAAGTTTATCGCTACCATATCTTCCATGATTGACTTGACCTGTTGTGTGATTTTTTTTTTACTGATGACCCTGTCAGGACAAGCTCACCAGATTGACGTAGCTCTCAATTTTCAATTTCTGACTTTCGTCTAAATTGATCTTACCATGAACTTGCATTAAATATTTTTTGGGGAAAATCTAGTTTTTGAACATCCGTCTTTCGCGGATTTGGATACGACACTGCACTGTGTGTACGAAATTCTCCCGTATCATGGATAATGTTGCGTCTATAAGTATCTATTTTTATTTGAACATAAAAATAAGTTACTAATACTACTAATCAGGCGATGATTCTGTCAATTCACGCTCTTGAAAAATACTTTATTGTTTATTTTTGTTGTGGCAGGTGCTTTATTCTTCAGATAAATATGACAATAATTGGTTTCTGTTTTAATGTACTACCCCTATCATGCAATAATAGTATTTTTGTTTTGTTTTGTCAGGCATATCATTTATGATCCAGCCAATCCCCTCATCAATATTTGTGTTGATTGAAGAAGTGATGTTGAAGAGCTGCAAAAAAATACTATATTGTGTATGGAAGAATCACTCATTTCCCTACTCATTGCTTATTAATACCACTGCAGGTGTGACTTTAGTATGACTGTAATGAGAACTTTATGAAACCCATGCCAATATTGAAATTTAACAGCTCATAATAGAATTAACTAGAAAGTTAATTATTTTTACAATATTCTTTTCTTGTGCACTTTATTGGTAACATTTTAATATTAACATTTAATATTAAATATTTGTGATACTAAATAAGTACATATGGTATACTGAGAAATTGCTCCATTAGTAAACTTATTAAGTATTAGCTTCTATAATGTCAAAATATGGTATAAATCAGATGACAACTGCATTTTACACATGCACTTATCTTCTATAACGTATGTGCTTTCAAAGAGAGCTACTAGTAGCTAATAGAGTAAACCTATACTTATCTGCACATCTATTTAAGTTAGTGAATTATAGATAACCAGTACCTTTCAATATTCATGTCTCACTGGTGTAATAACCTCATTAACTTAAATTTGTTTATGCATGTTAGTTATAGTGGCATTTTCTTTTTTTCGTTGTTTCTGTAGATTTATGGTGTATGCAACACTTGTTACAATTGAGCTCCTGCGTTTCCAATACAATATAAAATCATAGTTAACATTTGCCATCTCAGTTTCTACAATGTTTCAAGTTAATACTGCTTACAGCTTAGTTCTCAATCATTTTTCTACTTTTATCTGGAAGAGGGTAAATTAACTTTCACAAATGTTCAATTTCTTAACATTTTAGTACATGTACTTGTTGGTCGTTTCCCTCTCACCAGTACCCTTCCTCCTCACTAGTGATTGTTTGAAATCTAAGCAGTTCTGTGGCGAGGGGCATTGAACAATTGTTAATCATTTATTGGCTTTAAAAGTAAAGTCAAGACAGTCAGTTTATCTTGTCTGAAGGTATTCCAAAACTTTTGTTGTGAATTTTGTGAGTCTGCCCTCATTGAGCAAACTTTAGCTGACCTTTTGTTAAGAACTCTTGTACTGTATTGAAATGCGTTCACCAAGCTCTTTTTAGATCTAAACATTGTCTAAATATTTTCGAAAACAGTTTTGTAGTTTGATTAGATTAGGAATATTTATTATAGTAACATTTCTTTCTGCCAAGCCATAAATATTTAATTACCTAAACATAAAAAAGCATCATTGACAAAGAACCATATGGTGTATGGAATTAAATGTCTACAAATGGCATACCAGTTGATTTTGTTTTTACACTTAAACTTCCACAGTGTTATTTTACTTCTAGTGTGTTTTAATTATGCAAATGGATAATATTCTCTAACTTCTTCACAAACTTTGGCGTTCTACTTTTTTCCTTTCAGAGTACATTTATATTTTGAGTAAATTGTGCTTCAAATGATGCAACATTCACAGTTTATTGCATAATACTGGTAGTTCTTTTGGCATTGTTTAAACTTAAATACAAGTCAGACTTGTTCATTTAATAATTTACCCTTACATACACACTTTCTCCCACAGTGACTGCTGTCAGAATACTGGGATATCACTATACAATTTTGTTAATTAGGTATTACAAAGGAATTGAAGCAGAGTTTAATTATTTACAGTTTGAATTCAATGATAGATAAACTATGGACACTATAGCAGTTATGTATGGCATTTCATGACTGAGAAATCACTTATGGAAATACAGTGAAAATAAAGTTAAACCCCTGTTTGGCTCCCAACACGGTATTTTTATAGACTTTATCTACAGTGCGGTGACACTCATCAAAATGATGCACTTCTACACTGTTATCAGTTAACACTGCCCATGAGTGTTTTTTCACTTGATCATGCAAATAACTGCTATGATGTCTGCTGTTGTAATAAAACATTTAGGAATAATCCTAGTGGCATCTACAGTTTTAATAACTAAAATTACTATTATGTATATAGTCTTGGGTTAAACAGTTCAGTCAGAGCAGTAAAATTTAACAGTAATTTTAATTATCATTGGTGTATTGTATTTGACACTCACATTCCCTGGCTCAACCAATTGGGTACATTCAGAATGAGATATTACTTGCATAACTGAATAGTGTTGATGAATACTTATCTTCTCACCTATAACAATTTATGTTGTGAGTTAACGGGATATTTTTACAGTTAACTCAAGTGTCCCTGCTTAACTTACCTTTTAACTTAAATGGCCACAAAGTGATGTATATGAATATTAACATTAGCTTGTAAATTGTTATCTGCTGTGCAAAAATAGGCTATGACAAACATGTGTCCAGTAATATACCCCAAACCTTGGCATGTTAGTTTTTAGGCTTATACGAGTTATCCATTAACAGGATTATTCATCAATTATCATGTTCCGTTTTGACAGATTTAATTTGGTGTGTGACCGCATTCTTATAAAGACATCCTACTAATCACATTTTCAGATTGTGATTTGTTTTCCCCATCTGCAAATATCTGTTGACAAGATGCCCCTTGAACTGAAAATTCTTGTCATTTTTTTTATTTAGCAATAAATCAACCCCTATATAAAGATGACCTGTCGATAAAAGGTCGTCTCTCTTGCATGACTGGGTGATTGCAAACTGACTTGGTTTGAAGATGAAAAAAAGGGTTACATTTTTGGTTGATGGTAACTCATTTGGAGGTGTGAAATGCAACCTTTATGTTAATGAATTATTTTTAATTTCTATTGTATATCGTTATTTGATGAAGCCCAATCCTACGAAATGTGTACCTGATAACATTGTCAGGTGAAGACATGTATGCATGCACAAACATGCGTGTAGACAATGTTCAGCTACTAAGCCGAGTATCTGTATTTACATATTTTAGCTCATCATATGAGTGATTGTCTGTCGTAGTTCGGCGTCCTTCGTTTGTGTCAAGTTTTACATATTTAACTTCTTCTTGAAAACTAAAATTCCTATTGCTTTGATACTTGGTGTATATGTACCTTGGGCAGACCTCTTTTAGATTTGTTTATTTCCTGGTGATGTTTTCAATTTTCTAATTTTGAAGAATATTTTTGGTGAAAAGTGGTATTTTCGACTTCTTGTTGAAAAACCCAAGTCTGATTACTTTGATATTATATATATAGGTACTACAAGTGCACCGCTCTCAGATTTGTTAATTTCGAGATGATATCTTTGATTCTCTAATTGTAATGAATATTTTCGTTATTTTTGGTAAAAAGTGATATTTTCAACTTTTTGTTGAAAAACGCAAGTCTGATTGCTTTGATACTATACAAATTGTTCATTTTCTAATGATATCTTCAGTTCTTTAATTGAAATGTGCATTGCTAACAGTGGAACTATCTCAGCCGATATGCTGCTTCTTATAAACCGGTACATTAATAAATTAAGGTACAGAATTCTGTCATTCTCTGTATTCACTTTTTGGTTCATGAGATGTCAAAAATTTGAAATCATCATTCCAAAAGTTAACACAAGTTCTTGAATTTGACAAGTTTTCTGAACTTTAAAACCCCCACATTGGAATTGAAGATTCACTATTTAATCAAAGGAAAATGTATTGAAGTAGTGTCGCAACAAAGGGCTGTGTAAATCTTTTAGCTCAGTGAAATGCACGTTTCAATGAAATGGAACATGGATTGGTTTCAAATTTGTACTTAAAATTGTTGAATAGCCTCAGTTGGACTCTTGATAACATTTTGTTAGGCTCTGTTAAGCCCTTGGGGACTTGTGTTACATTTGATGGTTTGAACATTGCAAATTGCAGAAAGATTTGATTTGCTCCAGGCTGTGGTAATTTGAAAAAGCAATAAATCCTAAATCATGTATTATAACATTATTCAAAAGTAAGCAAATGAAATTTGAATAATAAAATGGTAACCGAGTGTTCCCAATTTGACTAATCAAATGGTAATCTTAGTGTTTCCAATTTAAATAATCAAATGGTAATCTGAGTATTTCCAATTTGAATAATCATAATTCCAAACATAACCATTAAAAGAAGACCGCATCCGCATATATAACGCGACCAACTATCTGGGTAGATGTACATTTTCCAACACATAATTACATGTAATTGAAAAACAAAATTGTGGTTAATTTTGTTAAGCATAGAGGTAAAAAAGAAATCTATTCTTACCTCCGTGATTATAGTAATTTAAGTTTAATGATCTAAAATGGACTACCGGTAATGTAAAATTCCAGCTTAGACTTGAGTTAATTTATTTAAGGGATTGAACTTGCATGCGAGTGCTGTTGGTGGTGACAGTATGGGTGATGAATAGTGCATGAAGATTAAAACCTCTACGTAATGGTGTTCCACATTTCTGACTCGTGGTCTTCCCCTTTTGATGAATATTGGAGATCGTTTTTCACATTCGCTAAATTTTGAAATAAATACGTTGTGAAGTCGGTCTTTATGCATGCTACTAAGCACATTTTCAGCAACAGTTGAGAAACAGTTGTCATCCGAATGCACAAGATTAGCCGATTACATGTATACAACAATTCATACTGCATGTTCCTAGTTTGAAGGCTGGTTAGTTGGCACTTATAGTTGTAAATTTATATTATGGATGTGCAGCATGTAATTTGAAAAATGAGTGAACTACCAAATTCCAACGACTGAAGTACTGGTATAGGGTTTGGTTGTCTGGTTCCTCTTTGGATCTTAATTGGATGTCACTCAATTGTGCATTAACTTCAGATTGTTCAAAATGTTTATGACCAACTGCAGGTTATCTTAAAAGATGTCCACTTACAAACATGATTGTTTGTAATGTCTTGATAGCAGTTACAATCAAAATTGACTGTTTCTACTAACAGGAACCAGCAAATTTATCAGCAAATCTCTTATGTGTGTACAACAGTTAAACCTTGAAGGGCGACCTTGTGAAATGTTTCAACCGTTTTTGTTTTCAGATTGTGAAATGTTGAGACTATTTTGTTTTTATATACTTTTTATTAGGCGCTTCATTGATACATTGCATTGTTATGAAATTACATTGAGTTGTTCTATTCCTGTAATCAATTTTACATATATAGTAGTACCTCTTTTTTTATCTTACATATGGTAACAAAGGAGACCACTTTTTTAGATGTGAAACCATCTTATTGTACTTTTTTGCAATATAATTTTCACATTGGTAAATTCTTTTACAGTAAGATAGGAAGCCAACGAAATTTGGCTTAATTTCCTTCATTTTACAAAAGTATACATGTTTTCTTACCAACAGAGATATAAAGTTTACAATCAAAGAATCATCTGGGTTAGATATAATCATACACAATCTACTTGGTGGTGACTTTAACTTAAGTGGTTCCCCCCACCAAAAGAGGATTTCACTCCAGAGAGATATAACATATTGACATTCATAAAACAAATGTTCATAGCTTTCGGCTTCCCCGTCACAGAATGTACACTGTGGGCTGACATACTTCTGAGGGTTTATTTTGTGTAATTTTTGGTTTGTATATAAAATATTATGAAGGAGCTTGAACTGGAATTCTCTCATTTTGCTCTCAGTTGTCATTTTCATCATAAGTTTATATCTTTTTCCCCATTCAATGCACCCCTCTCTCAATTCCATTTGTAGTTTGTTTTGGCTTGCAGGGAAAACAAATGACCTTTCACATAATTCATTTTTGACATCTTTCTTAAGGTTTCCAGATCCATAGGAATTCCTGTACTTTTGAAATAAGTAGATTCCAGATCCGCTTCTCCATACTTTAGATCCCCAGGAATACCTGATGCTAAACCTAGCCATCTTAATTTATGTATTAGGGTAAATTCCTCCTGTGCTATTGACTGCCACGGTATCAAACCATTTGCGTCAAAAAGATCAGATATTTTCATTATTCCATTTCGAACAAAATCCTCCATATATACCGATTTTCCTCCAATCAGTATTTTTTCATTATTCCATATGATTTGATCTTTACCCTGTTTATAAACTTTAATTTCTTGTGCCCATATATCTAAGGTCTCTGTGACAAATTCACTCAGTTTCACCGGCAAAACCCTAGTATTATAATTGCACCTGAAGATCATTTCTCCCCCACTGGTTCAAGCTGCTTGTCTAGAAAGA
Source organism: Saccoglossus kowalevskii (assembly GCF_978046115.1). Taxonomy (NCBI): domain Eukaryota; kingdom Metazoa; phylum Hemichordata; class Enteropneusta; family Harrimaniidae; genus Saccoglossus; species Saccoglossus kowalevskii. The sequence continues at coordinate 1,323,297 of NC_140647.1, read as the reverse complement.
GTTTCCAGGGATGGTTAAAGTCCGGATTTAAGTAATGTTTGATCTAAAGGATCCTTTGTTGTTTTTTCATGATATACAGGTTCGGCATAGCCAGACCTCCCTGGCCCACGCCTCCCATCATTGTACTTCTAGCTATTTTGTCTTTGCCTTCCCACAGGAATTCATACATAATTTTATGCACTTCCTGAATAGTCTGTTTTTTTCAGGGTAATTGAATTTAGAATATACGAGAATTGTGATATTCCAAACGTTTTTATAATCAGAACCTTTCCAAATAAGGACAGTTTTATTCGTTTCCAAGAATTAAAGATCATTTTCATGTTACTCACTGCCTTATTGACATCTCTTGCATAATTTTCCCTTTTATCATACGAAAAATGAATTCCCACTATTTTGATGGGAGACGTGGGCCACTTCACCCCGAACATGCTTTCCTTTTTATTTCTCCATTTTCCTAACCAAGCTCCCTCTGATTTTTCTTTATTTAGTGTCAGCCCTGAACAAGATCTAAATATATTAAGCAAGACAAACAGTGCGCCAGCGGATTCCACATTTGATACAAAACACGTCATATCATCAGCAAATGCTGCAGCTCTTATTTCGGTTTCCCGTATTTTAATTCCAGATATATCATGGCTTTTTTTTATTGCTAGCAATAAAGGTTCTAAAGCTAACACAAATAACAATGGAGACAAGGGATCACCTTGTCTCACTCCCCTCCTCAATTCAAAATAGCCTGTACTGAACCCATTGTTCATTACGCACCCTTTAATATTACTGTACAGTGTAGTTATCCACTTATAGAATGTTGGCCCAAAATTAAATTGTTCAATAACTCTGAAAAGATACACCCAATTTACCGTGTCAAACGCTTTTTCAAAGTCTATTGCCAGTAGGATACTTCCCAGATTGGCTTCCCTTGTATAATGGTATATCTCATCTATCAATCTTACATAATCATTTATATTACGTCCTTTAACAAAGGCCGCCTGTGCTGGACCTATTAACTGGGGTATTACTTGTTCAAGACGTTTCGCAAGACACTTGGAGACCATTTTGATGTCTACGTTCATTAGGGAAATGGGGCGCCAGTTCTTCAGATATAATTTATCCCGCCCAGATTTTTCAATTAGGGTTATCATACTTTGTTTTTGGGACTCTGAGAATTCGCCCTTGTCAAACGCATAGTTAAGTGAATCAACAACTAGCTTCCCTACCATAGGCCAGAAAGCCTTATAAAATTCAACCGTCAAACCGTCATTTCCGGGACTTTTATTTTCCTTCATTTGTGGTAAAATATTAAATACCTCTCCTGTCCCCAATTCTCCTTCACATATATCTTGTGACCGATCAGACAGCCTAGGAATTTCCAGATTTTGCAGAAACCTTTCAATTTCCTGTCTATTAAGATTTTCTTGTCTGTACAAATTTGTATAAAATGATTTAATTTCTTTTAAAATGTCCTGTTCTTGGCTGATCTCTGTAAATTCACTTGTTCTCAGCTGTTTGATAGTAGATTCTTTCTTGTTTGCTCTCTCCAGGCTCAGAAAATACTTGTTGTTCTTCTCACCTTTCTCATACCATATCGCTCTAGAGCGTATGATTGAGCCTTCTGTTATAACATTATAGAGTTCTTCTAATTCTCTAGTTAAATCTTCAAGGATTGAATAATTTTCCGTATTAGGATTAACAGAACAGCTGACCTGTGCTGCCCTTATTTTATTTTCTAATTGCTTTAAATTTCTTTATTTTCCCTGGTCTTTTTCTTACTGTATTCAATTGTAACATTTCTAATTTTATATTTAATCATATCCCATAACAATCTTTTATCCTCTATCTCTTTCATTTCCTCTGTCCATTCATTTATTTTATCTTTTAATATATTATTATACTTCTCATCTCTTGGTAAAGCTGAATTAAATCTCCAGTAGGCAGGCCCACGTTTCTGAGTTTTATCATCGATACTTAATACTATTGCTGAGTGGTCTGAGGCTATTCCTGGTATTATTTCCATTTTCTTTGTTACATTTTGTAAAACATCCGATATTATGAAATAGTCTAATCTACTCTGTTGTATGAAAGGATGCCTGCGTCGCCAGGTGAAATGTTTTTTATTCTGGTTTCTGACACTCCATATATCTATCAAATTAAACTGGTCTAAGACATCATTGAATATTTTAATGGAGTGCCTCCAAGGTCTTGCCTCACTGCCCGATCGATCTAACTTGTTGTTTACTGTGAAATTTAAGTCCCCTCCCCATATAACTGCACAGTCTGGGTTTATATTTAAATCCACAAGTCTATCTCTCAAATTTCCTAAGAATTGTTTATGTTCCGATTCTCTGTTTGGTGCATAAGTATTCAATAAGATTAAAGGCGATCCATTGATCTTGCATTCAACAACAAGAAGTCTACCCTCATTATCTTGTACAATATTTAAAGCCTCCAAAGCTAAATTTCGGTCAATAATCATTACCCCCTTACTGTTATTAGAGCCATGTGAATACCAGATTTTGCCCCTGAATTAAGCTGACCAAAATTGCTCATCCGCTGGCACACTGTGTGTTTCCTGCAAGAAAACCACATCCACTTTTTTTGCTTTTATCCAATTATATATCTTTTTTCTCTTTTTAAAATCTCTCATCCCTCTTGTATTAAGTGATAGAATTGATAACTGTAAGTCCATACATAATATTTTGGCTTTTACAGGAATTTCCTAAGAATAGTAGCACCCATTTTTCGTGAACACAAAACACTAACAAACAAACTAACAAAAGAAACGGTAAAAACAACATAGACATAATCCAAGATATTTAAGGCAAGATACTGCGCTATTGGACGGCTCGGTAACCTCACTATTTTAATCCTTATTCTCTCCGCCTTTAACTCAGATAGTACCACTTCATATATAGCACCAAGGATTTAGCATATAAAATAATAAAATAATTTCCAAAAATCCTTATAGAACTGTTCAACACTGTGATAGCTGATAAAACTTACAAAGTTCTTAGGTTTTTCTTCTTCTTTCCTTTCTCGTGGTCTTTCATTCCTCTAGATCTTTCACCATAATCGCTTTCATTTTTCCTTCTACTTCTATCATGCACGTAGCTGGAACCCTCCATGAGATGTAGCTCTTTTTATTTGGATTCTCCGTCTGGTAGTCTTTACGAAATTTCATCAATCTTTTCCTATCTTGGATAATTTGTTGACTCACGTCATCTGTTATGAAGATGTCCTTTCCTTCGAACTTGTTGTTCTTAAGTGTGCTTGGAGCCGCAAATAATATTGATCTTGATACACTTGCGTCAACAAATGCTACTGTTATGCGTCTTGGCTTACCCGACCGCAACGGAAACGAAGGCACTCTATGAGCTCTTTGAATGGCCACGTGGTTTTCGACACCTCTGACCTTCATATGATTCAAGACGAATTTCTTTATAAATTCTGATCACGATTTCTCGTGTTTTTCTGCTCCTTCTGGGAAGTTATGGAAGTTTAAATTCATTCGTCGCGATCTGTTTTCCAAATCGTCGTTCTTGTTTTCTGAATCACTCAGTCTGGTTTCCATTTCCCGGACTTTTAATTTCAGTTTGTCCACCATCTTGTCACGTGTCTCCCCGCTGCGGTCTCTTTTTTCGATATCCTCTACCCGTTTGTAGATATGATTTAATGATTCTTCTAATTCTGAGACTTTGTGTTTTGTCTCCTCAATCTGCCGATTCATAGGTTCAATCTTGTCTACTGCCTCCCTTATCGAGAAAAGCAATCTCAACATCATTTCCGACCGATCCTTACTGGATAACTTCATTGCCTTTTGGAGGTCGCCATCTTGTATTATTTGATTCTGGCCTTCCGCACTTTCACTGGATGCCGATAGCATTTCGTCCACTTTCCTGTCCTGTTTCTCGGCTCCCTTTGCTCCATCTGCTTTCATGCCAACCCTCGGTGACATATTACTTCCGTATTTTCCTCTCAGCGGGTTACATTTCTTCTGTTTTTTTGAGCCGTCCGGTTCCGATGTTACTTCAGTTGACGCATGCACAGAACCCATGTTGAGACTATTTTGTAGATTGTTTATCAGTGATTTGTACATGCGAAATACAAAGAAACTATGTTGTCAAATTATTAGAATCTAAATATTAGGAATAGTAACTAAAACTGTGGTATGTAGGTGGTTTGTAGAAGAGACATGCATGTATCATGTGAATATTAAACATAATTTAAATATTCTGTTTTGGCATAATATTTAATTTGGTAAGTTGGAAATGTTTTTTTCCCACACAAATATATAAAAGGCGCATGTCTCAGCATGACAAATGTCTTTACCAAGGACAGTGATATAAATGGAGTTTAAGAGAAGCAGACCTCAAACAAGTCAATGCCCCCAAACTATTGTTTAGGCAGGAATAACCAGAGAGGAATATATGGAAGTAATAACAGTAGCTGGCAAAGAGCAAATTAATCATTCAACAATTGGACAATTTAAAGAATAAGCAGGAATTAATTGCCATCCATACTTACCTTTCTGAAGAATCTATTCTCTGCCCACGATATTATGAAAGTTTCTCAGAAAACTAGTTTGCTATGTTGGCTAAAATTCATGCACCCCCCAAACCGAAGATCCCATTTTGTGCTGAAGACGTCCCCTACTTGTGCTGAAGATCCCTGTTCCATGCATCTATAAGCCTGGCTATGTTGGCTGAAGATCATACCTACCTACTTTCACTGAAGATCCTTTCATATATTCTTATACCCATGCTATTTAGGAAGATCATCATCTCAATGCATTTCCCTCTGTTGTGTTGGCTGAAGATTCCCTCCATATATCCCCTACTTTCATTGAAACCCCCCTCCCTATGTATTAACCTATGTTGGCTTTAAAATATATGTATTCTAAATCGAAGATTCCTTCATATATTCCTGTGCCCGTCAACGCCCCCCCCCCAATATGATTCCCTCCCTAACTACTATGTTGAAGATTTGCATTAGCACTCCATTTGTTCCCCTACCGTGCTGGGAGTTTCTCTATATCCCTCTACCCTGACCATCTTGTCCATGTCATCGCATACAATGTCATGTCCTTTCATTATGTAGTGTAAATAGAAAGTGACAATCAATAGTGTACTTTCCCTGCCAAATCAGGATAGTATTTCATTTTGCTATTATCTCATAAGGGCCATTGATATTGCTAGTATTTTTCTTGCCAATTTGTTCTTAGATATGTTGCTGTACTATTATTTTAATATCATTATTTGAAATCATTCTATATAGTACATCAAGATTAATACACTACATATAGTAGGGCTTGAGGAACAAAAATATTACTTATTTTATGTATATTTTTGTCAGAGTTGTTCACAACTCAAATTTAGTCTGTATTTACCGCGCAAAATGTTGAGATATATCCACATTTTTTTAATGTGCAAGATTCAATTTGGTAATAATTAGGTCTGTTTCCAGATATTGTCGGAATACAAAAGGAAAACAAGAAAATTGGTGTTATTTAGAGAAACCGCAATGGTGATTACATGAACAGTTGACCGAGGTGAAAGCTATATAAAAATACGTCACGAGGAACGTGTCAATGTCCTATTGATTTCAACATTTAATATACCCTTTTGACCTCTTGTGCGATTATTTGAAATGCTGTCAACAAATCACTTATTTGTTTTCTATGGAAAACGACCAACTGATCGTTTTTGCTGACACCGTGTTAACAAATAGTATTAGCTACGTTCATATTACGAGATCTTGGCACGTGTGAATTTATCCAATTCTTCTTGATGGAAAAGGATTACAAAATGTGTCTGATGCTATTTGCTAAACCTCGTACAAAGGAACGGGAACAAAATAATTCAAAAGACAGATATTTGTTCATGTCGATGGAGTTTTGTAAGACGGAAATCGACTGAAGCATAAATATAATTATAGGAGAACTTAGCTGTCATACAATTTTCAGGAAGTTTACTGCTGAGGGCGTGATTTTGGTTCGTGTCGAGCGTTCACACATACATTTCGGTTCGTGCCAACTCGGTCCGACGCTCATAGCTGGTCTCAATCCCGGGGTCCCAATGGTCGGTACGTGCAGAGATCTCTAACGTGAACTGCAAGAAACTGGGATCTAAATTCAAGCTATTACTTGTTATCAACTGTAAACTTTATGTTACATAATTGTGAATATGGTTACAATGTCTTCCTGGATTGGTGAGGTTTATTCACTATAGCATTCACATAACATGCGAGGTACACTTCAAATATTATGGCCGGGGGTATATTTGTTGCTATTGCTATTTCGTCGCCCTTCTGTCCCTGTTCCCGCATTTGTTCGGGATAAGTTTACACGCCAGCAGATAAGCCATACGGTATTTCAATCGGCGTATTCCATCAAAGTATATACTGTGATCAAAGATGGTGAGTGGTATATTTTGAAGGGAAACTAGAATGGAAGAAAAGTGTGATAAAATAAATCTAGATACAGGGTAAAATGGTATATTTTCTATTAATAATGTACAGGTGGCACAATCTGTGCTTAATCTGTTATGCTAATATGTTTTCCATGTGACTAAACTACGAAAACTGCCCCTCAAAACAAAATCAACACCCCTCAGCGTTTGTGTAAATACCCTGCAAGGAAAATATCTTTGGCTTTATGTGCGGTGGTTATTTAGTGAGTAACTTGAAACTCCGGTGTCAACATCGGTATGGCGATTGGATTTGGAGCCTTTGCGTTCCTAGCACTAAGCATCTTTAATCCATCGTTTGCTAGAGATAAAAAATATTGCAATCCGACCAGCGAGACGATCTACGAGTACAGTGCCAATAACCTAGAAACAGGAAATCTTACAAGTTTCGAAGAGTACCGAGGATGGAATTTGTTAATTGTCCCAACATCCACATACTGAGGTAAGTTGCGCAGCATTAGACCATAGACCTTACAAACACATTTTAAGGTATTTGATTAGACATATTGGGAGATCTTGTTTGTTAGTGTGTACGTTAATATATGTTACTTCACTTGTATGTGCACTGTGCATTCGAATTTCCTTTTTGCGAACAACGTTGTTTATTTCTTGCCTGTGTACAATGACGTCCATATTTAACATGAGGTGGCACAATGACAATCTGTTATAATTGATTGATGCGGTTCATTCCTAATTCATTAGATATATTATATTATGCAATACTGGCAAAATCAGTTAACCCCAATCTCATACTCTTTATCAGCCATTTGAAACTTTGTCATGATTATTGTGAATCATTTTATCTTCTTTAAAAAAATGACTCTCGATGAACCTTATTTGAAGTGAGATAACATCTGTCATTATTGTGACATTTTGGTATGTATTTATGTAAACTGCACGTTCAGTAATCTTCCTTCTAGACATGGGTATCTCGGGAATAATTGTTCCAAGATTAACCTTCATAGTCCGATTCGCTACCATGTCATCACTAGAAATGGGAAGATATGTGTTTGTTATGCTACCGTTCGATAAACAAATGACGTCATAACCTAGCGTTTATGGGGTGACTTGCATGATTATTTCGTGTCCCATATTGTTTTGTATCATATTGACCTAGGGTTGTATGCGGTGATTTGCATGATTATTTCGTTTCCCATATTGTTTTGTAACATATTGACCTGGGGTTGTATGCGGTGATTTGCATGATTATTTCGTGTCCCATATTGTTTTGTAACATATTGACCTGGGGTTTGTGGGGGTGATTTGCATGATTATTTCGTGTCCCATATTGTTTTGTAACATATTGACCTGGGGTTTGTGGGGGTGATTTGCATGATTATTTCGAGTCACATATTGTTTTGTAACATATTGACCTGGGGTTTGTGGGGGTGATTTGCATGATTATTTCGAGTCCCATATTGTTTTGTCACATATTGACCTGGGGTTTGTGGGGGTGATTTGCATGATTATTTCGAGTCACATATTGTTTTGTAACATATTGACCTGGGGTTTGTGGGGGTGATTTGCATGATTATTTCGAGTCACATATTGTTTTGTAACATATTGACCTGGGGTTTGTGGGGGTGATTTGTATGATTATTTCGAGTCACATATTGTTTTGTAACATATTGACCTGGGGTTTGTGGGGGTGATTTGCATGATTATTTCGAGTCACATATTGTTTTGTAACATATTGACATGGGGTTTAGGGGCGGACTTGCATGATTATTTCGAGTCACGTGTTGTTTTGTATCATATTGACTTGGGGTTGTATGCGGTGATTTGCATGATTATTTCGAGACACATATTGTTTTGTATCATAATGACCTGGTGTTTAATGGTTGATTTGTATGATTATTTCGAGTCACATATTGTTTGGTATCATATTGACCTGGGATTTATGTAGTGATTTGCATAATTGTTTTGAGTCTCATATTGTTTGTTATCATATTAACCTTGGATTTATGGAGTGATTTGCATAATTATTTCGAGTCTCATATTGTTTGGTATCATATTGACCTGGGGTTTATGGAGTGAATTGCATGATTATTTCGAGTCTCATATTGTTTGGTATCATATTGACCTGGGATTTATGTAGTGATTTGCATAATTATTTTGAGTCTCATATTGTTTGTTATCATATTAACCTTGGGTTTATGGAGTGATTTGCATAATTATTTCGAGTCTCATATTGTTTGGTATCATATTGACCTGGGATTTATGTAGTGATTTGCATAATTATTTTGAGTCTCATATTGTTTGTTATCATATTAACCTTGGATTTATGGAGTGATTTGCATAATTATTTCGAGTCTCATATTGTTTGGTATCATATTGACCTGGGGTTTATGGAGTGAATTGCATGATTATTTCGAGTCCCATATTGTTTTGTATCATATTGACCTTGGATTTATGGAGTGATTTGCATAATTATTTAGAGTCTTATATTGTTTGGTATCATATTGACCTGGAGTTTATGAAGTGATTTGTATGGTTATTTCGAGTCTCATATTGTTTGGTATCATATTGACCTTGGATTTATGGAGTGATTTGCATAATTATTTCGAGTCTCATATTGTTTGGTATCATATTGTCCTGGGGTTTATGGAGTGATTTGCATAATTATTTCGAGTCTCATATTGTTTGGTATCATATTGACCTGGGATTTATGTAGTGATTTGCATAATTATTTTGAGTCTCATATTGTTTGGTATCATGTTGACCTGGGGTTTATGGAGTGATTTGCATAATTATTTCGAGTCTCATATTGTTTGGTATCATATTGACTTGGGGTTTATGTAGTGATTTGCATGATTATTTCGTGTCTCACATTTTTTGATATCATATTGACCTGGGGTTTATGGAGTGATTTGCATAATTATTTCGAGTCTCATATTGTTTGGTATCATATTGACCTGGGGTTTATGTAGTGATTTGCATAATTATTTCGAGTCTCATATTGTTTGGTATCATATTGACCTGGGGTTTATGTGGTGATTTGCATGATTAGTTCGAGTCAAATATTGTTTTGTATTATTTTGACCTGGGGAATATTGGCTGACTAGCATGATTATTTCGAAACAAATTCAAATTCATCTAATTCAGACAATATACAACATGCGTGGATAAATTCTATGGCATTAATGTACATTGTTATGAGTGACCAACTACATTTATTAGTTCATCTTTCTAATAAGTTACGCCGACTAGTAACAACGCTGTTTTGGGGGAAATATTCTACTAGTACCAGGTTTCAAAAACGCCAAGACTAATTTCATGTTACAACATGCGTCATCTCAACATTTATTTATTACAATAATCATATTATAATATAGAATTGTTGGGCTTACAAATATACATATTTCATTCCATAAAATAAATGCAACATATTATTTTAATTGGTCACTTCAGGTTTGACACACCAGTATCTGGAACTGAATGCACTTGTGGACGAGTTTCGAGATTATAATTTCACCGTTCTGGGATTTCCAGTTAATCAGTTTGGTAGGTTTGATTTACCTCTCATTACAAATAAATTATTCTTTTTTATACACATTTCATACTTTTTCAAAGACCACAAACAATTTCAAGGTTTTCTTACTACACTTGACTAATGAAATATTCAAAAATCTGAAACACGCAAGCAAGTGATCTAAAATTTGGGTTGCATCATCAGTAACTACTTCCATGGAATAGATATGACTTAGCATAGATCAATATATTACTGATTGCAACTATATTTACGTTGTCAGGGCACCAGGAACCGGGAGCTAATAAGGAGATTCTGAGTGGTCTCAGGGAAGTGAGACCAGGACGAGGATATGTTCCAAACTTCGACTTGTTTGAGAAAGGTGACGTAAATGGATTCAATCAGCAACCAGTTTGGAAGTACTTAAAGGTATACAATCAATTCAGTAAATTTACCAGGCAAATCCAGTAAACTAGTCTGTCAGTCCAATTCAGTTAGTATGTAATTTTAATTAAGTTAAGGTAGCGAGACTATTATTTGTGTTGAAAATTACGATTTTCACATTTATTTATTAATTGCTGAAATGCACTATAAACTTTCATGTGATAAAGTCAACATAACATAGAATGTCATGTAAGTTGGTTAAAATGTAGATTTTCTGAAGGGAAGCAGGGCAGCCTCAGTAGTGTTTTGCCAAAATCAACAACACAGGTTTAATCTGTGTGCCTATAAGTTTCAAAGATAAACTCAAGACAAAGTAATGTTAGGATGTGTTATCTGTAGCTATCTGACACACAATGAGTGTTTCCAAACATTTGAGTGGTTTGTCTCCGCCCATGTTTGTTTCACAGATTAGTCATTTGCATATGAATGTGTCAGACACAAGGTCATACAGCCACTGAAAAAAAATCATTGATTTTGGTGTTTTCATATGCCGAATTTATCCAATTATAGCTATCCCATTCCTTTATTTTTTTAGTTTCCAATAGCCTTACACATTTGGATGTCCCTACACATGTTGAAACAGACCTTGATGGGGAAACAAATTGATTGTGCCGATAAACAAGTTTGAAAATCTTTGCTGTTACTTCATGGACGTTTTCTAGGAGTTTATGTTTTTCAAAATACAAGGTCTTTAACAAAAAATAACGTATACTTATTGTCGTCGGATTAACACCAAATTTTCACAGCTTTAAGGTGACAGTGAGAGGAACTTGAATGTGTCCAGACAAACTATTTCATCGATTATTTACCAACGAGTTGTGGTTTGAGTTGGGGGGCAATGCGACTAAAACAGTAATTGAAATTCAGCACACTATTTTTTAAAACGCGTTGCTTGAATTAAACTGACCAGACACATTCAATTTACCAGACTATTGAACAACTAGGAAAAGTGAAAAAAAATACTTCTTATCGCCAGCATAAATGCGTAATTATTTTTTTTACAGAAAAAGTAATTTTTCACCTTTGATTGAGTAACGCGTCGTAGAATGCAGATACCGGCATGCAAAATACACTTGTGAAAAGCTTGAAGTCTGGCGATTCTAAAAATATATACTTTCCCGGGTTTATTTGTAGTCATTTAGTCACAATTAGAAGATGAAAACAAGTATGCAAATAATAGTCCCGCTACCTTAAACAGTCGGCTCGTTAATATTTGAAAAACAGTAAGAACACATAACATTATATATCGTATATCAGGTCTATGTAATCATTTCTATTTCAGAATACCTGTCCATCCCCTGTAGATTACATTGGGTCCACTACCAACCTTCACTGGAACCCTTTCAACAGCAATGACATTCGATGGACATTCAAAGAGAGATTCATTGTCGATGCAACTGGTACTCCATATATACGTATCAATGATTATACAGACATCTACACTCATGGAGGCTTGCGAGATGACATTTATAATTTCCTCCATTATGGACACATAAGTTTGTAACTGTGTTCAATTATTAACTGAGTTTAGTTATTAATTTGTTCTATACACTACATATGTTCATCATACCAGATTAATTCTTCTTATCACTATGGCTACATTTTATATGACGAGTAAGCATCAAACCATATTTGGTGTGCTTACTTTGAAGACACATTGCAAAATATAAAATGATCGTGCATTTCATTTTGTAACCGACGCAATGAAATTGTTGTCATATGTTTTCTTTCAAAGAAAATAAACTGGTTTCATGTGTACTACATCCGTCTCATCATTTCACGCATCATATTTGCATTGACACGGGCACGTATTATTTCATTGATAAACGTAATTTATAAAGCCGTATGAGGGCATGGCGGCTGAATACGTGATTTGTGATGTGGTAAATAGTACATATGGTCCACAGTCACAGGACTGTGATATGGTCCTGTCCCGTAGGGGGTCCTGTAGTAAGACGACATACTATACGTAACCTACGTGTTCACATAGATATTCAGAACTGTCTTGGCAAAATAGTATTTATTATTAACACCACAAAAACGTGATGTCATGAAAGTGTTGCTTATAGTTAATTGTGTGTACAGACTACAGATGTGACTCTACACTGGCACTAGAGAGACACATGCTGACTCCCATCGCGCTGTTATTATTGACTGTATGATCACCCTCCACCAGCAATAGTTTGTATTCATAACACTTTCGTCACGTGACCATGACCACTTCCCTTATTTCTGTAAACACATGAGTGTATGCTTATTGTAAACACTTTGTACTCATTTGCATTGAGTGACCCGATATTATATTGTATTACATACATAACTGTAAATATATTGTAAACAAGACAATGCTTAAGACTGTGCAACCTTAGCCAATGTACAACGTCCGCAATTGACCAGATTCACCCTCTACCACAGCAGGTAGAATGTATGCCGATTGATCTATTACCGATCTCTATGGGTGTTCCCTTGTCACGTGGTTTGTCATGAGAAAATGATAAAGCATACAAGATAGCTATGACAAATCAATACAATAAACGAAGAGACCCTCGTATTCGTGTTAAGCTATTATTATCCAGGTAACCTTTGATCTTTATAAATGACTGATTTTGAATATTCGAATATTGCTGAATGTTCTTTTTTCAAATTGCTAGTGACCGGTGATCGAGTGGCGACAGCATGTACTACATACCCCTTTGTGAAACTTTGTGATCTGTTTTTTAGGTTGTTCAATATATTATTAACTATAATTACAGGAAGGTAGATTTTCAATGATAAAAGAGTTATTAATATATGTAATGTGCTTTTCGAGTAGTATATCGCCCTCAGCGATGTAAAGGGGTAATTCACTGCAATGGCATTTCAATTACTTAATCATTAGATTGTCACCGTTGTAGCAAATATTTGAAAAAAAAATGCGGTGAAAACACCCTTGACTTCAAATTAAGTTGCGAAATTGACATAACAAGTAGTAACTGTTCAACGTTATACATGTTCCGCGTATAGAATTGTTCATTAAAACAAAACGTATACTTGTTTAACAATTCTATTTAGTACAAAGCAACTATTTCATGTCGGTTGAAATTTGTGGTTGTGACGTAATTCACAAGTTAAATGTGTGCAAACTAACTTTCATAACATAAAATGAACATAAAATGAACATGAAGTATTATAGAATGATTCGTATTATATCTTCAAATAATTCAATGTTCATTTGTACCATTTTAAAGACAATAGTACCAATATTGGTATAAATATAATTGTTGTAGTGTTTGCTATTTCTACCATGAGAGAGTGACATACTCATGAAAAAAAACACGTTTTTGTTCAAAAAGTATTGTAATGATAAACAGATGTTTTGTGTCCAAGGGCATGTAGTTGTTTCGTAAAATATTAATTGGAAATACGCATTAGTTTTAGTACAGGTAGTGCTCATGTTTAACATAAACTTAAAAATGAACGAGAAATAATTAGAACAGGTGATAATCAATATAATTTACCATATCATTTGAAGAACACCTAGAAAATGTTTTATTACCAAACTGAAAATGTTTATTCGAATATATATTTAAAATTAAAATTTGTTTAATGGCAGTATATGATACTACTACTTTGTATTATATGAAGTACAGTTAGAATGTGAACATAAGAATCGATGTACAGGCTTCATGCCAGAATTGTAATCGTATAATGCCTGCACACATTAGAATAGCCACCGTTAATTATTATTATGATATTATGGTATATATCGTTAATTATGGTATACATTGGAGTTATATTTTAACTGAAGATCGAGCATAGTAAATCGTACTGCAGGTGTTCCTTATTGTCATAATATTGATGTCACATGACCAGGGTTCAATTAGGAGTCACCGACTGCAATGGCGACCATAAGTGATATTCAGATCAAGATACAAAAGAAGTTTGACCAATATGCTGATGCTTTTAAAGTAGGTGATATTAAAACCATGATGGACGTGTACACCCCTGATGCTATTCTTATGCCACCTGGAAGTACAATGGTGAAGGGAGCGCAAGGTAAATATAAAACATGGTCTTGTTTTGAACACGCACAAACAGCTACCAGTTTAGTGTCATGTTTCTACTCGGGTCGCGCTTTTTCACAATGGAGACAACGTGGCAAGTCTGACTCTAATAAATGATTACATTGTGTAACGGTTAGTTTGACAAAGTGACGCCCACATATTTGGTGACTAAAAGGACAGATTTTGGTGTGTATTGTACACTATGAGGCTGTTCTCTTGGTGATGCTATGTCTTTAACATGCCCTCCAACCAAACATCCTGAACGGTAATCTGACACATCTGCAAGCGAGCCAACTGTTTAATTTCTTATTATTTTGTCATTGGCATATCATAATTGCCACCAATGTGCCACTTTGTCCACTGTAAGTAACTAGAAAAACTATAGATTAGTTTTTATAAAGTCAGATATAATAACACTTCATGTACGTGCAAGCGCATGAACATAAATCAATCAGTCATTTTAACCTATTGAACTACGTACCTATATGTGTCGTCAACGGTCCATTTATTCAGTGGAACTACGTACCCGTATGTGTCGTCAACGGTACATTCATTCATTGGAACTACGTACCTGTATGTGTCGTCAACGGTACATCCATTCATTGGAACTACGTACCTATATGTGTCGTCAACGGTCCATTTATTCATTGGAACTACGTACCTATATGTGTCGTCAACGGTCCATTTATTCATTGGAACTACGTACCCGTATGTGTCGTCAACGGTACATCCATTCATTGGAACTACGTACCTGTATGTGTCGTCAACGGTCCATCCATTCATTGGAACTACGTACCTGTATGTGTCGTCAACGGTCCATCCATTCATTGGAACTATGTACCTGTATGTGTCGTCAACGGTCCATCCATTCATTGGAACTACGTACCTGTATGTTTCGTCAACGGTCCATCCATTCATTGGACTACGTACCTGTATGTGTCGTCAACGGTCCATCCATTCATTGAACTACGTACCTGTATGTGTCGTCAACGGGCCATCCATTCATTGGAACTACGTACCTGTATGTGTCTTCAACGGTTCATCCATTCATTGGACTACGTACCTGTATGTGTCGTCAACGGTCCATCCATTCATTGAACTACGTACCTGTATGTGTCGTCAACGGTCCATCCATTCACTGGACTACGTACCTGTATGTGTCGTCAACGGTCCATCCATTCATTGGAACTACGTACCTGTATGTGTCGTCAACGGTCCATCCATTCATTGAACTACGTACCTGTATGTGTCGTCAACGGTCCATCAATTCATTGGAACTACGTACCTGTATGTGTCGTCAACGGTCCATCCATTCATTGAACTACGTAACTATATGTGTCGTCAACGGTCCATCCATTCATTGGACTACGTACCTGTATGTGTCGTCAACGGTCCAGCCATTCATTGGACTACGTACCTATATGTGTCGTCAACAATCCATCCATTCATTGAACTACGTACCTGTATGTGTAGTCAACGGTCCATCCATTCATTGAACTACGTACCTGTGTGTGTAGTCAACGATCCATCCATTCATTGGACTACGTACCTGTATATGTAGTCAACGGTCCATCCATTCATTGGAACTACGTACCTGTGTGTGTAGTCAATGATCCATCCATTCATTGGACTACGTACCTGTATGTGTAGTCAACGGTCCATCCATTCATTGGAACTACGTACCTGTCTGTGTAGTCAACGATCCATCCATTCATTGAACTACGTACCTGAATGTGTAGTCAACAGTCCATCCATTCATTGGACTACGTACCTGTATGTGTAGTCAACGGTCCATCCATTCATTGGAACTACGTACCTATATGTGTCGTCAAAGGTCCATCCATTCATTGGACTACGTACCTATATGTGTCGTCAACGGTCCATCCATTCATTGAACTACGTACCTGTATGTGTAGTCAACGGTCCATCCATTCATTGGACTACGTACCTATATGTTTTGTCTATGGTCCATCCATTCATTGAACTACGTACCTATATGTGTCGTCAACGGCCCATCCATTCATTGGACTACATACCTATATGTGTCGTCAACGGCATATCCATTCATTGGACTACGTACCTATATGTGTTGTCAACGGTCCATCCATTCATTGAACTACGTACCTATATGTGTCGTCAACGGTCCATCCATTCATTGAACTACGTACTTATATGTGTCGTCAAAGGTCCATCCATTCATTGGACTACGTACCTATATGTGTCGTCAATGATCCATCCATTCATTGGACTACGTACCTATATGTGTAGTCAACGATCCATCCATTCATTGAACTACGTACCTATATGTGTCGTCAACGGTCCATCCATTCATTGAACTACGTACCTATATGTGTCGTCAACGGTCCATCCATTCATTGGGCTACGTACCTATATGTGTAGTCAACGGTCCATCTATTCATTGGACTACATACCTATATGTTTTGTCTACGGTCAATCCATTCATTGAACTACGTACCTATATGTGTCGTCAACGGTCCATCCATTCATTGGACTACGTACCTGTATGTGTAGTCAACGGTCCATCCATTCATTGGAACTACGTACCTATATGTGTCGTCAAAGGTCCATCCATTCATTGGACTACGTACCTATATGTGTCGTCAACGGTCCATCCATTCATTGAACTACATACCTGTATGTGTAGTCAACGGTCCATCCATTCATTGGACTACGTACCTATATGTGTCGTCAACGGTCCATCCATTCATTGAACTACGTACTTATATGTGTCGTCAACGGTCCATCCATTCATTGGACTACGTACCTATATGTGTCGTCAATGGTCCATCCATTCATTGGACTATGTACCTATATGTGTAGTCAACGATCCATCCATTCATTGAACTACGTACCTGTATGTGTCGTCAACGGTCCATCCATTCATTGGGCTACGTACCTATATGTGTAGTCAACGATCCATCCATTCATTGGAACTACGTACCTATATGTGTCGTCAAAGGTCCATCCATTCATTGAACTACATACCTGTATGTGTAGTCAACGGTCCATCCATTCATTGGACTACGTACCTATATGTGTCGTCAACGGTCCATCCATTCATTGAACTACGTACTTATATGTGTCATCAACGGTCCATCCATTCATTGGACTACGTACCTATATGTGTCGTCAATGGTCCATCCATTCATTGGACTATGTACCTATATGTGTAGTCAACGATCCATCCATTCATTGAACTACGTACCTATATGTGTCGTCAACGGTCCATCCATTCATTGAACTACGTAGCTATATGTGTCGTCAACGGTCCATCCATTCATTGGGCTACGTACCTATATGTGTAGTCAACGATCCATCCATTCATTGAACTACGTACCTATATATGTCATCAACGGTCCATCCATTCATTGGACTACGTACCTATATGTGTCGTCAACGGTCCATCCATTCATTGAACTACGTGCTTATATGTGTCGTCAACGGTCCATCCATTCATTGGACTACGTACCTATATGTGTCGTCAATGGTCCATCCATTCATTGGACTACGTACCTATATGTGTAGTCAACGATCCATCCATTCATTGAACTACGTACCTATATGTGTCGTCAACGGTCCATCCATTCATTGAACTACGTACCTATATGTGTTGTCAACGGTCCATCCATTCATTGGGCTACGTACCTATATGTGTAGTCAATGATCCATCCATTCATTGAACTACGTACCTATATATGTCATCAACGGTCCATCCATTCATTGGACTACGTTCCTATATGTGTAGTCAACGGTCCATCCATTCATTGGACTACGTACCTGTATGTGTCGTCAACGGTCCATCCATTCATTGGACTACGTACCTATATGTGTAGTCAACGGTCCATCGATTCATTGAACTACGTACCTGTATGTGTCGTCAACGGTCCATCCATTCATTGAACTACGTGCCTATATGTGTCATCAACGGTCCATCCATTCATTGAACTATGTACCTATATGTGTCGTCAATGGTCCATCCATTCATTGAAACTATGTACCTGTATGTGTCGTCAACGGTCCATCCATTCATTGAACTACGTACCTGTATGTGTCGTCAACGGTCCATCCATTCATTGAACTACGTACCTATATGTGTAGTCAACGGTCCATCCATTCATTGGACTACATACCTATATGTGTAGTCAACGTCCATCCATTCATTGGAACTACGTACCTGTATGTGCCGTCAACGGTCTATCCATTCATTGGACTACGTACCTGTATGTGTCGTCAACGGTCCATCCATTCATTGAACTACGTACCTATATGTGTAGTCAACGGTCCATCCATTCATTGGACTACATACCTATATGTGTAGTCAACGGTCCATCCATTCATTGGACTACGTACCTATATGTGCAGTCAATGGTCCATCCATTCATTGGAACTACGTACATGTATGTGTCGTCAACGGTCCATCCATTCATTGGACTACGTACATGTATGTGTCGTCAACGGTCCATCCATTCATTGGAACTACGTACCTATATGTGTAGTCAACGATCCATTCATTCATTGGAACTACGTACCTGTATGTGTCGTCAACGGTCCATCCATCCATTGGACAACGTACCTATATGTGTCGTCAACGGTCCATCCATTCATTGGACTACGTACCTGTATGTGTCGTCAACGGTCCATCCATTCATTGAACTACGTACCTATATGTGTAGTCAACGGTCCATCCATTCATTGGACTACATACCTATATGTGTAGTCAACGGTCCATCCATTCATTGGACTACGTACCTATATGTGCAGTCAATGGTCCATCCATTCATTGGAACTACGTACATGTATGTGTCGTCAACGGTCCATCCATTCATTGGACTACGTACATGTATGTGTCGTCAACGGTCCATCCATTCATTGGAACTACGTACCTATATGTGTAGTCAACGATCCATTCATTCATTGGAACTACGTACCTGTATGTGTCGTCAACGGTCCATCCATCCATTGGACTACGTACCTGTATGTGTCGTCAACAGTCCATCCATTCATTGGACTACGTACCTGTATGTGTCGTCAACGGTCCATCCATTCATTGGAACTACGTACCTATATGTGTAGTCAACGATCCATCCATTCATTGGAACTACGTACCTGTATGTGTCGTCAACGGTCCATCCATTCATTGGAACTACGTACCTATATGTGTCGTCAACGGTCCATCCATTCATTGGACTACGTACCTATATGTGTAGTCAACGGTCCATCCATTCATTGGACTACGTACCTGTATGTGTAGTCAACGATCCATCCATTCATTGGACTACGTACCTATATGTGTAGTCAACGGTCCATCCATTCATTGGACTAAAGATCAACCAACTACTAAGCTAAACGTAATATTGAATTTATTTCCGGTAAAGAAATGATTTAATAAAATTGAAAATCTTGTCAAAAATCAGTTAAAATACACCTCATACAAATCAGCATGATTTAACAGTAGTATGTGTGAGTATACGTTAATAAGATTATTTAAATCAGTGCTATATCAGCTAACAATAATGTTTATATTGAAATCATTTTCAGCAATTGAAATTCACGAAAAAAGGAACCTAGCTATTTTGAGAGATATGTCAGTCACTGTAAGTGAAGTCGGAGACGTTGGTGATTGTATTTACACAATCATAGCAATTAAGGCGTTACGAGGAGACAATTCTGAGCCATTGAGTGTGAAAGAACTCATCGTCTGGAAGAAAATTGGTGATGAGTATTATGCCCATCGTGTCATCTGGAATGCTGATTGTGAACAAACCAATCCATGGAGCAATGTAGCATGACATCTTATTTCAATATGTCACTTGCATATGTACAATGTAGACTTCTTATGATAATGAGAGTTACCAATGTAATGTGGTTACAATTGCTGTAATAAAATACTTGTGGTTAAATCTAACCAAGTATCATTACTAGACAGTGTTGCGTTGGTTTTAGTACAAAAACATCATTCAACATAATGGAATAGCCAAATAGAATCATCATTCACATTCCTGAGCCCAATCAGGGGGGGTGTGTGTCAATGACACTCCAAATTCATACGTTAAATGTGATGAAAATAATAGAAACATATTGAATACAGGTGATATTGTCAACAAAATGGCCAATATTGGCATAAATGTATGTCTTCAAGTGCTTACTATTTGACTGTCTGATTAAAAACAGGTGAAATATACCAGACAGTGCGTGTATAGATAGTGTGGGTGATGACAGAGTGTATGTGAAGAAATATGAGTGGAGGCGTTGTGTAATGATAGTATGTGCAAATACAGTATGTGCAAAAACAGACTGTGTGAAAATACAGTTTGGTGCGAAAACAGTGTGTGGAAAGACTGTTTGTGCAAAGAAATTAGTGTGTGTTGACTGACTGTGTGTGCAAAGAAGGCAATGTTTGCGAATGAGGTTCGCCACAATATCAACTGCTGTTTGTGGTCAATGATCACATATTGTCTGTCTGGGTATTTTTTGTATTTATGATGTAAATTATTTTACGTTTTGTGGTATAATTCCAATACATAGTCAAGTAAATTATACCAGAGTCATATTTTCTCTACCAGTTTTATGATGAGGTTGTTATTAATTAGACTGCAGCTTTGTCATTAATTACACTACAGCCACACAGTTTCAACCGATCAAGATGGCTTTGATAAAGTTCAATACAATAAATGGACGAGATCATTGTACATCTATTTAGGAAGTGCAATCCAGAAATGTGATATTATATATTCAGGTAACCTTTAATAATTATAAATTTTGAATATTACTAAATGTTTTTTTAACTACCAGCGAGTGGCGGGTTGTATCAGTACGTTCTACATACCCTGCTGTGAAACTTCGTGAATTTTGTTGTTAATTTTATTAATCGATGCAATGAGTTTAACTTTAACAAGAAATAAAAAGTAAAATAGATGCAATGTGCTTTACGTGTAGTATATCGCCCTCGACGTTGTAAAGGTACAATTCACACCATTGACTTTAAATTGAGTTGCAAAATTGTAATTAGAATATGTAGTTCTATAGGTTATATTTGATAATGTGTATTACCAATTGACTGATTTTATTACAAAGCAGTCCTTGGTTTATGATTAACCTCATTGCAATATTTCACACAATGATCAAGGTCAGTGATCGCATCCAGATAATCATAACAACGCATTTATATTTGGGGGGTAAAAGTCGAAAATTCATACGTTAAATGTGTTGAAAATATTTAGATATTTTAGAAAACAGATTGGGTTATTTTCATGGCACAAATGTCCAATATTGGCATAAATGTATATCTTCAAGTGCCTGTTATTT
The DNA here is from genome assembly GCF_978046115.1 of Saccoglossus kowalevskii. Taxonomy (NCBI): domain Eukaryota; kingdom Metazoa; phylum Hemichordata; class Enteropneusta; family Harrimaniidae; genus Saccoglossus; species Saccoglossus kowalevskii. The sequence goes on along the minus strand of NC_140647.1, from coordinate 1,301,554 downwards.
CTTCCAAAGATGCCTGCCTGATAAAAAAACAGGTACGTTATGCGATATGCATATGTGCGTGAAGACATTGTGTGAACGACAGTGTCTGAAAACACAGTGTGTACAATGACAGTGTGTGCAAAGACATTTTGTACAAAAACATTTTTTGCGAAGACAGTGTGTGTGGAGACAGGATGTGTGATGACAGTGTGTGAAAAGAAGACAGTATGGGGCAAAGAAGACAGTGTGTGAAAAGACAGTGTATGAAAGACAGTGTGAAGGATATTAATCCAAAAACGTTTTTACAAGCCAAATATGAAAAATATATAGCCGAAGTTAATCCTGAAGCATGTACTTAACCTGTTTTTTTTTTAATACTGCTGTATAAGATACACATGCAATTTCAACAATGTGCTTTCAATTAAATTTGTGTGTTTTAATAAAAAACATAAAGGTGCAACCATGATTTACAGTGTATCAGAAGAGATATATGTACTATTTTTTCATCCGATAAGCGATTGCTTAAAATAAACATAAAATCATGATTTTGCTTACTAATTTAATGTAATAAATATACGTGTCTCTAATAATATGGCCAACGCAAATTTGTTGTTATGTGTTTTACCTGAAGGTTGGATATTTATACTTTTAAGGGGGAAAATGTTAATTAGCGTAAGTTGTCGGATAATGGAATCATATGGTAAACATTCAAGATAAGATAAATGAACCAGTAAATAGTCATTATTTTTGTTAACAATTTCTTTTTATTCGATTCTGATTTATTTATTCAATCAATACATCAGTCAATACATCAATTCAGTCGTTATTTTATTACTGAAACTCCTAATCTATTATATACTGTTATTTGTTGTTTTAAATGTTATTTGCATTATTATGGTGGGCTGTTAATCAACATTGAATTAAAATGAACATCGACATACAATGTGAGTAATCGTACACACGTAAATTTGGCCACAATCTTCAAACTGAACAGGTGAGATGTTTTTAGACGCAATTCCGATGACAGATTCGGGTGGTGTTTATTGGATCACAGAACATCCTGTGATACGCGCACAAAAGCTGGTATGTCATCTAGGTATGTAGTATATTAGCCGTATGGTTAAAGCGACATTTTTATTTTTAGCAGCAAGTTTTTTCGTTTTATTCTCACTGATATTACTTAGTATTGTAAAATGTTTGTGGGTTACCTGTGTACTGAGATTGTAATTCATTTTTCAGTATTAAAGTACATGTTTTACCTCGGACGATGATATGACCGTAGCGGGCTCACAACATTATACAGTAATGAAGTCATGTGTTCGATATCTTCAATCATCAGTTGTCCTATAAAGATAAATAACTTTCTATACCTACTAAAGCAGAATTAAAATATGCAAATAAACTTACAGAAGGAATAATCTATTTCTCTTAACGTCGTGTATGATATTGTACGGCTCTTAGATTATGCTTTGAAAGTGTTATTATTAAAAGAAGACATATATTTGTTTCCATTGTAACATTACTTATTCCACGGATAGTTGATAGACACGCCGCGAAGTAATGGTTTTTGCATCGTATCACGTGCTAGTTCGGACATGTGTTCCAATGCAGGCGGATTGCTTAAGGAGAAAACGTTGTTGGTGGGATTTGCTGGGTCCAAGAGGATTGGTCTGAAAACAACAAAACATATATATGGCATTAGATTTGAGCCACTGTACAAGTAGACAAATATGTCAGGTGGAAGCGAGAGGGAGAGGAAGCTACTTTATAATCCATCAGCTAGGCATACCTCGAGCCACGCTTAGTGTAGATTAACAAATGATGGTAAATAATTTCACATGTTATGAATGCTACTAAATCATTTGATAAACTTAATATTAACTCGTAATATTACGCTATAATCAAAACAACAGTAAAACTGACCAATCATGACCATGATAAATCATCTCATACTCGTTGGCAAAATGAATCGCCTAAATTCTCCAACAGATGATAGGCAAGTAAGTGTAAGTAAGTAAGTAAGAAAAGAGTACCTTGTCATTTTCGATTTTGCTTGAGCAGCTAGCGCCTGGTTATAATTTTCATACCAAGCAATGTCTAGGCTCGAGTAATTCATCAACCGCATTAACACTGCCTTAAATGCTTCTGCCATATCAAACGATGCTTGTTTTCCAGCATTCTGCCACGTGTAGATGGTTATCAGTTCCATAGGATACGATGTTGGGTACATGAAATCACGATTAGCCTTTTTCAGCATAACTTCTTTTCTCCAATACTTTACCAGTCTTATTAGGTTTTTAACGCGGGTTGGTTGACCTCTAACAAAATCAACTTGGAGCTGACCTAGTGCCACAGAATAGTAGTTTACTTTATCCGATCCGATATATGTCATTGCCTCGTTATAAGCACGGTATCTTTGATCTGTAAAGAATGAATAACTTTAAGCCACCGGAACATTAGGTTAAATATTTGTGATTACAAGTCGCCAATTGACCAAATTAGAATGGCTACAATATAACGTTATGCATTGGGCACACCCCTATTGGGAAGTTGATATGGGCCACATGATATGCGAGTGAATACATAGATATGTAGTGCAGCCCAAGAAATAATTAAATCTATATGTGGATTTCTCTACCTTGGCTTGAATGTTGTCCCAGTGCATCGAATGTTGGTAAAAGATCAACTGACATTGTATTTGTTTTGCCATCTGCTTTTGTGGTGACATCAAACTGAACAGCGAAACGCGTTGTTTTCACATTCTGAATAGAGTATGCCCACGAGGCTTTTTCCACGCCATTCTTCAAATTACCAATAATAGTTCTACTGCGGTGAAGGAGATCGTCTAATCCATTCAGTTCGTTGATAACCATTATGCAGTCTAGATCAGCCGAGTCTTTCACTTGAGTTCCTTTTCCAAAGGAACCAGACTAATAACAAATTGGTTAATAACCAGTTGATTGTTAGTAGGATGCTGTATATTATGCACTAAACGCTGCTAAGAATGCACGTATCACACGAATTATCATTCAAACCCATGCCTGCAATCATAACACTGTACGACATGTAAATTTGAAATTAAAAATTGCTTCATCTCAACTTGATTATTGTCTGTGGCAACGACGGAGTTCGCGATTAGTCACAAAGCATCTTACTAATACCGAGAGCCGTAAAATAGCCGCTTAGACGACATATTTTATTCTTACGTCAATTTGTCTAACATGTGTTGTTTAAATCTGGCCATTTTTTTATTCATTTCAAGCACTACGTGATTTTTTCATATTTTCATATAAAGTTATGCTTTAACAATAATACGAGAATAAATCGTATAAAATGGGAAAAAAACAATCATTTTTATGGTATCATAATGCTGAAATGATATCGACTGAATATAAATATCATGATACTATATTGCTGACACACAAATCAAATGTCAATATTTTAAAGGACGGTCGTCGTCCCGTCGCTCATGTACGACATTTGTGTCGATAAACATTGATTTTCCCACAATCAAATGCACACACATTTTGACCGAGGTGCAACGTGCAATAATTACCGTTGTTGAATCATTCGATACTTTCCAATCACCAAAGAAATTACTTGGTTAAGCCTTATAACGTCCTAGTTTGTACTCGGCGGTCTGCACAACAGTAAAATTCGCCGTATTTGTTCATATCAGACCAATATCTTGCGCGTGCGTGGCACGACGACCACCGCCCTTCAAAATAATCCAACTAGTCTTACCTTAACAACACGATTCACACTATAACCAACATTGTGCTGCAGGTAATTAACCAGTCTGTCAATCAGATCTTCTGCAACCCTATTATACTCCGTTGTTGGCTGCAGATGATCCACAACGAAAGATTCCAAGTTATGTGGTGATATTTGAAGGAAGTCTACAAACAATTAAATATAGTATATCCATAATATTGCGTACAGTCTTAATACTGATTTTTAGCTGGAAAGATAACATTGATTTGATTTGATTAAATAAAATGTCTGTATGCGTCAATAGACATATATCAGTATATACTGATTAATATTATATGTCAGATCTATTTCAGATGAATTATTATGATGTACGTGTAGTGTACAAACGATTTCCCTAATATGTTACACACATATTTAGTCAAATGATATTTGGTGACCAAATCGGAAAATACTTTCGTCTACAGTGTTTTTACAAAAGTAGCAAAAAAATAACATGTTATCAACATTGGCAGCATGTTTATTTCATATACATCTTGAAATGAAATAATTACGTGTCATTGTCAGTTACCAATCTGGTTTTAAATATTGACTAGTGGCACTGAATGACACGCTTGACAACGAATGTGAATTTAATAATTCATAAATTAGACAAATAATATAATATTTGAAACGACATATACCAGGCTACATTCATAACGATAAAATAAAATGGAAATGTCGTGCCTATAATTTTATACAAATCAATCCCAGCTAAGTATAGTATAGTTAACTATTATACATGCGCTAACCCCCCCCCCCCCACACTCCATATGCTGCGGATGCGTGACCCGTTTCTGAGAATCCGTGAATCATAACATTTAGTCATTGTGATATCGTGTACAAATGAATTGAGTACTTGATCATGATTAATATTGAACCCCAAACATACACTTTTATGCGAATACAGCATACCCCTCCCCCTCCCCACCCCACTATTATCAACAATAATTCAATCATGTCATTGGAATTATATCAGACGCGTACTATACAGAAGAGCTAACAGGAGTCGCATATTACCTGGTTTGCTGCCACTATGATATGCTGCCATTGTTTCTACTAATAAATAACTGAGCGCATAAAAATGTCAATACCAGAACACAGTACGATGTGGTCCTCAATGCAGCTAAACATGTAATGACGGGTTACACCCCTATTTTGACCATCTGTTTCAAATTGTACGAAATTAGTACGTGGGAATTCCCGGAATCGAAATACGCAGGGACATAACATTTATATACTTGTTATACGGCTACACTATCGATAACAAATTTAAATTGTAGGTTATTTAGATCATGCACATCAGTTGTCAAGATACGACATACGTACAACTCTATGGAGACTAACTACGGAAATAACTTCACAGAAACACATGGTGATTAAAAAGAAGCATTAATATAATCGTAAACAATACTAAGATAAACCCAGATACATATTTATGTTAATAGTAATAATATTTATATATCGACGTTATACTAATTTTGATTAGTTTTGCAAACTAACGGGGTTTATTACATAAAAAGAAGTAAAAATGGATGAAATATTTACATGGAGTATACATTTATGGCGTGGTTGAGTTTTTTTAACGCCACGAAAATACGAGTAGGTAAACAATTTGATTAAAAACCATAGAAAAGGGAAGAGTCAATAATATTAAACAGTGATAAATAAAAAATAATTCATTCCACATATAAATATTTTGTTAATTTTTTTTGTATATCTCTTACTTCCTTCCTTCCTTCCTTCCAACTCAGACAACTAATAAACAGACTGGCAACGCGGCGTTTTTTATTGAAGTACTGCATGCCACCACGGTTAAAATTAGTAACCGTGATGCTACGCACGTTTGTTTAGGTTACCAGTTCTTACAATATCTTGTAAACTTTGCGGAGCAACACACCGGAATTCGAAAATGGCATTTACGGAAGAATTTAGCGAATCTGGGGACGATAGTTACGAACAACGCGTATATCACGTACTATGAAGTCGAATGCGACAAAAATAACACACCCCTAGTTTTTACCGATAACCGGCTTATGCTGATACGTTGACAGATATCGTGTATATGACACCAGCTATCCCATGTTTCGGGACCCCTGAACACAAAAACAAAACTGTTAACACACAAAGTGTGCCGCTCGAAACACATCGATATGCCCTTCCCGAAAAAATGTCAAAAAAATTCCGCAAAATCCGCAACAGCGAGAAATATCGTTTCAAAGTTGCTCATTTTATATTCAAAAACTATTTGAGGTATATACTAAGACATTCAGTTACTTGTAACTCACCTAAATATTGGTCGATTCTTAAAATTCATACACAGCTGCAAAGGTGAAAATATCCAGAACGCATCTCCCATTGTTTTGAAAATGTCTAGATCCTGGTTCTACGAAGAAACACGCAATTTCCGAAGAAGCGCGAAGTGTGCAGAATATCCGGTGTTCGGTAAACTTCAACGGTGTCTATGTCAATACTACTGAGCATGGCACACATAGCATATACAACTAAGCCGATTAACACCTTAAACAATAAGCGTTTACAGTCTGTTGTACTAGTTGTTTGAGCTTTCAATGAGTGAAGCAGTCTGTACACTTTTCTAATCAGAATCATAATCGCTCATCTGTCGTAGAAGAAAAAAAGATAGAAACATTTACTACGCAACTTAACCATCTGTGGATTTAGTAAGGTAAAAAATGGTTACAAAGACAAATAAAATAAGACAAACTAAAACACTAAAATTAAAATACACTGAAATTCAACAAAAGAAAAAATTAAAATTAGAAAATCTCTGAAAAATTGATTAAACAGCAGCAAGGTTCTCAGACCACAGTTACATATTAAACTTTAGAAAATTGTATTTTTTAAATAATATGATAAAGTCATATTATTTCCCATTATTTTCACGAAGTCTTCCATTCTGGATTGAAATACTGTTTCCTCATGTTTCCTCTCTACTTCATAGAAATTGCAATCTAAGATGAAATGCATTTCATCTTCAATTTGATCTGAATTGCAAGTTCTTTCATTTTCTGGGGTCTTTGGTTTACTCATTCTTCCCAATTCAATTCCAAGGCTGTGGACACTGAGTCTGAACTTTGCTAAAACTCTACGTTGGCTGAAGTTTTTCGTTTCATTTAGATAGTTTTCCAATTCAAAATTTTGTTTAAATATACTGTATGTTCTAAGTTTGTTTCTCTCTTTTTTATTTAATTGTGTTCTCCATGATTGAATAAATTCATTTGTTAGCTTTATCTTTACAACATTCGTTAGATGATTAATATTGTTGATCTTGTAAGTTTCTTTTATTTTAGACAAGTTATTTTCTCCAAAAATTGTTTTTATTTTAGTAATCCAGGCAGAATTATATAAAACGATAGTTATGTAAAGAGGATGTAAATTATATTTTCTTGTTTGAAATTTCAAAGTATAAGTCACCTAGTAAAACTGCTTAGGGAAAATATCTGTCATAAAAGGAGTTGATTGAGTCCGGTAAAATTCTCGATAGATCTGATCACACAAACGTCAATGAAATGTCTATCACAACAAGTAATACAGGACGTATTGACCACACACGCTATATAGAATAGGATGCGAAGTATGCGAAGTATGATTGATCTACGTACGGGCGTTTCTTTCGAGAAATCTCCGCGTAATGAGAGAATGACTACCGTATGAGTTAAAATATTACATGCTATATATTTATCTGATTGTTTCACAGAAAAGATACGTCCTCACCTTCTTGCCAAAGATTCAACAGTGGTAGACCAAGTTGGACCTTTTCATCTCCTCGACATTTGCACAAGTAACACAGAACGTATTGGACAAACACACTCTCTCACACACACTGTAGAGAATGGTGCTTGAAATCGAAGTATGCGATAAGTATTGATTCTCGTACGATAATTTTTTTAAATTCTGCGTGATGGGGTAGGGGTACTTCAGAAAAAAGTGGCCCAATGCGTTCCACCCTGCTAATTTCATCTGTGTTTGATACGAACGATGCGGGTTATACCAATACTCTCGCCGTTAATGCCAGTCTGAACTAAATCACAAGACTGAATTAAGTGTGACCGCATAGGATTATTTTTAACTGGCTTGTCATAAGTGCTCCCACGTGAAATATGCCTCCCGTGTAGACGATAAACAACATATATTGATGTATTCGTTATTTGTGTAATCTAGAACATGAACGCTCAGGGTTGGTAACATGGACATCTTCTACGGGTTCAATTTGAAAGCGTTACCAATAAGCGTGAATTTCGACCTGCGTTTATTGGATTGCGCATGGAAATCAACAACACAGGGCAATGAAGTGCGTTTATAGCGATTAGTTGTATGTTGTTCATGTCGTGGCAGTTGAAATTCACCACCCTATGGATGTTGATCTACTCTCATATTTCTAACCCCGGTCACTGATAACAGGAATCGACACTCCGTTCACCCATAATCCTTAAAATACATTTTAAAATACATTGACCCCAGCGCTATCAGTCAATTAACTGACTGAACTTATTTTATCGATTAATTAGTATTTGCTATTGAAAACAAAGATACCAGCGCCATTTTTCATGTAAAAAAAGTCATGACTCGAAGCGGAGGGATTTGATCTCCTATATAAATGAAATAAACACGTTTGGACATTATCGAAACGTTCAATCGTGTCGTTTTTTTAGTTTGACAATGATAACTAGGTTTGAAAAGAGCCAGGTTGGATAACGCCAGACCTCCTGCTAGAATAATCTTGTACATAAAATGACGCGTTCTCCTTCATTTGCATGCGGACAGGGATGTGTCGTACGCTTGCTGCTGTTGGCGATAAACATGCGACAACGAAAACATGTGCAAATGTGACGATTATAGATTACTCAGATTATATTCATGCAACTATTTTAACAACAACAACAACAACAACAACAACAAAAATCATCAATTTCTTCATCCGACGTTATTTGTGGCCGACATTTCCCATTACAGCATTAGAAGACTGTGCTACAAATGTTTTACTAACTACAGTAGTATTACAAGAGAACTGGTGATGGTGTGAATTATAACTGCCTCATTACAAAGACTGTTGTGTAATACAAGGCAATGTAAAGGGAAATGTATTGTAATGTTACCTCTATGTAATTTACAATATATCTACATTAACCTTCACTGTGAAGGACAATATGGGAGTGGAAGCAAGGCTACGCAAATTTTACGAAATAGTAGTTAGTTAGAATTACCAGACATTGTGGGATATCGAAATATGAATGATAATTAGCAAGTGAGATTTCCAGAGATATAGTTGAAATTGTAGCAACGGAGTGGCCTATTAACCCATTAAACATACTCGCACATATCCGTACATATCATCCTGTAATATTGTGTTTGGGGCAAAGCTGTCATGTACACAATCATAATAACTGGAAATGGTTTCAGAACGGAAAAATATTGTATTACTGTAAATAAATATGAACAATAAAAACTGAAATTTAGAAAAACTATGAACAATAAATAATAAATCTGTGATTTGCTGTACAGTTACCAGAAAATTATTAACCAAACCATAACATTTAAAGCACAGTGCTGAGATTCACTTCGAGTATACCTGAAATATAATCTTACAATCGAATACGAGTCGTCAAAACGTACAGTTTAGTGACATAAGTCTAATTGTGTATAGTTTCAATACGCATACAAGCACGCATATATATTTTGACAATAAATACCTCTTTCACATTGTACAAATACAAACAAGACATTAAACAAATTTTGAATTTCATTTTTTGCCATTTCAAATAAGACATTTCTATCGGGGAGTATAACTTTTGCATGACATCATTAGGTGATACTCATCTTCTACTTAATAATCTATTAGCAAGGGATATTCCGTTGTGTCTGCCAGTCTCAATTTTCAAGTTATGGTCACTGAGGCCGAATTTTGTTAAATTTTCGCGCATCTCAATATGTTGCAGGGTAACAAGTTGATATAAGTTGATATAGGTGATGTTTGTATATTTGTATCAATTTGTCCTAATTGCCTTGCTGTGAGAATTTCATTGTTGTCGACCAGGTTAGACTGGTTGATGTTATTCAAACGGGAGTCTATATTAGTGTACCATTTACTATTAATTCCTTTGTTTTCTTGGAAAGCTTGTTTTAATAATGGATTTGACGAGTTCTGTACACGATTAAAATATTTTATCATTTGTTTTCCGATAAAAGTCTCCAATGGGTAACGTCCAAGTTCACCGCATAAGTTCATTGTTATGGTGTTTTGGGATGTTCCCATGAGAAAACGAAGATATATGTACATCTTCAATTGGAGACTTTTGTGTAATTTCATCTTCCCATACATCATTACCATATGTATATTGATAAATTATCAAGGCGTGGCTTGGCTAGTACAAGACGTAAAGCGAGAAACTCGAAAACATCGTAATGTTATTACTTCTACACCAGGTACCACATCTGAAAACCAACATCGATTTAGAATTACTGTGGCCAATGACATTACACTTTGCTCTTCCATAAAGCGGTAGTTTCCTCTTCAAATAATCAAAAATACCCTTGATACCCTGGAGAAGTATGTCCATTGATCCACAACGACTGGCCCAGGGGATTTTCGTCTTCTCAATTTCTCAAGATAAACGTCCCAAGGTAGTTTTGTTTACTAGAAGGAAATGTCCTTTGGCAGCATTTCTTGTAATAATTAATTAATTTGTGACGTCATAATGTATGCATGTGTGTAAGAACGCCCTCCCCAATCGTACCTATAGTGTGGACTAAACTACTGTCGTCTGTCAACAATATTGAATTGTCGACCTCTTTAATTGCTTGGATACTTGTATGTAAGTACCTCGGGTGGACCTCTCTCAGATTTATTCATTTTATGGAAATTCTCTATTTTTGCCATATATTTTTTTGTAGTTTTTGGTAAAACAAATTATATTTTCAACTTCTTCTTAAAAACTACTAGCTCAATTACTTGGTATATAGGTACATTGATTGAGATTTATTTGTCAGAATCTCTTTTCGCAAGTTTCTCAGCTATATCAACCATTCTATAACAAATGATACACAGCAAGTTTTATATAAAGTGCAGAATGTGCTCACTATTTTCAAAACTCATTACGTTATGTATACCATGGAATACCATATATCAATCGTTTACTGGTTAAACTAGATAACGTAGTCTATTTGTTAAGTTTCAGTTGTGTTTTATTCTGTTTTGTGGATTGTTTTGTCAGTCGTTGTCAGTGCTGGTTATAGTGCGTTTCACCAAAAATGTTGTCATCACCTCTTGGACAGCCACTTTACCATCACAACATTGGATTGATTTTTTATTAACAGAAATATGTTCTGCGCAGAATAATTAGAATACAAATTATTTAGTAGACTTTGTATTATGGATATCGCCTCGGTAGTCATGCGATATCTCACACATATCGATTACAAATCATGAATAATGAACATGAATACCAGGTGAACCAAAATATTTTTTTTCTAAATTGCATGAATCATATCAGAACAATTCTAAACTTGCTTGGAGCTGGTCAAAATATATGATCGACAATATTCTAATTCATAGTGGGATGTATCTCGTTTATGGCCTAAAAAGCCACAGAATGTTAATTGGATTAAAAGTTTCTATACAATTAATGAACAAAATAAAATAAAGCGTTTCAGTGAAACTATCCAAGATATGAAATCCCTAAAGCAATATGGCTGGATTAAACACAA